>NC_134717.1:64352500-64977500 GCF_049634645.1 Pelodiscus sinensis | reverse complement strand
CAGTCTCCAGGCCTGGTCCCCTCGGCTCTGCACTGACCAGCCCCTTCCGCCTGACGCAATACAGCGTCACTGCACACCCGGGGCAGTCTCCAGGCTGGGTCCCCTTGGCTCCGCACTGAGCAGCCCCTTCCACCTGACGCAATACAGCGTCACTGCACACCTGGGGCAGTCTCCAGGCCTGGTCCCCTCGGCTCTGCACTGACCAGCCCCTTCCACCTGACGCAATACAGCGTCACTGCACACCCGGGGCAGTCTCCGGGCTGGGTCCCCTCGGCTCTGCACTGACCAGCCCCTTCCACCTGACGCAATACAGCGTCACTGCACACCCGGGGCAGTCTCCGGGCTGGGTCCCCTTGGCTCCGCACTGAGCAGCCCAGCATCAGGCAGTCCCAGAGTGCCGGTTAGCGAGGAAACCTTGTGCAGTGGCTCCATGTGTCAGACGTCCACGACTAAGCGCAGGGCAGGGCACTGCACGAGGGAGAAAACTAGAGCCCAGAAAGTGCCGCCCTGCATGCGGGCCCATGGCGGAGCAAGGGGAGCGGGGCGGGCGTTAGGCTGCAGGGTGCAGCGCTGAACAGCCGGGAAATGCTTCGTCCCCAGGTCTCTCTGTGAACTCAGAGCCATGCAGGCAGGGCAGCAGTTCTCTGCAAAGCCCAGCAGCTCGGTGCCCCTTAGCTGTGCATTCTCGCCCGTCCTGTGATCCGCCCGCCCTGCCCCCCGGCTGCGGGAGGAGACCACCACCCCTTCTTCCAGCTCCTCTGGCCTTTGAGCCGTGCATCCCCCCCGCCGACCGGGGCCTCGGCCTCGCTTGAACTGGCCCGCTCATCTGCCGCCACCCTCACACCTCCCTGCCACCGTGCCCAATGGCGAGCGGCCGGGGCGACAGGCCCGGGAGCAGCCTGGCTGTTGTTTGCACGCTAGAAGCTTCCATGGGGCCCGGCCAAGCAGTAAAGCAAATGGTCTCCGGCCTCAGCAGGCCCTGGATGCAGATGGAGACGCTTCTGGCAAGGGGCTCATCCCTGGAGCCAGGCCAGAGACTTGGAAACTTGCCTCTGCCTCTTAGCCACCTCCTGTGGCTTCCTTCGCATGCCTCTGGGCCATGCAGGCAGCGCACCCGGTGGTGGGGGAGCTGTTCCCAGGACACAGGATGTAAACAGGAAATCGCACTTCGGGCCGTTCCCAACGGGCGGGATGGAGAACCCCACAACGTCTGCTTTGTGCTGCCCTGGCCGTGCTGCGCCCTGCATGGCCGTAACGCCAGGACGCTCTGTGCCATGCTAGGGACAGCCCCCGGGCAGCGGGGCACCCCCGCTCTGCCTCCTCTTGCTGTGCGGGAGCCTTTGCCTCGGCAGCCTGCTCCAGCGGCGCCAGGGCTCCCTGCGGCACAGCGAGAGCAGGGGCACCTCACGTCTCCTGGGAGAACCAGCACGGGGCCGGATCGCGGACGGCACCCGAGGCAGCTGGCCCATCCCTGTCCCGTGGACCAGTGTCACCAGCAAGGCGGGCCACGGCATTGCTGCCACAGCGGCCAGGAGGCCGGACTCAGACGGCTGTGGTGGCTGGCTGTCAGCCCAAGCGCGTGTTTCCGGTGGGGTCCCACGGGTATCAGGGCGGTGGGCACAAGGGGGGTTGCCCGGCAATGCGCCGCACATGACTGCAGGCCTCGGCTGGAGCGGGCGCTGCTCCCATGGCGCGTGCAGACAGGAACCGGCAGCAGGCTCCTTGGCCCTGGCTTAAAGGGCTCAGCACGTGGGCAAAACAAGCGGGTGCGAGTCCCACCGAGGGCTGGGCCCGGGGTTCGCCCGCCCTGTCTTACGGCCTGTCTGGGGGCCACCCGCGGGGCTTTGGCAGCCCAGCAGCACGGCCGTCTTGTGGCTGGCAGCCTAGAGCCTGTTCGGCCAGCTCCTATCCTGCCCCCCGCACCTGCCCGGCACCACCTGGCCAGCGCCCGGCTTGGCATGCTGCATTTGGACCAGGGCTGCCAGATGAGTCACCCTGCGGCCACCATCCCCCGCTTTCCCACCGGCGCCCCGCCTCTCGGAAACGGGCGCTGAGTGACACAGCCCCCCCCGTGCACCCCCTTTTCCTGCGAGGCCAGGTGCTCTCTGGGCCATTCCCACCCAGACCCCTCAGCAGAGGCCCAGTACCTCTGACCTGCTGCCACAAGCAGCCTCCCCCCCAGCTCGCCCTGGCCCAGCTGCTCGGGGGCGCAAGCGAGCACAGAGAAGCCAGCAGCAGTTCTGCAGCTGGAGGGGTTTTACCTTCCTCTGTCTGTGCTGGTCCCTTCCCCTGGTTCTGCGGAGCTCTGCTCCTGGGCCCGGAGCAGGCCAGGGGGCCTAGGGCGCCCAGCCACGCAGGGCCACGAAGCCAGCCTGGCTCTGACCCGTGGCTCTTGGAAGCAGCGGCCACGACAGCGTACGCGGCAGGGGACGGGCATGCAGCCCAGCGGCTCTCGTAACGCCCAGCGAGCGTGGCACGCCACCGGCCTGGGGCCGCAAGCCTCTGCAGCTCCCTGCCTGCCCAGGTTCATGCCCTTGGGTGGGGGTGGGGTGGCCAGCCCAGCCAGCCGGGAGCCTGGCACAGCCTGGGACACACACAGTTACCTCGTCTCCTCGGGGCCCACGAATGCCCGGCGTGCCCTGCGGCCCTTGATCGCCATCGCGGCCCTGTTGGGGAATGGCCAGAGAGTCAGGTCAAGCCCACAGGGCCCGGGGCAGACTGTCCCTCTGCCACGTGGGAAAGGAAGGGGGGCCAAGGGGCTGCCAAGGGAGGCCAAGGGGCAGAGCCAGGGCCACGGCGAGGCCCACGAATACCTGGGCAAGTTGCACAAATCCCCCCAGCTCCTTGGTCGGGGCTTTCCAGGCTCCGAGCCTGTCGCCCTGAGCACCCACCCCGCGCCCTTGGCCTCAGCGCGAGCAAGCCACCACCAGCCGGAGCCTGGGGCTCCCTAGCGACCCAGCCCTCTGAGGCGCAGCCGAGCCCCTCGGCCCCCCGGCGCGGGACTGCGGCACGTGCAGCTCTTACCTTCGCTCCGACAGGGCCGGGCGGGCCGGGCAGTCCCTGCACAGACACAAAAGCAGGGTTAGCGCACTCGGACGTGCCTGCCGACCACACCACCGCACGCCAGGCGCCCAGGACTCACCTCGTCCCCCAGCTCCCCTTTCTCTCCAGGGCCTCCAGAACTGCCCGGCTGTCCCTGCACAGGCAAACCAGACACAGCAAACACTGTCAGTCACGGGCTCGGACGGCGGCTGCAGCCCACGCCGCTGGCCTGCTCTTCACCGTGTGCTGGGGTAAGGCCCCCTTGCCGACGGGCGGGGTAAGGCCATGGGTGCCGGGGTTGGGGTAATGCCCCCCTTGCCGACGGGCGGGGTAAGGCCATGGGTGCCGGGGTTGGGGTAATGCCCCCCTTGCCGACGGGCGGGGTAAGGCCATGGGTGCCGGGGTTGGGGTAATGCCCCCCTTGCCGACGGGCGGGGTAAGGCCATGGGTGCCGGGGTTGGGGTAAGTCCCCCCTTGCCGACGGGCGGGGTAAGGCCATGGGTGCCGGGGTTGGGGTAAGGCCCCCCTTGCCGACGGGTGGGGTAAGGCCATGGGTGCCGGGGTTGGGGTAAGGCCCCCCTTGCCGACGGGTGGGGTAAGGCCATGGGTGCCGGGGTTGGGGTAAGGCCCCCCTTGCCGACGGGCGGGGTAAGGCCATGGGTGCCGGGGTTGGGGTAAGGCCCCCCTTGCCGACGGGCGGGGTAAGGCCATGGGTGCCGGGGTTGGGGTAAGGCCCCCTTGCCGACGGGCGGGGTAAGGCCATGGGTGCCGGGGCTGGGGTAAGGCCCCACTTGCCGATGGGCGGGGTAAGGCCATGGGTGCCGGGGCTGGGGTAAGGCCCCCCTTGCCGACGGGCGGGGTAAGGCCATGGGTGCTGGGGCTGGGGTAAGGCCCCACTTGCCAACGGGCGGGGTAAGGCCATGGGTGCTGGGGCTGGGGTAAGGCCCCTCTTGCCGACGGGCGGGGTAAGGCCATGGGTGCTGGGGCTGGGGTGCTGCCCCCATCTCCTGGCTGGGTGTGATTTCCACCAGGCCAAGGGGTACAGCGGGGCCCGCCGCTGCACACATCGGTCCAATGAGCCCCGCCGTGGTACATCCTTGGGCCCGGGCGAACCTCCCTGCTCGGGTGAGGACAGCAACATGCGAGCCAAGCTGTCTGGGCCCCTGAACAGACCCCACTGGGCCCGAAGGGGAGCCGTGCAAGGAACCAAGCCTGTCCCCACGGGCACAAACGCAGCACGTCCTGGTGCAGCTGCCGGGACGGTGACAAAGCAGCTCGTCCCCTGCTTTGCAGCATTGGCCCAGAGAAGGAAGCAGGGCGGAGCACTGCCCTGCCCCTGCCTGGGTGGGGAGCTGCAGCTCTAACCCGGGGCAGGGGCGGGGGACAGCCTGCTGCCCAGGCACTTCACCTTTTCGCCAGGGTTCCCGGAGCTGCCCGGCCTGCCAGGTTTCCCGTCTGCTCCCGGATCGCCCTGGAGGGAAGAGAAAGCGAGTTAGCGGCAGGGGTCTCCTCAGAGGGGGAGGTCTCTTACCGACAGGGGGAGGGTCTGAGAAACTCGCGCAGCAGCCGCAGGCCCTGTGGCCCCTGGAAAGGGGAGACCATTTGCTTTCCGAGCCCCGGGGAGGGACAAGTGCTGGGTATCATGGGCCTGCTCCGAGAGGCGCTGGGCACCCGCCGCGCCCCTGAGCTCAGCCTGAGTTATGCCCCAGCTCTGTCCTGCAAGGGGGGCAGTGAGGCCGGGGGGGGCACCATTCCCAGCGTCGATACGGGGATTTGCCCCAGCTCTGTCCTGCAAGGGGGGCAGTGAGGCCGGGGGGGCTTCATTCCCAGTGTCGATACGGGGATTTGCCCCGGCTCTGTCCTGCAAGGGGGGCAGTGAGGCCGGGGGTGCACCATTCCCAGCGTCGATACGGGGATTTGCCCCGGCTCTGCCCTGCAAGGGGGGCAGTGAGGTCGGGGGGGGGGGACTGTTCCCCGCATCGCTATGGGGATTTGCTTGCCAAGGAAACTAATAATTAACGCCACCTCCCGCTCTGCGCAACAACTCAATCCCCCTCCTTCCAGGCAGCAGGCAGCGAACAGGCCAGCGCCTCCCGTCCCCCATCCCAGGCGAGTGACAGCCAATCCCTTCTGCCAGCAGCCCAGAGGTGGGGCGAGGGCCGCTGGAGATGGAGCGTGGCCGACCCCATGCCGGGGGCGACTCGCGACTCACCTTGCTCCCTTTGCGTCCGTAGGATCCAGGGTCTCCCTTCGGGCCGGCGGGGCCTTGGAAGCCCTGTGAAAACCAGGCAGCTGCTCATCTCACGCTTCCCTGCGCTGTGCCCGGGGGTTGGGCAGGGCCACCCGCGGAGCGTGACCTGCCCGTTCAAGGCTCAGGGTTTGCAGCCGCATGACCCGGGCCCCAGCCCTTGCTGGGAGAGGAGGGGGGGCAGCGCAGACGGGCGCACACGCCCCACACGGCTCTCCGGCCACATGACGACATGCAGGCTCGCGCTGCCCGAAGGGTCGGGGGTGGGGGTGCCTGTGGAGCCAGGGTGTCGCCCAAAGCAGCTTGTGGATTTGCCTTGATGGAATAGTAACCCCCCCCCCCCAGGGCCAACCGCTGGAAAGCTGCCAAATCGCCCAAGAAGCCCCCTGCTCCTGGAATTTCCTCTGCAGCTCCCGCCAGCAGCGAGGGCCACAGCAGCTGAGCGGTTGCCCTCTCTGGCTCGGCGGGGGTCCGCCCCCACAGTGGGCAGGCCGTGCCGCGCCCAGCAGTCGGGTTCTCCGCTGTCGTGCAAAGCGTCCCCTGAGCATCCGCGGAGAACGCCAGAGGCGGCACGGGGCTCTCCCGGCTGCTCCTTGGCCCTGGATGCTTTCACTAGAGGGCAAAGCTCTCACTGGGCTACACGAGCCTCTGGAATGAGCCCGTTTTCCCAGCGCCCTCACGGCCACACACGGCCAGGCCAGCAGGGCCAGCAACCACCCTGGTTAGCCCGCCGGACACAGGGCTCACGGGACCTGCCCTCTCAGGACCCCAGCCCGCCCACGTGGTTCCCAGGCACGCCGCCCTGCCACCCAGCTCCCTGGAGCCCCCCGCGGGGATTTGCTTTGCCTGGCCCCCGGCGCCAGCGCCCTGCCGGCCAGCAGCACCGTCCCCGCGGCGCACAGCAAACCCGCCCCTACGTACGTCAGTGCCTGGCGATCCTTTGCAGCCGGGCAGGCCGGGGAATCCACTCTCCCCCTGGCAGGGAAGGAAAAGCGGGCAGTGAGTGTCCCGCGGAGCGAGCAGGCCCCGCCCCATGGCCGGCAGCCCTGACCCCCCGAGGGTGCTGCCGGCTGCAGGTCCCAGGCCCCTCTCCCCGCTGGAGGGGAGGTGACGGTTGCAGAGAAAGCTGGTGCTGGAGGGAGTCCTGGGGGAACCCTGCCTCCCCGAAGGCAGCGCTAGGGAGACCCTTCGCTCCGGCCAGGGGCACAGGCCTCTGGGCTGACGCGCTGGTGCCCGGATGCAGCGGTGATGGGCTGCACAGTACAGCCGGGAGCCGGGGCCCCCCCAGAGCAGCCTGCAGGGGCAGAGGGTGGGGAATCGCGGAGGGGCGTGGCCCAGGCCCCTCACGGGCACATGGATCCCCAGGGGCCTGTGCCGTTGTGGGGGGGCCAGGCCTGGGCAGGAGCCTCCCCTGTCCGCCTGCCGCGTCCCTGGGGCTGCGTGGTGTCATGTTACCGGATTTGAAGCCCAATCGCTGCCGCACCCGTGGGGGTGTTTGCCCCAAAGGCTGTACAAAGGGGGCCGTGTGAGGTGCCACATCAGGGCTTCTGTTCTGCTGGTTCTGTGTGTGCCGCGCATGTACCTGTGTGATCTGCGCATGTACCTGTGTGATCTGCGTGTGGAGTTAGAAATACGTGCTCTGCGTGGAGGCTGGAAAATCCTCTGTCTGGCTGAGCAAAGGGCAAGGGATGCTCAGCCGGTGGCTGTGCTAATTAGCAAGGAGACAGTGAAGCTCTAGGTGCCAGGACACACCCCAGGAATGGGACTGGTACCTGCAGACCAGCCAGGGCCAAAGGGCTGCCAGCCTGGGACACAGGGATAGGTCGCTCGACCATGTGACCTTCTCTGGCCAGGGAGATGCCAGGGGAGGGATATAAGTGCCATGTGGCTCCCTCCATCCGGTCTTGAGCTCAGCTCCTGATCCCAGATGCAGCCTCGCAGGGAACAACGAGCCGGGAAGAACCGCGGACCCGTCCTGACGTAGGATGTAACCAGAGACTTTTAAGCCAGCAGTTTGTAACATCTCTGCTGCGAGCCTGCACTGAGAACTGGGAGATTGGTGCATGTAACGTATTCTCCTTAACAACCTCACTCTCAGGCTTTTCTTACAGTTAGTAATAAACCTTTAGGCTGCATCTAGAGTGGCATGATTTTGTGGAAATACTTTTAACAGAAAAGTTTTTCCGTTAAAAGTATTTCCGCAAAAGCACGTCTAGATTGGCACGGATGCTTTTGCACAAAAAGTGCTTTTGCGCAAAAGCATCCGTGGCCAGTCTAGACGCCATTTTGCACAAGAAAGCCCTGATCGCCATTTTAGCCATCGGGGCTTTTTTGCGCAAAACTGTTCTTCCCCTCTTCTTGCACAAAAGGGCTTTTTCCCGAGTGGGAGCATGGAAGACATCTGTCAGGGATGGTGTAGACGGAGCTTGGTCCTGCCTTGAGGGCGGGGGGCTGGACTCGATGACCTCTTGAGGTCCCTTCCAGTCCTATTATTCTATGATTCTAAGTATTTGCACAAGAAGTACTGATTTTGTACATTACAAAGTCAGTGCTCTTGCGCAAATTCAAGCGGCCAGTGTAGACAGCTGGCAAGTTTTTGCGCCAAAGCGGCCGCTTTTGCACAAAATCTTGCCAGTCTAGACGCACCCTTCGATTGTAGATTCTAAAGGACTGGCTCAGTGTGATCTTGTGGGTAAGATCCAGAGTGTACATTGACCGGGGACTGTGGCTGGTTTCTTGGGACCGGACAGAACCCGTTCAGGGAAGGTGAGGTTGGATTCTATAACCCCCCACCCGTGTGCAGGCCTGGGGCTGTTTGGGGCGCAGGGAGAGCTGGGGTGTCTGAGGGGTTTTGCTCGTGAGGCTTCTGGCTGGCCAGATTGGCAGCTGAAGCGCTCGGTGTGGCTGGTGTGTGGCCTGTTGGGAAGGTCCCCGGTCTGGGACGGTACGGAGCCCAGCGTCTGAGCAATTCGCCCTCAGCGGACGCCCTCGGCGGTGCCCAGACCCGGCCCGGCACACTGGGCTTTGCCACAGTCCCACAATCCGAGCCCCCAGCCCCCCTCACTCTGCGCCAGAACCCCCACCCACTGGGTAGCCCAAAGCCCGGCAGTCCTACTGCCTCCCAGCCTGGCCGCACCCCCTCCCGCCTCTGCTCGGGGGTAAACGGGGACCCTGCTGGCGCCCCCCCGTGGACTCACCTTCATGCCGTCTATGCCGTCGATGCCACGCCTGCCCTTCTCCCCCTGGCAGGAGAGACAAGAGAGAGCCGTGGAGATGCCGCTTCCGGCCTGCGTCCCAGTCCCCCACACTCCCCGGCACAGGCCACGCGTGGTAGCCCTTGATGGGGGCACCACCCCAGGCCCTGCCAAAACCGCCTCGTGCCCCTCCCTGCACCCCTCCCTCCGCAGGCCCCACGCCCCAACACCCCCAGCCACAGCCGCTCACCTTAGCGCCTTTGGAGCCACGCCAGCCCTGTGTGGGGAGGAGAGGAGAGGTTAGTGGCAGCGCACAGGTCACGCCCCCTCCCGCCATGTGGAGCCCGGCGCTGATGTGGCCCAGCTGACCAGAGAGAACCCAGCTTCTCTTCGCTCCCAAGGCGGGTCCTTCTGCTGGGCGTGGCATGAGGGCATGTGCGCACGTGTGTGAGTATGTGTCTGTGTGAGTGTGTGCATGTGTGTGTCTGTGTGTATGTGCGTCTGTGACAGTGTGTGTGTGCGCACGAGTGCATCTGTGAGAGTGTGTGTGTGAGTGTGTGTGCGTGTCTGTGTGTGTGCAAGTGCGTCTGTGTGCGTGTGTGTGTGTCTGTGTGCATGTGCGTCTGTGACAGTGTGTGTGTGCGCACAAGTGCATCTGTGAGAGTGTGTGTGTGAGTGTGTGTGCGTGTCTGTGTGTGTGCGTGTGTACATGTGCGTCTGTGTGAGTGTGTGTGCGGGTGTGAGTGTGTGTGTGTGTGTGCGCGAGTGCGTCTCTGTGTGTGCGCATGAGTGCGTCTGTGAAAGTGTGTGTACGAGTGTGAGTGTGTGTGTGCGAGTGCGTTTCTGTGTGTGCGAGTGTGTCTGTGTCTGTGTGTGTGTGAGTGTGAGTGTGTGTGTGTGTGTGTGTGCGCGCAGGCGTGCGTGAAGCCACCCCCGCCTGGCGGAGCTGCCCAGGGTGGCTACGTGGTGGATCGCTCCCCTTGCCCTGCCGTGGCAGGGTGGAGGCAGCGCGAGAGGCCGGTTTCCAGGCTGCAGGAGGAAGCCAGGCACCGCCGTGCCCTGGGCGGGTACCGGACAGCGTGTGGGCAGCGCGCGCCTCACTCACCTTCTCTCCCTTAAAGCCTTTTTCTCCCTAAAGAGAAAGGAGAGAACCAGTCAGCGGGAGCCTGAGGGTGCGCGGCTGCACGGCGGGAGCAGCCGTGACAGCAGCATGGCCCTGAGCGGGCGGGGCACATACCTTCATCCCCTGGTAGCCAACGGGCCCGAGGTCGCCTTGCTTGCCCTAGGGACAAAACCCAACAGGTTAGAAGTCTCAGGAGCCCGCGCGCCACCGCTGGGCCTATTCCGGCTCTCCTGGCAGGTGGCGGCTGGGTTTAGAACAGTCAGCAGAGCCCCACACCCCAGCGCTGCTCTGTCCCCCCAGAACCGCCCCTGGCTCGGCCTGCATGGCGCCCTCCGACGTCTGGGAACAGGCGACAGGAGGGGCCACGGGAGGATTCCCGGGTCTGGTCCCTCCCTCCGGGGCACTGGCCGCGGTGGGCAGACGGGCCTGGGCGAGATGGGCCTTGGGCCTGAGCCCGTCTGTCCGTGCTCATGCCCTTGTTCTAACTCTGTCAGCGAGCGTGAAGGAGCCTGACGACAAGGGGATCCCAGCAGCCCCGCAGAGCACTTCCTCTCCCCACGCACGCAGGGAGTCGCCTGTCCGCTGTTAGGGAGCACCCGGCCGTCGCCGGTGGGACTTGGAAGGAAAGTTTAGTCGACAGAGAAGAAAAACCGTGAGAGAGGAAATATCCCAGGCTGGGTTTTCCAGGCTGAAAACACACGGCAGCCTGTGCTCCGAGGGGTGTGGGCGAAACACACGCCCCAAAGTAAATGTGCCTCATAGGAAAGGGCGGGGGACAAACGGAGCTGGTGGCTGACACTCCCCCCCCCCCCGTAACACTGTCCTGTCTGTCCCGGGAAGGGGCATCGGCGCCAACGCTGCGTGGGCATCCCTGGGCGAGGTGAGTCAGAGGAACGGGCTGCTGGAAAACTGGCTATTTTGGGGTTGGGCCTCAGGCCCGGTGTTGGCAGCAAGGAGGCGAAGGGCTGACTCAGACATGGTCACCACTCAGCACCGTTGCCATAGTGCCCCCCACACGCTCCGGCCCTGAGCGGCCGGCTGTAACCCAGCTGAGGCCACTGACAGCTCCCAGCTCCTGGGCGCCCAGGGCAGAGTCGGACACAGACCTGCCTAGGAAACCCCCCAGGAGCCAAGGGGCTTTCAGGGCCTGCTCCTCCGAGCCAGCGCGGCATCGTTCGAACCCGGGACGAGCAGGGACTCAGGGCCCGAGCTGCCTCGTCGTGGGAAGGCCGGTCCTGGCTGTGATGCAGTGGGGGGCTGTCTGCTCAGTATCCTGGGGTCCCCCCGCACTGCGATTCCCACGGACTCACCCACACGCACATTGGCCCAGACGCCTAGGCCCAGCCTGAGCAGATAGCAAAGCTCTTCCCAGGGGGAGAGACAAAGGGAGGGAGGTGGAGACCTGGCTGGGGGGCAGGGCCTGGGAGCGAAGGGAACGGGCTAAGCTGGGTGCTGAGGGTTGGGGGGGGCAATGGACCCCTGCCCCAAGGGGTCTGAGGAATCCTGCCCCTGACTCCTGTAGCCACGTCACGTCTGGGCTGGGCTGTGTCCTGGAGAAGCAATGAACCTCCCTGTTCTACTGGCTGCTAAGGGGGTGCAGGATCGGGGGGACCCCGACGCGCCGTCACACTGGCCAACCCATCTCTTTCACATGACACTGGCGGCTCGGCTTTGCCTCCTGGTAGGCCCCGCCCTGCGTCGTCCTCTGTCCCTGACAGCGCTGGAGACTGCGGCCAGGCTGTTCAAGCGGGCAGGGCAGGGCAGGGCAGGCAAGATGGCGGGAGAGCAGCCATGAGGGGCCTATGGCACAGCGGTTCCAGAGGCGCTATTTCCTAGGACCCCTTTGGCGGGGTCCTCCGGAGACGCGGGAGGCAGGGAACGGAGCAGAGCGGTTCCAGATGGCTCACGATAAGGGGCGGACGAGCTAGCAGACTGTGGACGTTCTCACCCCGTTCTGCTCTGGAGCCCAGTGCCGCAGGGTTCCTGCAGCCCATCACAGCCAGCTCTGGAGCACGGTTGCTCGGCCACTGCTGGGCAAAGCCACTTGGCCGTCTGACAGACGGACGGCTCAGAACAGCTACTGCCTGCAAACCCAGCAACAGCGCCCCATGCCCCTTGTGAGCCAGGGGACTGCCTAGAACCATCCTTCAAAGGAGCTAGCCTAGAACCAGGGGACTGCCTAGCACTGTCCTACAAATGAGCTATCCTAGAACCAGGGGCCAGTCTAGCACCATCCCACAAATGAGCTAGCCTAGAACCAGGGGCTGTCTAGAACCATCCTACAGATGAGCTAGCCTAGAACCAGGGGCCAGTCTAGCACCATCCTACAAAGGAGCTAGCCTAGAACCAGGGGCCAGTCTAGCACCATCATAAAAAGGAGCTAGCCTAGAACCAGGGGCTGTCTAGAACCATCCTACAGATGAGCTAGCCTAGAACCAGAGGCCAGTCTAGCACCATCCTACAAAGGAGCTAGCCTAGAACCAGAGGCTGTCTAGAACCATCCTACAAAGGAGCTAGCCTAGAACCAGGGGCCAGTCTAGCACCATCCTAAAAAGGAGCTAGCCTAGAACCAGGGGCTGTCTAGAACCATCCTACAAAAGAGCTAGCCTAGAACCAGAGGCCAGTCTAGCACCGTCCTACAAAGGAGCTAGCCCAGAACTGGAGATGGTCTAGCACCATCTCACGATGGAGTTAGCCCAGCCAGAGGTGAGTGTGCTGCACCATCCCACAGTGGAGTGCTGCCCTTAAGGCTCTAGAGCATTCCAGACAAGCTGTGGCGCTGGAAGCCTTGCATCCCGTGCAGTCTCCCCCACCTAAACACGGTGTATGCCCCTCCCCACTTACCGGCTCTCCAGGAGTCCCTTTCTCCCCAGGAAGACCCGGCTTTCCTCTCTCCCCCTGAAACACAGAATATGCATCGCCGTAGGACCCCACGTCTCTTTCTGTGCAGCGCTGTGCGCCTCGCGATCCGAGTTCCTGCCGGCGCGATGTGGGAGCGGCTCTCCCCAGCCAGGCAGCCCCAGCGTGCTCATTTGTGGACGTGGAGCCAGGCTGGCTGTTGAGCACCTTGGTCTAGGTCCAGTCGCCAGCTGGAGGCTTCCTGAGGCAGGCCTCGGGCAGGGCAGCGTGCGCCACCTCCAGCTCTGGGAGATCGTGGTGCTGCCCCGGCAAACTATAAACTGAGGCCATGGGCTCACCGGAGCGTGCTCAGCTCCTCCCCAGGACTGGCTCCCTAATGCCCCATCTCAAGGGCCCCTGAGCCGGGAGACCAGCCAACCCAGGGCTGGCTTTCCTACAGGTGACACCCTGGGACCCGGTGTGGCTGCAGGGCTCCCAGGGCCTCGGTGGCTCTGGGGAACACGGGGCCGGCCACGTGGGTCCCACTGGAGTTCACTTGATGCTCGTGGCTCTCCTACAGTGCAGGCAAGCGCAGCTGTGATCCCCGCATGCCCCTTGGCCCATCCGCTCGCTGGCATGGCCCCTCCAGCGGGTCTCTGCTCTGGTGCCCCCCTCGCACAGCAGGGCCCTGGCTCACTAACCTCGTAGCCTGGATCCCCTGGCAGCCCGGGAGGCCCTCTGGCAGGCTGCAAGAAAGAGGCAATGGTGAGAGGCAGGCCAGGGCGCAGGCCTGGGGGAAGGGGCGCTCAGGGAGAGCTAAGGCAGGGCCGGGAGCCCCACTCACCTGGCACTCGAAGGAGCAGCACTGCCGGGGAGAAGGAGAAAGCGCAACATTAGACACCCCGCTCGGCTGATGTCGCCGCCCCGCCCCACCACCGCCAGCCCAGGCAGGCGCCCTGACGGTGACTCCCGCTGTTGCGAGGGCGAGAGGAGCCAGGCCTACCCTGCCTGCAGGCTGGACCCTCGCCCCGCACGGGTGGCCAGTGCGAGGAGCCCTCCTCCCGCCAGCGTGCTCCACTGCATGGCAAGGTACGCCGGGTGCACGGCCGGGGCCACCCCAGCAGCTGGAGCAAATGCCAACGGAGGCCATGCTGGGCGCTTTGCTCCCCCGGCGTGGGCAGGACGCTCAGGGCCTGCCCCCTGAGCGAGAGCTCTGGAGACCCTGGAGGGCAGGGAAGGCTCGGGGAGCTCCAGGCCTGGCCCGGTTTGCTCCCCTGCCTGGGAAGGAGAAGGGACCCGGCGGGCCAGACGGTGGGGCTGCCACGCTGCATTCCTCGCGGTGCGGTACTGGAGCCAGGGTGTGAGCGCAGCCTGTGCGCAGCTCCCAGGGAGCCAGCCTGGCCCGGACCGGGCCACGCCAGGGGAAAGCCCGGGGAGCGCAGGACTCACCATTTGTTCCACGTTCTTTTTCTAGAAGAGAACAAGACAAGCGCCCGGTGAGCAGGCTGGCCAGACACCCGCCACGTGGGCAGGGGGAGCCCGGGGCCCGAGGCCAGGCGATACTCACAATCATGTCCAGGATGGTATCGATGGTGTACTCCACCGAGTTGGTTGCCGTGAAGTTGCGTCGGTGGCTGTTGTCCGTGGCAATGACGCTCAGCCGGGACTCCTGGGGGGAACAGCCGGGAAGCCACAAGGTTGGGCTCGAGGCCCTAGGCTACCTGCCAGGTGCCCACGGCCCGGCCCGAGAACATTCCCGCGGGGCTCTGCTGCTCTTGCTCGGCCCAGCCGGGGCAGTCGGCTCAGGGCTGGAGCCGTTTCCCCAGCGCCGACGTGGGGTGTCAGACCTTGGCGCTGCCTTGGGGACCATCTCTGTATTAACGGAAGGTGCTGGGCCAGAGTCTCAGCTGGGGTAACCCGGCACTGCTTCACGGGGGCACCGTTTCTAATCGGCCACCCCACCCAGCTCCTTCCCAAGGCTGCTGCAGCCACGGGCCCCTGCCCCGAGACGGGTTGTGTGGCTGTGCTAAGGACTATCCGGTCTCTTGCTCCTCCCTGCACCCCAGCCGTGAAAGCCCCCAGCCCCGTGGCCCATGCGTACCAGATGGTCAGGAGAGATGGCAACAGAGAACACTTTGATCCCCAGATGTTTTGCTTCGTTGGCAGCATCTTCCAGGCCCCCGCAGGGCTCCTTGTAGCCTTCCAAGGGGTGGCCATCGGTCACCACGATCAGGTACTTGTTCTCCTTCTGGTGGGAGCCCCTGGAACATCCCAAGTGCCATTGACTTCCTTTGCAATTCTTCTACACCCCGTGGCCTCTCTCTGACCATCAGCCTCCCCTGGGACTAACCAGTCGGGGGCTGGCCGGGGTGCAGCTAAACATGGGGGCCATGGCAGAGTGCTGGGGTCCCCAGTGGCCATACCACGCATGGGGGCCCACTCAGGCCCAGCCCTGGAGAAGCAGGGCGTGGTGCCCGGGAGGAGGCCACGGTGCAGTGGGACCAGTGGGCCCCTCCAGCACAGAGCTGCCAAGCTGCGCCTAGCCAGGCGGTAGCAGAGCCGGGCTGTCCCGGCACCAAGACAAGGCTCCTCCCGGCCCCCGGCCTTCCCTCTCCGCCGGCCTGGCTCTCGCTCACCGGATGAGCAGCTCCTCGATGCCTCTCTTGATGGCGCAGTCGGTGTAGGTGCCTTTCCCAATGTAGTCCACGGCAGTCACCTTCCTCTTCAGTTCATTGCGCATGGCGGGCATACGCTCCAGCCCCTGGATCAGCACCACCTCATCGCTGTAGTGCAGCGCACCTGCGTTCCACACCAAGCTCCGGTCGCACCGATAATACCTGCAGAGAGCAACCAGGAACCCGCCTCAGAGTCAGCTTCCGCCCGGCCTGCAGCCCCCCACCACGGCCCCCGCCACGGCTCCCACGGCTCTACTGGGTCTCTCCTGCGGCATCCTCCCACCCTCTTCCACGGCCCCCGCCACAGCTCCCACGGCTCTGCTGGGTTTCTCCTGTGGCGTCCTCCCGCCCTCCGCCACGGCCCCTACCACGGCTCCTACGGCTCTGCTGGGTCTATCCTGCGGCGTCCTCCCGCCCTCCGCCACGGCCCCCACCACGGCTCCAACGGCTCTGCTGGGTCTCTCCTGCGGCGTCCTCCCGCCCTCCGCCACGGCCCCCACCACGGCTCCCACGGTTCTGCTGGGTCTCTCCTGCGGCGTCCTCCCGCCCTCTGCCACGGCCCCCACCATGGCTCCCACGGCTCTGCTGGGTTTCTCCTGCGGTGTCCTCCCGCCCTCCGCCACAGCCCCCGCCACGGCTCCCACGGCTCTGCTGGGTTTCTCCTGCGGTGTCCTCCCGCCCTCCGCCACAGCCCCCGCCACGGCTCCCACGGCTCTGCTGAGTCTCTCCTGTGGAATCCTCCCGTCCCCCGCCACGGCCCCTGCCAGTCCGTGACGTCCGGAGCATGTTGCACTCGGCTTTTTGGTGGACGGTGGAGCCTCTGCCTGAGAGCCCGGCCATGCCAGGCCCTTCCTACAGGCCTGTCCTCATGCAATACGGGGAAGTGTCCCGGGAGGGGAAAAGAGGCTCCGTGGTGACTGGCACAGCTGGAGCGCAGCTTGCCCGTGCGAACACACCTCTCTGGTGCAAGGGAGAGATGACGGGCGACTCCCTCCCAGCCCAAGTGCCAACACGGTGACCAGCTGTTTAGAGAGAGCGCTCAGGCGAGCCGACAAAGGCACCAGCTGCCAGGGGATTCACAGTGCACAGCCCAACCAGGCAGAGATCCATCCAGCCCACAGACTTGAAAAGGTGTGAAAAGGGGATGAGCAGTGGGGTGTGAACACATGGGTGTGAAAAGGGGATGAGCCGCGGGGTGTGACGATGGGGTGATCAGTGGGGTGCGATGATGGGGGTGAGCCACGGGTGTGAACACATGGGTGTGAAAAGGGGGTGATCAGTGGGGTGCGATGATGGGGGTGAGCCACGGGTGTGAACACATGGGTGTGAAAAGGGGGTGATCAGTGGGGTGCGATGATGGGGGTAAGCCACGGGTGTGAACACATGGGTGTGAAAAGGCGATGAGCAGTGGGGTGCGATGATGGGGTGAGCAGTGGGGTGTGACGATGGGGTGAGCAGTGGGGTGCGATGATGGGGGTGAGCCACGGGTGTGAACACGTGGGTGTGAAAAGGGGATGAGCAGCGGGGGGGGGACACGATGGGGCTGCATATGCATGGGTGTGACTATGGGGCGGTGCCGCAGTCACATGGAACCTGACTCTGTTACGGCCACAGGAGCCGTCTGGCTGCCCCACCCGCTGTTGTGCTGTCGCTGTGGGGCTGCTGCCATGTAGCCGGAGGCTTGTCTCCAGCCCGGCCCAACCACTGCGGCTCACTCTGCTCCCTTCCTGATGGGACTGTAGGGTGGCTCTGCAGCCTGGCCGTGTACCACTGCAGCAGGCTCTGGGAGGAGTCTGGGGATAGGAGGGGGTACTGACTGGGGGTGCAGAAGGGGAACCATAGGCATGGTGGCCCCGTGCCACTCAGAATACCGGCTGCTGCTGGCATGCAGGCCCCACACCACTCAGGGCGCTGGCTGCTGCTGGCATGGCTGCCCCACACTGCTCAGGGCGCTGGCTGCTGCTGGCATGGCTGCCCCACACTGCTCAGGGCGCTGGCTGCTGCTGGCATGGCTGCCCCACACTGCTCAGTGCACTGGCTGCTGCTGGCATGCAGGCCCCACACCGCTCAGGGCACTGGCTGCTGCTGGCATGGCTGCCCCACACTGCTCAGTGCACTGGCTGCTGCTGGCATGCAGGCCCCACACCGCTCAGGGCACTGGCTGCTGCTGGCATGGCTGCCCCACACTGCTCAGTGCACTGGCTGCTGCTGGCATGCAGGCCCCACACCGCTCAGGGCACTGGCTGCTGCTGGCATGGCTGCCCCACACCGCTCAGGGCACTGGCTGCTGCTGGCATGCAGGCCCCACACCGCTCAGGGCACTGGCTGCTGCTGGCATGCAGGCCCCACACCGCTCAGGGCACTGGCTGCTGCTGGCATGCAGGCCCCACACTGCTCAGTGCACTGGCTGCTGCTGGAATGGCTGCCCCACACCGCTCAGTGCACTGGCTGCTGCTGGCATGGCTGCCCCACACCGCTCAGTGCACTGGCTGCTGCTGGCATGGCTGCCCCACACCGCTCAGGGCGCTGGCTGCTGCTGGCATGGCTGCCCCACACCGCTCAGTGCACTGGCTGCTGCTGGCATGGCTGCCCCACACCGCTCAGGGCGCTGGCTGCTGCTGGCATGGCTGCCCCACACCGCTCAGTGCACTGGCTGCTGCTGGCATGGCTGCCCCACACTGCTCAGTGCACTGGCTGCTGCTGGCATGGCTGCCCCACACCGCTCAGGGCGCTGGCTGCTGCTGGCATGGCTGCCCCACACCGCTCAGTGCACTGGCTGCTGCTGGCATGGCTGCCCCACACCGCTCAGGGCGCTGGCTGCTGCTGGCATGGCTGCCCCACACCGCTCAGGGCGCTGGCTGCTGCTGGCAAATGCCTGTGGGCCGCAGGGGCAGGTTGGCCGCTGGTCTTTGTGCACTTCCCACTGGCCGGTTCCTGGGCCTGGCACCCCGGCAGGGGAGCAACCACAGGGCATGGCCCATCCCCAGCAGAGGGCCTGCAGAGTGCAGCTGACGGTGCGTGAAACCAGGGCCGGGCCCTGCTTTGGCTCTAAGGGGAGGCCGGAGTTACGCCAAGCCCTGGGACCCAGCCCTGGCTTCGTGCCGGCGGCCCCAGAGGATAGCTCTGCGGGTGGGACTCAACGCCGCTACACCCCCACCCCATTGTTGGACGAACGTCGCCACCTGCAGACGGGGATGGAGAAGTGCAGCGCTCCCATGCCACACAGGAGAGCACTAATCTCACCAGTACAATCTCCTCAGCCTCTCCCATTGGTCACAGCGCCAGGCCCTGGCCTCTCTCTTGTGCACTCTCTCCTCGTGCAAAACACAAAGACCCAAGCAGCGTCCCAGTCCTGCCGGGGTCACTTTCCATTCTGCTGCCACGACCAGGCGTGAGCACCCCGGGACGTGCCACGAGACACGCGGGGCAGCAGTAGCATGCACGGCCACTCCCCTTACCTGTCGGTCAGCCTGTCAATGAATTGGTTGGTGAAATCTTTCAACTGCGTCACCAGGGCTCCGAACGGCTTCACCCGCAGAGCAACGCTTTCCGATGTGTCCAGCACAAAAAACAGGTCGACCGGGCAGTCTGCTCAAAGCCAGAGAAAGGGCGTGAGACGTGCTGTGGCTACACCAGCGGCCCAGTCCATGAGGGGCTTCCGTGCAACGTGGATTCGAGCGCTATAATGAGCGCCTTCCCTAGAGCACACACGCAGGCCAGTCTCTAGCACCCTCTTACACACTCTCTCTCCCACGGTGCAGCTGCCAGGCACCAGCGTTACACACACACACACACTGGTGGCATTGGTGCTAGGCTGGGTTAAAACAGAACCTGGATGCAATAGATTAAAGCCAACATCGAATCTAAAAAGAAACAGCTTTTTTCAAACCAGCCAAGCAAACCCAGAGCAACCGTGGTATTTTTCTTTACGTTTATGGCTGTGATGTTTAAATGAGAGATTGTTTTCCTCGGCTCTATACCGAGAGATGAATTAAGTCAGCTCAATAAAACATCAGCCAGACACTGTTTAAAAGAACGCCCCCATGTAGCGCTCCTGTCTCTCTTGTATGTATTTTCTATTTAAAGAAGAGCAAAGAGCCTGTGACAAAGGATTTCTTTTGCAACAGGACCAAATACTAGTACAATTGAAGGGAAAATCTAGACACTGTGGGCGTGTCTAGACTACAGGGTTTTGTCGACAGAACTGGATGTCGTCTAGATGCTCTTTGTTGACTGAAGCTTTGTCGTCAGTATCTGTCGACAAAGCCTCCGTTGACAAAAGCCTGTAGTCTGGCCGTACCCCATTTGGGCAGCTTTTGAACACATTCTAGCCAGAGATCGGTAACTCATGCAGAATACTGTCCTGCACAGGCCTCGCTTCGACTCCCCTGGTTTGCTAATGACGCCCCATGAGGGAGGCACAGAGGTGAGGGTAACGGGGAAATGGCTCAGAGCAGTGGGCTGAAGAGGGGAGATTCCCGATACCCCAGTAAGGACTAGCTAATCAGCAGGCATCCGAAGTGAAACGTCCCGGCAAGCGGAAAGCCCCGCAGGCTGAGCAGCCGGAGGCGCCCGTGCAGAAGGATGAGGGGCGCAGCTCGGGAGGCAGAGCCTGCTCGTAACATGACAGGACGGGGAAGGGGAAGGGAACGGGAAGCAAGTTCACCGCAAAGCAACGTTCTTACCTTGAAAGGTTTCACCTCGGTCGATTATCTGCGTCTGCTGAGCCCGCGTCCCTCTCCACAGGAAACAGACTTGGAGGAGGAAAAGGAACAGAAAGTTTGCTAACTTCATCTTGCGGGTCCCGGGGTCACCATTTACTACTGAGGGAGCGGAGGGAGGGGGCCGAAGGGGGCAGAGGACAGGAGTTGGGATTTTGATCCTAGTTGGGGAGTTTGGTCGAGGTTTCCACTCGGTCCCTGAGTTTCCTGTGGCAGGAGGCGCGGGAGAGGCAGTGAGGAGGAGGGATGTGCCGGGCTGGTTCCCAGCTGCAGCAGGGGCGGGATTTCAGAATGTCAATTTCGGTTGAGCCTCAGCATAACCAGTGAGCGGCTAAAACATCCCCTCCCCCTGTTCTGGGGCCATTTCTCCTTTGCAGCTCTGGTGATGCCTGGTCAGGCTTCCCGATGGCCGTCAGACCACAGTTCATTTCTGCTCCGCCAACCTCTGGCCGCTCCGGCAGCTCGTCTTTACCCCGGTGAACAGGCTGTGGCATCGCCGCGCGGGGCCTGCTCCAGAAGGGAGCCTGGGGCCGTCGCAGGTCTAAGGGTACCATCCCGACCGCCACAGCTAAGAGCTCTCACCCCGGCGTGGGCCAGCCCGTGGCTGCTCTGGGGCAGGGGTGTCAGTGCAAGGACGGCGTGGCTGGGCCGTCGCACGCTGTGTTAGTGGCTCTTCCGTGGCCTTCCACCGTGTCCAAGCTGGCTTGGGAGTGTGCCCCAGGAGTTTATCAAATCCCAGGCTGCCCCCGCCACGGCGAGCACCCTGGGCCACCATCCCCACGCCCTGCTGGGAGAACTCGCGCCGGCCCAGCCCCCTGTGTCCCTCCAGCCCAGGCACCAGGCATCCGTCTCCCCTGCCTGCGCCAGGCGAAAACTGCGATGGAGACCACTGGCGGGTGCTGGTCCTCCCACTCCTCGCCTCCAGGGCGGCTTCCTGGGCCCACGGCCACACGGCCCAGCCCAGCCACACCGAGGTGTGAGTGAAACACCCCCGAACAGACACCAGCGCCTCACCCCCGCCAGACACCCCGGCCCTGCCTGCCGGAGGGAGATTCCTCAGGTGGGCCCCCTCCCTGGGGGTAGAAACTGCACCTGCATTGGAGGAAGGAAAATGGGGGCCACTGAGGTGTCCCACAAGAGTTTCATCGCAATAGCCAGGTAGTTCAAATGGAGGCCAGAGCGTCCAGACCCAGGAGCCGAAAAACAGGCCCCAAAGTCCCTGCGTAGACCCACGTGGCCAGGGCGGCAACGCCCCCAGCTGGAGGCCAGTGGCCTTTGGGGTGCGTGGCCCATGGCCGCAACAGGAGCAGGATTGGAGTGCAGCGTCCAAGAGCGGATGGAAGGTCTGTGCAGCGCCGGGAGCAGCTGCAAGGCTGGGGCTTGGCTCGGCCCCACTCGCCAGTGAAGGGGAACCGCCTGCTGTGGCACGCAGGCAGGGCTAGAGGGCAGGGTTGCGGGCGACAGAGCTTGACAGGGCAGGGAGGGAGCCACTGGGAGGTGATGCGGAGGGGTGCGAAGGGATGTCCGCATGGATGATGTGAAGAAGGGAAGCTCGTTAACCCTGGGTCGTTTTCCAAAAGACGACGTTCAGTGCCATGGAAAGGCAGGACATCGGCCTGTGGAGCAAGGACACTCTTACACCGTGTGCATGGTAGCCTGCGGAACTCACTGCCACAAGATAGCACGGAGATCAAGCGCTGACCAGGATGCACACTGGGATTATGCATCTTTACGGAACCCCAAAGGGACACAGGTTCCGGCTCACACGGCTGTGACGTAGTGGGGGTACTTGCTGGGCTGTGGTGACCCCTGCTGTCTGGAGCAAGACCCAGCAGGGAAAATCTCGCTAGGCAGAGATAAGGCCAAACTTGTCGAACCAGTGGCCAGACACCCCCCATGGAGAGGAACAAAGGAAGGTGAATGCTGCCCCGGACTGGGGGGCAGGGCTGCAAGGGAATTTGTGTGGTTACTGTGGGAGAGCATGGAGGAGACAGCCTAGGGAGAGGAGCTGGAGTTTAGGGGCCCAGTCTCCCCCCAACTCAAGGGGGCCTGAGGCATCCTAGCCCAGTTCTGTGACCAGACTACATCTGTGCTATGCTGTATCCTGGAGAGGCAATAAACTTCCTCTATTCCACTGGCTGGTGCAGTCTGTTTGTGCCATCTCGGGGTGCAGGAGACGGGGAACCCCCAACACGCCGTCACACTGGTGTCAGGAGCGGGATGCACTGCACCCCGTGGATGAAGCTTCCAGCGGTGAGCGACAAGGCGCTGTAGAAGCAAGAGCCCTGGAGCCAGGCGTGCTGGAGACAGAGCGAGGCGGTTCCTGGGAATCGTGGGGCGCTGCAACACTAGACTGGTGAGTCTGCACCGAGGGGCCCAGCGGGCAGATGGCCTACGCCCGACTCTTGAAGGCAGAGCTGGTGGGGCTGTGCAGAGAGAGGGGCTTGCCTGTGCGGAAAGCAACCAAGGCCCAGCTGATTACCCAGCTGGAAGAGAATGACCAGCCACGGGGCCAGGATCTTGTCCCCAGGGGAAGCAGCCAGACCCCCCCTGAGAGTGTGTCAGGCTCAGAGAGGGGGAGGAGCGCTGGAACCCACCGGAGAGATGAGACAGCGTCTCCCGGGAGGCCTGCAAGCCGTAGCCCATCTAGGGCAGGGGCCAGCCCAGCGGAGCTGCGGCGGCTGGAGATCCAGCTGCGGATGAAGGAATTGGAAGTACAGGACAGAGAGAAGGACCGCCAGGACCGAGAGAGGGAGCGCCAGGACCGAGAGAGGCAGCGACAGCATGAGCTGGCCATGGCAGAGCGGAGAACCTGCGGGGCCCCGGCTGCGCCAAGAGTGGATGGGCCCCAGAGTCCCGGGGATGCCAGGCGCTTGGAGAGGCTCACAGTGGCCCAATTGAAGGACGTGGGTGACATAGACGGGTTCCTCAGCTCCTTTGAGAGGGCCTGTGGGCTGCAACAGGTCCCCCCAGCTGACTGGCTGCAGGAGCTCGTCCCCGCACTGAACCAGGAGGCGGCCGGAGTGCTCAGTCAGCTGGAGGACCTACAGCCAGGGGATTACAACCGAGTCAAGGAGGCCCTGCTGCACAAGTTCGGGCTGACCCCCGAGATGTACAGGAAGAAGTTCCGGGGGGTACAGAAAGGGCCACGGGAGACCTATGTGGACCTGGCCTCCCGCCTGGCGCAATACTGCCGCAAGTGGGTCTCGGGAGTCGGAGCCCAGACCGCAGAGAAGCTGCTCAAGCTGGTCATGATGGAGCAGTTCTATGAAGCGTGCCCACCCAAACTGAGGCTGTGGCTCAAGGACCGGAGACCAGAGAACCCCCAGGAGGCCGGGAGACTGGCGGATGAGTTCACGGAGAGCCGGTCCGGGGGTGAACGGGAGTCCCGGAGAGAAAGAGAATCGCGCAGAGACCGGTTCTCGGCGGAGCAACGGAGAGAGACACCTCCGAGGCGAGCCCCAGGGACCAGGACCAGTCGTCGATACCCCAGAAAACCAGCCAGGGCCCGGGCAGAGCCGACCCGAATGGGCCCACAGAACCTAACTTGCCATCGCTGTGGGCAACGAGGCCACAAGAGGGCTCAATGCACCAGGCGCAAGAACAGGTCCCATGACCTGGGACGTTCCAGGGTTAACTGGCTGGGGCGGGAGGAAGGGCAGGCGGCCCCAGAGGCAGGGGCTGGCCGGCAAACCTCAGCTCAGAGAGAGGGGAAGGATGCTCAGTGCACCTCCCCTGGGAGGTCCGACCCTCGGGAGACAGATTTATCCGTGCACCGGGTGGGGGCGGGGCGGCCCCTACGGAGGGACTGCCTCGTACCCCTGGAGGTGGATGGCAGGAAGGTGACGGGTTTCTGGGACACGGGGGCGGAGGTGACGCTGGCCCGGCCCGACATAGTGGCCCCAGACCGTATGCTACCCGACACTCAGCTGACACTGAGGGGCATAGGCGGCACCCCCTTTGAGGTACCTGTAGCCAGGGTGCATCTGAAATGGGAGGCCAAGGAGGGCCCCAAGGAAGTGGGGGTGCACCCGCACTTGCCCACCGACGTGCTAATGGGGAGTGACCTAGAGGAGTGGCCAGACGGACCCCACAGGACGCTGGTCACCACCCGTAGCCAGAGCAAGCGAGGGGCTTGCGGCCCGGAACTCGAGGAGGTTCCCCAACAGGGGGCCCAGGGCCCCGTCCCAGCGGACCTAGAGTTGGACCTAGGCAGTGGGGGGAACCACGGCCCTGTCCCAGCCCCAGCCGCTGAATTCCAGGCGGAGGTGCGAGCGGATCCCTCCCTGCAGGCCCTGAGGGACCGGGCTGACCTGGGTGCCGCTCAACCCCTAGGAGGAGATTGCCAGGAGAAGTTCCGGTGGGAGAGGGGATTTCTGTACCGGGAATGGCTTTCCCCCGGGACGGTAGGCAAGTGGGGGCTCCAGCGGCAGCTGGTGGTTCCCCAAAGGTATCGCCGCAAGCTGCTACACCTGGCCCATGACATCCCGTTCTCGGGACACCAGGGGATCCGGCGCACGCGGCTGAGGCTGCTCCAAAACTTCTATTGGCCGGGGATGTTTGCAGCTGTCCAGCGGTACTGCCGGTCCTGCGACTCCTGCCAACGGGTGGGGAAGGCCCAAGACAGGAAGAAAGCTGCATTGAGACCCCTGCCCATCATAGAGGAGCCTTTCCAGAAGGTGGCGATGGATATTGTGGGGCCCTTCAACAGAGCGACCCGGACAGGGAAGAAATACATCCTGGTGGTGGTGGACTTCGCCACCCGCTACCCCGAGGCCGTGGCCCTGCCCTCCATCGAGGCAGACACGGTGGCAGACGCACTGCTGACCATTTTCAGCAGGGTGGGGTTTCCCCAGGAGGTTCTCACGGACCAGGGATCCAACTTCATGTCGGCCCTGCTCCGGTGCTTGTGGGAGAAGAGTGGGGTGCAACACACCTGGGCCTCGGCGTATCACCCCCAGACCAACGGGTTGGTGGAGAGGTTCAATGGGACTCTGAAGCAGATGCTACGGACCTTTATGCACAAACACCCGCAGGACTGGGACAAGTACCTACCCCACCTGCTGTTTGCGTACAGGGAAGTGCCCCAGGAGTCCACGGGGTTCTCGCCGTTCGAGCTGTTATATGGGAGGCGAGTGAGGGGCTCCCTGGACTTATTGAAAGACGAGTGGGAGGGGAAGGTCTCCCCGGAGGGTGAGCCGGTCGTGGAATACGTCCTGACATTCCGGGAAAGACTTGCCGAGCTCATGGGCCTGGCCAGAGAGAACCTGAGCAGGGCCCAGAGGAAGCAGAAGGTCTGGTACGACCGCAATGCACGGGCCCGCGCCTACGCTACCGGGGACCAGGTGATGGTCCTGATCCCCGTGCGGAAGAACAAGCTGCAAGCCGCCTGGGACGGCCCCTTCAAGGTGGTTAAGCAGCTGAACGAGGTGAACTACGTGGTGGAGCTGACGGGCCGGACGCGCGGCCAGCGGGTATATCATGTTAACATGATGAAGCCGTACTGGGACAGGGAGAACTTGGTGCTGGCCGTGTGTAAGCCCTGGGAGGAGCAGGGGGAGGATCCCCTGGTGGGCCTGTTCCCTGGGACCGGAGAGGACTCTTCGCTGGAGTCAATTTCCCTCTCGGACCAGCTCACCCCGGCCCAGCAGGCCGAGATCCGGGAGGTGCTGCGCTCCCACCAGCAGCTGTTCTCCAACAAGCCGGGTCTTACCAACCTGGCTGTCCACCGGGTGCAGACGGGCACTCACCCCCCGGTGCGCTGCTCCCCATTCAGAGTCACAGGGAAAACTGCCCAGGACCTGGAGAGAGAGGTCCAGGACATGTTGGCCCTGGGGGTGATCCAGCCGTCCTCCAGCCCCTGGGCCTCTCCCGTGGTGCTGGTTCCCAAGAAGGACGGGTCGATCCGGTTCTGCGTGGACTACCGGAAGCTCAACGCCATCACGGTGTCCGACGCCTACCCGATGCCAAGGCCCGACGAGCTCCTGGACAAGCTGGGGGGAGCTCGCTACCTCACCACCCTGGACCTCACCAAGGGCTACTGGCAGGTGCCGCTAGACCAGGAGGCCAGACTGAAATCGGCTTTCATCACGCCACTGGGGCTCTATGAGTTCCTGGTCCTACCCTTTGGCCTCAAAGGGGCGCCGGCCACCTTCCAGCGCCTGGTGGACCAGCTGCTGCGGGGAATGGAGAACTGTGCCCTAGCGTACATCGATGACATCTGCGTCTTCAGCCAGTCCTGGGAGGACCACGTGGCCCAGGTCAGCCAGGTACTGGATCGGCTGAGGGAGGCCGGGCTGACCGTAAAGGCTGGGAAGTGCAAGGTTGGAATGGCCGAAGTGTCCTACCTGGGCCATAAGGTGGGGAGCGGCTGCTTGAAGCCAGAGCCGGCCAAAGTGGAGGCCATCCGGGACTGGCCTGTGCCCCAGACCAAGAAGCAGGTCCAGGCTTTCATTGGGATGGCGGGGTACTACCGGAGGTTTGTGCCCAACTTCAGCTCCATCGCTGCCCCGATCACAGAGCTGTGCAGGAAGGGGAGGCCCGACAGGGTGGTCTGGACGGAGCAGTGCCAGAGGGCTCTCTGTGCACTGAAGGGAGCCCTGGCCAAGGCCCCAGTGCTGGTAAACCCAGACTTCGACAAGCCCTTTATCGTGTTTACCGATGCCTCGGACACCGGGCTGGGGGCGGTGCTGATGCAGGCGGATGAGAAAGGGGAACGTCACCCCATCGTGTACCTGAGCAGGAAGCTGCTGCCCCGGGAGCGGAGCTACGCGACCGTAGAGAGGGAATGCCTGGCCATGGTGTGGGCCCTGCAAAAGCTGCAGCCGTACCTGTTTGGCCGGCGTTTCACGGTGTTCACCGACCACTGCCCCCTGACCTGGCTGCACCAGATGAAAGGGACGAACGCCAAGCTGCTGCGGTGGAGCCTGCTCCTGCAGGACTACGACATGGAAGTGATCCACGTCAAGGGGAGCGCCAACATCATCGCCGACGCGCTGTCCCGTAGCGAGGGGCCCGAACTTCCCCAGGTCACGAGCGGAGTGACCCTGCTCAGTTCGCTCTCGGAGGGGGGAGAACTGTGACGTAGTGGGGGTACTTGCTGGGCTGTGGTGACCCCTGCTGTCTGGAGCAAGACCCAGCAGGGAAAATCTCGCTAGGCAGAGATAAGGCCAAACTTGTCGAACCAGTGGCCAGACACCCCCCATGGAGAGGAACAAAGGAAGGTGAATGCTGCCCTGGACTGGGGGGCAGGGCTGCAAGGGAATTTGTGTGGTTACTGTGGGAGAGCATGGAGGAGACAGCCTAGGGAGAGGAGCTGGAGTTTAGGGGCCCAGTCTCCCCCCAACTCAAGGGGGCCTGAGGCATCCTAGCCCAGTTCTGTGACCAGACTACATCTGTGCTATGCTGTATCCTGGAGAGGCAATAAACTTCCTCTATTCCACTGGCTGGTGCAGTCTGTTTGTGCCATCTCGGGGTGCAGGAGACGGGGAACCCCCAACACGCCGTCACAACGGCCAACAACACCCTGGTCACCTGCCCCCGGTGCCGAAACCAGGGCGAGTTTCTCTGCGCCCAGGCCAGTGCGGCCAGTGACGCCTTCCCACGGGGCCGTTCTGCCCTGGCGCCTGGCGGCGGGAGCAACCACCATGCCCGGAGCTGCAAAGTGCAGCTGAAGGTGCAAATGCCGCTGCCTCGTGCTCGCACAGCCGGAGATGGGCGCCTGCGGCACACGAGGCCCAGCCAGCGGCGGGGGAGAGACGCAGACACAGCCATTGTACTTCCACCCCGTGCCCAGCGCATCTCACAGGGCTGGGGGGTTAATGGGCCGCTCGGCGGTGTCAGGTCTGCCTCCGCTGTGGCCCTCCCACCAGCCTGGCAGCAAGCGCATGGGCCCGCCAACATCCACGCCAGCATGCCACGGCGCAGAGACGGCACCGGGAGGTTGGCCGCAAGCGGGCGGGCACCTGGGGACCATCCCCTTGGAACGGCTTCCGGCCACTGCAGCACCCAGAGCAAGGCCTCTGCCCCGAGCGCTGCGTTTCCTGGGCCTCAGCCCTCACGCCCCTGGGCAGAGCGGAGGCGCTTGCAGCAGGCGGCGCGAGGGGGACCCCGAGCTCCACTTCCATCTCAGAGCCCCGCGGGGAGCAAAAGCCGAAGGCCCGACGACAGAATGGTGCCACGTCCTCGTGTGAGGATGTGAAGGGCCTGGTGGTTGGCTCGAGCCGCCAGCCTGCAAGAGCTGTCTCCCAGCATGGCCTCCGCGCTCACTGTGCTGTGCAGCCCTGGCAAGGACCGGGCACGGCAGCAGCAGCCACACCACCGAGCAGGAAATGTCGAGGCATTTGAGCTGCTGTCGCCTGCAGCCCCTCTGTGAGGAGAAGTGGGGCTGTTCCCAGGGAGGCCCCATCCTACTGCCAAGAAGAGGGCACTGTCGGGGCCCCGCTGCCGTCCAGCTGGGGGAAACGGTGGTGCTCTGTGGCCAGGTGGGCTCTTCCAGACCCCTGGGAACATGTGGCAAGCAGGGCAGGGCTGGACGGAGCGACCCCGGTGTGACGGGCCAGGCTGGGTCCGGGCACCATCGAGGGCGTCCGCTCAGGGCGAATTGCTCAAACCCACGGCTCCGTACAGCCCCAGACCGGGGACCTTCCCAACAGACCACACACCAACCACACCGAGCGCTCCAGCTGCCCATCCGGCCAGCAGGAACCTCACGAGCAAAACCCCTCAGGCACCCCAGCTCTCCCTGGGCCACAGTCAGCCCCTAACACGGGTGGGGGGTTGTAGAATCCGATCTCTCCTATCCCGAACGGGTCCTTCTGGTCCCAAAGAACTAGCCACAGGTCCCCAGTCAATGTACATGCTGGATCTTGCCCACAAGATCACGCTGAGCCAGTCCTTTAGAATCTAACATCTAAAAGTTTATTACTAACAGAAAGAAAAGCCTGAGAGAGAGGGTCTGTCTACACTACCACCCTAGTTCGAACTAGGGTGGTAATGTAGGCAACCGGAGTTGCAAATGAAGCCCGGGATTTGAATTTCCTGGGCTTCATTTGCATCTTGCCGGGCGCCGCCATTTTTAAATGAAACGAGGAGTAACGGTAGTTCGGAATAGGAAGCCTAGTCCGAGCTACCTAGTCCGGAGTCCGCACTAGCGGACATTTAAAAATGGTGGCGCCCGGCAACATGCAAATGAAGCCCCGGAAATTCAAATCCCGGGCTTCATTTGCAACTCCAGTTGCCTACATTACCACCCTAGTTCGAACTAGGGTGGTAGTGTAGACATACCCTGCGCCCTGGGAATCGGAGTTCCCATTGGCCTGCAGGCCTGACCCGCTCCTCTCGCCCTGCCCCCAGGTCCTCCTCTCCTGCTGGCGACCGGCCTGAGGCTGACGCCAGCTTCCGTAGCTGCTCTGAGCTCGGTGGCCCCAGCAGCCGCCGCGCGTCTCTGGCTACAGCTGGGGTCCTTCTGGTCCCAAGAAACCAGCCACAGTCCCCGGTCAATGTACACTCTGGATCTTACCCACAAGATCACACTGAGCCAGTCCTTTAGAATCTACAGTCGAAAGGTTTATTACTAAAGGAAAGAAAAGCCTGAGAGTGAGGTTGTTAAGGAGAATACGTTACATGCGCCAATCTCCCAGTTCTCAGTGCAGGCTCGCAGCAGAGATGTTATGAACTGCTGGCTTAGAAGTGTCTGGTTACATCCTGTGTCAGGATGGGTCCGTGGTTCTTCCCGGCTCGTTGTTCCCTGCAAGGCTGCATCTGGGATCAGGAGCTGAGCTCAAGACAAGATGGAGGGAGCCACATGGCATTTTATATCCATCCCTGGTCTCTCCCAAGCTGGAGCAGGTCCCATGGCCCAGGGACCTATCCCTGTGTCCCAAGCCAGCAATCATTGTTCGGGCTGGTCTGCAGGCATCCAGACATTCCCCAGGGGTGTCTTTGGCACCGAGAGATCCACTGTCCCTGGAGCCTCACTAATTAGCACAGCCACTGAACGAACATTCCTGGCCCATGGCTCTGCCTCAGACAGAGAATTGTCCAGCCTAGGCCACACACAGACATCACACAAGTACATGAATGGCACCTACTGAACCAGTAGAACATGAGCTTTCATGTGACACCTCGCATGGCCCCTTTGTACAGACGTTTGGGGCAAACACCCCCCCATGGGCGCAAGAGTGACCTTTCCAGTCCAATCCCATGACCCCCTGAGGGCATCCCGGGGAAGTCTCCCCCTGCGTCCCGGTCTCAGACACAGGCGTCTGGCAAGGGCTGGGGGAGCCGCTGTGGTGCCAGTCCTCTGGAGATGACTCACTGAGGAGAGGCTGGATGGAATGAGCCGTGCACAGCGTGCTGTAGGAACTTCCCCAAGCCTTTGTCCAGTCTGTGGGAGCGCCAGGCCGGCCCGTGGGAGCATTAGGCAATGGTGCTTTGCCCCTTTCCTGCAGTGCTTCCCGCTGAATCTCTGGTCTTTGGCTCCTAGAGTCTGCGGTGAAGCTTGGCCTAGAGCCCCCAGTCTGTGCGGGCGCCTTGGCCTTACCAAGCAGCGTCTGGCTAGGGCTGCAGAGCTGCGCCCCCCTGGTCTGAACCGGGCCCAGAAGGGGAGAACCCGAGACGTGACTGAGGCCCCGAGTTCGCAGATGCTGCCCCTGAGCAGCAGAGCCACTCGGCTTCCTTCCCGCAACACAGGCAGGTGGTGGAAGGCGGGCGGGGGGGGCCGCAGCTATTGGGCTGCAATGGCCACACTTCTGCAGCGGCTCCCGGGGGATGCCCCATCTCACCCCCGGGATCCAGTTCGGCCTGCTGGCAGGGCAAACGCTCTCTGCAGGAGACGCTTCGTCTGGGCCAGCTTGCACCCCACAGGGGCCATTCTGCTGGTTAAGGGGAAGCCTCGTGGGGAGCCCCGCAGGAAGGGGCCCCGCCCCGGGGCTGCAAGCGGGTGCTGCGTGGTGCCAGCAGGCGGGGCAGGGCCCGGGCAGGAGAGCGCCGTGGAGCAGTGGGTCACGTGGCGCTGTGGGCTGAGCCAGGGGGTTCCCTGTCTGCTCCTGTGGCAAGGGGCAGCGGCCCCCTTGGGGAGCAAGCGGGGGGGACATCGCAGCGTGAGGGGGCGCTTTCCTGGTGAGCGGCGCCTGGCAGGGAGCTGCTCTTTGCAGAGGCCGCGAGTGAAGGAAAGGAGGCTCAGAGCGCAGAGCGATGGCGCAGTGGAGCGCTGACCCCCGGCTAGTGCAGATTTTATTTATTTCCAGCAAACGCTGCCTGGGGGAGCTGCGTCCATCTTCAGCTGGCCCTGGGCTGCTCTGCAGCATCCCGCCAGGAGGGGAGGCAGCCAAAGACGTCACGGCAATGGCACGGCGTGTGCAGCCCAGCCGTGCCCTTATATGGCCATGCCGCACAGCTGCAAGCAATCACAGACACATGTGTGTGTCAGGAGCCCCGCGGCACCCAGCCCTTCCCAGGCAAAGGGGAACAGCGCCACCGCGGCTGTGGAGCGGAGAGCTGCAGCCGCTTCACGCCACTGCCCGCCGCGCCCCGCGCACTGGGACACAGAGCTGCGCCTCATGCCTCTTCGCCTCTCAGCTCGCCTCGCGGGCTCCCCCGCAGCCAGGCCCACGCGCTCCCCCTCGCAGCCCCACCCAGCCTGGCTCCCCCGCAGCCAGGCCCACGCGTCTCCTCCCCGCCCCCCGGCAGCCTCACCCAGCCTGGCTCCCCCACAGCCAGGCCCACGCGCTCCCCCTCGCAGCCCCACCCAGCCTGGCTCCCCCACAGCCAGGCCCACGCGCTCCCCCTCGCAGCCCCACCCAGCCTGGCTCCCCCGCGGCCAGGCCCACGCGCTCCCCCTCGCAGCCTCTCCCAGCCTGACTCCCCCACAGCCGGGCCCATGCGCCCCCCCTGGCAGCCCCACCCAGCCTGGCTACCCCAGAGGGCTTGGCCTTGCCTGGGGCAGCGCTACCCTCAGGGGCTCGTGGTGGCCCCTCAGCCAGCCTCTGGCCCCTGACTAGAGGCCACGGCCACAGCCTGCTGAGCTGCCTTCGTCCCAGGAGACTCGTCCAGTGGGACTCTGCTGCCCCAGAGGGTCAGGACCCTGGTGGCCTGGCCGAGGGCTGAGTCCCAGCGAGAGCCACGAGGGACAGCAGCAGGTGACTCAGGGCATCTGGGCCCAGGCGGCGAATGCCCTGCCCGTACTGAGGGCCGTACCCCGGGCCCCAGCTCGCTGTGGGGACGTGCTCCCCAAAGGGTTCTTCACTCCCCTGGCCAGACCCCAAGCACAGCCAGCTCCTCTGCGTGAGCCGTGCCGAAAGCCAGCGTCAGCCAGACGCAGCCGGAGTCCTAGTGCTGCCACTGTGCGCGCTCCCTTGGAGACGCCAGAGTTTGGCAGCTCCCCGGACTTCCCTGATCACCCCCATGCAAACAGAAATCTGTGTCCATTGCCCTGCCCCCCGAGTCGCCTTCTTTTCCAGCGGTCCGCAAAAGGCACAGCCGCGACTTGGCGCGTGTGCGGAGTGGCTAACGGTGACTAACAGGGAGAGCAGCAGTGTAGTTCCTGGCTGCCACCACACTGCCTCTGCCCGGCCCTGGCAGGGCTGGGGACACAGTCCTGGAGGTGCAGAGCGGAGAAGGAATCTCACTTCTCCAGATCGTCCTGGGTTGGCCGACCCCATCTCACTGGGGCTAGTTACACGCCGGAACCTCTGATCTGCAGCAGGGACAGCTGCGGGTTTTCACTGAGCCTTTATTTATGGTTTCAGCTCTGGCGGCCAGAAGCCCCATGGAAGAGAGTGTGGTTTCGTGGTCACTGCAAAGATGGTCATTAAACTCCCCACGACGTGGTCCCAGCAGCGGCTCCCTCTGCCGAAGGGCGCGATGGGGAGATTCACCATCTGTGATGGCGCATCGGGGAGCCCCCAGCCCTGCGCCCTCATCCGCAGCCAGATGTGACTCCGCCAGCCAGTAGAACAGGGGGGTTTATTGCTTCTCCGAGGCACAGCCCGGCCCGGGCTCGACGCTGACGTAGGCACCAGGGCCGACAGCTCCTGGGGGTAAGGAGTTCACAAGCCCCTGAACCCCCTGTACTGGACTCAGTCTCCTTTCCTCATGCTTCCCCCAGCTAAAAATGCCCCTTCTTCCAGCCACTGGTCGGTCACTCCCCCCGGTAGCCACACCCCTTCCTTTGTTCAAACTCCTTCCCCTGGTCAGGTGTGAAGTGGCCGGGCTATTGCCTATGACACACACGCACACACTCTCTCTCCCCCCCCCCCCCAGCATGGGCAGTAGGGGTCACACACAGCCCAACACATCAACCACAAGAGTGGCTAGCACACCCCTCCCCCACTACGTCACACCATCTAGCAAAGAAGCAGATGGAGAGGGCTCTGTGCCTACTGAACGCCGGAGAGACCCGGGGTGGGCTTCGGGTCCAAGGGGGCTGGTCAGCAAAGCCCCTTGCCCAGTGCCCCCAGTGACCGTCTCCCGGGGAGGAACACGCTGAGACAATCGCAAATGGTATCGGCAAAGGAGCAGGCGCCAGGCGTCTCACCCACAGTGGGGCTAGGTGCAGAGCGGAGGGGGACGGATTTCTCTACGCAGTGTCCATGAGCCGTTTCCTGTGCCTTAAGGGGAACCCGTCCGGTCCCTCGGTGGCCTTCCCTCTTGGAGGCAGAGCCATTTTGAGAGGAAGGCGTGAGTCGTCGCACAGGGGACTCGTTAGCGGGAGGGGGGGCTGGTGGTTTGACCGTTAGCCTGGGCTTCCTTAGATGTGGGTTCAAGGCTAGAACCCCCGTGAGGCTGAGCGAGTGACTCTATCTGGGCTTCAGAGCTTGGCCTCCACATGGCAAGGGTAAGTCATGAGCTCCAGGGCAAGGATGGAGCCAAGCTGGCAGTGCAGGAACGGCAGAACCGTGCCAACTGAATTACTCTTGCTTGAAACGGTCACCGTGTTTCTTCGAAGTCATCCAGCCACTGGCCCTTGTTGCACCTTTCCAGGGCTTTGTCCTTCACAGGCAGCAGCCACGAGCATGGACATCCAGCCAGGGTGTCCAAAATCCTTCCGACTCTCAGATTTACCTTTCTGGCCATGTGTGTCAGAGGCCTCCTGACTGCCCCGCGCCAGTCCATTCCTCCGCGGCACGTGGCCGTTCTCACCGGCCGCTCGCCACTCCATTCCTCCGTGGCACGTGGCCGTTCTCACCGGCCGCTCGCCACTCCATTCCTCCGTGGCACGTGGCCGTTCTCACCGGCCACTCGCCACTCCATTCCTCCGTGGCACGTGGCCGTTCTCACCGGCCGCTCGCCACTCCATTCCTCCGTGGCACGTGGCCGTTCTCACCGGCCGCTCGCCACTCCATTCCTCCGTGGCACGTGGCCGTTCTCACTGGCCGCTCGCCACTCCATTCCTCCACGGCACGTGGCCGTTCTCACCGGCCGCTTGCCGCTCCATTCCTCTGCTGCAGGTGTTATCCTCTCTTCACTGGCTTAGCCTGGGCCTTCCCGGGGAGCCATTTGGCACCAGGCCTCTTTCTTTACCCCCTCAATGTGAAGGTGTTGTCGGTAACCCAGCATTGGTCTTTATTCTCGTATATCCCAGTTCTTCTTCAGCAATCCCTGTGATAAAATCACAAGATAAGCCCCCCTGCCTCCACAGTAGACAGTGGTCATCCAGGGTAGAGGATCTGCAGCCTCTGTGGGATTTAAGATCAATTGTGGGGAACCCCCAAGCAACGCGCACCTCCTAGAATGGAAACCAGTGAACTGCTTACGCTGTTTTCACTCGTGGTGGCGCTGAAGGAGTGAAGAGTCGTATCACTCTGGATGGGCCGTTACCAGCGCATGGCTCTGCAGGGGAAGAAGTCACCAGTGGGTTGGCCCTGGGAGGGGTCTGACATTTCAGCAGCTTCCATGTCCTGTGCTAGGTGACGGGGCATCTGTGTAACAATTAAGACCCCAGTGTGCAGTGTGGTGGTGATAACACAGTAGTGACAACAGAGAAGATCCGGGGTGTGGAGGCCTAGCCTGCGCAGTGTGGAGAGCAAATATGGTAGGTGACCAGATCGGCTTACCGGGAACATCCTTGGTGAGCTTAAACACAAAAAGGAAGCTCACAAGAAGTGGAAACTTGGACAGATGACTAGGGAGGAGTATAAATATATTGCTCGAGAATGCAGAGTTGTCAGGAAGGTGAAAACGCAATTGGAATTGCAGCTAGCAAGGGATGTGAAGGACAATAAGAAAGGTTTCTACAGGCATGTTAGCAATAAGAGGGTGATCAGAGAGGGTGTGGAGCGCTTACTGGATGAAGGCGGTAACCTAGTGACAGATGATGTGGGAAAAGCTGAAGTACTCAATGCTTTCTTTGCCACTGTCTTCACAGACAAGGTCAGCTCCCAGACAAATGCAGTATGGGAAGGAGGTGGACAGCCCTTGGTGCAGAAAGAACAGGTTAGGAACTATTTAGAAAAGCTAAACATACACAAACCAATGTGCCCAGATTTAATGCATCCAAGGGTACTGAGGGAGTTGGCAAATGTCATTGCAGAGCCTTTGGCCATTACCTTTGAAAACTTATGGAGATTGGGAGAGATCCCGGATGACTGGAAAAAGGCAAATGTAGTGCCCATCTTTAAAAAAGGGAAGAGGGACAATCCAGAGAACTAGAGACCTATCAGCCTTACCTCAGTCCCCGGAAAAATCATGGAGGAGATCCTCAAGGAATCCATTCTAAGCACTTGGAAGAAGGGAAAGTGATCAGGAACAGTCAACATGGATTCACAAAGGGCAAGTCATGCCTGACCAATCTGATTAGCTTCTATGATGAGGTAACTGGCTCTGTGGACATGGGGAAGTCAGTGGATGTGACTTTAGCAAAGCTTTTGACACGGTCTCCCACAATATTCTTGCCAGCAAGTTAAGAGAGTACGGATTGGATAAATGGACTGTAAGATGGATAGAAAGCTGGCTAGACTGTTGGACCCAACGAGTAGTGATCAATGGGTCGATATCAGGTTGGCGGTCAGTTTCTAGTGGAGTGCCCCAAGGATCTGTTCTAGGGCTGGTTTTGTTCAACCTCTTTATTAATGATGTGAGAAGCAGATAAGGGGATGGATTGCACCCTCAGCAAGTTTGCAGATGACACTAAACTAGGGGGAGTGGTAGATATGCTGGAGGACAGAGATAGGGTCCAGAGTGACCTGGACAGATTAGAGGATTGGGCCAAAAGAAATCTGATGAGGTTCAGCAAGGACAAGTGCAGAGTCCTGCCCTTGGGACGGAAGACTCCCAAGCACTGTTACAGGCTGGGGACCAACTGGCTAAGCAGCAGTTCTGCAGAAAAGGACCTGGGGGTTACAGTGGATGAGAAGCTGGAGATGAGTCAACAGTGTGCCCTTGTAGCCAAGAAGGCTAATGGTATATTAGGTTGCATTAGGAGGAGCATTGCCAGCAGATCTAGAGAAGTGATTATTCTGCTCTGGTCAGACCACATCTGGAGTATTGTGTCCAATTCTGGGCCTCCCACTACAGGAAGGATGTGGATGCATTAGGGAGGGTCCAGTGGAGGGCTACCAAAATGATGAGGAGGCTGGAGCACATGACCTATGAGGAGAGGCTGAGGGAGTTGGGTCTGTTTAGTCTGCAGAAGAGAAGAGTGAGGGGGGATTTGAGAGCAGCCTTCAACTTCCTGAAGGGGTGTTCCAAAGAGGCTGGAGAGAGGCTGTTCTCAGTGGGGGCAGATGGCAGAACGAGGAGCAATGGGCTCAAGTTGCAGTGGGGGAGGTCTAGGTTGGATATTAGGAAAAACTATTGTGACGTAGTGTGGGTACCTTGCCGGTTGCTAGGGTTGGGCTGTGGGTGACTGGCTGCTGTCTGTACCACGGCCAAGAAGAGTAGCTGATGGGACAGGGAGGTAACCTGTTCTACCGGTTACTCCCCAGGGAGAGGAACAAAGGAAGGTGGAATGCCACCCCTGGCTGGGGGGCAGGGCTGGAAGGGACGGTTTTTAGTTGGCTGTCTGGGAAGCAGGGGAGAAGGAGCTAGGGAGAGGGGGCTGGGATTGTAGGGCCCAGCCACCCCCCATCTCAAGGGGGGGCACTGAGGCCTCCTAGCCGGTGAGAGCCGGTCAGACTAGGCAGTGGGTGGTGCTGGTGGCCGGTGGGAGCCGGTCAGACTAGGCGGTGGGTGGTGCTGGTGGGAGCTGGTCAGACTAGGCGGTGGGTGGTGCTGGTGGTCGGTGGGAGCCGGTCAGACTAGGCGGTGAGCAGTGCTGGTGAGAGCTGGTCAGACTAGGCGGTGGGCGGTCCCTTCTGGCCTGCAGCACTGTGGCACTCTGTGGCATGCTGCAGAAACATGGTTGAGGAGGAAATGAAACAGCCCTCAGCGTCTAAGGTCCCGGCGTATGGCTAACCCCATTGGTTGATTCTGTCACAGCCAGGAGGGCATGAGGCATCAGGTGAGAAGCAGACAATGGCTGGTGTGGGGCCATGCCTGGTGCGCAGAGGAAAGTGGGTGTTGCAGAAAGTCTGCAGTGCTGAGGGCAAAGGAAGCCAGCCAGGAGGCTGACGGTTAACGAGGCTGGGAAATGCAGTCCCGGGGTGTTTCCTACACTGACCCTCGCTGGAGGGAGACACTGGCAAGGAGCCTTTCGCGATGGAAGCCATTCTGCACCCCACCGTGGCTGCACCATAGCGCCGGCAATCCATGCCGCGCAGCGTTCGTACGGCACCGAGCACAACGGGGCTGTGATTGGCTGCTACCGAGACCTAAGGAGCCAGAAAACTAGCATCCAGACCTGACAGGCTGCTGTAAACACCTCCCCTGCCCTCCTTGCTTCCCAGCAGATGGGCTGCCTCAGGCACTGACCTCCAGCTGTTCTGGCCCCGCTGTTTATACCATTTGTCAGTGAGTGCTGCTGTCAGGGTGGGGCAGGCGGCGAGGGAGCTGAGGCGAGCCGGGGAGGGCACTGCGGCTCGGTGGAGTGAGCAGAGGATGCTGGGAGTGGAGGGAGCCATGTTGTTCGTGGGTCGCTGGCGTGAGCGCAGAAGAACGGAGAAAGTGGCTTGCAGCCTGGCAGAGGGCAGCAGCAAGGGGACGGAAGGTTGGGTCAACAAGATCCCTGTAACTGTGGGGCCTTCCCCTGGATAAGGCAACGCAGATACCCGCGGTGGCTGGCACCAGCGTGCGGCCGTAGGGGGAGGGCACTGCTCCGAGGGGTGCAGCAGCCGGTGGCAATTCGGGAGGAGCGTGCGGGGGAAGGCAGAGCTGTTTCAGTGAGCAGCCACTTCTGGGAGCTTGGGGGGATTAAATTAGCAGCCTTCCCTGAGCAAGGCGAGGTCAAATGCTCAGGGGTCTGGGGAGTTTGGCTTGGCTTGAAAATTGTAGACACATCTCAGCCATCCTGGCTTCCCCCTACCGGGCTTGCCCGGAACAGCCTGTCAGCCCTGCCGCTGCGAGGGGTGGGAAGCCAGGCCCAGTCCACCCCCTCGCGTTCCCTTTCAGGACACAGCGTCCCTGCAGAGGGAGGCCAAGCCACGCCGTGCAGGCAGGGCCGCGGGCGAGCTCTGACACACTGTTGGCTTTGGACGGGTTAACGGTTTTCCAGTTACCTCATGTTGGCCCCTGCTTCTATGGAAAAACAGACCATCTGGTCCCAATATTTCTTGACTCGCTGTCTGAGTCTGTGGGAACGTTTGGCTTCAGTTCTTAAAACCCCATTTCACTGGAAAAGGCCCGTGGGGGGCAGGGCAGGAGGCTCCGGACCCAGGCAGCTTTGTAGCGAGGCGGGGAGGGCAAGGAAATGGTCTTCATATTCCTTTTCCTAGACTGGGTCTTACAGGGCAAGGACCGCAAAAGTCGGGCAGGTCCCCTCTGCGCTGCCCGGGAGGTGCTGCTCCGTGTGCGCAGGGAGGGGCGTGACGCAGACCTGCCGGAAAAGCCTTTCGAAGGGGAGCCAATGTCACCGTGGAGCCCAGGGACCTCACCACTGGCCCCAGACACAGCCGTTCTTGGCAAGGGAGCCCCCATGCGCGTCCAGCAGGAGAGACGAAGCCTCCATCCCCGGAGGCAAAGCCCCAGCCCGGCTCTGGGCGGAAGGTCACCATGTGGGGGTAGGGGGGCATGGCTGCAACACGACCCACCCTCAGCCGGCCAGCCAGCGTCCCCTCAGCACGCCTGAGGCGCTGGCTGCCGCAGGGGCCTTCGGAGAGCTGCAAGCCCACGGCACGGGAGAGATCCCCCACCCCCCGTTCTAACTGGACTCAGAGCCTGGGGAGACACGGGGCCCCCGGAGCCCCCCTCGAGGCCAGACTGGCACTAATGGCATAGCTGTGGGGCACTGCCCGAGGGGAGCACCCAGAGGCCCTGTGCCCAGAGGGCACCCTCCACTTGCAGGTTTGGGGGCCACCCAGGACAGCAGGGGGTTCACTCCTCACCTCCTTGGAAACGCTGGGGGCCGGTGCAGCTAAAGCCCCAAGCCCCTGACCGGTCTCAGCCCTGGCTCCCCCAGCCTGAGTAGTCCTTGTAGGGTGGCCTCCTCAGCCCCGTCATCCCGGGCACCCCAGTCCATCTCCCCAGGCTATCTGGGAGAAGCCCGGTCCTCCTTGTCCCCGCCTGCTCCCTCGGGTGGACAAGGGCTGCCATTGCCAGGCGTCCCTTGGCCGGGCTGATCTGTGTGCCCGGGGGAGGAGTAGGAGCCTGGCCCTACCCCCACGTACCGTGCGCAGGGCCTGGTGAGCGCACACGTGCCAGCCCCGTGCTGGCTCCGTTACCGATTTAGCCCTGCCTGTTGGCAGCCCTTCAGCCACCCAGAGTCTCAGCCAGGTGGTGGGTGGCACGTGTGGGGCTTCGGCTCCGTGGCTTGGTGCACTGGCTGGACACCAGGCCAGAGCAGAACCTGCTGCACAGAAATGCTCGCCCAGACCTCTGCTGCCCTTGCCAGCCCTCTGGAGTCATCCTGGCACCTCCCTCTGTGCCCAGGAGAGCGTCCTGCATGAAAGAGCCACAGAACCTGCCGCTTCCGGCCCTTGGGAACTGCTGACATTTCGCAAGTGGTTTTCCAACAAGAACCAAAATGAGAAATTTCAAAATTTCCAAAGAAAGAGGCTCCCCAGGGGTCTTCATGTAGGGAAAATGAAAACTCTCCCCCGCAGTGTTTCAGCCAGCAAGAGCCGGGGTGGGCTCCTCGCACGCCGGAGAGCCGGGGCGGGCTCCTCACACTGCCCAAGAGCCGGGGCGGGCTCCTCGCACTGCCCGAGAGCCGGGGCGGGCTCCTCACACGCTGGAGAGCCGGGGCGGGCTCCTCGCACGCCGGAGAGCTGGGGTGGGCTCCTCGCATGCCCGAGAGCCGGGGTGGGCTCCTCGCACTACCCGAGAGCCGGGGTGGGCTCCTCGCACTACCCGAGAGCCGGGGTGGGCTCCTCGCACTGACCGAGAGCCGGGGTGGGCTCCTCGCACTACCCGAGAGCCGGGGTGGGCTCCTCGCACTGACCGAGAGCCGGGGTGGGCTCCTCGCACTACCCGAGAGCCGGGGTGGGCTCCTCGCATGCCCGAGAGCCGGGGTGGGCTCCTCGCACTGACCGAGAGCCGGGGTGGGCTCCTCGCATGCCCGAGAGCCGGGGTGGGCTCCTCGCACTACCCGAGAGCCGGGGTGGGCTCCTCGCATGCCCGAGAGCCGGGGTGGGCTCCTCGCACTGACCGAGAGCCGGGGTGGGCTCCTCGCATGCCCGAGAGCCGGGGTGGGCTCCTCGCACTACCCGAGAGCCGGGGTGGGCTCCTCGCATGCCCGAGAGCCGGGGTGGGCTCCTCGCACTGACCGAGAGCCGGGGTGGGCTCCTCGCATGCCCGAGAGCCGGGGTGGGCTCCTCGCATGCCCGAGAGCCGGGGTGGGCTCCTCGCACTGCCCGAGAGCCGGGGTGGGCTCCTCTCATGCCCGAGAGCCGGGGTGGGCTCCTTGCACTACCCGAGAGCCGGGGTGGGCTCCTCGCATGCCCGAGAGCCGGGGTGGGCTCCTCGCACTGCCCGAGAGCCGGGGTGGGCTCCTCGCATGCCCGAGAGCCGGGGTGGGCTCCTCGCACTACCCGAGAGCTGGGGTGGGCTCCTCGCATGCCCGAGAGCCGGGGTGGGCTCCTCGCACTGACCGAGAGCTGGGGTGGGCTCCTCGCATGCCCGAGAGCCGGGGTGGGCTCCTCGCATGCCCGAGAGCCGGGGTGGGCTCCTCGCATGCCCGAGAGCCGGGGTGGGCTCCTCGCACTGCCCGAGAGCCGGGGTGGGCTCCTCGCACTGCCCGAGAGCCGGGGTGGGCTCCTCTCATGCCCGAGAGCCGGGGTGGGCTCCTCTCATGCCCGAGAGCCGGGGTGGATTCCTCGCATGCCCGAGAGCCGGGGTGGGCTCCTCGCATGCCCAAGAGCCGGGGTGGGCTCCTCGCATGCCCGAGAGCCGGGGTGGGCTCCTCGCATGCCCGAGAGCCGGGGTGGGCTCCTCGCACTGCCCGAGAGCCGGGGTGGGCTCCTCGCATGCCCGAGAGCCGGGGTGGGCTCCTCGCATGCCCGAGAGCCGGGGTGGGCTCCTCGCATGCCCGAGAGCCGGGGTGGGCTCCTCGCATGCCCGAGAGCCGGGGTGGATTCCTCGCATGCCCGAGAGCCGGGGTGGGCTCCTCGCATGCCCAAGAGCCGGGGTGGGCTCCTCTCATGCCCGAGAGCCGGGGTGGATTCCTCGCATGCCCAAGAGCCGGGGTGGGCTCCTCGCACTGCTGTTCCTTTAGCATGGCACCGGCTCCAAGGGCTCAGTGGGGTGGGTGGGAGGGACTGTGGGGCCTAGGAGAAGCTGAGCCAGCCCCTGGAGGGAGGCCAGGTTCTCAGGTTCTATCAATTTTCCTCTGCCAAGCTGCAGTCCCGCAGCCTTGCCCTGAAACGTGTCACCTCACAGCCCCCGCCTTGCTCGTGGGACTGAACCACAGGGAGCCCCTACACCATGCGGGCTCCTCTGCCTCCCGCTCCACATTGCACAGGCCGCGACGGCCCCTCTACCCCCGGGTTTGTGTGTTAGCCGGGGCCCTGTTTCTGTGGGCAACCTCCAGCAGGCGCCTGCCAGCGCAAGGGCAGTCTGTGCGTGGCGCCGGAACCCCGCACCACTGCGCCCAGCGCCCCCCGGATGTGAGGGGAAGGCCCCCCCCCCTGCAGAAACGCGCCCTCGTCTGGGACTGACGGCATCGAAGCAGGGCTCACCTGCCCAGCCGCGGCCTGGGCATCGGAGCCAGCAGGAAGGGGCCACTCCCACCGCCACGCTGCAGGAAATGGCAGGGAAGTGCGGGAGGAAGAGGGTGTTGGCACAACTGCGGAGTGGCGCCCCGTGCGGGGGCCCCTGGCACTAAGGGCCCTGCCCCCGAGTAAAGCAGGCTGCACGCTACCAGCTGTGGGGCTGGGACTCAACGGGACGGAGGATGGGAAAACTGAGACTCTCCTTCCGGCCGTCCCCAGGCCTCTGCGCTCAGACCACTCCAAGCACCGCTCCCTTCCAGCTTCCCACCCTCGACAGCTGCCCTGCGGCCTGGGTCGGAGTGGCTGGACTAGCAGCTGCTTGGGGCAGGGGCCAGGTCTCTGTCCGCAGAGCGCCTGCTGGGGGCTCGCATCGCATGCGCAGCGCGATGGGTCAGATTCACATTCCTGCGAACGCTATCTCAGCAGCGTGCTGGCCTGCGTCCCAACGCCCACGCTGCTGAGTGCTCCAGGCCCAGCAGGGATCCGCTGGGAAGTTTGTTTGTTTCCTGCGTGCAAGCAGAGCTGTGACCCCGATCTCGGCGAGCCAAGCACGCTGCCTTTCGTTTGCACACGTCCCACGGCGCCAGCTCTCCCAGGCCCCCGCGCACCCTGCGCCGAGCACGAGCCTAGCAACCCACCCTGGGCCATAGAGCTACGTAGCGCGCCGCCGCCGCCTCGCTGGACGAGGCCTGGCCCACGGCATCTTCACACCTCCTGGGGGTGGACGGGGCTCCCTCCAAAGCAGAGCCTTTCGCCGAAGGCGTGGCGGGTCGGGTCACTCCAACTGCTGCCTATGGGAATGTCGTTTCTGCACCGTGCCACAGGCCGAGGGATGCCTGGGCGGGAAGGGGGCTCTTCGCCTTTTCACTGCCCCTCCCCCCCACACACACGTTTCCTTGCTGCTCTGCCACTTTCCAAAACCGTCTCAGGGCTGGAGAAATGCCGCTGGCGAGGAAGGCCGTGGTCTCCTGGGCCCTGCACAGCATGCCACGGCATTGCCCTGGGCCCGAGGCACCTACCCCTGAGATCCGGGCGTTGCCCTGGGCCCGAGGCACCTACCCCTGAGATCCGGGCGTTGCCCTGGGCCCGAGGCACCTACTCCTGAGATCCGGGCGTTGCCCTGGGCCCGAGGCACCTCCCCTGAGATCCGGGCGTTGCCCTGGGACCGAGGAACCTGCTCCCGAGATCCGGGCATTACCCTCAGCTCCAGGAACCTCCCCCTGAAATCCGGGCATTGCCCTGGGCCCCAGGAACTGTCCCCCGAGATCCGGGCGTTGCCCTGGGCCCCAGGAACCTGCCCCCGAGATCTGGGCATTGCCCTGGGCCCCATTAGGCCAGGGATCGACAGCGAGACGGAACACCCCATCTTGTGTTTCCGGAGGTTCCGGGCACGCCTGCCCCTTGAGTTCGGTGAGGGATGCGGCCACGGCATCTCCAAACAGGCACCCCGGAGTCGGGACAGGGCCACACCAGCCACTGGGCTGGGAACGGCTGCCCTGAGCCCCAGCATAGGTCTGTCCTGGGTACCACGCGCGCAGCAGTAGGTTGGCTGGTGAGACTGGAAGGGGCCTGCCCGGGCTCGGGAGCTGCCAGAGGAGGATACGTGGGCTGGTATCGTGTCACACGCTCCCAGCTGAGCAGGGGCCTGAGGCGACTGGTCTCTCCCCCACCTCCTGGAGCCACGTGTGGCCCAGCTGTGGGTGGCTGGAGGGTTCTCCGGGGGGCTGTGACTCACTGCTACAAACAGCCTCCTGCTGGCTAATGCATCCCGGCCCTGCGGCCGGCTGCCGTGTGGAAAGCCTCTGCATTCTCTCCGCGCCCTTCTGCTCCTCGGCCTGCTGGCGGCTCCGCTCGCCCTGGTTCCAGCATTTCCGGAGCCAGATCCCAGGCCCTTTCCCAGCAGACTGTGGCTGAGCTCCCCCATCCCAGGGCTGGCGGGGGCCGGGTTCGTATTAACCCTTCAGGGGCAGGCGGGATTCTCTGCCCCCTTGGCTCCCACGGGGATACTCGGAGCAGGGCTCCCCTTGCAATGGGCTTCTGAGCCTTCTCCGCACCGTCCTCCCGCACCCAGGGCCTGGGGAGCGCTGGCTCTGCCGGCTGCACGCCGCTTTGACTCCTCACTCCACACGGCTCCCTCTGGCGTGGCAGGGTCGCCCCAGCGCTCCCACGGCCACCAGCCGAGCCCCGGCGCCCAGCCCAGAAACAGCCGCTTGCTGCTCCTCCTCAGCTCCCCGCCGCCCCAGGCCTGCTGAGACGCCGGTGCTGGAGCCAGCCCAGGAGGGCTCAGCCCTCACAGCTCTGGGGATGGGAGGCCTGCTGCCAAGGGGGTCCCTGCGCGGGGGCAGCACCCCCCAAGAGGCCCGACAGGCTCAGTGCAGCAAGAGCAGCGAGGAGCCAGGATCTCTCGCGGCCAGCCCTGAGCGGGCCCCGGGGACTGTGGAGGTGGCGTCCCACTCCGAGCTCGGAGCCGGGCAGGCTGGAAAGCTCTGGTGTGGGCAGATCAGCCCGCCTGAGCAGGGTGGCACCAAAGTGCAGCTCTGGCGCCAGCCCCCGGGTGACTGCGGTTGCTGTGCAACCGGCCCCTGGCCTGCTGGGCTCCCCCTGTGTGGAGCCCGTCGAGTTCCAACCCTGAGAACAAGCGTGCAGCGGAGACGCGGCGTAAGCGGCGGGGTGGGAGCAGCCTGGCAGACAGCTCACGCGCTGCCTTTGATGGGAAGGGCTGTGCCTCTCTGGGCACCGCGGTGGCAGGACACAGCGGAAGGGGAGCAGATGCTACTAATCCCCCCCGGGAATTGCACAATGCTCCGCCTGCCGTGGTAGCCTGTGAGTCTCACGCTCGATGCAGAACATGGGTTAGGCAACACTACGGGATTTTTGAGAAAAGGAAAAAAAGGGCACAGAGCAGAGCATTGTCCCACAGGGACAGACGGCTCTGAGTCCCGCACTGTTTGTGCAAATCGCTCTGTGCTGAGTCCCGCACTGTTCGTGCAAATCGCACCGTGCTGAGTGACGCACTGTTCGTGCAAATCGCGCCATGCTGAGTCACGAACTGTTCATGCAAATCGCGCCATGCTGAGTCACGAACTGTTCATGCAAATCGCTCCGTGCTGAGTCACGCACTGTTCGTGCAAATCGCTCCGTGCTGAGTCACGCACTGTTCGTGCAAATCGCTCCGTGCTGAGTCACGCACTGTTCGTGCAAATCGCCCCATGCTGAGTTACGCACTGTTCATGCAAATCGCTCCGTGCTGAGTCACGCACTGTTCGTGCAAATCGCCCCATGCTGAGTTACGCACTGTTCGTGCAAATCGCGCCATGCTGAGTCACGAACTGTTCATGCAAATCGCGCCATGCTGAGTCATGCACTGTTCGTGCAAATCGCTCCATGCTGAGTCACGCACTGTTTGTGCAAATCGCGCCGTGCTGAGTCACGCACTGTTCGTGCAAATCGCTCCGTGCTGAGTCACGCACTGTTTGTGCAAATCGCTCTGCACTTCGGGGGAAGGCCCTGGGCAGTGCATGCCCGGGGGGTGCACGGCCCTCCCAGCGAGCTGGCCCCTGCACACGGCCTGGCTGGCCCAGTCAGCGCACGCGCCATGAGCGGGTATTGCTAGTGCAGGCCAGGCCCCACTGCCCTCTCAGCAGCCCCCAGGCTGCAGCTGCTGCACAGGGCCGGCGTGTCCCTGGGAGCCACCGCTGGGCACTGGAGGCCTCTCCGCTCCCCAGGCGGGACAGGGGGCTGATGCCTGGGACACGGCCCAGGATGTCCCAGGGGCTGAGGCCGGCGCTGTGTAAAACACGGGCTGCGAGTGCCCTCTGGTGGCCAGCGCGGGCAGTGAGCCGGCCGGAGGGGAGAGGCAGCTGCAGGCTGCGGGCGGCTATTCCCCTCCGGCCCAGAGTCCTTATGCCCTTGTGCCAACCGACCAGCACAACTGCGCCGGCCACAGGCGCATCCCCCGAAGGAGCAGGCCCGGCCCCTCCTCTCCGACCGCGGCGCCGATCCGAGAGCCAGTCTACCCCTCCCAGCTTTGTATCATCTGCAAACTTAGGACTACATCTAGACGGCAGGCTTCTTTCAGAAGAGGTTTTTCCAGAAGAGCTCTTCCGAAAAAACTTCTTCCAAAAGAGAGCGTCCACGCTGCCAAAGTGCATCCAAAAAGCGATCTGCTTTTTCAACAGATAACGTCCACACTGAACGGACGCTCTCTCGCATGTCAGCTGTGATTGCTGTGGACGGAGCGGCCACCAGGGCCACCAAAAGAACTCCCTCTTCTCCGTCCACACATGCCTTTTGGTGAAAACGCTCTTTTGCAAAAAGGCTTCTTCCTCCTAGAATGAGGGTTACCGATGTCAGAAAACCCCTCTGTTCTGTCCATTTTCTTGCAGAAGAATGCAATTGCAGTGTGGACGTTCCTCGAGTTTTGTCATAAAAACGGCCGTTTTCCGGACAAAACTCTGTAGTGTAGACATACCCTAATAAGCGTCCTTTCTATGCCAATATCTAAATAATTGATAAAGATATTGAACAGAACCAACCCCAAAAAAGCTTTGGGAACTTCAAAACTTCTTGAGCAATGGGGACCTCAAAAAAACAGACCAGAAGGTTTTGTGCTGGTTCCGGATTTCGTCTGCCAAAATGGCCAGAGCGGACGGGGGAAGCCCAGGGTCAGACGGAAGGCAGGGAGAAGAACAGAGTCAGGAGGCTGAGCTCGTTGGTAGCAGAGCTGCACAGATATTTATTGAATACAAACAGCGGCAAACACAGCAGGCTCATGGAGATTTGAGCTTCCTGAGCTAAGTCCAAAATTCACTGAGGGCTACGGTCTTAAGAATACTTCCAGAGGTGCCTATGGCTTTGGATTCCGTACCCTGAATCCCCGCCCTCCCCCCCCCGATTATTTCTTAGTTAAAAAGTGAGACTGACTTTTTTCTTCTTTCGTTAGTAATAAAAATGGCTTGTTTGGACCCTGCCATGTTGGAGCGAACGTATTCTGTGTGGGACCAACGGGGACTGGGAGGTGCGCATCCTGCTCCAGACGCACATGGGGTAAACCATGCCACATTCTCCAGACATGGATTCAGGGGCGGGCAGGGAGCCGGGAGGAGCAAAATGAAGAGTGGACGTTTCAATGGGGTCGTGGTGAGAAGAGTATTTCAAAGCAAGCACAGCTCTAGCTGGCAGCGCAAACCCTACCCTACAGGGAGTGCTGCTAAAACGGCAAAAGAAAACGCTCCAATGGCTACGCTACGCTGACACCAGAGACCGAGCCTTCTTCTGAAGTCTCACCAATGGAACCCCCGAAAGGCCAGTACAATACTAAACCTGCAGTCTGGAAACATGGACAGGCCTGGGGCCGGAACTAAACGCCTCGGGAGCAGTGTCGGGAGCACAGCACGGAATGCATAACGAAACGGGGCGAGTGTGTGTGTGTGTGTGTGTGTGTGTGTGTGTGTGTGTGTGCACGTGCTCATAATGAAACGGGGTGAGTGTGTGTGAGTGTGGGAGTGAGTGTGTGCATAAAGAAACCGTGTGTGTGTGTGTGTGTGTGTGTGTGTGTGTGCACACACGTGCTCATAATGAAACGGAGTGTGAGGGTGTGAGTGTAGGGGTGAGTGTGAGTGTATGTGTGTGTGTGTGCACATGTGTGCGCACACGCTCATAATGAAACGGGGTGTGTGAGTGTGTGTGCATGTGCATAAAGAAACTGTGTGCGTGTGCACGTGTGCATAAAGAAAAAGTGTGTGCGCGCGTGCACATAAAGAAACAGTGTGTGTGTGCGTGTGTGCGCGTTTACACATAAACAGCGTGTGTGTGTGCGTGTGCATAAAGAAACTGTGTGTGTGTGTGAGTGTGCGTGCGCGCATAAAGAAACTGTGTGTGAGTGTGTGTGCGTGCATAAAGAAACTGTGTGTGAGTGTGTGTGCATGCATAAAGAAACTCTGTGTGTGAGTGTGTGTGCGTGCATAAAGAAACTCTGTGTGCACGCACGTGCTCAAAGATATGGGGTGTGAGTGTGTGTGCATGCACATAAAGAAACTCTATGTGTGTGCACGCTCATAAAGAAACAGGGTGTGTGTGCGCGTGCCTGTGTGTGTAAAGAAAGCCGCCTGTGTGGAAGCAAAGGGAGGGCAGGAAACACACAGGTTGCATGAGCCAGGTGGCGTGCCATTGGCTCGAGAGGGCCGGGCGATGCAGGGTGGAGGCTGGTGGGTAGAGATTAGAGGGCGCCCATTCCAGTGACCTCGGACGTCAGCCTAGAGCAGACAGCGGTGCAGAGAAGGGACGGGGAGAGAGAACAAACAACAGGATTAGCCAACAGAGAGTTTGTGGCATACTCACAAGGCCTCGTTTCCGTCGCCGCCGCCTCCTGCCCGCGCCCGGGTGGGACACCGACTCAGGGCTTTGTGCTCGAACGGGTCTGCACCGGTCTCTCGGAGCGGGTGGCCCTGCAGTGGGGGCCTACGTAGCCTCTTTGGTTTCTGTCTGTGCACTTTTGACGGGAAGTCGCCGAGTCGGACTCTGGGCGGCTGCTATGCTGGGCAGCCCGGCTTGTCATTGGTGACGACAGCTCTGAGAAGCGGGCTGGAGCCACACAGAGCGCGGGAGACGGGGGACCCTGCGATCTGCTCTTTTCACATTGCCACGGGTTTCGAGAGTTGGGAGACTGGGTTATCACCGGCGGTGCGCCAGCCTAGCTCCGCCCCCCCCGTGCTAGGCACAGGGCAAGCGGGAACCTGGGCGTGAGGCGCGGTTATTCACAGCGTTTTGCCAGGAGGCAGTTCGGGGTCACGGGAAGGTCTGTGGCGGCTGAGGGCTGTGTGGCACCAGGGAAGGGCCGTGCGTTCGGTGCGAGGCGGCAGCGTGTGAGTCTCTGCTCCAGGGCGCGGGGCTGCGGGCACCGCAGAGTGGGAAGGAGGGGCTAGGGCACGGTCTGTGGTGGGACAGGTCAGTACTGAGGTCAGCCAGCCCCACCCACACCATGGCCAGGCGGCTCTCCCAGACCCTGCTTGCACCACACCTGGTCTAGCCAGTGCGGCCAGCCCCTGGCCTGCACGCGCACCAGTGTCCTGGAAGAGGAGTCAGTCAAGCAGCCTGATCCCTTCTCCCTCCGGCCTCCCAGCTTGCCGTGCGGGACAGAGCCAGCCAGCCACTGGCACCTGCCTCACAAGCCCTTCGTGCACCGGAGGCCACGCTTGCGCGCTCAGGTTTGCACCAGCACTGGGGACAGTTGCCCTAGGCTCAGCCCCGGCCCGCCTCGTGGCACCGTGCATGGCAAGGCAGCGTGGGCTGTCGCCAGAGGAAGCGAAGAGACGGGTTCGTAGCATGCCGGGCGGGGCTGTTTGGGAACGGGGAGCCTTTCCAAGCCCTGGGAACTTGCGCTGGGTCTTTGTGTTCAGGTCATTGGGACAGAGGCTACATGAGCTGTGTGGGGGCTCCCCGTGCCCTGGCCGGGCTGTCAATGGAAACCAGCCTCGCGGCCCCGTTATAAACTCCAGGCCGCAAGGGGACAGCCCTATGGGTGCCACCGAGCCAGCGCAAGAGCCATGCGGACGCCGGGGCCTGGGAGAACGGGGCGTCCTAGGGAGGGGTCCTATGAGAAGTGTTTGACATTCCCACTCCCGCGCCGCATGGACAGCAACGTGGAGCCAGCGGGCCCTCTCGGTGCCGTGTCCAGGCCCCTCGCCCCTGGGCCCGCGTGCGGAGGACTGGCGGAGCGGCGTGTGCCTTCGGTGCGGGGCCGGGAGCCACGAGGCTGAGGGGGCCGCTGTGAGCGCCTCTCACCTGGCGTTGATGAGGTACTGGGCCAGGCTGATGTTAGCGGGGGTCCCTGTGATGGTGATCTGACGCTCCGAGGACCCTTCCGTGGCGTTGGCGATTTTGATCTGCGCTCCAGACATCTGTCGGATTTCATTGATTTTGGTCCCTTGGCGTCCGATTATGCAGCCTATTAGCTAGAAAACAGCGTGGAGGGAATCTTGTAAAGCAGGCCCTGGGCAGTAACTCGCGGGGGCTGCTAGGGGCGGGAGTGCCTTGAGTGCTCATGAAGGCAGAGACTGATGCACGGGGGTAAGCCACAGGTAACACCAGCTGCCTCCTGCCCAAAGCTCCCTCTGTGACTTCCCCCTGACCTGCCACGGCCGGGGCGAACGCGGGCCCCTGGCTCTCTGCAGCAGGGATGTGATAGTGCAGCCCGTCGACCGAGCCGCGAAAGCGTGTAGGTTAATGCTGTAGACTACACGCACTCCCCTCCCCTCTCCCTGCCAGAACATTTTCTAGCAGGTTGGCCGGCAGCCCGGCTCAGTTCCGGCTCACACCGTGTCTGGGAACTCAGACCCCCCTAGACAGGGGCTGCTGCCGCCTCTGTCTCAGAAGCAGCAGGGCAGGGCGACAGGCAGCCGGTCCGCAAGGGGAGCTGGTTTTTAAACTGGCTTCCCTTGTGGACCAACTCCCGCCTGGCGCTGCTGCCTCTGATCCAGCGGCTGCTGGCCCCTCCCCAGGGACTATAGACTAGTCAACTAACCGATACGAATTCATGAGCTTACTCGACTATTCCGTTAACAGATATTTCACACCCGCCCCCTGCAGCAGGGACTGAGATGTGGGGGAAGAGCGCGGTGCCCCCAATGGCCCTGCCAGGCGTGGCCCGTGGCAGCGAAAGGCCAGCTACTCCCGTGCCAGCGTGCGGGAGAGTTACTGAGGCTAGAAGGCCGGGTCACGGAATGGCTGCCAGATCTCTCACGACTCATCTGTTGCGCGGCTCTTCTGCGCTTCCTGTTGTCCCAGCAGCCCGTGACGTGCTACCCCGCTGCAGGCGCTGCCTGGCCCCTGCCCCTGCCCGGCGAGTCAGGCCCGTGGCAAGCGGAGCCGGGCTCTGTGCTTACGCAGGCCCGAGCCGCCTGAGCTCACCCAAGGGAGCGCCTGAGAGAACAGGGCGGCGTTCGGGTTGGAGTTTGTGCTCGGTAGCTGGTTGACAGCACTAGAGGCTGGAGGTCCCTGTTTCCCCAGGCTTCCTGCGGCTTCTCAGCCCTCCTCCTGCCTCTAGGATGGGGGGCAGGGCAGGTCCCCACGCACAGGCCCTCGGTGGCCACTGCCGGGGTCCGGTGTCCACAGAAGGAATCCCAAGCCACCCACAGGGCAGCGTGTCCCAAACTGCCCGTGTACAGCTGTGGTGTAGTGGGGGGGGGGCTGTCTGCTCTGTGACCGGGGTCCCCCTGCGCTGGGAGGGGAGATTCTCACTGACTCTCCCAAAGGTGGATTAACCCAGACACCCAGGCTCAGCCTCCCAGGGAGAGACAAAGGAAGGGAGGCGGAGACCAACAGCTGGTTGGGGGGCAGGGCTGGAAGTGAGTTTTAGCTGCTGTCTGGGAGCATGGAGGAGACAGCTTAGGGAAAGGGGCTGGGATTTAGGGGCCCAGTCTCCTCCATCTCAAGGGGGGCTGAGGCATCCTAGACCTGCCCTGGAACCGGATTACATCTGTGCTGTGCTGTATCCTGGAGAAGCAATAAACTCCCTCTGTTCTACTGGCTGGTGGAGTCTGTCTGTGCCATTACGGGGGTGCAGGAGATGGGAAAACCCCAATGTGCCGTCACAACAGGCCATCCAGAGGGAGACTGAGAGCAGGCAGGGGCAGGAGATGGGCACAGGGAGGGAAGCAGGACCCAGAAGAGCGAGAGGAGGCTTGGGAATGCCGCGGGGCTATTGCCAAAAGAACCCAGCACAGCACAGCAGGGTGGGAGGCCCGTGGGGTAAGGACACTGTGTCGGTCTCCAGGCCTCCGCCGCTGTGTCCGGAGCCGGCACGGAGCCAGCGAACCAGGGGCCTGGTAGGTCAGGGTGACCCTGGCAGTGACTTCTTTGCCTCAAGAGCTGGGAAGACACGGGAGCCCGTTTCCTCTGGAGAAGAGAAGCTAAAATGGAGGGTCTGAAAGCGTTGGAACAGGCCTCCTGGACCCTGTCAGCCAGCACCCTTCTGGGCAGCCAGAGGGAAAGGAAACGGCCCTTTGAGCCGCTGTAGCTACTCAGCACACGGCCGCGTGCGAAGCCAACAGTCGGGTGCGGGACAAGGCTAGTGTCTAGTGACTGTGGGTTCCAAGTCCCTGATGCGCCAAACCGCTGCCTGTCCAGCCCCGCAAGAGGGTGCTATAATGTAGCCGAGAACAGTGCCGTCCCCAAAGCGCTGCCCGCCCTGCCCCGCAAGAGGGTGCTATAATGTAGCCGAGAACAGTGCGGTCCCCAAACCGCTGCCCGCCCAGCCCCGCAAGAGGGCGCTATAATGTAGCCGAGAACAGTGCGGTCCCCAAACCGGTGCCCGCCCAGCCCCGCAAGAGGGCGCTATAATGTAGCCGAGAACAGTGCCGTCCCCAAAGCGCTGTCCGCCCTGCGGCCGGCTGTGCCTTGGCGGAAGTGCAGCCTCATGCTAGTGAATGCAGCTGGGTCTGTCCCTCTCCCTCTCCGCCTCCTCGCCACCAGGCACAAGTCTGGGGACAGCAGTCGTGCCCCCGCCCCTCTTCTCTCCAACAAATGTCCCAGGCTTTTCCCTCTCCCCTTACGTGCCAGCTCTTCCTTACCCCTCCGCACTGGTGCAGCTCTTTGCTGGACCTTCCCACTTCTACTGCACCTCTCTGGGGAGGGGGCACCAGAGCTGTGCACAGTGCCCAGGGACGGGACAGACCTCACTTGTCTTATTCGCCCCTGTCCCAGTGGAACCGCACAGGCTGGTGGTCTGGGCTTGGGGTTCTTGGCTGAGCAGATGTTACCAGGGAACGCTCAGGGATCCCTCGAGACCTGTCTCTGGAGTGGCAGCAGCTCGCGTAGCCCCGTCGTGTTGGCTCTAGAGTCCGGAGGGCTCTTCCCAGGGAACATGGCTTTGCGCTTGTCCGCTGGAATTTCACCTGCTATTTTATTGCCCATCACCAGTCTTTGGCGGGCCTGTGTGGCTCTTGCAGTCTGCCTCGGCCTGAACTAGCGGGAGCTATTTTGTGTTAGCTGCAGCTGTTGCCGTGTGGCTATTTGCCCCTTTCCCAGAGGTGAGCGGACGCATGAGAGCAGGCTGATGACTAGCTGTGCCATCTGTGCTGCCTCTCTCCTGCTCCCAGCGGCAGCTTGCCATGGTGTGACAGGGTCCGAGGAGTTCCGGCCCCGATCCCGGGAGCTGGGACCCTAATGCCCAGATGGCATTTAGACATTCTGCCGTGGCCCTGCAGAAACCTCCAGGACCATTCAGGGTGGGCAGAGTGCCAGGCACGCGGTGTCTTTCACCATGCCCCTCAGGCCCCTCCACTTGCTGCCTGGGAGGGGGTGGTAGCGCAGAGCTGGCTATGCCAGGCAACGCTGCCTGCGCGGGATCCTGGGTTTTCCACCAGGACAGCTTCATGCCTGCGCCGGGGCTGAGCCTGCCCTGAGCGGCTTCCCGCCTGTGGGCGTTTGAGCGGGTGAGTAACAAGCCTGTAACCCCAGCAGCCCTGGGTACCTGCGCCCCAGGACGCCTGCAGGAACGGCCGCCTTGTATGTCCCTGCCCCCACAGAAAGCCCCCCGTGATCTCAAACACCTCCTCCACCCACCGGACCCTCCCCGGCTGGGGTTCCCCTTCTCGGCACAGGCAAGATTGAATTCTAGCTAATCCCTCTCCAGATCTACTTAACTAAATCCAGGGTTTAGACGGCCCTGCACTGCGCAGACACGGCCCGGGTGGGGGCAGCGGCGCTCAGCGCTCGGGGCAAGGCAGGGAGTCTGCTCAGGCTGAGCCGCTCATGGAACATCGGGCAACCTCCCCTCTAGCGCTGCCAGGCGGGCACGTTCCAGGAGCACCAATTCCCTGCGCAGAGTCGCCGTGTTCCTCGTGCTGAAGCCAGCAGCGGCGGACCGAGCAACCCACATGGCCTCCTCGGCCTCCCACCGTGCACTAGATCCGGCTGGGACACGGCTCGCCCGCATTCCCGCGTGACTTTCCCCTCCACCCCCGCTCAGAGTGCGGCCGAGCTGCATACTCACATCATTGGGAATGGTGAGTTCATGAGTACTGGCCGGGGGACTGGCATCCAAACCTGGGCATAGGCAAGGGGAAAAGGTTAGAGCTCGCAGAGAAAGCAGCGCAGTGCCTGCAGACCCGCGAGGAGTCCCGTGGCACCTGACACACTAGCCGGGCAGTGCCTGGTACCAAGGAGCAGCCCCTCAGGCCCCACACTCCTTCAGGGCCAGGAGGGTGCGTGGAAAACACACTCTGGTATACAATGAGGAACAAGCACGCCACCACTGGTTACCGCTGCTCTTCTCCTACCCCACTCCCACCGGTTCTCATGGGAGGGTCACAGCTTCCAGTCTAAAAGTCTGTGACTGCAGGTGCCTTCCCATCAGCGGGTCTAACAAGAAACAAGGAGGAAACGCGCCTTGCTACTGCAGCCAGTCCAGCTTCCTTTCCTTGGCACTCCCCAGGGGCCTGCAAGCCGCTCTGCAGACTCACAGAGCCACCTGGGAAACACTGACGTGGGCTGAGCAAGCAACCGCCTGTGCCGCTTGAAGTCTGCCAGGGAACATCGCGTGTGCCGCTTGTGCCGGACGCCTGTAAGCAAGCCCAGGGTGGTGAGAGTCACCGGCTCACTGGGGGCAGTGAAAGCACACATCGGCATCCCACTCCCACCCCTCTGCTCACAAGGAACACAGCAGGGTTTGCGGCCGCGGGGCGGGCGTACGGAGACCGAGGAGGGGCTTTGCAGGACACGTGGAAGTGCCACAGTGCACGATGCAGATTTCTGCCTGTCCTTCACCAGTGCCTGCTAAAGGACTTGAGCGTGGAATACCGCGCCCCCAGGCCACAGCGCACACAGGCCCCCGGCTGCAGAAACTCTCCGTGTGATTGCATGTGCGCTCTGTGGCCCAAGCCCCACAGATTCACAGCCAGCAAGGACACGGGCACACAAAACACAGGCTCCCGATACCCATCGTAGGCCTGCTCCAGCAGGACAGCCTGCCGCTTTGTGCAGCCAGAACCGTGCTGTGCCTCATGGGCACCGTGCCCAGGGCCGCAGGCTCCCGTCCGCTTCCCTAGCCAGGTCGAGGGCCTTCTCCACCCACATGGCAAGTGGCAGAGGCAGGGGACAAGTGTGCGCAGCTTGAAACGTAACTGGCCCGCCCTTCGCACTGCTCTCGGTCCAGGCCCAGGCGTGGCCCCGGCGTTCCTCTGAGGCAGTGCCTGACATGGCCACTCCGGGCTGACAGGGTGGCCTCCACACCCCTACGTGCAGCACGGGGCGAGTGACGCAAGGGGCAGCCAACGGGGACTCACAGCTCCTCAAACCAGTCCTCACCCTTGGGAATAGCAACAAGGGCCCGCCTGGGAGAGGAGACGAGCAGGTGAGGAGAGCGGGCTTGTGTCTGGAGGCCGGAGGGACTACAAGGGTGCAGAGAAAGCTGGTGGACGGAAACAGGCAAACAGGCTGAGGCCAGAATGATTCTGCTGTTCCTAAGATGCCTCCCGCTTTAGCATGTTCCTGGGCAGCATGGGGAAGCCAGTTCCGTGCCGTGGCGCTATGCGGTAACAACAGCGTCACCCGCCTCTCAGGCCAGCCACAACATGCATCACCCTCCATGTGCCGTGGGGCTTGGGAGCAGCTCCAGAAGGACAACCAACAGCACCAGTCAGGACCCAGTGCTGCCACCCTTCCAATACATCCGTGTTTCCTGCCTGCTAAGGGGACTAGCCAGGAACAGTCAACATGGATTCACAAAGGGCAAGTCGTGTCTGACCAATCTGATTAGCTTCTATGATGAGGTAACTGGCTCTGTGGATATGGGAAAGTCAGTGGATGTGATATATCTTGACTTTGGCAAAGCTTTTGACACGGTCTCCCACAATATTCTTGCCAGCAAGTTAAGGGAATATGGATTGGATAAATGGACTGTAAGGTGGATAGAAAGCTGGCTAGACTGTTGGGCCCAACATGTAGTGATCAATGGCTTGATGTCCAGTTGGTGGTTGGTTTCTAGCCGAGTGCTCCAAGGATCGGTTCTGGGCCAGTTTTGTTCAACATCTTTATTAATGACCTGGATGAGGGGATGGATGTCACCCTCAGCAAGTTTGTGGATGACACTAAGCTAGGGGGAGAGGCAGATACACTGGAGTGCAGGGATCCGGTCCAGAGTGACCTGGACAGATTAGAGGATTGGGCCAAAAGAAATCTGATGAGGTTCAGCAAGGACAAGTGTAGAGTCCTGCACTTGGGATGGAAGAATCCCAAGTATTGTTACAGGCTGGGGACCGACTGGCTAAGCAGCAGTTCTGCAGAAAAGGACCTGGGGATTACAGTGGATGAGAAGCTGGCTATGAGTCAACAGGGTGCCCTTGTAGCCAAGAAGGCTAGTGGCATATTAGGTTGCATTAGGAGGAGCATTGCCAGCAGATCCAGAGATGTCATTATTCTCCTTTATTCGGCTCTGTCCAGTCCTGAGCCCCCCACTATAGAAAGGATGTGGACGTGTTGGAGAGGGTCCAGCAGAGGGCGACCAAAATGATGAGGGGGCTGGAGCACATGACCTATGAGGAGAGGCTGGGTCTGTTTAGTCTGCAGAAGAGAAGAGTGAGGGGGGATTTGAGAGCAGCCTTCAACTCCCTGAAGAGAGGTTCCAAAGAGGATGAAGAAAGGCTGTTCACAGTAGTGATGGATGGCAGAACAAGGAGCAATGGGCTCAAGTTACAGTGGGGGAGGTCTAGGTTGGACATTAGGAAAAACCATTTCACTGGGAGGGCGGTGAAGCAGTGGGCTGGGTTCCCTAGGGAGGTGGTGGAGTCTCCATCCCTAGAAGTGTTTAAGTCTCGGCTTGACCAAGCCCTGGCCGGGTTGATTTAGTTGGATTGGTCCTGCCTTGGGCAGGGGGCGGACTCGATGACGCCTGAGGTCTCTGCCAGCTTTATGGTTCTATGATTCTATGATCCCCCAGTTCATTTTGCTGGTACCCCAGAGCGCATGGTGAAAATGAATGAACCAGTTACGGGTGCTGGTCCGAGGGGTGCTCAGGGTTGAAGTGGTTTCAGCGTGATTCAATGGCTCCCAGCCCCCCGCTATGCTAATTATTCCAGCCCATGGAGCCAACAGGCTCTGCCCCGTGGCATCAGCGATCTCAGAATCCCTGCGGCTGAGCACTAAGCCCATGGTGCAGACGCCATGGAGAGCGCCACATGGCACTTCCTGAAATGTGGCGGGTTGCTCTTTGCCTTGGCGTGCCGGAGTCGGGATGCAAAGCGCCCCTTCCCCCCGGTCGCAGGCGAGGAGCCCGTTGAAGGCCAGAGCTTTTTGGTTAAACAGGCACTTGGGAGGTTACTCCAGGCCCGAACGACATCGAATCGTTCCTCTGTGCTGGAAGACGCAGCGCTTTCCAGACGTGACTGGAGACAGCCTCGTGGCCCCCAGGAGGCCAGGTGCGTGGTGTGCTCGCCTCCCAGGAGTGGACACTGACGACAAGCTACAGTCAGGCCCCGGTGTCACGTTTGAGGGAAACAGCCGGATCACTGCTGCACCCATAGGTGGGGGTGTTGGCCCCAAAAATGGTATAGAAGGGGGCCATGTGGGGTGTTGAATGGGAGTTACTGTCTGCTGATCCTGTGTACGCTAGTCATGTGATTGTATAATGTCTGTGTGTGAAGTTCGAAGCCTGTACTTTGTATGGATACTGGATATTTCTCTGCATGTGGTTGAACATTGGGCAGAGCCCGGCCTATGGACATGCTAATTAGCGAGGCCCTGTGGGACAATAGCACTCAATGGGCCAAGGACAGATGGGGTACAGATGGGGTACAGATCACAGCTAGAGGATTCTCTGCATCTTGGGGTCTTCAAAGTATTTGAAGGCTTCAATATCTGAGATATAGGTGAGAGGATTATTCTAGAAGGGGTGGGTGAGATTTTGTGGCCTGCACTGTGCAGGGGGTCAGACTAGATGATCATAATGGTCCCTTCTGACCTTAAAGTCTATGAGTCTATGACACACCTCGGGAATGAGGACTGACACCTAGGGTTGCCAGCAGGGAACACAGGGATAGGCCGCTGGCCAGGTGACCTGCTGCAGCCAAGAAGAGACCAGGATGGATGTATAAAGATGCCATGTGGCAGACTCCATCTTGGTACTCAGCTCAGCATTTCATCCCAGAGGCAGCAGTGCAGGGATCGAAGGGCCGGGAAGAACTGTGGACCCATCCTGACCTAGGATGTGCAACAAAGACTTTTAAGCCAGCAGCTGTAACATCTCTGCTAGAGCCTGCATCGAGAACTGGGAGAGTCGATGCATGTAATGTATGATACTTTAGCAACCTCACTCTCAAGCTTTTCTTTCTTGTAGCAATAAACCTTTAGATGGTAGATTCTAAAGGATTGGCTCAGTGTGATTTGTGGGTAAGGTCCAGAGGGTAAATTGACCGGGGATCTGTGGCTGATTTCTTGGAACCGGACAGAACTTGTGCGGGGAAGGTGAGATTGGGTTCTAGACCCCTCACCTGTGTATGAGGCCCGGGGCCATCTGTGGCACGGATATTGCAGGGGTGTCGGAGGGGTTTTGCTTGTGAGGCTTCAGGCAGGCAGCTGAAGCGCTTTGTGGGACTGGTTTGTGGCCTGTTTGGAGAGGTCACCAGTCTGGGGGCTCTAAGGAGCCCCGAAGTTGAGCAATTTGCCCTGAGCGGACGCCCTCAGCTGTGCCCAGACATGGCCGGGTCCGGCACACCCCGTTTTCAGACCTGGCTGCTCAGAGTCAGCCACCAAAGGGCCCAGAGTCTCAGAGCTCGCTCTAGTCCCAGGAACTTGCCAGGGATTTGGTAAAACCCCCAAGCAAGGGGGCCCGCATTGAAACATCAGCATGTGATATAGTTGCCTAACCCGGCCCAAGTTTGCATATTTTGAACTCCCTGACTAGCCCGAGGACACAAAAGGCGGGAGAGGAAGAGCTGGGCATCCAAGCCAGGTTGCCCATTGGCCCGTCCCAGCAATCCCAGCCTGAGCCCGGAGCAGTGTCAGCCCCTGGCTGGGCCCCCAGAGCACTAGCTTGCACGGGCGTACGCCTGGTTGGCGGAAGAGCGAGACTTTACAGATCAGCAGGACTCCTAACCGCCAAGGCTCCGCGACCCGCCCGACTTCCAGGGCAAAGGGCTCACCCACACAGAGCAGCGTCTTGGGCGTCGCTCCACAGGGCACTGACGCTCCCCAGCTGCTCGCAAAACCAGCCCGGCCGCAGCGCTTGTGGGGAGGGCAGTCACAGCGGCGAAGTAGCAGCAGGTCCTCGCACTGCCCCGGACCCTCACGGGCGGAGCCCTGCAAACCCGCGGGTGTCAGCACGGACAGCCCCAGCTCGTGCTACCAATTCTGGGTCTAGAGCTCTGTGCGTTGGCAGATGCCCCATCTAGCCACGGGTCTCTGTGGCCGTGGGTGTCAGCGTGGACAGCCCCAGCTCGTGCTACCAATTCTGGGTCTAGAGCTCTGTGCGTTGGCAGATGCCCCATCTAGCCACGGGTCTCTGTGGCCGTGGGTGTCAGCGTGGACAGCCCCAGCTCGTACTACCAATTCTGGGTCTAGAGCTCTGTGCGTTGGCAGACGCCCCATCTAGCCACGGGTCTCTGTGGCCGTGGGTGTCAGCGTGGACAGCCCCAGCTCGTACTACCAATTCTGGGTCTAGAGCTCTGTGCGTTGGCAGACGCCCCATCTAGCCACGGGTCTCTGTGGCCGTGGGTGTCAGCGTGGACAGCCCCAGCTCGTACTACCAATTCTGGGTCTAGAGCTCTGTGCGTTGGCAGACGCCCCATCTAGCCACGGGTCTCTGTGGCCGTGGGTGTCAGCGTGGACAGCCCCAGCTCGTACTACCAATTCTGGGTCTAGAGCTCTGTGCGTTGGCAGATGCCCCGTCTAGCCACGGGTCTCTGCGGCTGCAGGTATCAGCGTGGACAGCCCCAGCTCATGCTTGCGGATGCAGATACAGGTTTTGTAGCCACACAGAGCTCTGCAAATGGGTCTGGAGCCCCTGCGCGAGTGGGGACAGAGTCCCTCCTCTCCCCCATTCCCTCTTCCCTTCAGCGCCGCTTGACCCTCCGGGTCCCATGGAGCCCTCTGCACTATGCCCCTCTTGAACCTACTCCTCACTCACCTCGGTGCACCCATCTCTACAGCCTCTCCCACGCTGACCAGCAAAGGCCAGCAGGGGCTGGAGTCAGGGTGCCCCAGCACGTCCCATGCGCTGGAGTGGGGGTGGTCCCCGCCACTTGCCCCTTGGAGTGTGCCACACAGCAGCAATGGAAAGTCCCCGAGCATGTGGCCTTGCCTGTGGCTCTCCCCTACGCTGTGCGGCTCCATTTAGGAACAGCCTGGAATCCCGCAGGACACATGTTCGTACTGCTACTCTGAACTGAACCGCTTCCTAACTTGCCTGATCAGCATAGGAACCCTCTTCAGTTACCAGACACAGGCCCTCCTCCGCGATGGCCATGGAAATCCCATGGCTTTCACAGCAGTCCGCATGGGTCCAGTTACTACACAAATACTCAACCAGAAAAGGAGTTTGTGTCTCATCACTCTGCTTTGTGGGGCAAAGTCGTTCAGAATCCATGTCACGTTACCTTTTGGCCTGGGAGAGGCCATCGGACTATTTTGCCGTGCGCCTGGTGTAGGTTTGGGACGTCACCAGGGCACATTTACGTATGTATCTCTGTGTCCCTCTAAACACAGGGCCACGTACATAGACCTGCCTCCACTGGCTTCATGGGAGCTAAGCTGATGAACTGGGCTGAGGCTCTAACCCATAAAACAGGCCCAGACGGCTTTCACAAAAAGTAGCTCCCATCATTACCAATCAGCATCCATTTCAACAGCATGAAGAATGCAACATGCTTCATCAGAAAATGCATGAACTTACTAGTACTGCTCCGCATTACGAAATGATCATTTCCCAACCGTGTATTTAAATTAGAGGTATTTTGAGTGACGTGAATGTCAAAACTATTTTAAAGCAGTTCATTTCTTCCAGCGTTTTGCCTGCCTTTGAGCTAAGTACCTTTTTGTAAAGAAAATCCATACCGGCGTGTGTTGGCTTCTTAGCCAATTATCAGCATAGAAAAACTGAAATAGGAATTTATCAAAAAAAGACAGCTCTATCCAGACACAGTAATGTATTGCCTAGCTTCACACTAACTGAGCAATATTCTCTCTCGTCTCCCATGGTTGCTCTCCTGCTATCTCATGGAGAACTTTATAAAAACCACATACAACAACAACACAGGTCACAATCCTGTGGTTTTCTGGACCATGCATCATTCCTGCTAGCATGAACGGCTCTTCTACACACGTGCCCAGAGACTGTATTAACAGACTACTGAAGTACAGTTCAGTATGGGCCAAGTCATTCTCCTCGCTGAGTATACTGTCCCATGCAAATGGCTCCATGAGTAGGACAAGTCAGACTGTCTTGTCAACACAGGAAGACAACGTATGTACGATTACAACACCGACAGGGTCTTAGCCAAGAAATACTGCACCCGAGGCCTACTGTTTCCCTATAGCTTGGATTTTACCTGATGACTGGCCCATCAGATTTTGAGCTTCTTCGGAGGAATGTAAGGGCAGCTTTTCTCCTGAAGAGCAAAGAAGAAACAGATTTAATGCTTTTGCCTTTGAGGAGATAAGCAATGTCACTTCAGCTAGGAAGCTCAAAATATGATGGACAAAATGGCAGAAAAGGCATTCCCATCGCGTGATAGGAAGGTATTTTAAGTATTCTGCGTGCCTACTCTGTAGCTGCACAATGACAAATGGAACAGGCACTAGCAATGTCGCTAGTAGGGTCTGAGACAGTCATCCTAGCTTGAGTTCTGGGGGTCTTCCAGCGTCACATGGTGCTTCAAAGGGCTCCTTCACCCAGGCAGGGTTCCCCCCTAGACCCACGGCTCCCCCTAGACCCATGGCTAATTCCCACCACTGCTCATGGAGCACCAAACAAGAGGGCTGCTCATCGAGGACGTTTCTGCTGACGTTCTACTGCCATGTTGTGCGGATGAGGAGAACGTCCCGGACAGCGACGGGCAGGAAGCACTGAAAGGAATTTCCTGGCCTTTCCCGAGTGTGGCATCTGCAGACAATGCGCCGCAGAGGAAGCCCTGTCCGAGTACCTGGACGTCTCCCGAAGGACATCCCATCCCATGGCAGTGAATGCCCACTCCTCTGGGCCGGGAGGCCAGGGAGCTCCGGGAGCAGACCGAACCACCACAATTACAGTCAACTGAGCCATAAGGAAAATCACTTTGAAACATCATCGTCTGGTAGCGTTTCACCATGGACATTTGCAACGTCACTTTACTCGGCCTATTTATTTCCATTAAATAAAACCCGCTTTGAAAGAGAGAGAAACTCTACAGGTAAGAAGAGAAGGAAATGTGTAAAGGGCATCCGGGTACGTACCAGGGAAAGCGGGGGTGGTCTGTCCGAGGGGAGTAAAGGGGGTTTGCTGCATAGCCAACTGGTGGAGCTTGGTCAACTGCTGAGGGGTAGGAGGGACATTAGAACTAAGAAGGTTATTGTTATAGAGCACAACAAGTCACAGCAAAAAAATCAAGAACCAAATGATAATGAAAAGCCCAAAGCAGGACGCCATGGTGCGACATGACACTGACGCAAGGACTTGGCCTGGATAGACACCGTAAAGCCTGAATCGGTAGCAGAAGTGCCTGGCCAGGGTCTGAGGTACATACCAGCAGCAAGCCCACGTTGGCTCTGTGTCCGGGCTGATCTCCCTGGAGCCTACCGGCCCACGCACAGCACCAGCAGCCCTGGCAGAACCAGGAGCCGTCCATGCGGGCGGAAGGGCGTCTGAGCAAAGGAATTCCAGCTCAGCGGGGCTGAGGCTGCTGCCCAAGAGGTGAAATATCTGAGAACGGCGGCCATGTGGCCAGGCCATTCTGATAGTTACAAAGCCCTGAGAGCCCCCGGGCTAGCTACAAAACATCCGCTCAGTGGCCGTTCCTTTCCTCACCCGCTGGAGGTTCCCCGTGTGACTCGGGCACTGCACGGTCGACAGGGAAATAGTCCAGCTGCCAAGTCAGGGGTAGCTCCCAGAGGAGTCTGTTTTACAGCCCTCCCCGCAGGAGGCAAAAGGTGGGCGTGAGCTGAAATAGGTAAGTACTTCAGACCCGGCGTATCCCTTGTGGTCGGCGCCTCTCCCTGGCCCTGCAGACGGGCCCTTGGGGAGGGCGGATGCCTGGAATCCATTTTGTGCTGCGTCGGAGAGCTGCACAGCTCAGAAGACTGAAGCAGTAGCTGTTTCCCTCCAGCTCAGGCCCCCCAGAGATTTCGCTGCGTGTGCAGGCAGGAGACCGGGACCACGCCCCTCCCATCGTCCCCATGGTGGCCTGACAGCAGCACAGAGCTCAGAGTGGAGAAGCCCTCTAGGTCAGCCAGTCCCGTGATGCCATTTCCATGTGCGGGGGACACTGCCCTGGCCCAAGGGAGGGCGCGCGGGGGTCCGACACCGGCAGTGCTGGGGGGCGCTGGAGGCAGAGACAACAGGTGGGAAGGCAGAGAGGGCTTTGGGAAGCAGGTGGACCTGGCAGCAAGCAGGAACCCCAGACGCATGAGGCAGGCAAGTGGCAGCTTGTCCACGAACTAGCAGCCACGAGGAGATGAGATTCCAACCACCTCACGAGGGCGAGCACGCACCGGCCCCACCGTACAACAACCGACACCACGCACCAGCTTTCCCAGAGAGGGTGCGCACATGTCTCACCGGCTCAGCGTGGCCCCCCCGTGCCACAGCAAAGCCACATGGAAATGGGGTACAGCTTGTGAGCCGCCCGCGCACGGCAACTCTCGGACTGAGAAAAAGACCCTCGTTTTTTAACAAGGGTGTCTCCTGTTTTACACGCACGTGGGGCCCAAACCGGTCTCCGTGGGGCCGTTCCCATGGTTCCCTCTTTTGAAATCAGTATCCCTGGGCGGGCCCCTCCCATCCTGACCTTGCATGGGCTGCGGCTGCGCAGTACACGACAGGACCCGTTTCCTCAGCACCAGACTGGCTCCCCCCACTGCCCTGAGGGCCGCCAGCCGCCCCCTCCCACTAGTGGGGCTGCGAGCTGGGAAGTGGAGGAGAGCCAATCAGATTGCTCATTGACCCCAGCATCCCTCCCACCACTGGTTGCTCCTTCAGCCAGCACTTGCTCTCCTCAGCACCGCCCGCTCCTCTTGCCCGCCCCTGGCTGAGGCTGCCACTGAGCTGTTGTGAGGATGCTGGGAAGGGGTGTTAGTAACGTGGGGAGGGCCGGTGTGCTAAGGAGGGTATCTGGGAAATCTGGAGCATGGCTCTGGGCCAGGTCCCACCAGGCTAAAACAGTTTCTGTGCTCATCGTCCCCTGAGAATTGCCAGCATCCCCACCACCTCCAGCTTGCCCTCCATGGCAACTCCCACGTGCAGCCTGCCCCGGAGCCCCTGCTGAGACCAAACCCCATGCACTCGAGGAACCAGCTTATCTACAGGAAAGCCGAGAAAGGTCGTCAGGGCTGTGCCCAGGTGCACATGCCCCTTCAGCCATCCCATGCCAAGTCCCCAGGAAAACGCTGCAGAATCAAGAACGGGAGAACGCCCAAAGACAAACGGGGGCTGCAGCAAGCGAGAGAGAGAAATGACCGAGTCAAGTGATTTCACGTTTCCGGGAACTAAACAATTAAACATTGTTTGAAATAGGGAAGCCTGAGAAGAGACCAACGCAGAGTCGAATTGCTCAGCACTGCCGGTCTCTCTAAACTCCGCCGGATTTGGCCCCAGAGTATGGAACAAGTCCCAGGGATGATCTGCCTGCCACTGACCAGGACACAAATGCTTCCCCCATCCAGCACATGCCTTGGGGTTTGTTCCTCTCTCAGGCAGCAACCCCCGCCACTGAGAAACGCAGCCTGAGGCAGGGCCTGGGCGTGCGGAGAAGGACAAGGAGGAGGAAGGCCACAGGGATCCCACTCGCAAGGGCCGCACAGTCTATTTGAGGAGAGAAACTGGAAAATATGAAGCAAAAACGTCTTGGAAAAGAATCCGAAGGGCTCTGTCAACGCAGATACACTGAACAGCAGACGGGCCCCTGCGGAGCCGGACTAGCACGGCCTCTGGCAGAATCCGGCCTCTCTTGTTACTGCTGCTCCTCGGGCTGCCGGCTGCACAACGCGCCAGTTTCCATTCTCAGGCGTGGACATTTGTGGCACCATCCCACGTGGCCGTGGCTGCGCGAGGGGGAGTCGTGCGTTTTGACTCTCCCGCCACAGATGGAAATGGTGGGCCGTGCTGATTGCTGAGTGGCAGGCGGGTTCTGTGGATGGCCAATAGCAGATGGCACAGCGCACTGAGCGGGGGCGCACGGCAGAGATTCTCCGAGGGGCGGAAACGTGAGAAACGCTGACAGGAGTGAGTGGAAGCTGCAGGAGGCGGCGTGACCAGGGCAGACGGGCGCAGACTAGCCAGGTGGCTGTCTGAGTGTCTTTAGTGGTGCTGAGCACAAGCCAGGGAGGCGGGAAACGGACCCAGCCTGGTTACCTACCAAGCCCCGGAGACTGTCCTGTCACTGGCTAGCGAGAGCTATGGTCAGCAAGCAGCCGTCTGGTCCTCAGAGGAGACACGTCATCTCCCGTCTCTGCATGCCCCGGTCCAGCCATGCTTGGCGTTTAAACACACGCAGCAGGACAAGCCTATCGATGCCTGCACAGGGCCTCCGTCGCACCTCCAGCCACGGGCTCTCCGGCAGCAGCGTGCTCCGCACTCCCTACACGTGTCGCCAGCCACAGACACCCCTTCTAAGCAGGGGCGGGCCGCCGCCGAGCTGCGCTGGCAGAGCCATCAGGCAGGGTCGCATTCGTAGCCAAAGGGAAGGCCCTGGGTTTCGGGGTGGAATTCCATCCGGCGCTCAGGCTGGGGCACATTTCTCCCAAACCCAGCTGGGAGGCGAGACAGGTTGTCTGAATGCCATGAGCCCCACATGCATCCCTGCCCCAGACGGAGGGGCTCCACCCAGGAATCCCCAGCATCCGTTCCGAAAACCCGAGCCATGCGCAGCTGGCAGTCTCCCAGCCTGGGGCCTTCGCAGCCCAGAGCCTGACCAAGCTGTCACGTTACTGGAATTTGAGGGAATCAGCCAGATCATGGCTGCACCCATAGGTGAGGGTGCTGGCCCCCAAAATGGTATAAAAGGGGGGCCATGTGGGGTGTTGAATAGGAGCTTACAGTCTGCTGATCCTGTGTACGCTATTTATGTGAGTGTATAATGTCTGTGTGTGTAGGTAGGAATCTGTAGTCTGTGTGGATACTGAATATTTCTCTGAATGTGGTTGAGCATTGGGCAGAGCCCGGCCTATGGACATGCTAATTAGCGGGGCCCTGTGGGACAATGGCATTCGATGGGCCAAGGACACACCTAAAGCATGAGGGCAGACACCTGAGAGCTGCCAGCAGGGATAGGCCGCTGGCCAGGTGACCTGCTGCAGCCAAGAAGAGACCAGGAAGGATGTATAAAGAGGCCATGTGGTGGACTCCATTTTGGTTCTCAGCTCAGCACTTCATCCCAGAGGCAGCAGTGCAGGGATCGAAGAGCCGGAAAGAACTGAGGACCCATCCTGATCCTAGGATGTGCAACAAGGACCCTTAAGCCAGCAGCTGTAACATCTCTGCTAGAGCCTGCATCGAGAACTGGGAGATTTGATGCATGTAATGTATGATACTTTAGCAACCTCACTCTCCTGCTTTTCTTTCTTGTGGTAATAAACCTCTAGTTGTTAGATGCTAAAGGATTGGCCCAGCGTGATTTGTGGGTAAGGTCCAAAGGGTAAATTGACCAGGGATCTGTGGCTGGTTTCTTGGAACCGGACAGAACTTGTTCGGGGTAGGTGGGATTGGGTGCTAAGACCCCCCACCGGTGTATGAGGCCCGGGGCCATCTGGGGCACGGATATTGCTGGGGTGTTGGAGAGGTTTTGCTCATGAGGCTTCAGGCAGGCAGCTGAAGCGCTTTGTGGGACTGGTTTGTGGCCTGTTCGGAGAGGTCACCAGTCTGGGGACTGTAAGGAGCCCCAGATTTGAGCAATTCACCCTGAGTGGACACCCTCAGCTGTGCCCAGACCGGCCCAGACTGTCACAGTGGCGTAGTCGGCAGGATCCACAGATCTTGGTCAATTGAGCTTTGGGATCAGGATCCCACGCTGTCTAAATTTGATTTTTGCTACTGAGAAGTTGGTTGGGTAAAGAGCAGCTGCAATGAGTGAGCTACAGTATGAAAATCTGAACAGAGAGGCTCTGGAACTCTTGTGCTTGGAAGGAGGCATTGCCTTTAATGAGGAAGTTTCTAATCCAGAGCTGGCATCTTTGTTAATGGTCAGAAATGCTGCAGAAGAAATGACAGTGCAGGATCCAGTAAGGAGAATGCAACTTAGATGTAAACGAGAAGTGGAGGAGTTTCGTCTGCTATCACGACAGAGAATACAGGGGCTAGACCGAGAACATGCAGAGAGAAGGGCCGAGTGGGACAGACAAATCAATCAAGGCCGGGAAAAAGCTGCCAGATTTGAACTTCAACCCAAAAGAATTGAAGCACAAAAGGAACCGTGTCCTCCTGAAAGTTCCGTGTGTGACCGTGTGGGCATGTTGGGTAATGGGGGTAACACAGCCCCGAAGCATGTATGAGGTTTGTGAGGAGGGTACAGGTAACTCTGGGAAGCTTTCTGGGGCTAGTCAATCTTATTGTAACCGAAAGAAAAGTGTCTCTAAATGTTTGCCTGTGGCAGGTAGCCATGAATTTGCGAGTGAGGCTTCTAAGGGCCTGTCTAGTGCCTCAAAGGCGAGGCTGAAATCAACACCAGGGCGGAAAAAGCCCAGAAATCAGAGAAAGTTTTCTGGGGCTGGTCAGTTTTACTGTAACCAAGGGGAAAGTGTCTCTACATGTGTGCCTGTGGCAGATAGCTGTGTGTCTGTGCAGGGGGGCAGTGAGCCTGTGAGTGTGGGACCCAAGGGCCTGTCTGATGCCTCAGAGGTGAGGCTGGAATCAGAACCAGGGCAGGAAGAGCCCAGAAATCAGGGAAATGTTTCTCTGGGGCAGTCTGGAGTGGCTGGCAAGAGCGGAGTTTTAGTTGAGGAGTTGGTGGCTGGTGAGGTGTGTGGAATTGAACCTGCACAAGCTGAAATTGAGTTGTGTGAAGCGCAGTGTGTGCAGGCTGGCAGTTTGGCTGGTGGAAGTAGCAATGGGTCAGTAAAGGAAGCTGTCTCAGTGTCTAGCTGTCTGCCTGAAATTAGCCAGGGGTGTTGGGACAAGGGAGAAACTGTCTCTGGTTGTCGGTCTGTGTGTGGGGAAGAGTTTCTTCCTTTGTCTGAGGAAGGTGCCCCACAGCCTGTGATGGCGGAGAGCAGTGCTGTTGTCCCAGAGTTGGGTCTGGATACAGAGAAGGCCCAGAAAGGAGGTGGCTCTAAGTTTGTGTCTGCTGGGGAGGAGGATGCTATGACTTGGGTAGATCCAGGCAGTGTCGTGCCAGAACCCCAGAGATCAGACAGGGGTGACACTGATGTTGTGCCTGATGCTGCTGTGTTGCTGGAAGAGGGGAGAGTGACTCTATGGGACCAGGATGACCCCTTAGCCCAGGCACAAGGAGAGAATGAGGGTGTGTTAACTCTGGAGCCTAATGATGGTGTGGAATTTTACAGCCATCTAGAGAGCTGCAAAGGGAGAGAAGGTGCCTCGGACCCTGTCTCTTGTGAGTCTGTCTGTGTGCCTGAGAAGGGAGTATCTGTGAATCCACCGGAGGGCCCAGAGATAACTCAGGGAGTAAGGGAATTGCAGGAGGAGTTGGTCGGGGCTCAGCAGAGCAATGCTGCTGCAGAGCCAGAGAAGGGTGAAGTGTTGCTTAAGGAAGCTCATGGGGAAGAGAGTCCTGGCAGTGCTTGTAGCAAGCAGTTTGCAGTAACAGAGAAAGGAGACAATGCCTGGCTTGGAGAAGGCATTCAGGAGAAAGCTCTGCCTGTAAAAGGCAGCCGCTTGTTGTGTGAGGCACTTGTTTCAGTGCCTGACAGACAGAATTTGTCTGTTAACAGTGACTCCACTGACTTGGGTTTAGGGAAACCCAGTGTGGATGGTGTTGGAGAGATCTCGGAGGGACTGAGGGTTGTTCCAGATGAGGCAGGAACAGCCAGAGAATTGGAGCAGTCTGATGAACAAGTGACTGTGTGTGACCAGCTTGCTGGGAAGTCAGTGTGTACAGGATTATTCCCAGGTGGATGAGGAGAGTGGGAAGTTAGTGTCTCAGATTCAGGAGAAGGACTGTGTAGTTAAGTATGCAGAGCAGAACAGCTGTGTGGTCACTCTATCTAGTATGCAGGAGATGGCAGTTATGCTCCCATCTCTGGACACGGTGGACACTCATACTCAATCAGGGAAGTTGATATCTGGTTCCATGTGGAAACAGAGGTTAGAGAGGGACAGAGGAGAGACTTGGGAGTCTACAGCTCACTGCTGTTACCCCACTGAGTGGGGGAAGGGGGAGAATTCCAGGGCCATTGTGAGCCAGGGAGTCACACCCAGCCAGCCCTTTGTCTTGGTCAGGCCAGAGGTTTCAGGCCTGGAGCCCAGAGGACAAGGGGGAGGGTCAGGACTTGATTTGGCAAAGAAGATTTGCAGATTGAACCTGAAGGGCCAAAACTACAATGGTGTGGAGCCAGAGAAGGGGCATGATGGAGAATGTCAATATACACCTGAGATAGGATTGTTCTTGTTACTGATGTTAATTCTGGTAACCAATGTATTATTGTTGCAGAGAAATGTAAAGATATACAATGTGCATGATCTTATGGAAGTACCATGTAATCTGTCCGGAGATGTACCAAACGACAGACAGTATGTAAAAGGACATTGTGATCTTGCTATTTCATTGTTAACACTTGTAACTGGTCTTGGAACTTCTTACAGGACAAAAGAGTTTCCAGACAGAAGGTCCTGTGTGAAAAGGGAAACTGAGGCGCACCACCATTTTGTTTTCGTGGCTAAGTGCAAAAATGCCTACACGATTTGGGATGAGAATACCTGCATTCGCACAATGTTAATTGTTGTTCAGAGAGTTGCCAGAGCTGGCCTGGATAAATTCACTATTTTCTTCAGCTCGGGGCAAAATCACCTGACACACTTATGGATCATGCCGCAGAAGCAGATCCTAGTAGCTGTGGTTTTTACCAAGTTCTACCTTGGGTTGGTGAGACAGGGCAAGGACATGGCTGTCAATAGGGCAGACCTTGCAATAATGAAGCCTATTTTAGGCACACTGGGTTCTCATACTCTCATTCAGCTCTGTCCTGTTGTTTCTGCCATTGGGTTAGAACATGTGATGACCCAGAGCCAAAGCATGGGGAAGCCTGTGATGCCCTCAGTGATGTTACTGGCATCACTTCCTGCATCAATTTTGCATTGGGGGTGTCACGTTACTGGAATTTGAGGGAAGCAGCCAGATCATGGCTGCACCCATAGGTGGGGGTGCTGGCCCCCAAAATGGTATAAAAGGGGGCCATGTGGAATGTTGAATAGGAGCTTACAGTCTGCTGATCCTGTGTACGCTATTTATGTGAGTGTATAATGTCTGTGTGTGTAGGTAGGAATCTGTAGTCTGTGTGGATACTGAATATTTCTCTGAATGTGGTTGAGCATTGGGCAGAGCCCGGCCTATGGACATGCTAATTAGCGGGACCCTGTGGGACAATGGCATAAGATGGGCCAAGGACACACCTAAAGCATGAGGGCAGACACCTGAGAGCTGCCAGCAGGGATAGGCCGCTGGCCAGGTGTTCTGCTGCAGCCAAGAAGAGACCAGGAAGGATGTATAAAGAGGCCATGTGGTGGACTCCATTTTGGTTCTCAGCTCAGCACTTCATCCCAGAGGCAGCAGTGCAGGGATCGAAGAGCCGGAAAGACCTGTGGACCCATCCTGATCCTAGGATGTGCAACAAGGACCCTTAAGCCAGCAGCTGTAACATCTCTGCTAGAGCCTGATCGAGGACTGAGAGATTCGATGCATGTAATGTATGATACTTTAGCAACCTCTCTCTCAGGCTTTTCTTTCTTCTGGTAATAAACCTCTAGTTGTTAGATGCTAAAGGATTGGCTCAGCGTGATTTGTGGGTAAGGTCCAAAGGGTAAATTGACCAGGGATCTGTGGATGGTTTCTTGGAACCGGACAGAACTTGTTCGGGGTAAGTGGGATTGGGTGCTAAGAACTCCCCCCCCCCCCCCCCACCGGTGTATGAGGCCCGGGGCCATCTGAGGCACGGATATTGCTGGGGTGTCGGAGGGGTTTTGCTCGTGAGGCTTCAGACAGGCAGCTGAAGCGCTCTGTGGGACTGGTTTGTGGCCTGTTTGGAGAGGTCACCAGTCTGGGGGCTGTAAGGAGCCCCGAAGTTCAGCAATTTGCCCTGAGCAGACGCCCTCAGCTGTGCCCAGACCGGCCTGGTCCGTCACACAAGCACACCGCGCGGCCCAGAGAATGCACCTGCCCGCAGACAAGCAGGCATTATCTCAAATCGGGGGGGGGGGGGGGGACCGGCCGGGAGGGGAGTGGGGCTGGCCGGGAGCGGGTCGGGGGGAGCGGGGCTGGCCGGAAGGGGGTCGGGGAGAGCAGGGCTGGCCGGGAGGGGATCGGGGAGAGCAGGGCTGGCCGGGAGGGGGTCGGGGGGAGCGGGGCTGGCCGGGAGGGGGTCGGAGAGAGCAGGGCTGGCCGGGAGGGGGTCGGGGGGAGTGGGGCTGGCCGGGAGGGGGTCGGGGGGAGCGGGGCTGGCCGGGGAGAACGGGGGGGGGGGGAATTTGTTTCCCAGACAGAGCCCTCAAATACCGGACTGTCCAGTTCAAAACCAGCCAGCTGGCAGCCCTGTACATTGCTGGGGGCCTGCGCATGCAAACTGGCACATGGAGCCTGGCCCTCGGGCTAGCGCACCCTGCATTGCTGGGGGCCTGCACAGGTGCAACCCATATACCTAGTGTGGTTCACTGGCACCTAGTGCACAGCACCAGCTACGCTCAAGAGACCTCTACAGCAGGGCTGGGTGCCAGATGGCTGGTAGCTCAGCGGGTAGCGGCTCCTCTCAAGCTTCAGAGGTCCCTGGTTCAAATCCGCCCAGTGGTGGTTATATGTGCAAAGAGGCAGGTGGAGCGTGGCCACTGTAGGCAAAGGAAGGGGCCTTTGTGCTGGTCTAGTCACCCCTGGCTGCAAGGGGGCCCCTCCCCTCTGTCAATGCAGCAAAGGGCCGGCTCGCTTAATTGACGGACCTGAGAGTCAGACAGGCCCACTGTGATCAGCTGGTCTGGCGTCTGGCATCCAGCACTTTCTGCAGGCACAAACCTTTGCCTCCCAGTCTGGTAACGGACTCTCAGCTGTGTGTTGGGCTCCTTGCACCTTACAGCACGGAGGGTCTGCCACTGACCTAACCCCCCCCCCCCCCCCCCCCCCACACACACACAGGGTCTCTGCCATTCTGGCTCCTTCCCAACCCCAAATACGGTGGCCAGCAGACCCGAGCAAGCGGGCCAGACCCTCCAGCCAGCTGCTGGGAAAGAACTGCCTGCAGCGACTCCTCCCCACAGTGACTCCTCCCTGCCACGTCCCCCTTGCAGCTGCAGTGGGGCCACCTGCCATTTCAGGTCCACTCAGCCTGCCGGCCCCTCCAGACACCTCTTGAGTGCCATTTGAAACGGGGGGGTGGGGGCTACCCCCACTGCTCCGCTGGGCCCACAGGGAGTGCCATACGCCCAGCTGAGCTACTCTGCCCGCTGGGCCCACAGGGAGTGCCATACGCCCAGCTGAGCTAACTCTGCCTGCCTGTCCGTGGCTACAAGGCGCTGCTGCCCCCGCTGTGCCCCTAGCAGGGCTGGGGATAGCCCCTCACAGTGGAGAGCTGCCCCGTGCTGTCCTGCCATGTGACGGTTCTGGGAGGGCCCTCCAGGCCTCAGGGCCAGTGTGGATGACAGGCCGCTCTGCCTGGCCTCCTCTTTGCCCCAGCAGGGCCGATGGAAGCCCATGAGCTGAAAAGCCCCACCTGGGTCAGCACACCTGTGGCCAAGAGGCCCCCCCCGGAGGTCCGACTGGCTCCCCACGAGCCGTGCAGCCAGAGTTCTTCCTTCCCCTTTCTCAGGCCGAGCGGCTGCCCCTTTTCCCCTCGCCTTGTCCTGCATCACCCCCCGCCCCGGATGAAATGCCTGCTCAGCCTTCCTCCCGGCTTCCCCCACACGAGGGGCGGTGCCGCCCTCCCTCGGGGAAACATTTTAATGTCTGCTGGGGCTCCACACAAGCCATGCGGAGGGCGCTCCGCCCGCTCCCCTGCGCCCAGGTATCTCCTTGGGAACGAGCATCAGCCAGGAATGAGTTTGGCATGGAGCCGCCTTTGCTTTCTTTCCTCCCTCTGCCGCCTCCCCCACTAAGGCTAAGCTCCACAGACCCAGCCCCCCACCCTCACCGGAAGACAGAGAGGGTCCAGGACGACCCTTTCTCTTCCCGGCTAGACCCCAACTCGCCCAGAACCCTGCACTGACATTCGGCTCTCAGGGCCTTGCGGGTGCTGCTCGTGAGCCAGGCCAATGAGAGTGGCTGCGACATGCCCTCCCTCCCCCAGTGACGGGGCCCACGTGCATCTGTACGCAGAACCGCTGGACTGTACAATCTCTCGCCCGTCTGAACGAGAGCTGGGAATGGGGGAAGGAGTCGGCACTCCCAGACAGGCAGTGGGAGAGAGAACGCCCGGGGACAGACTGCCTGCCGACGTCCTGGAGACAGCCGCGCCCTCGCTTGTGTTTCAGTCCCTGGAGTGGGACAGAGAGGGAACAGGCTGGCATGACCGTTCTCTGAGGCACAAACTGCAGCCCAGGCGTATGCCTTCGGGAAGGGATAGCACTGAACACCACCAATAATTTAGCATCAGGCCAAGTCCTCACTGGTAACAAAGTTTAGTGCTAACAGGTTGAAAGGCTACTCAAGGTATTACAGACACGACACACAGACCTTACTTTGAGAAGCCGCTATTAATATTATTGGCTAATATTAATATTAGTCGTCATCAAAAGTATCATGCGGGTGACACAAAAGAGTAAAATGGGTATAAGAAAAATGAGGGTAAAACTCACATCCGGATGTGGGATGGCGTATTGCCCCTGGATTGTGTAGGCCTGCAAAAGAAAGGGAGAGGCCATTAGGCGCGGCTGGCGTAAGCAGCTAAGCCCTATGTCTCAGCGGCAGCTTCCACCCAACCCCCCCTCGCTGGGAAGGGGGGGAAGCCTCGCTTCGATTTTCAGAAACGCATTTGAGGGATCGACGCAGCCAGAGAAGGTCGCCTCTCACTCCACAGAGGGCCCTGGCATCGCCCCCCCCCCCCCCCCCCGCCGGCAAGCCCAGCACCTCTGCCTGCTGCTCCCTTTCCACGCTGCCACAGGCACGCCTCGCCCGGACACAGCACCTGCCCGGAGCAGCGCTGTGCCCACGAGGCGTCATTTAACCCACGGTCTCTGGAGGGCCCAGGCGCCTCCCTCTGGACTACAGGGGCCTCAGGAGAGGCCAGCACTGGAAAGGCATGGCACAACTGCTGCCCGGGCCTGGAGCCCAGTGGGCCAATAGCCCGGAGGGCTTCTGAGCAGCGGTTCGCCCAGGGAGCTGCATAATACCCCGCAGCAGCTGGCGAGCGCAGAACCCCATTGTCACACGGCTCCCGGCTCCCTGCCCCGCTGCTGGCAGAACGCTGCGGTTACGGGCAGGGCCCCACCGAGTCCACCCTCCGCTGGATCCCCCTCACAGCCAGGCCCTTTGAAAATGGGCTCAGCTGCCCACATGTGAAATGTCACGGGGCTGTAAGCAGGGCCCCAACCCAAAAGGTGCCAGGAAATGGGTCTGCCCCCCACCCCCGAGCCGCTAGGCCAGGGAAGGAGAAGCCCTGACCTTCCCAGACCCACCTCACAAGTCTCCTCCTGCTGCAGGACCCTGCAGGGCTGGAGTTTCCTGCAGCAGGGGGGGTCGCTCCGAGGGAGTCTGGTCTCCCTCTGCCTTGCAGAAGAAGGGCAAGTCTCCGGGACTTGCAGCAGGAGCCCCTGAGGGGGCAGCCCCAGCAGCAGGGCAGGGCAGGTTTCAGGGAAGAGCTTGCGTCACGGCGGTGGAGGTGGGAGGGGGCTAGCGGCGAGGTGCAGGGGGCGCTCAGAGGCCCGCTGGGTGGGGACGGAAGGGACGATCGTGTAGGGCAGGATTGCGGCACGGGGCTGCCTGCACTTCCAGCGCGCCTGCGCCACTGCAGCTCTTGGCAAGGATGCTGTCTCTGCCGAGGGGAGGCGTCTCCCTTCGGCCCAGGCCCTCCGCTTCCCCCCGAGGCAGCAGCTATGCCAGGGGAGAAGCCCGCCCTTGCCCCGGGGCTGTCTCCAGTGGGGTAGGGGCGGCATTTGCAGCCCCAGGGGACGTCGCTGGGCAGCCCGGGGCTGGGAGGGCCCCGCGACAGAGCCCTTGCAGTGGCAAGCTGGAGCAGTCCGTCTGCCCGAGCTGTCAATCCCCTCAAATGTGGCCGTCGCTTGATCTACGGCAGCTCTTTGGAGAGCCAGTGTTCCCCAGGGCTCTGACCCCGCCCTGGTTCCGAGCTGCCGGCAGCCACGGGAGGTTAGCCAGGGAAGTCACACTCCTCTACCTGCAACAGTGTGGCTGGGCTTTGGAGCCCGCTTCGCTGTCTCAGGGAGTGGGACCTGGATGCCCCCACGCTGCCGCTGACTGGGAGCCTTTGGGCCATAACCTTGACCCTACAAAGCGGGAGGCCCAGGGCTAAGGGAACGTCTCTGTCCTTGGTACGGATTCAGCAGGCAGCCATTTCCCGAGGAGTCTCCACCTAGTGTCCGAAGGGGGTGCTCAAAGCCCTCGCTGGCAGAGTGCCTGGGGCTCGCTGCTCGGGCCTGGCCATGGCCTCGGCCCCTTGCTCGGAGAGAGCCCGGACTCGGTGCCGGGGGGTTTAGCAGCGGCAGGCCGGGTTCTGTTCAGGCTCGGGGCAGTGGGGAGAGCTGCAGCCTCTGCGTGCGAGGGCTTGGTGCCCCCTGGCCTCTCGCCTCTTCCCCGGCATCTCGCAGCATCCTTTGGACACTATGTCTATCCCTTTGACCACGAGCATTGCTCACAGCCAACGCCGAGGGGCGTACGGGGCAGGAAACCTCTCTGAGAAATTCAGACGTTTCTCGGGCGAAGCCCGTGGCACAGGGTGGGAAATGCTTGGCAAAGGGAGAGTAGAAAGGCAGCGAGGAAGGGAAAGTCTCGGCACGTTTGGTGAGTTGCACCGCTGCTCACACGCAGCCGCGGCGTGGCAGAGCGAAGGCCAATGGTACGTGCAGACACAAAGCCAAGCCATGTTTTCCTGCCACCAGCAACTCTCCCCTCTGACTCAGCAAAGTGGGGGGGGGGGGGGGGCGGGTAACACCTTCTACTGGCCTTACACATGCCCACGGCTACCAAAGGTTTGGTTCTCCTGGTCAAGGCTCTTGGGCTGTGTCCTCACAGGGGCTAGTGCCCGCAAGGAAACAGACTGAGGACGTTCTCTAACTTATCATTTTGTGTACACGGCCAGGCTCTGAGCACAGGCCACTGGCACATGCTCCTCGGCCCCTGAGCACAAGGGTGTGCGATGCACCACGTGCTTCCACCCAGGGCTCCGCAAGGAGCGCGCGTGCGTGGGAAGCGGTGCAAGACGCGTAGTATTGCTCCTGCCCAGCTTAGTCGCCTGGCTCCCTGCGGCGTCTGACATCTTGTAAGGGTTACCCACACACTTAGTCACGCCCGAGGGAGCCTTGGACAGATGCAAATCCATGTTCTTACAAACTAACTTGGCTTGAGTCGTTGTTTTTAAAGGGCCAGCCGCTCCCAAGAGAACCCGGGGGCGCTACCAATGAAAGCACCTGGGCGTTCATGCTGGCAGACACTGGCATGCACATGGGAACCACCGGAAACACATCACTAAACACAGGAGTCTTACTGCAAGCCACAATGCACCTTGAGCTGATCTCCTACAACTTCCCAGCCCCCCCATGGCCCAAAGGGACCGTGGCTTGGTGCCCTCCCTTGCTGTCATGCTGGCGGTCACGTGGCACCGCTCAGAGGAGGGGCCCAGGCTAGAGAACCTCGTAGGTCTTGTGCCGGCTGAGCTCCGAGGGGTGGCCTGGGGAAGCATGGAGTGGGCGGGACAGTAGCTGCCGAAGGTGCAGCCAGGGACTCTGCCGTGCCCAGGTGGCCCCGGCCCTGCCAACCCGCCGAGCGCCTGCCCTCCCTCGGCCCTGCTGCACACAGGGGTGCTCTCCCGGGCCCAGAGCAGGGCTAGTGTGCGTCAGCCAGCCCCCAGGGGTGCCCCGAGCCCACTCCCCCGGAACAAGCCACCAGCCACCCTCCGTCTTGCTCTCCCTTTGAGCGGTTACAGCTCGCGGCAGCTGGACCCAAAGCTCTCGGCAGGACTGCTGAGGGGTGGGCGGCAGTCGCCCAGTTGCCAAGGTGCTGGTGGCTGCCGATGGCTCTGCGGTGGGCCCGCCCGTGAGGGCTTGTGCTGGGCCTGAACGTCTGCCGGCCACGGGCATTGTCATGGCAGCACACCAAGGACGCTACCTCGCCGACCCCAAGCGGCTGCTACGCCTGTTCTCGGGGTGCCCCTTGGAGCACCTCAGTGCAGGGCAGTGGGGCCAGGCTCCCAGGTCTGCCAGGAAAGCCTGCGGCAGCGGCACATCCCTCCTGAAAATCCGGCCAGAGGGCTCAACGGGGCACCCAAGGGTGTTTTAGGGATTTGGGGCCCCTTTTTCTGCGGGCTCTCGCTCTGGTTTGAAGGGGAATTGCTGGTGACTGGGAGAATCCCGCCTTGTTAGCGGTTCGCTGCAACAGCGAGGAGTCCCGTGGAAACCAGGGATGCTACTGGGGTCAGCTAGAGTAGCTGTGGAGGCCCTATGCTCCATTAGGAGCCCAAAGAACAAATAACTAGCTAGAGCGTATGGGGATAGATAGATAGATAGATAGATAGATAGATAGATAGATAGATAGATAGATAGATAGATAGATAGATAGATAGATAGATAACGTAAGCGCTATCTGTGCTGTTGCAAGCTGGACTCCAATTCCTGCCCTAACTTACGGCCCTTCCCTGGCCAGCAGCGGGGCTGTAACTCCAAGTGGCTTCGTGAGGCACTTTGTGTGACACGGGGGGGCTGTCTGCTTTGTAACCCGGTGTCCCTACCTGGCTGGCCTGTGTGACTCCCACGGACTCACCCACATGCGCATTGGCCAGACACCCAGTCCCAGCCTGAGCAGACAAGGCTCTTCCCCGGGGGAGAGACAAAGGAAGGGAGGCGGAGACGCCACCTGGCTGGGTGCAGGGCCTGGGAGCTGGTCAGGCTGAGGGTGGGGAAGCATGAAGGGAAGAGAGTAAGTCGAGTACTGGGGGATCAGGGGCCCGTGCCCTCTACCCCCCTGTTCTCCTGGCTGGTGGAATCCCATCTTGCTGCTACGGGTGCAGGGTCGGGGGTCCCCAACGCGCTGTCACACGTTGCCAGCCCCTTTCCAGCCCCCTAGTCTCCTCTCTAGCTTGGCTTAACTAAACCGAGTTAAATGGCTTCGGTTAACCTGGTGCAGCGAGGCGCCCAGCCCCACTCCGAGGGAGGGGCACCAAATGGGCCTGCGGGGCCCCCGGGGTTTCCCAGAGCCCCTGCCACTCGGGAAGCCAGGCGAAAGCACAAGCTAGAAAGGAGAGCAGGGGGATAGCGCTCCCTTCACCTTTTGGAGCCGGTGTGAAGTCGTGCATTTCTTGATACACGGTTGATGATTATCCTGAGCAAAACTCTGTGTGGGCGGAGCCGTAGACGACACTGGCCACTCAGGGTCACTTCAAAGGGCTATCCAATGCCTTAACGGGGCCAAACTCCGCCCGGATTGGCAGGCACGGACGCCCGTGCCAGGCTGCCCGCTGGGGTTTTGGTGTTGGCCAGAGGAAGAATTTTGCGTGCTCTCCCATCGCGGGAGCTACGGGGCTGGGCGGGGGGAGAAGGGGGCATGAGCAGTCGAGCAAAGAGCTTTCGGTTTAGCTGCTCCGGCGCGATGCGGCTGGGATGGAGGCATGCAAGCGAGAAGGCGAGAAAACCTGAGCGCACTAACGGGCAGCGGCTGGTGCTGCAGTAAAAGGCTGAGGTTGGCAGTGGAGGCCGCAAGCGGGTCGGCTCTTACCTGACCACCTGCAAAAATGACAGGGGTGGAGGCGGGCTTTGGGCGGTAGGGGATGGTGGCACCTTTCGGTGGGGACTAGGAAAAGGGACAAGGAGAGGGAGAGAGAACATTAGACCAGCTTTCCTGGAACAGCGTAGAGAGAGCGTTAGAAAGCAACCGCGCCCCACGAGCCCCCCGACGCGCTGCGACCGCCCCGCCCTGCACGGCTCCCTTCCAGCACTCTGACGGGGACCACGCCCTCCCCAAATGGGAGGAGAGGGGGAAGGCACCCCTGTGAAAGTGAGGGGAACCCTTCCACTACAGGGTTCTCAGCCCTTCCTTTTCAGGGACCCCACCCCCATGGGCTTGGCACCTGCATTCCCAGGGAGGCTAGTGTAGCCCTGGCTGGAGAACCCCCGTGCCCAGGGATGGGGCCGCCGCGGGGGTGCCGGCTATGGGCCGCACAGCGGGGCCGCTGCTGAGAGAAAGGGTCGGGGATACACGCCGAGATCTCTTTGCTCATGGCTCCCACCAGCCAGCCACGCTGGCGCCCACAGCTGCGTGGGTGGCAGGCGGACAGCTGGAGGGGGACTGGAAAGAGCGAGACGCTTGTGTGACAGGGCTGAGCCACTCGGCCTTCCCTGCTGAAAATGACTTTCACGTCCCTCCCGCAGAAGGGCAGGTGCCGCTGGGACCGCGTGGAGTCTTCCACGGTGGGTGCTTGGGCAGAGAAGGCCTCGTGACTTGCATCCGCGCAGGACCAATGGGCCATGCAGTGCAGTGCAGTGGTACCACACTACCACGCTCGGCTGGTGTGTGACACAGGGACAGGACCACTCCCAAAGCACGTCCCACAAAGACTAGGAGATCGCCCCGCCTCTCGGGCGGCATCTCACGCCAGCCTGCGGCCAAGCAGCCGTGTGGATCGCACGCTGTGGGCAGCGCTTTCCCGGGTTTAAAAGGCAATGGCCATACCGCTAGTGGGGTCCTGGCCTGGGATCTCGCTGCACTTGCGAAAAGGGACCGTGTTGGGGACCCGGGGCACGTCCCCTGCTTAGCCACTGAGTGGGGGCGGCGGTGGAAAGCGTGCGAGCCGACCACACATGCACGTGCACACACCCGCACTGTGCTGGGGGAGCAAGTGAGCTGGGACAGAGGAGCCGCCGTGCAGCCGTGTGCCACACTCCCTCTGCCTTCTCGCCCTGCCACAAGCAGGTGCCGTTTGCCGACTGGGGGCCACCTGGGGGGAAGGCCGGGCCGGGCACAGGCCGAGTCTGTCTGCTGACCGAAGCGCTGCTGGGGCAGGAAAGAAACCCGGGGGCGGCCCTTCCGGTGGGATTCCAGGCTGGAACGCCGGCGCGTTGCTGCTCCACGCCATGGGGCCTGCACAGCGGAAGCCTTCGCGCCCAGACACGCTGGCGACCAGCCCTGGGGGACGGGCCGCGTTGCACCCGGAGCACCCAGTGGGGGAAAGGAGATTGCCCGGGGGCGGGGAGGGGAGAGGCGGCAGGCTTGGAAAGTATGAGCATGAGCGCAGAGCCCAGGCTCCCATTCGGCCTCAGGCTGCCCCGGTGCCTCTCCAGTAGCGCCCTGCCTGCTGCTTCAAACCCCCTCGGCCAAAATCCTTCTCCCAGCCGCCCCGGGCCCTTTGCTAAGAATCCCCCGGCTCAGCCTGCGCAAGGCTCATCCCTGCCCTCTCTCATGCCCACCACAGTGACCCCCTCGCCCCGGTCCTCGCACAGCACCAGCACCCCTCCTTCCAAGGCCAGGCCAAAGGGATCTTTCCAGCGCTCACTGGGCCTGGCCCTCCCCACGCCCCAGCGTGGACCTGTGTAGGGTTGCCAGATGGTTTAACCAAAAATACCGGCCCCCCTCCCCAAAAAAAACACTGGGGAAAAAATTCTGTTGAGGAAAAAAAAAGGGAGAGACCAAAGTTGTTGAGGAAAAAAAACACCCCCGAGATTTGTTAAGCAAAAAAAAGTTAAAAATTTAAAAAACCCAGCGTGGCCTCTTTAAGAAATGCTTTTGAGGCTTTTTGGTCCTAACAGAAGGCCACATCTAGCCTCCCTGCTCCAGGTCGGACAGCTCCCCTGCGGACCAGGTAAGCACCCAGGATTTTCGCCTCCTGGCCAGGGAAAAATCAGACAATAGCGGCCATTGTAGGGCGTTGTAGGTGTCCAGTATTTGCTGAATGTTTTCACCGGACAGGAGGCGACAATACTGGAGTGTCCGGGTCAATACGGGACCCCTGGCAGCCCTAGGCCTGCACGATGCCTCTGCGTCCCTCTCCGGCTAAGGCAGAGAGCCTACGGCCTCCTACGCCTGGGAAAAGACTCCCCATGGCTCAGCTGCTGGCTGCCGCTCCGCCTGATTCCCGATCTCCAGGAGCATGCGCTTTCCCTTCGCCCCGCACTTCGGGTTCAGCCTCAGCCTCCACGGCGGGACAGTGAACGGGGCGCGGTGGCGGGGCAGGCCCGCGGCACGAGCAGCTCAAAGGAATGGTACCAGGAAACGCCTGTGAGCCGGCAACAGGGTGAACAGCAGCAGCCACAGCCGTCCCGGGGTTGCGCTGCCGAGAGCTTTTCCTGCACACGCTACCCCCACTGCTACAGACGGTACCTCCAGCATCACCACACAGATCTGTTTGACACACTGGATGATTGCGTCGGGGGTCCCCGAAATCGTCACTGCCCGCTCGGTGGAGTTGGGCAGCATGTCCCCCGCCACTTGCACCTGGGCCCCTGTCGACTGGAGGAAGCGGGAAGGGGGGAGGGAGGAAGAAGAGTACGTTGGAGGCACCGCAGCTGCCAGGCTGAACACCCCAGCCCCCTCCCGTGTAGCCACGCTGGGGTGCGAGAACGCTCCCACCGCCTCCCCCGTACTGAGCGCTTGCTTGCTGTGCCAGCGTCCCGCCCACCACCTCCCGCCTTGGCCAGCCACGCACTGCGTGGAAATGGCAGGCCAGGCCAGGCCAGCTCAGCGTTGGGGGGCCGGGGCCAGAGCCATGGGACAGCCACGGGCCCCGCCTTGGTCAGCATGCGTGGCAGGCGTCCCGCAGGAGGGGTCCAGTTTGGGTGGCTGCCCGCTTGGGGGCCCGCTGCAGAGGCTGCAAGGTCGGTTTCCATTCCCAGGGGAGCCACAGGCCCAGCTCTGCCTCACCTCCCGGATTTCCTTGATCTTGGAGCCACCTTTGCCAATCAGCGACCCGCACTGGCTAGCAGGCACGACCAGCCGCAGCGTTACCGGCGGCTTGCTGGTTGCTGTACTGTTGCTCATGGAGTTGATGATGTCCTTGGAGGGGGAAAGGAAAACAGGCTTTACCATCGGGCCAGGCGCCCCGTCCCACTGGAGAGCTGGCAGGGAAGGCGACCGCTGGATCCCGCCAGGCTGCACGTGGGAGCGCACCGTGCTGCCCATCGCACAGGAGAGGAGCAGGGGCGGCGTGTCTAAGCCCGGCTGCATGGCCCCAGTGGGAGGCAGGGAGGGTGCTGCTAAGCTCAGGCTCCAGCGGCCCGGGACAGGGAATGCTGGAGGGAACCGGCAGATGCTTCTGTGTGGTGGGCAGACGCCGTCCCGATAAGGCTGAGAGTGCCGGGGCTAATTCCCTGCATCCTGGGGGCTGACGAGATGAGCCCGCTGGCCTGAGAAAACCCTGCGGCAGCACCTGGGAGAGGCGAGGCTGTGACGTGCCAGCGCCCCGGTCCAGCGGCCAGCCAGGGAGCGCGGGAAGGCCATGGGGGTTGCTCCTTTGGAGGCTAGTAGTGGAAAGGGCTGAGACTGGGAACACCCCCCCGGACAGGCCAGCCGGGCCCTGTACCCGATCTGGTACAGTGAGGCCTGGGCCAGGGACACACGCTGGAGGGGACAGGCAAAGCTATTGTGATGAGCCGCGGGTGCGTGTGCAGCATCGAAAATCCCTGGACAGCTGGACCCGGCCGGTTTGCACTCACGCCCGCGGGGGGGCAGCCCAGGCACCAGAGGCCAGTGCATACGCATTAGGCGTGACACCAGCAGGCTCTGATTGGTGCGGCAAAGGGGGGGCGGACGCAGACCTGCCCAGCGCAGGCAGCGATGCAGTGAGGTTGTCCTGGAGAACCTCTGCTTGGAAGAACCTGCTCGCCGCGTGTGACGTAGTGGGGGTACCTTGCTAGTTGCTGTGCTGGGCAGTGGGCTGTGAGTGACCCCCACTGGCTGCTGTCTGCAGCACGGCCCAGCAGGGCAGGGGATGAGTCATTATGCAAAGGGCATTCTGAACCTGTCTGACCAGTTATCTCCCAGGGAGCGGAACAACAGGAAGAAGGGGAGTGGAGCCCTGGCTGGGGGCAGGGTTGGATGTGAGTTAGTTAGTTTCTGTCTGGGAGCATGGAGGAGACAGCCTAGGGAAAGGGGTTGGAATTTAGGGGCCCAGGCTCCCCCATCTCAAGGGGGGCTGAGGCATCCTAGGCCTGCCCTGGAACCAGATGACATCTGTGCTGTGCTGTATCCTGGAGAAGCAATAAACTCCCTCTATTCTACTGGCTGGTGGAGTCTGTCTGTGCCACTACGGGGGTGCAGGAGACGGGAAAACCCCAACGCGTCGTCACACCGCGTCCCTGGTAAATCCCTGTGAGACCCGCCATGCAAGAACCACGTCACATGGAGCAGCGGGTCTCCAGTGTGCAGCGATCGCCCTCCCCTCGGACTGCACCGCCAGCAGTGACCCTTGGCGCCTCCCCCCCCCCCCCCCCCAGCTTAGCACTCGGGCCTGGGCAGACTCTGGCTGCCCCTGACCCCAGGACCCAGGACTGCTAGGTCCTATCAGGATATGGCCGCACTCGCTCTGCCAAACCGGCCGAGGCAGCATCAGGGCGGGTCCCCAGCGCTGTGAGCAATCGGCCCCCGGCTCTCCCCATGTCGCCAAGCGCCCTTCCTCACCTCCTCGAATTTGTAGGCGATCATGGCGAACGCCTTGAAGATGGCGTCGGTGGGGCCGGTGATGGTCACGATTCTCTCCGGGCAGTTGCCCTCGGAGATGTTGATTCTTGCTCCACTCTGGAAAGAAAAGACAAATTGTCTCAGCCCTTTACAACGGCATCAGCTGGCTCGGCCACCGTGCCGGCAGCTGCTCCCGGCCCGCAGATCCGGACTGGGGCGTGCCCCGGAGCACTGCGCCGCCCCTGCCGTCTGACCAACGCGGGCTGCCCAGGCCTCCCGCCGTGCCAAGGGGGCGGGCCCCGGCTTGCCTGAAAACACACAAGGCGTTTGGCACAAGCACACACGGTGCCCGGACAGCAAACGCGCAAGGCAAAGCGCTGGCTCAAGTACACAGCCACGGAGCCCGGCACCCACTGACAGCGAGTCTAGGGCACAGCAGCTGGCTGACGTGTCTGAGTAACGGGGCCAATCGCTTTACCGCTGAAGTACCGAGGTGCCATTAACTAGCCCCCCCCCGGGCTGCTTTCGTTACAATTATTGCCACGGCCTGGGCGGCTCACCTCCTCCCGCATCTTTTTCACCGTCTCTCCTTTCTGAAACAAGAGGCAGAAACACAAGCATTGAAATTGCGGCCGTGGCCACGGCTGCACCCTGCCCGATCCCCACCCTCTGGAAAGCTCCAGGCTGCTCTGGGAAAGCGCAAGCCAAGGGCTGGAGAGCGGGGAGGAGAGCTCCTCTCCGGGCGCCACGGCCTGCCAGCGCTCGGAGGTGGGTCAGTGTTCGGAGACGTTTCCTTTTCATACTCCCCGGACTCCAGCCTGCCACTTGTCTGCGAGAGAGCCCGCAGCTAATTCTGAGAGCCAGTCACAGGGAGCCGCCTCCTTTCTACATGTCCCTCTGCGTGGCAGAAGCGCAGTCCCGGCCCGAGTCGATACGAAAAGAGTGGGACTAACCAAGGGCCTGGGGTGGAGGGACAGGCACCCTCCCTCTGACCCGTCCTTGCTGTGACAGCCCCTTCTTCTGCTGGCCACAGCCCTGAGAAACACCTTGGCCTCCCTCCTCACGGCTCTAGCAGCATCCCCCATGCTGCTCTCTGGGGGGTAGAATTTTGCTTCTCCTGTGATGAGACTAATCTTCCTCCTCACTGGATAATCAGCGGGAGCACAATTCCCACCCCCAGAAGGAACAGGAGTATTAGTCGCCGGAGCGATGCGGCGGTAGCGACCGGCTAGGGAAATGACAGTAGCAGGATACGTTTTGTATGGAGAACGTTCTCAGACCCCGAATACTCGGCCATTCAACCAGAGCATCAGAGCCACAGCACGGCCCTGGTGAGAGGGGCAGTGTGCAATACCGAACTGCTGGAAGAGTGCAGGCGGGAGTGACTGCACCGTGAACACGCTCAAGGGTCCCGCCAATGGGATTTCTACACGCGGGTCGGGAGGAATAGTTACCTTCCCAATGATGCTGCCCACCTCCTGTAAAAGACCCAAACACAGAGACAGAAATTACGGGGTCGGTGCACTCAATGAGCTCGGTAATCACGCGCCTCTCCGAGCAATTGTCAAACAGTCACCGGAGACCCGGAGGGGGAGGGGGAATGACTTTGGCAGCCCAGAGGGGGAGCCCCACATGTTCCCCAAATGCACAGGGGCCCAGCCCTGACCAGGTTTTCATCTCTGGTTTCTGAGCGCCACGTAATCAGTGTGGGCTCCAACTGTGGCCCCGATCCGGGAGAGCACCCTGTTCAGGGCTGCACATAAGCAAACACTCTCCTGAGTGGGGCCTGGCCACCTCCAAAGTGAAGCCGAGTGGTTGCATGGTCTCCGGGACAAACTGGTCACAATGCAGCCTACCACGGAGCAGTGGCTCTCTCATGGCACCACGAGCAAAACACACAATACATGGGAAATAAAAGGCGGGTAATTCTTTAAAGAAAATATGGAGACATGACTCTGAACAGCGGATCGGCTGTGACTCTCCGAACAGAGGGGTCGGTTGTGCTTCTCCGAAGAGAGGGGTCGGTTGTGACTCTCCGCACAGAGAGGTCGGTTGTGATTCTCTGAACAGAGGGTCGGCTGTGACTCTCCCATCAGAGGGTCGGTTGTGACTCTCCGAACAGTGAGTCAGCTGTGACTCTGAATCGAGGGTCGGCTGTGACTCTCCGAAAAGAGGGTTGGTTGTGACTCTCAGAACAGGAGGTCGGCTGTGACTCTGAATCAAGGGTCGGCTGTCTCTCCGAACAGAGGGGTTGGCTGTGCCTCTCCGAAAAGGAGGTCGGCTGTGACTCTGAATCAAGGGTCGGCTGTGATTCTCCGCACAGAGGGGTCGGCTGTGACTCTCCGCACAGAGGGGTAGGTTACAACTCTCCGCACAGAGGGGTAGGTTACAACTCTCCGCACAGAGGGGTCGGCTGTGACTCTCCACACAGAGGGGTAGGTTACAACTCTCCGAACAGAGGGGTCGGCTGGGACTCTCTGAACAGGCGCTCTGAAAAGGTTGGCGTGGTGGCTGTGTGGCCGCAGTGAGCAAGTAGAGGAGCGTCTGTCCCTTGGAACACCACTGCGATGTGGGGAGGAGACAACACCTTCTGAAGTGCTGTTGGCCGGAGACGGGGACCTGCCAGACTCCTCACCAGGAAGACTGCAGCCCTGGGAGGCCGATGGGGGGTAGGGGCACAGGGTGCTGACAATTCTCTCTCAGCCTAAAGCAAAGGAAATCTCTCTCCCCACCCCCCAACCCTCATGCCCCGAGGCCGGGTGTTCTCGCCCGGCCGCTCACTACCTTGCCGTGCATGAGCAGCCGGATGGTGAGTGTGACATTCAGGCCGCCCTCGGAGACCTTGGAGTCCATCCCGAGTGATCCGGCAGAGGCGTGGGCAGTCACGGGGGGGGTGCCACACAAGGACCAGCCAGCCCTAAACTCGTCACCTGCCAGGAGAGAGAGGAAGAGCGGTCAGGACTCCCTCCATGAGAGCCAATGGTGTTACCCGCTGCTCCCGTGGCCAGGGCGGGGAGGTGGCAGCGGCCAGACACGGACACGCAGCATGCTCACACGTGGCTGTGGGCTGGACACAGGCTGGCGGGCGAGGGTTGGCCTGCTCCGCTCGAATGCAGTGCCCAGGGCCAGGCTGCACGCTCATGGGTTCGCTGCAGCAGGAGGCGCGGAACATGCCTGTGCACAGACACGGGCTCGCGGCAGGGCGAGGCAGGGGCGCGTGCCGGGGTGGGACAGACAAAGGGTTAGATCCCTGCCACTGGCCCGGGCCAGCTGACTGGGGCTTGCAGGGCTCAGGCCACGGAGCTGTTCACAGCTTCCCCTCCCGCCTTTTCCCTTCTAACAGAGAGCGGAGCCACCCAGCCAGCTTGGCTTCCCAGCGCTGCTCCGGCTGCCGGGCTTTTCCCTGGGGCTGGGCGCCTCAGCGTGAAGTGTGCCGCGGGGCCTAGGGCACCTGGCATGCCCTGGGGGCCAGAGCATCCCTAATAGCCCCGGGGCCTGTGCTCGCTCCGCTGCTCCTGTGCCGAGCTTGCCTGGCTGGGCCAGAGAACTTAGCTGGCCCAGCTGTGTGCCCCCCACCTGCAGCTGGAACCAAGTCCTGCGGGGCCAGGACAGCCTCTAGCAGCCACAGGGCACTTCTCCCAGCTGGTCACATTGGCACTATCCACGTCCATGGGTCCGTGGGCCAGAAGGGAGCGTCACATTGACCCTCCGTCCACTGCAGCGCCCTGCTGCCCTTTCCTGAGCCCAGAACGCCCCTCGTCTGCAGCCATCACACAGTGGAGCGTGCCCCACTCCCTAGGGGGCTGGCTCCAGCGCCGGGCTCCCTGTCCCCAATCTGCACCGGACTGCCGCCCTGAGCGTGCCCCACTCCCTAGGGGGCTGGCTCCAGCGCCGCGCTCCCCGTCCCCAATCTGCGCCGGACTGCCGCCCTGAGCGTGCCCCACTCCCTAGGGGGCTGGCTCCAGTGCCGTGCTCCCCGTCCCCAATCTGCGCCGGACTGCCGCCCTGAGCGTGCCCCACTCCCTAGGGGGCTGGCTCCAGTGCCGTGCTCCCCGTCCCCAATCTGCGCCGGACTGCCGCCCTGAGCGTGCCCCACTCCCTAGGGGGCTGGCTCCAGCGCCGGGCTCCCTGTCCCCTATCTGTGCCGGACTGCCACCCTGAGCGTGCCCCACTCCCTAGGGGGCTGGCTCCAGCGCCGGGCTCCCTGTCCCCTATCTGTGCCGGACTGCCACCCTGAGCGTGCCCCACTCCCTAGGGGGCTGGCTCCAGTGCCATGCTCCCCGTCCCCAATCTGCGCCGGACTGCCGGCCGTTGCTGCTCGCAGTTTCCTCCACTAGAGCAAAGAGCCCATTATCATCTGCTCTTTCTCTTCTTGGGACGGCCCTTCCGTACCTCGGCTCTGCCCACGCGGCTGGGGCAGTAGGCGCTGGCCAGAAGCAGAGTGCAGGGCTGAATGGGCAGCCGTTTCCTCCACCGGAGCCGCCGCAACACATGCCTGTAGGGCAGCCCGAGGCTCCTGGGACACTCGAACCAGAAGGGACCTCGGGAGAGCACTGAGTCCAGTCCCCTGCCCTACGGCAGGACCAGGCACCGACCATCCCTGGCAGGCGTCTGTCCAACCCGTTCCTCAATCTCTCCAGGGATGGGGATTCCGCAGCCCCCCAGGCAATTTATCCCTGTGCTTCACCACCCTGGCAGGCAGGACGTTTTTCCTCATGTCCAACCTAAACCTCCCTGGCTGCAGTTCAAGCCCCTTGCTGCTTGTCCTGTCCCCAGAGGCCAAGGAGAACGATCCTCTCCCCCTCCCGTTAGGTACTTGAAAGCTGCTGTCATGTCCCCGCTCAGGCTTCTCCTTTCCAGACTACCCAGCAGTCGCCTTCCCTGGCCTGGCAGCGCAGAGCCCTGGGCCCCTGGCGTGCTGTCGGGAGCGCCCTCAGCTGGCACTGCCTGTCCCGTGCAAACCAGCCCCAGGCTGGAGGGCGTCTTAGCCACAACTGCTGAATCCGGGAACACGCGTCCAGGAGAGACGTGCTAATTAGGACAGCCCCACCACCCGGGGCAGGGAGCAGCTCCCCCACCCCCGGCCGCGGGGTCAGCGTCACACAGCCTTCCAGAGCAGCGGGAAAAGGCCGCCAGGGCCACCCGTGCTGCAGGACCCAGGAGGGGCCATCAGGGATGCCGCGGAGAAAAGCACTTGGGAGGTTGGGAGCATGTGGCAGGCACGTTCCTGGGGCACCCAGAAACCCTGGGGCAGCCCAAGGGATCAGCTGCCCCCACTTCGCCAGCGCACATGGGGGCCATGCGCTTACGGCTCTCTTGGGGGTGCCCGCCTGTGTGGCCTCCCCGGCCCTTGGTTCAAGGCATGCTGGGACATGCTCGCTCCCCCAGATGGGCAGGGAGGGGCGGGGAGTGGGGATACCTTTGCTCTACCCCCCAATGCAGCAGAACAGAGCTGGCACCAAGGGCTCCGCCACTCAGCACCCCTAGAGCAACAGGGAAAGACCCAGGTGCTGACTCTCGCACCGGGCAAGAGGGAAAAGACAAGGCCGCCCCGAATGCCCGGCTCACAGCTCAACTGACGGGTCTCATCGCTCTGCCCTCCTCCAGCTGCATGAGACGCACCTGCTGTGCGTGTGCCCTGCGCGGCCAGGGGGGCTAGCAAACCCTTGCCAGGCACGCGTCTAAGCTGCAGCCAGTCCGGGGCGTCTGCTCAGTGCAGTCTGCGCCCTTCCTCCCTCCCCAGCAAGCGCAGACCCGAGCCCGGCGCTTATGTAAATGTTTCCAATTGATTGAAAAAGTGGGTCATGTGTTAGCCAACTGCTCCTGGCTCTGAGATTTATCAGCGTTATTAAATTAAACACGCTTCATGCTCCAGCGGGCAGCAAAGCTACAGTGGCCTTTTCCTCCTCACTGGCAAAGGTAAGTCTGCTGGAGCCGCCTTCCGCCACGCCCTGCAAAGCCAGGGAGCCGCGCCGGGCCCAACTCTGCCTACGAGCCTTCCTGCAGCCGGGTAAAGACAGGGCTTCAAAGCAGCTCTCCTAGCCCCCCGGTGGAGTCTTCCCGAGCAGCGCCCTCGGGTCCTGCCCCCAGCTCTCCTAGCCCCCCGGCGGAGTCTTCCCGAGCAGCGCCCTCGGGTCCTGCCCCCAGCTCTCCTAGCCCCCCGGTGGAGTCTTCCCGAGCAGCGCCCTCGGGTCCCGCCCCCAGCTCTCCTAGCCCCCCGGCGGAGTCTTCCCAAGCAGCGCCCTCGGGTCCCGCCCCCAGCTCTCCTAGCCCCCTGGCCGAGTCTTCCCGAGCAGCGCCCTCGGGTCCCGCCCCCAGCTCTCCTAGCCCCCCGGCCGAGTCTTCCCGAGCAGCGCCCTCGGGTCCCGCCCCCAGCTCTCCTAGCCCCCCGGTGGAGTCTTCCCGAGCAGCGCCCTCGGGTCCCGCCCCCCGCTCTCCTAGCCCCCCGGCCGAGTCTTCCTGAGCAGCGCCCTCGGGTCCCGCCCCCAGCTCTCCTAGCCCCCCGGCCGAGTCTTCCCGAGCAGCGCCCTCGGGTCCCGCCCCCAGCTCTCCTAGCCCCCCGGCGGAGTCTTCCCGAGCAGCGCCCTCGGGTCCCGCCCCCAGCTCTCCTAGCCCCCCGGCCGAGTCTTCCCGAGCAGCGCCCTCGGGTCCCGCCCCCCGCTCTCCTAGCCCCCCGGCCGAGTCTTCCTGAGCAGCGCCCTCGGGTCCCGCCCCCAGCTCTCCTAGCCCCCCGGCCGAGTCTTCCCGAGCAGCGCCCTCGGGTCCCACCCCCAGCTCTCCTAGCCCCCCGGTGGAGTCTTCCCGAGCAGCGCCCTCGGGTCCCGCCCCCAGCTCTCCTAGCCCCCCGGCCGAGTCTTCCCGAGCAGCGCCCTCGGGTCCCGCCCCCAGCTCTCCTAGCCCCCCGGTGGAGTCTTCCCGAGCAGCGCCCTCGGGTCCTGCCCCCAGCTCTCCTAGCCCCCCGGCGGAGTCTTCCCGAGCAGCGCCCTCGGGTCCCGCCCCCAGCTCTCCTAGCCCCCCGGTGGAGTCTTCCCGAGCAGCGCCCTCGGGTCCTGCCCCCAGCTCTCCTAGCCCCCCGGCCAACTCTTCCCGAGCAGCGCCCTCGGGTCCCGCCCCCAGCTCTCCTAGCCCCCCCGGCCGAGTCTTCCCGAGCAGCGCCCTCGGGTCCCGCCCCCAGCTCTCCTAGCCCCCCGGCCGAGTCTTCCCGAGCAGCGCCCTCGGGTCCCGCCCCCCACTCTCCTAGCCCCCCGGCGGAGTCTTCCCGAGCAGCGCCCTCGGGTCCCGCCCCCAGCTCTCCTAGCCCCCCGGTGGAGTCTTCCCGAGCAGCGCCCTCGGGTCCCGCCCCCCGCTCTCCTAGCCCCCCGGCCGAGTCTTCCTGAGCAGCGCCCTCGGGTCCCGCCCCCAGCTCTCCTAGCCCCCCGGCCGAGTCTTCCTGAGCAGCGCCCTCGGGTCCCGCCCCCAGCTCTCCTAGCCCCCCGGCCGAGTCTTCCTGAGCAGCGCCCTCGGGTCCCACCCCCAGTGAGCGAGAGCCCCTCGGCGGCGCCTCCTCTTCAGAGGCCCCGTGTGCTGCTGGTTCCAGGGAAACCTCCCATTGCTGCTGGCTCATTGCGCCCTACGGCCGGTAGCTCCCATGAGGCCCAGGCCAATGGGCCATGCTCACAAGGGGCAGAGGCAGGCCCGGGCGTAGGCGCACCTCCAGCAGCGCCAGTTACCTTGCGTTCGCTCTCACGGTGCGGCCTGGCCCAGCCATTCCGGCGCCACAGCCGAACCCGCGCTGGGCTGTCAATGGGCTGGGGACGTGCCGTGGGCCCCTCGGGCACAGCTCCATTCCTGAGGGCCCCTCGGGCACTGACCCATTCCTGTGGGCCCCTCGGGCACAGCTCCATTCCTGAGGGCCCCTCGGGCACTGACCCCTTCCTGTGGGCCCTTCGGGCACAGCTCCATTCCTGAGGGCCCCTCGGGCACTGACCCATTCCTGTGGGCCCCTCGGGCACAGCTCCATTCCTGAGGGCCCCTCGGGCACTGACCCATTCCTGAGGGCCCCTCGGGCACAGCTCCATTCCTGAGGGCCCCTCGGGCACTGATCCATTCCTGTGGGGGGCTGCGCCGTGGGCCCCTGGGGACCCCGAAGAGCCATGGAGAGAGGAATTCCTGTGCGTTCAGGTGTGGGGCTGGGGACCAGCCCTCCAATGGCCACAGCCGCAGGTTGGGATTTCCCCCGTGGGCTGAGCCCTGGGCCCCAGAGGGCAAGCACCCAGCACTGGAAAGAGGGGTGGGGTCCCCCTGGGAAGCCCCCTGGGGGCAGGAGGGGCCCTGGCAGCCCACGGTGAGCAGGGAAGGCAGGCCTGAATGCAGACCGCCATCCCCCTTGCCTGGGCAGGAGTTACAGCGCCAACACCCCTGCCCGGCCGGCCTGGGGACAACTGGCCTGAGGCACGGTGGGGCAGGCACGCCGGCAGCAGTCTGGATCAATGCTTTGTGGCCTCGAGGCGCCCAGAGAGCCGCTAGGAAGGATCCCTGGCTCCCGCGCAGGGTGCGGCGCCTCCCTCTGCCGCTGACCAATAAGGAACCCTTCCGGGCATGTCGCAGAACACCCATCTTAGGCACGTCCCCCCATGCAGTGCCCTGAGAGCAGCAGGGAGCCGTGGGGGGAGAGCAGGGCACGTTCTGGCCGCGGGAGAACAGCCTTTGGGGAACTCCGCTGCTTGGCCCTTCCCAGCACGGGGGGGCCTCCTACCAGCACAGCCCTGGGAAAGCCCATGACGGATCGGCAGCAGAGAGACCTTTCCTCCCCTCCCCCTCTCTGCACTGGAGTGGGTGTTTGGGGGTTTGCTTTGAGAGCAGCTGCTCTCCAGAGGCATTTCACCAGCCGCTGCAGAGCACGCGGAACCGGCCTGCCTCTGCAAAGGCGCCACTGTCTCCCTGGGCCGGAGCAGAGCCATTAGCTGGATAGCGCATTGGAAAGCCTGGCTCCCTGCCTCTAACACCGCACTGTGACATCGCAAGCTGCGCCTGGGACACGGCCAGCCCAGTCCATCAGCCTCGTTCGCACAGTCCCACAATGGACGGGAGCCGCCTCCCTTCCTTCTCCCGTCTCCCGGCATTCCCGGCTCACGGGGGAAGTGGGCTGTGCCCACGCAAGCTCAGGACGCTACAAAGCTACTTGTGTGACTCGGGGTGCCACAGGGCCACTCGGTTTTAACTCCCAGTCAAATCACGTGGAACGGGAATGAAAACGTGGCAAGATGCGAACCCCCAACCGGATATCGCACCGAGCCAAGGCTCCGGATTGCCCCCGGCCCGGCTGGGGAGACAGGGGCGGTGAGAAACGAAGCCTTTTGATCTGTGCTCTACAAAACGGCCCTCGGTTGGGCTCACGTCAGACTTGCCACGAAGCTCCAGCGTCCAGAGCAGGAGCCAGACCCCCAGCTGACAGCGGCGGGGGGCGCATGGTCTCCAGGTTGGAGAAGTAGCTTCCTGTGGGGCCCAGAGGAGCCACCGGCACACGGCCAAAAGGCAGACGCTGCACTTGTCCGGGCGCCCTCAGCCTGCGCCGCAGCCCGATCCCGGAGAACAAAGGCCCGGCAAGGACGTCGCCTGTTTTAGCCACGGGGGCGGGTTCCCCCGGAAGGTTTCTCCCAATCGGGATGGTGAAGAAAGACTTAACCCCGCGCCTGTGCTGTGAAACATGCTCGTCTGCTCCACACGGGCCGGGCTTGGTGACACGGCTCAGCCATTCTTCGCGTGTCGGCGTCCAGCCCTGGAGGTGACTCAAGTCACCCAGGCTGGTTCAGAGCTGCGCTGCCTCCCCGCAGGGCACAGGCTCTCCTGGGCCGTTCCCTGCCCCCGGCCCCACTCACGCCTCCTCTGCAATGGCTCCAGCTCCCCCGTCCCCGTCAGCCCCTGGCCATCCCCTGGCGCTGGGTCCCATTTAACCCCAGCCCCATCAGCCAGGGGCGAGAGCAGTGCCCCCACGCTCTGACAGGGCCCTGGACATGGGGGACAGGTCCCAGGCTACAGGTCTGGACTGTACCCCGGCACGTCACCCGTGGGGCGGCTGGAAAGGGAGGCAGTGCCCCCCAGGAGGGGACCGGCCTCGCCACCGCCATTTCTGGGGTTGTGACATAGTGGGGGTAACTTGCTAAAGCTGTGACGACCTCTGCTGTCTGGTCATTATGCAAAGGGGGCTCCAAACCTGTCTGACCAGCTAACCCCCATGGGGAGAAACAAAGGAAGGTGAATGTCGCCCCTGGCTGGGGGGCAGGGCTGGAGGAGAGTTAGTTTTCTGTCTGGGAGCATGGAGGAAGCAGCCTCAGCAACAGGCTGGGGGGTTTAGAAGCCGGACCCTCCACCCCATATCAAGGGGGGGCTGAGGCTTCCTAGGCCTACCCTGTAACCTGGTGACATCTGTGCTGTGCTGTATTCTGGAGAGGCAATAAACTCCCTCTGTTCTACCGGCTGATGGAGTCTGTTCGTGCCCTTTCGGGGGTGCAGGAGGCGGGGGACCCCAACGCGCCGTCACAGGGGAGAAGGGCAGCTCTGTGCATGGCCCACGACCTGTAGCCAAGTCCCACGACCCCGCCAGGCTGTGCCGCTGGGACTGGGCAGGGCCTGGCCTGTGCGTCCCTTCCCCCAGGTGCAGCCCCAGTAGGCCGCAGAGCTGCAGAGGAACAACGCCCCGCCCTGCTCCCACACGAGGGGAGAGCTGAGAGGGGCAGCGGGAGGCGCGGACGGCGAGAGGCCCAACAGAGCTGCAGCCACGTTGCACAGGGCCCCAAAACCAAACCCAGGGAAGGAGGGAGCTCATGTCTCCCGCCATGGATAAGGCTCCGAGGGGAGGCCCTGCCAAGGGGCCGACCTGCTCCTTTGGACCCGGCGGCTGGCGGAAGAGCCTGGCCCTGCGGCACTGTCTGCACCCTTCACGCCCTGCGTGTCAGGGGAGCTGCTCCAGCCCCCTCCGCGGTGGGACGAATCGGGAGAAAACCCACCAATGGGAATCTCCTGGTGTTTGCCCCAGAGCTAGGTGGAACAGAGACCAGGATCCTACACTCCATTGGCCCACGCTTCCCCCTGGGTGACGCTCCTTTCCGGAGGGTGCATGGTCCAGCGAGTGGTTCAACACCAGCGCTGGGAATCAACACTGCTCTGGCTCACGTCTGACGGCCCTTGTCAGGTGCATTGTCGCGGGGCAGCCAGGCAGGTGAAGAGAGTCCCTTTGCATGGCCGTGCCTTCCTCTCTGCACTCCGAACTAGGAACCCGGCTTCCCTCGGTGGGACCACCGTCCTCCACTGGGCACAGAGATCTAAGAGCATATCAGTAAAGAGCCAAATTCACCGCCTCCGTAGGAAACGGATGCCACATAGAGTCCGCTACAGAGCTCAAAATCTTGCTCATTTCCTCCGAACCAAAGCAGAAATACTCGCCCGTGACAAAGCTAGAGCGGGTCAGAAGATGGAGGGGGGGTGGAAATGTCAGGGTTTGGGCCAAAAGAAACATTTCAAAATGTATATTGGGGGAGAAATCCACAACAACGCTGGCTCGTGTGAAAACCTTCCATTCAGAGGCGCTAGTAAATCGCCTGACGGGAGCAACGGTTCCACGACTCCATTCTCCTCTTCCGGCTGCTCATCCGGCCCCGTGGCCCCTTCTTGCAGAGCTGACATGGTGCATCATGGGAACAGTAGTCCAGCAAGGGCCCCTGCCTATGGCAGGGATGGGGGAATGAGGAAGCTGAAGTAGAGCTATTGAACTAGTGTGATGGCTTTTCCAAATATTTTTTTAAGTCGTCTTTCAGGCAAAAGTTTTCAAGTTTTCATCAAAATGTTTCAGTTTCAACTGATTTTGTTTCGTTTCAGTTGGAATTTTCTGCAGAAAGCAGACACATGTAATAGAAAATGTGGGTTGGCCAAAAACTCATTTTTTTACTGACAAAAAGTTTTGACAGAAAATTTTCCACCAGCCTGTCAGTGGTCTCACATCCACTGTAACATGAAACATGGTAGCTTTTATTAGTCCCAAAGAACATTTAAAAGCAATTTCCAGAGGCCAGTTTACAAAAGTTCAAAAAAACCCAAACCTCATGAAAACTTTGAGTAAACTTCATAGGTTCCTCGATATTTCAGGACGGTGGAGTTAAGCTGTGATAGGTGGACACAATGGGTCCAATCCTTGGCCAAAGCCAATGGCCAAGTTCCCATTTATTTCAACAGACCAGGATTCAGTTTCATAGGCCAAAAGTATCACACGTGGTTGCTTAGTATCAGGCCTTAGCTTAGTGCTGGGCAAATGTTTTCATCCAAAACCTCCAGCTACTTAGCCCATCCCTGGCGTTATTAAGACCAGCGTCTCAGTACCGCCCCGGGACTCCCATTCCAAGCCCAGAAGGGAGCACTGTGACCCTCTCTTTGACCTCCTGGAGAACACAGGCCATAGGACTGCCCCAAACAGGCCCCAGAGCCGTCTTTTGGGAACAACCCTGTCCTGAGTCAACATTGTCAGAGCTGGAGAATCCTCCATGTCCCCTGGTAAATTGTTCCAATGCTTAATTATGCTCACTGTTAAAAAATGACCCCTTATTTCCGCTCTTCTACTTGCAGCCCCTGGGTTATTTTATACGTGTCACTGCTGGGTTGAAGAGCCCATTATCAAATATTTCTTCACCATGTAGGCACTTAAAGACCACGCTAAAGTCATCACTTACCCTTCTCTTTGTTAAACTAAATAGGCAGAGCTCCTCAAGCCTATCACTGGAAGACAATTTCCAACCCTTTAAATACTGGGAATGACTTCACAATGGGGTGGATCGATGCTGCAGCAATCAATTCACCAGGGGCTGATTTAGCAAGTCTAGTGAAGACCTGCTAAATCAACCACTGATTACTCTCCTGTAGACTCCACCAGGAAGAATAAGGGATGTCAACGGGAGAGTTTCTTCTGTTGATCCTGCATGGTGTAGACCCTGAGGTAAGTAAATCGATTTGACTTACACTACTAATGTAACTCAAATTGTGTAGCTTTGATCAACTTGTCCCTGCGGTGTAGACCTACCCATTCTTCTGGCTCCTCTCCGACTCCTCTCCAATTGATCAACATCTCGAATTCTGGACACCACAGCTGGCCATAGCATTTTAGCAATTGTTGGAGGTCCTTTCCCGTTCTACTATTCTATAATGACATGATTCTAGGATTCTTCTGCCTTTATTGCATTAGTAATGATTCTACCATTTCCATTCAATAATGTACCAATACCAAAATAGCATTTTTTAGATCCTAATATATTTTAAAAATTCCCTAATGTCCTTAATGGTGTTGGCCACAGATGTAGCCTTGCATTCCTTTGCTTCCCCTTATCAATTCTGCACAATTCCTAGCTTTTGAGTTATATTCATTGCTATCGATTTCCCCGTTCGTTAAGCGCACACACACGTGATTGTGTTTGCAGAGCCGTGTGCGTTTCCCCTCCAAACTAGCTTGGCTTCCCCCTCAATCATGGCGGCGTGGCTTTCTGGGCACCTGCCAAAAGGTTCACAAACGTGTGACCTTCGAATAAAAAATAAGGTGGAGAAAGGAGAGCTCTGGGGTTTCCCTGTACTTCACGTGCTCCAGTGCTCCTCCCGAGCAAGGACGTCTTGGGCTCTCTCTCCTGCCCGCTCCTCAGTCCCTGCCACTTGAGCCAGCCATTAAGACCTAATCCGGTGATTTTCGGCCTTGCGCGTTAGCAGCTGGGAAGGACGAGGATGCCGCCGTTTCCGGATTATCACGTCAATGCAGAACCCACTCATCTGGCCAGAGATGGAAGGAGCAGGAAGAAAGAGGGTTGTGACAAAAAAGGCACCTCGAGTAACCCCTGCAATGGGGGCTCTGTACCCGGGAACGCCGCCCCCATTAACAGAGTGACGGGTTACGTGCTGTGCTCCATGCAGAGCAGCAGCATCACCCCGATACAGGTGCCAGACGCCTCCCATTCCAGCTCCGTGGAATTTATTTCTGACTCTGGCACCCTTACCTAGGGAGGCTGCAATGCCCTACAGCTGATCTCCGGCGCAGGTTGAAACGTGGGGACCGAAAAGCGCTGTGGCTTGCAAGAGCGAGCCTGGTGAAAGGCAGGTGGTCTTCCCAATGCTCGTCTTGTTGACGTTTCCCCCGAGTTCTTTAATCCCCATGGTGTGGCGCAAGGATGGCTCTTCTAGAGCCATTATTCTCTCCTTCCAAAGCATTATCTGGACGGTTACCCTCCTGCTCAGAGTAGGCTATTCCCTGGCCTGATTCCAGCCCCTGCCACGTGGCGTCCTGAGCCTCTGGAAGCCACGGTGACTCACGCAGTCCTCACAACGGTCCTCAACAGCATCGTGAGAAAAATCCAAAGGCCACAAGTCCCTCCGTGTTGTCGCTGGACCCATCAGCCACCGTGGCTATTCATGACAGCCCGCCTCTTCACCGCGTCAGCACACACAACCTTCCCTGGGCCCGGCATGCCCAGTTTCTTGTCTCTCAGTGGAGGGATCATGAGAAGCATCCTGCCATTGTGATTTTCCTTCCTCCTCTGGGCGTCTCCAAGGGCTCGTCTCAGCCACCGATCGTGTCGCCTTGTGCTCTCCCCTGGTCGCTGCTCAGAGCCAACAACAACGTTGGTTCGCGACCGGCCAGCGATTACGTCTCCCTCTTCTCCTGTCAGCCTTGTTGAGCCGCAGCGCTGCTTCCCCCTCTCTTGCTGCCTTGTCCTTCTGGACGAAAGCCAATGACTCCAGTTTCAGCCACGGGGTCTGAAATTGTCTCTTTGGAGCCCTCGGTCACTCCAAAGTCACGGCGCATGTCTCAGGGCCTATCGCATCTCCCTGGGGATCTACCTTTTCTGGGCTTGGCCAGGTCCGCAGCCTTCCGCATTGGGTGTCTAACGCCCACCTCTGCACCAGCCCTCCCCACCGTCCCCGCCTACGGCACCTCTCCTGCGCTCAGGCAGTGCAGGGAAAGAAAAGACAGTGCCTGCCCCCAGCTCCCCCAACAGGCTCCCAAGCAGAACCTGATTGGTGGAACGCACTCTCCTGGCCTGACACACCATGAAAACTGCTCCCAGCCTGCGCCAAGACGCACTGCACAAAGGGCCGTGAAAGGGCCGATCTCCCCCGAAAGAGGAATCGGTTCTCCCCGGCTCACAGGGACTGCCGGGCGAGACCCACACACCCTGCCCGTGGCCTGCTCCGACACTGGACACAAGGAGGGACACTGAGGAAGCTGCAGCAGCACCTCAGCCCCCCTATTCACCCTGCTCCCCTAGTTAGACACCAGCTTCAGCCCGGCACCAATCAAAGCTTACACCCTTCTCTCCGGAAGAGCCGGAGCCAGGCCCGGCAGCCGCCCGCATGGAACGCTTGCACTGGGATGGCCGGGGAGGGCAGGCTGAAGCAACCGAGCCCAAGGCTGTAGCGTGGGACGGTCCCGGGCTGGGGGGCGAGGTGAGACCGGAGATCGGTGGGACTGAGACAGTAGCAATACACACGCCGCGTGCAGGAGTCACCGTTCGCTACCCATCTGCCGACTGCACAGCCGTGGGTGCAGATGGAGTCGCTGTCACCCCGACACCCCCCCAGTCACACCCTCTCCCCTGCTTCCTCAGCCCTGCTGCAGGGAGGGGGAAACCATTCACTGCTGGCCTCCAGCCAGACACAACAGCGCACCCCCAGTCCTCCCGATCGCCCGGCAGGCCCCAGGCCCGCCCGCTAGCGGGACGCTGCCTGGCCATGGGGCTGCTGTGCAGCTGGGCTGCCCTCTTGGCAGCCAAGAGCTTCCTCTGAGGAACTGTCCTTTGCTTGAAGCTCTAACCCCGGAGGGGGCAGATCCAGGCCAGGAGGCTGGGCTCACCATGGACCAGGAGTCAAGCCAGGGCCCCTTGCTCCGGCCTAACACCATGGCCCCGGTCGGAGCCGGACAGGGGCAGCCCTGAGTGAAGGCCTCCGAATCTGGGCCTGCACTGGCGGAGCGGCAGCCCCTCGGCCGGCTGGGAGCTGCAGGTCCCACCCCACGGCGTGTCCAGCCCAGCGTTAAAATGCCTTTTACAGCTACTTGCAGCTCCGCTGGGTGCTTTGCAGTGCGACGCCCCTCCCCCCTCCACCCGGCCCCTCCCTGCCTGGGACGCCCCCTGATTTCACTCATGCTAATCCGCAGACCACAGCATCCCAGTAATCTCCCTCGGCTTTCAGTGCCCTGAGCTACGGCCCTCAAATCCGCTCCCCCCCCCCCAGGCAAAGCAACCCTGGCCCCCACATTTCCTCAGCTAATCCCTGCAGACACGGGCCGGGCTCCGGACACATGTGAGCCAGGCAAAGAGGAGCAAGGTCTGAGCATTGCACCCCAGGCCTGCAGGGTACCTAGGGCTCGGGACGTGCCCCCCGACCCTTCCGGGTGGGGAAGCAGGGAACGCCTCCCCTCATGGCACGTCCGGGAGATGCTGGTGTCACGTTGCTGAATTAGAGGGAAGCAGCCAGATCGCTGCTGCACCCCTAGGTGGGGGTGTTGGCCCTAGAAATTGGTATAGGGGGAGCCATGTGGGGTATTGAATGGGAGATTATTGTTTGTTGATCTTATGTACACTGTTTATGTGAGTGTATAATGTCTATGTGTGTAGATAGGAATCTGTAATCTGTGTGGAAGCTGAATATTTCTGTGAATGTGGTTGAGCATTGCTATGGACTGGCTGAGTAGTGAAGCCCTGTGGAACAATGGCCCTTGATGGCCCAAAGACACACCTAAAGCAGGAGGGCGGAGACCCAAGAGCTGCCAGCAGAGAGAGGCTGAGGACCAGGTGACCGGCTGAGACCAGAAGAGGCCAGGAAGGGGATAAAAGAGGCCATGCGGTCGATGCCATTTTGTTCTCAGCTCAGCACTTCATCCCAGAGGCAGCACTGCAGGGATTGAAGAGCCCAGAAGACCTGTGAACCCATCCTGATCGTAGGATGTGCAATAAGAACTTTTAAACCAGCAGCTGCAACATCTCTGCTAGAGCCTGTATCGAGGACTGGGAGATTCAGTGCATGTAACGTACTGTACTTTAATAACCTTACTCTCATGCTTTTCTTTCTTGTAATAATAAACCTTTAGATATAGATTCTAAAGGATTGGCCCAGCGTGATTTGTGGGTAAGGTCCAAAGGGTAAATTGACCAGGGATCTGTGGCTGGTTTCTTGGAACCGGACAGAACTTGTTCGGGGTAGGTGGGATTGGGTGTTAGGACCCCCCACCTGTGTATGAGGCCCGGGGCCATCTGGGGCACGGATATTGCTGGGGTGTCGGAGGGGTTTTGCTCGGGAGGCTTCAGGCAGGCTGCTGAAGCGTTCTGTGAGACTGGTTTGTGGCCTGTGTGGAAAGGTCACCAGTCGGGGGCTGTAAGAAGCCCCAGATTCGAGCAATTCGCCCTGAGCGGACGCCCTCAGCTGTGCCCAGACACGGCCCGGTCCGTCACAGCTGGACCTGGGGCCGGCCGCTCACCCAGCACGCAGGGCCTCCCCTCCCGCATGTCAGAGGCATGGGATCCTTGGGGGGGCAGGCGGGAGGGAAGGGCCATTCCACCCCGGGGGGAGCAATCCCTGCTCTCCTGGAAGGGGGCACTCACCACTGCACGGAGATCTGGGAGGTCGGGCGTGTCCTTGCAGACAGAGCAGAGGCAGAGTGCAAAAGAGCACACACCACATGCTCACACACACACCGCACACTTGCACACACACACACACACACACACTGCACTCACACACTCACCACACACACACGCTCACACACACACTGCACACACCACATGCTCACCCCCCGCACACTTGCACATACACCACACGCTCACACACACACTTCACACACCACATGCTCACACACTCACCGCACACATACCTCACACACACACACCACACGCTCACACACACACACTGCACACACACACGCACCTCACACACGCACACACACACTGCACACACACACGCACCTCACACACGCACACACACACTGCACACACCACATGCTCACACACACACCGCACTCACACACTCACTGCACACACCACATGCTCATACCCCCCCGCACACTTGCACACACACCACACGCTCGCACACACATCACATGCTCACACCTCACACTCGCACACATTCCTCTCGGAGGGCTGTCAGTCTGCAGTCCTCTGTGCCTGCGCCTAGCGAGCCACGCCAATGGCAGCTGAGCGGCCCAGGGAGCCATCTGAGCCAGGGCTGGGTCCCACCGCCGCCGGCCCGCCAGGGCAGCAGGACTCAGAGGCGGCCCGGGGAGCTGCTCATTCAGCTGGCGGGTGGCCCACAACGGAGCCCCCAGCACGGCCGGAGCCCTGACTGTGGCTGGCAGAGGCTTTTGCAGGCAGCAGGACCTAGCTCTCCTCTCCTGGGGATGGCAAGTGGGGCTTGGGGAGGCAGGTGCTGTGGCCACGGCCGGTACGGGAGGGAGCCCAAGTCCCCTCCTGCGTCTCCGGCCTGCCTGTCCCCGTGGGCTGCATGGGCGGGGGCACTTCAGGCTCAGTTTCTGGGGAGGGGGGCCTCGCCCCTCTGTGGGGCCTGGCAGGAGACAGCGCTGACCTGACCCCTCCAGCACGACGCTACCGCGGCCCTGTGCTACCGGCACGTCCCCGGCGGCTCTGCGGGGCACCGGGCATTGCCCACAGACGGCCAGACCCTGCTCCTGGCAGCCCCCGGCAGGCAGGTTGCACCGAATGGCAACCCGAGCTCTCCGAGCTGAAAAGCGGCTCCAGCATGAGGTGCAACACGGATCTGCTGCCAAATGGAGCAGGCCAGAGCACCGCACACACTGCCCCTCCACAGCCCACGCCACTACGGAGCAGGGCTCAGGGAACCCTGGGGCAGGCCAGAGCACCGCACACACTGCCCCTCCGCAGCCCACGCCACTACGGAGCAGAGCTCAGGGAACCCAGGAACAGGCCAGAGCGCTGCACACACTGCCCCTACGCAGCCCATGCCACTACGGAGCAGGGCTCAGGGAACCCTAGGGCAGGCCAGAGCGCCGCGCACCCTGCCCCTACGCAGCCCACGCCACTACGGAGCAGGGCTCCAGGGAGGGTTGCCTGGTGTCCGGTATTCAACCGGACAGTCTGGTTTTTGCGCCCTGTCCAGTACAAAAATTCAGAAAACACCAGATCCGTGCAATGTCCGGTATTTTCTGCTTTTCTGGCTGGGCGCCTGGCGGGGGCGGGGGAAGTGGCTGGGGAGGTGGAGTTCTGCCTCCCTGGCCACTCCCCCCCACCAGTGATCAGTGCTGGGAGGTTCATGTATCAAAATATAAGCTGTAGACTGTTGATTGTATTAAGCAAAGTTGTGATGGGGTTTGGGGCTTTTTTGCTCAACAAATTTTTAGCACATGAGTTCGGTATTTATGGGGGTTTGGGTTTTGGTTTTGTTTAGCACGTGTGTCGGTAGCTTTTGGGAAACCATCCAGCAACCCAGCTCCAGGAGTGGGCGGCTGGCAGGGCGCAGGGAACCCGGGGGCAGGCCAGCAGGGCTAGCGGCGGAGCCATGCACAATGGCCCAATGCAATCCCTAGACTGAAAAGCCGCGGGACAATGGCCATCTGCTGGCACTGAGCGCCCGCCAGACAGCACGGGGGCTGGTCCAACGCCCACACAGCTCAGCTACCACCAACAGACCCGCTGGGTTCCAAGGCCACATTCTCTGCTCCCGGCCCCGATCTCCGCTGCCCCTGCCCAGGCCCCGGGGTGAGTTAGGGCAGCCTGGAAGCCCCCGAGGGCCCATACAGCAGCTGGGAATTGCTCCCCAGAGCTCGGCTTCCCAGCGCCGCCCAGGCACCCCTCTTTCCAGGCGGGGATGAGCGCCAGGTCACGTCGGGGCCAGTTCCGGGTGATAATTCCCCGCCATCAGGGCAGTTCTCAGCTGGCCACCGGCAGCCCCGTGACACCCACCCCCTCCCCACTGCACAGGCTCTGCAGAGAGGGCAGATCTGGGGCTGTTCTGTGGGAGAGGCCACGGGTGATGGGCCTGTTCACTCCATTGCCTCCGCTGCAAGACGAACGCCCCCTGGAATCCTTGGCCTCCGGCTGGCGCAGGACAGAGGCGGGCTCCGCCGCCAAACACGTTTGCTGCTGGTTCTGACAGCGGGGAAGGTTGGCTTTCGGGAACGCAGCTGGCCCAGCCGTCCCTGCGGCCTGGCGTGACAGGGAGCGTGCCACACGGACAGCCATCTCCCAAGGGCGAGCGCCAGGGGGGCGGGACAGCGTGGGCCCTGGGAGAGCCGGGAGCTGTTGAGCCAAACTGCGAACTTGTATCTGGAAGCTACTTTGTGCTCGGGGCTGCTCCCCCGGCTCTCTGTCCCTGGCTCCAGCCCCCTGGACCCAAGTGCCTGCTGCTGCAAGGGACACGGACGCCAGCAAATGGGTCTCCCCCTCCGGGCGTGGGCCGCCCGTTGCTGGGTGTTGGTGACTCCTGGGGCCGGGGCGGCGGCGTCAGACTCGCTGCAGCTCTGGAGGGGAGATGCTGAATTCTTCCGACAAAGGTCACAGAGCGGGCCGGGCAGAGCCATGCAGGCAGCGGCAGCTCCCTGGGACACCCCCACGTCGGGGGCAGCCTGCCAAGGACACGGGACCTGGGCTCTCATGATGCATCTCGGCCGCCGAGGGTGCATGCGCGGCTCCAAGCCTGACAGCAGGCTCCAGAACTGTCACTGCAGATCTGTTTTCACTTCAGCTAAAGCTCAGCCCAGATTACGATCAAGAGACGGTTTTGCTCCCCCTTTCCTCTTCCCTGCAGTGGGTCCTGCAGGCCCGCGACTCCGAACACCAGTCGCTCCTTAGTCTGCGTGCAAAATCGGCTCCCCGCGTAGCGCCCAGCAAACGGGCCCACGCTGCCCGCTCAGCCCACGGGGCGGGGGGCTAATCGGCAGTGCGGTGCGTTCGGCACGGGGCGCGACCCTGCAGGAATGAGCCGGTCCGAGTCAGGGCGGGGTCTCAGGGGCAAGCCCTTGGCTGTTAGCTACAAAGGCTGCAATCCGGCCGGCTCCGCAGCGCGGTGTCACTCGGGATGAAAGGGGAGTGCTCGCACAAGTAACGTTAAGTGCCTGCAGAATTGGGGCCTCCGGCCTTGCCCCTTAGCCGGGGGCAGGGAGCCCACCGGTGTAAGGGCCGTGCACAATGCAGTCGCTGCTCCCGCCCCACCGCCCAAGACCCACACGGGGAGGGGGCGGAGCTGGGCATCGGATTGCACGGCCCGAGTTCAGCAGCACTCCCAGAATTATAGCGCTGGCCTGGGGCTGCCCTTACTGATCCGGTTTCTGAACAGAAACCGAGTCTGGGGACGAGCGGCTGGCTCCCAGAGGAAAAGGTGGGAACGGAGCTCTAGGCAGCTGCTGAAACTCGTGTTCCAAAGCTTGTTCCAGTGAAACAAGCCGACGGGGTCAGAAACGTTTCACGGATTTGTGCCCAATTTTGCAAATTGTTTTGGTTGAAAAACAACCCAAAAAAATCTCCCTAATCACTGGAATGCTTTGCTTTGCCATTTTCAGAACCAAGTGTTTCAGCTCCTTGGCAGGAGCTACTTTCCATTCTGAAATGACCGTTCCGATGGATTTTTACAAAATCAAAGAGAGGAAAAAGCTCAAAACCAAAACTTGTTTTTCTCCCTTGTGGCTCCCCAAACACATTTTGAAAATTTAGCCTTCACGTTGGCCTGAAGCAATTTTGTCTGGATTTTTTTTAAATGGTCTATGAACTAAAAAAATCAATGAGGTGCATAACTCTTACTCACTAGCCGGGGAAAGGCAGGGCAGGAGGAGGTAGAAGGTGTGACATCCATGGTAGGAGCCCCAGATACATACAGTTCTCATCTGCTGAAATCAAACTACTTTTGGCTTTTAAACGGAGTCTAGGTGGCAAGCTGTAAATTCAAGTCCCTCCTGCTGCAACGTGCCTCTGAGATACCCCGTGTGCCTCCTTATTCCCTTCCCCCGTGATGCTGGGGTGACACTACGCCCAGTTAGCCAGTAGGCACAACCCTCAGTCCGTTGTGCCGTTAACTATGAAGGAACTGGACAGTAAACACATCAGCATCTGATGCATTCAAAGCAGCCTCCTGCGGTCCCGCCATAAAAGCAAGACCAAAACCTGCATCCACTAAGGGCGTTCTAAACCCAGCCAGCGTGAATAGAACACGTATGTTTTCGAGACAAGAATGTCCATTTTGGTGAATCATGTATTGCTCCATGTACAGAGCGATACTTTGGCGCATGGGACATGGGCAAGGGGACACTCTAAGCCAGCAGAGCAGCGAGAAAGCACTAAAAGCGACATTTTAGTGAGGAGTGGCCCGTCCACATTTCCTGGTAGTCAGCAAACAGTTCTCATGAGCGGGGCGTGGGAATCGTCCAGGGCAGAAAGGCGCCATATTTTTCTAGCACATGACAAGAACCAGCTCCATCCTGATGCATCCTTATTTCTCGAGAAAAGGGATGCCATCTTTTTAACCTCACAGCCAAAAATTACATCACTCGAGAGAGAAAGAGCTGTAGTTGAATTTCTCCACCAGGAGACATATAAATTACCCCCAATAACAGAGCAATTCTTGTTTTTACTTAGCAAACATCTTGCAATTGAAGAAATATTGTGTCTTTTTGCACTGACTTATCGGCTTGTGAAACCTTCTCTCAGCAAACTCCCTTACACAGTTTCAAAATACATTCCGTATAATTAATTATATTGTGCTCATATTTTGTGGCACTTTGTGCTTCAAAACCAGTCTGTTGGTACAGAAATATGGGGGCATGAGGGAATCTACATATCCACCACCAATACCAACTTTTAAACAATCTTCAACCCATTTTAAAGGGTTTTTTCTTTTTTCTTTTGATGAGACACACGCACAATGAAACTAACGTTTTAAAATATCTAACTGGATTAGGAAAATGTGTCTCATAACATTCAGGACAAAGACATTAACATTTAGTTTTCAATCACAGAACACTAACCATGTTCAGAACAGGAAAATTCCTAAAAGGGGGGAAAGTCTGAGATTTGGAACTTAAAAACAAAAAAACCTCCCACCCAACATTGAAATCGTGTAGTTATAAATGCAGCACAAAATATTTTCCCCAAGCTACAATGTTTCAGGATTTTTCAATTTGGAGATGTCCATCTCCGATACACCTGTCTATAGGATCATCGATCTCCATTTTATCTTAGTTGCCGTGCTGAAGAGCCATTGTTTCCGAGTTACTTTCACACAACTGCTGAGTGACAGAACATGGTATCGGATTCCGTTTCATGTTAAAAGTAAATGATGCTCTGTAGCAAATTTGGACTAAAGCAAAAATATTTCTGCAAGCGGTTGTCTAAAAATCTCTGGAATTCAGGGTGATAGTTTTGGATTTCTGAACAATTGATCTATGCAACACTGTTAACAAATACATATTTGACTTTCTGCAATGTTAACATAAAACAAACTTTCTCGTCATAAGAAAATGTAATAGGAACATGTTGGAATGAGAAGCAATTTATCTAATGTACAACTTAATCTTAAAAGACCCGTTAGTGACATACTTGAAGCAAAATAGAATGCTATCAATAAAATGCATCCTTTTTCCAAAACCAAGTTAAATATTTCCCTTGTAGGAATTGCAGAGAGAGCTTCAAAACAGTAAGATGGTAAATAACAGAAAACTTTTTGCATGAGTTTCAAATGACAAACCAAAGGTTTTTAACTCGTAAGCAATACAAGTCTCTTGTATAGACAACATGCATGTTTGGGTTTTTATTAGCTTGCCATGCCAGAATAAATCATTTCTTTTTTACCATTTCCAGCTGCAATATATGAATATTGTCAATGCTGTTTTGCTCCATATATCCATATTAAAGACAGCATAGAAAAGGCTGTACTGTAAATTATAACAAAAATAGGCATATTTAGCCTTTTCTAATGTAACACTTGGGATGGATTATTTTCTTACCCTATTGCATTACCTTTATTATATCAAAATAGTTGCTAAAACAGTGGGTTATGGAAATAAATTGTACTCCATAGCAAAGGAAAAACAATTACTATTTTCACTATGCAGCTTGGTGATTAAAAAGGGTAAAAGAGTAGCTATTAAGTTATCTAAATTGCTCAAACAGCCGATTTTCTATCCGTTTCGTTTTCTTTAAAACGATAACCATTTGAAAATCTATACTACTATGTCTCTCTTCTTATAGGTTTTTAAACATCTCTAAAGGAATCTTCTTAAGAGGTTCACTTAAGAAGCCTCTTAAAAGACTTCCAAGCTCTATTGTCCCATTTGGCATAGGAAACGCGCTTTATATTTCGTGCTGCCCACTAATTTCTATTTGTAAGAGAAGTTATTTAACAGCAGTGAGTTTTCCACCAAAATGATCTTTTAAATCTTCTTACCTCCAGAACCCAGCTGCTTTCGAATGATCGGGGCTGATGCGGGTTTCCGACAGATGGTCACCCCTTTCACGTCGGGGAAAGCTGAAAAATGCGAAGGGAAAAAAATTACAGAGATATTTTGTTCTGTAGCACAGAGGGCTCTAAACCTCATTGGCCTCAGGATGGGAATCACGTGGCATGGACAAAGAGCATGTGACCTATTTTCTCCCAAAGCCCTTGGTTTTCCTTGGAACAGGGTGCACCCAACACTGATGTTGTCATTTCAATGGCTTTACAAAAAGAGGCCACTGAGCAAATCAGGCTGCCTTGAGGCCATGGGCAGGAACCAGCCTGGACTTTCCACATGCACAGGAGAAGAGCTCCAGCATTAATCCGAGGGGACCCCTTCAGAGCGTATGTCTCAGCTGCGGTTCGATGCCCTCGGCTGGTCCACGACAGCTGACTCAGGCTCGCAGGGCTTGGGCCAAGGGTTTAACTGTCATGTACACACTTGGCCTAGGCTCGGGCCCAAGCCCAGCTCTGGGTGCTAAGCCCAAGCCCCAACATCCACACCACAGTTCAACAGCCCCTTCGCCCTAGCTCCGTGGCCTGAGTCCCCTGGCCTGGGCCAGCCAGGGGTGGCCAACTGCGGCACAGACACCCCTGAAGAGCAGGAATGTTCTACCGTGGAACACGTGAAATTCCCCTCTACAGATCACACAGAGAGCTGGCATGTGAGGGAGAAAATCTCCTGTCCAAAGCAAGGAGCATCTTCCTCCCTCAGCCCCTGCGCACCCTTCCCTTCAAGGTCCAGGAGTCCCCAGACGCACACAGCCACACAGTCGGCTCGTTCCCCTCACCGAGGCCTGCTTTACCTGAGTCAGCGGGTGGTGACAGCTGTGCACTTGGAATAAGGGCTGTCTGCCCATGAAAGCATGGGGGTGGCAGAGGGAACAAGGAACCCCCCAGCGGGGCCAAGTCTGCATCCTTGGAAGGACACATGCAGAGGAAGGGGAACTCCACAAAATGAGGAGGTTGGTGAAACAGAAATTAAAAGGCACAGTGACAAAAGTAAAATCCCTGCGAGATGCATGGAAATGTTTCAAAGACACCATAATAGAGGCCCCACTTAAATGTATACCCCAAATTAAAAAACACAGTAAGAGAACCAAAAAAGTGCCACTGTGGCTTAGCAACCAAATACAAGAAGCAGTGAGAGATAAAAAGGCATGGTTTAAGAAGTGGAAGTTTAGTCCTAGTGTGGAAAATAGAAAGCAGCATAAACTCTGTCAAATGAAGCAGAAAGGCCAAAAAGAATTTGAACAGCTAGCCAAAAACACAACGAGCAATAGCACGTTTTGAAGGCTGTGTCTACACTACAAAGGAAAGTCAAAAAAAGATACGACTTTTCCTCTGAAAAAGGCTTTTCCAACATTTGGCCCATCCACACGGGGTCAAATGTCGGAAAAATCCCTCTTTCGGAACATGCCTTCCGCCTTGTGGAACGAGGTTTACAGGGATGCTGAAAGAACGCGTCTGCTTTTCCGATATTTTTTTTCAGAACCGCAGTTGCGTTCCTCAGAGGTGGCAGAGCTTTTCTGGGCTATTTAAGTGCGGATTTGAATCCCTCTGGTTGCAATACATGATTTCAAATAGCGTTTTCAGGGGGTGTAAGGAAGCACCACACCTCTGCACACCGCCACTCGCAAGGATGCCGGGGGGTTATTTCAAGTGGTGCTCGTGGTGGGGACGCTGTGCTAACTCACTGGTGCCCAAACTCCAAACCATGCTGCAGAACCACACCCGACTCTGCCAGCCCAGGCCCGCTCCTCCCTTTACTCTGCCTGGGCTGGGAACCAGCCTCCTGCTGTCAGTTACAATCAAGCAGGAAGAAAAAGGGGAAATACGCCTGCTTCCAGCTCCTGCTCCTGACTCCAGAGCAATGCTATCCTGCCCCTGGGCTGTGCAGCTAACTGGCGATGGAGGAGACAGACACAGAAAACTGAGGTCGAGTTTCGCCCTCAACAACAAGCAAGTAGATAAAAGGATCCATGCACTGCTGAGATGTAAACAGTTGACTGATTTCAAGAGTAGAGCCTGTCTCTCGATAAAGCAGGGCAGAGCTTGGGGGAGGGGCTTTACATTTATTCCTCAGGATTAGAGGAATCTAGTCTAGAGAAAATCATAGACACACAACAGGCACACACACGCGCGCGCGCTAAGCCTACGTCTAGACTGCAGGCTTCTTTCAGAAGAAGCTTTTCCGGGACGAGATCTTCGAAAAAGTCTTCTGAAAGAGACCGTCCACACAGCAAAAGCGCAAGGAAAACACGATCTGCTTTTCCGTAAGAGAGGCGTCCACATTGACTGGACGCTCCACACTGATTGGACACTCTGCATTGATTGGATGCTCTCTCGCATTTCAGTTGTGATTAATCTGGACGGAGTGGCCACCAGGTCACCTGTGTTATTTCCTGGAGGCCTCTTCTTTCGAAAGAACGCCCTCTTCTGCGTCCACACACGCCTTTTTCCAAAAGAGCTTTTGCGGAAAAGGCTTCTTCCACGTAGAATGAGGTTTATCGCCGTCGGAAAACCCTCTGCTCTTTCAACTGTCTGTCGAAAGAACTCAATGGCAGTGTGGACGCAAGTATTGTTTTTCCAGAAAAATTCTGCCGTGTAGATGCACCCTAAATCAGCGTCTGCTCAGGCTTTGTCTCTGTTACAGTCTAAGGAAATGAGTTTCTGAGACCCTATTGAATTTCTGTACATCTGGATGGTTCTCTAGTAGCGGCACGATGACCCCTCAAGCTACAGGATGCTTCAGTTACCTGCTGAACTTAAACGTAACTGAACAGCAGTTGTCTGTCAGTGAAGGTGCGTCTGCCCTGCCCCCAGTGCTCAAAATAAGCTACACAATTTGAGCTACACAATTTGAGTAGCTTATTTTGAATTCATTTCAAAATAGCTTGTTTTGAAATTTGGTGCCATCCATGCAGCACGTCTTGCGAAAAGGATGGCTGTTCCGAGAGGTCCCTTGCTCCCGTGGAATGGGGTTTCCAGGGACGTCGGAATAGCGAGCCCGTTATGTTTTGCAATCGACACCCAGCGTGCTCCCTGCAACACGGAGTGGCCCTGAAGTTTTAATTGTCAAGTGGCAAGCCAGTAACTAGCAGAACATCATCTCCGCAGCATCTGACTTCAAAGTGCTCATGCGCAAGTGATACGTCAGCCCAGTCCAGTAAGCACAGGCCACGCTCTCAGAGCAGGACTCGCGTCGGGGGGGGAGGCAGAGCCCTGCCCCCGCAACACGAAGGGCACACGGATGTTTCCCTCTCTTTGCACGTCCCAGTCTGGGAGCTTGCCCATGGCCCCCAGCAAGGTCACCCTTCTTCACACAGGGCAGGGAGGGGGGCAGCTGACTGATGGCTTCGGAAGGGCGTGAAGGGGAAAGAGGAAAGGGTGGTGAGAAAGGGAACACATGTTCCGGGTTTGTGTCTCCCTCAGGGCAGGGAAAAGCCACTTCCTGGATCGATGCAATTAACTTCATTGGGTCCCCTTGGAGCGCACACTAAGCAGAAGGGTCAAAGTATGGAAACACGTGGTGTCCAGGGAACGCTCCCTCTCCCGCGGCTCGCAGAGCAGTCGCCCCTTCCCCTGAACATTCACTGCTGTCCCCCCACCCCAAACTGGGCCCCCGCTCCTGCCACTCCGGCCACTAGCACCGCACCAAAGCAAGACAGGCCGGGAGCCGCTTGCTGGTGGAATCGGAAAGGAAACCAGGCTCCAGAGCAGGAGCCATTTACTAACCGGAGGCCCTCTCCGTCCAGGTGCCTGTTCGAAAGTCTTGACCGTTTGCATTTGGGGTCGCGCCCAGGCAGCACTCTGGGGAACCTGCCTGCTCTCTGCCCCCAGCCCCGTAGGACAAACAGTCCTGTGGCTGCGTGCTTTGCTGAACCCACGGCCTTTAAGGGTTCAGGGCCCCCCCTCGGGTGGATGCTGATACACATGGGTTGGTGGGTTCAGAAATCCCAGTGCTGTGAACTTGGGGGGATTCAGGCTGCGCTCACCCTAGTCTGAACAAATAAATGGGGGTTCATTGAGCAGAGGGGGCTCCCGGAGACAGAGGCCACGCAAATCTCGTCTGCGCTGCAGAGAGAGCAGCACGAGCCAGGAGAGACATCCCTCGCGCGGTGTTCATTCTTTGGGGGGGATGTGCATGCGGCATCGCGGCGACGTCATTCCCAGCGCTCCCGACGTGCCTGAACGATATGTTCTGTGCCCGGCAGAGTGCTCTGTGTGCTAGGCAACTTCTGGTCTGCCTGGGACGCCCCAAGCAGCCTTCCACCACTCCAAGAAGAGCGTTGTGCCGGCTGAAAGCGTGTCTTGGGCATCCGCCAAAGTCGGTCAGAAGAGCATAAGAGCAGCCAGGCTGGGTCAGCCCAAAGGCCCATCCGGCCCATGTCCTGTCAGCCCATGGTGGCCACTGCCAGGTGCCCCGGAGGGAGGGAACAGAACAAGTGATTCCTCCTGTCCCCCACTCCCAGCCTCTGGCAAACAGAGGCCAGGGACACCCTCCCCGCCCCTCCCATAGTACAAACCCCTGGGGACGCCCCTCTCCATTCTGAGAACTGACCGTTTATTCCGACTCTTTGTCTCCTGTCTTTTAACCCGGTGCCAATCCAGGAGAGGACCGTCCCTCTTCCCCATGGCAACTCACTTTGCTTCACAGGTTCATCGGGGAGGGACCTTGTCAAAGGCTTTCTGGAATCTGAGCACACTATATCCAATGGATCCCCCTTGCCCACGTGCATCTTGGCCCCCTCAAGGGGCTCTAGCAGATTGCTGAGGCATGATCTCTCTTTACAGAAACCATGCTGACTCTTTCCCAACAAAGTATGTTCATCTCTGCGTCGGACAAGGCTGTTCTTTTTCAGCCAGTGTGCCTGGAACTGAAGTCAGGGTAACTGGCCTGTAATTGCCGGGGTCACCTCTGGAGCCTTTTAAAAATTGGTGTCTGGAGCCTGGCCCAGAGGCTGGTTTAGAGGATAGCTTACCCCCCATGCTCAACAGCTTTGCAATTGCCCATTTGAGTCCGTTCAGAGCTCCTGGTGAATGCCGGCTGGCCGGGGATGTGAAACTGTTTCATTGATCGGTTTGTTCCGGAACATCTTGTAACGACCCCTCATAGATTCATAGACTTTAAGGTCAGAAGGGACCATTATGATCATCTAGTCTGACAGTGCAGACCACAGAATCTCAACCACCCCTCTTAGAATAATCCTCTCACCTATATCAAAGATATTGAAGCCTTCAAATACTTTGAAGGACCCAACATGCAGAGAGTCCTTCAGCTGTGATCTGTGCCCAATGCTACAGAGGAAGGCGAAAAACCTCCAGGGCCTCTGCCAATCTACCCTGGAGGAAAATTCCTTCCCGACCCCAAATATGGCGATCAGCTAAACCCTGAGCATGTGGGCAAGACTCACCAGCCAGACACCCAGAAAGTTCCCTATAGCAACTCCTATCATCCCTCCATTGACCTATTTCCAACTGATAATGAATGGTCAATTAGTTACCAAGATCATGTTATTTCATCCAACCATCCCCTTATCATAGAATCATAGAACTGGAAGAGACCCCAGAAGGTCGTCAAGTCCAGCCCCCCACTCTAGGCAGGACCAATCCCATCTAAATCAACCCGGCCAGGGCTTTGTCAAGCCGAGACTTAAATACCTCTAGGGATGGAGACTCCACTACTTCCCTAGGTAACCCATTCCAATGCTTCACTACCCTTCTAGTAAAATAGTTTTTCCTAATATCCAATCTGGACCTCTCCCACCACAACTTGAGACCATTGCTCCTTGTTCTGCCATCTGTCACTACTGAGAACAGCCTCTCTCCATCCTCTTTGGAACCTCCCTTCAGGAAGTTGAAGGCTGCTATCAAATCCCCCCTCACTCTTCGCTTCTGCAGACTAAACAGACCCAAGTCCCTCAGCCTCTCCTCATAGGTCATATGCTCCAGCCCCCTAATCATTTTGGTTGCCCTCCGGTGGACCCTCTCCCATGCTTCCGCATCCTTTTTGTAGTGGGGGGCCCAGAATTGGACACAATACTCCAGATGTGGCCTCACCAAAGCCGAATAAAGGGGAATAATGACATCTCTGGATCTGCTGGCAATGCTCCTCTTAATGCATCCTAATATGCCATTAGCCTTCTTGGCTACAAGGGCACACTGTTGACTCATATCTAGCTTCTCATCCACTGTAACCCCCAGGTCCTTTTCTGCAGAACTACAACTTAACTGGTTGGTCCCCAGCCTGTAACTATGCTTGGGATTCTTCCATCCCAAGTGCAGGACTCTACACTTGTCTTTGTTGAATCTCATGAGATTTCTAGTGGCCCAATCCTCCAATTTGTCTAAGTCACTCTGGATCCTATCTCTGCCCTTAAGCGTATCTACCTCTCCCCCCAGCTTAGTGTCATCTGCAAACTTGCTGAGGGTGCAATCTATCCCCTCATCCAGGTCATTAATAAAGATATTGAACAAAACCAGTCCTAGAACCGAACCTTGGGGCACTCCACTAGAAACCGACCGCCATCCTGACATCGAACCGTTGATCACTACCCGCTGGGCCCGGCCTTCTAGCCATCTTTCTATCCATCTTACCGTCCATTTATCCAATCCGCATTCCCTTAACTTGCTGGCAAGAATATTGTGGGAGACCGTATCAAAAGCCTTGCTAAAGTCAAGGTATATAACATCCACTGACTTTCCCATGTCCACCGAGCCAGTTACCTCATCATAGAAGCTAATCAGATTGGTCAGGCACGACTTGCCCTTTGTGAATCCATGCTGACTATTCCTGATCACTTTCCTCTCATCCAAGTGTCTCAAAATGGATTCCTTTAGGATCCCTTCCATGATTTTTCCAGGAACCGAGGTAAGACTGACCGGCCTATAGTTCCCTGGATCGTCCTTCCCTTTTTTGAAGATGGGCACTACATTTGCCTTTTTCCAATCATCCGGGATTTCTCCCGATCTCCACGACTTTTCAAAGATAATGGCCAAAGGCTCCTCAATGACATTTGCCAACTCCCTCAGTACCCTCGGGTGCATTAAGTCCGGACCCATGGATTTGTGTACGTTTAGCTTTTCTAAATAGTTCCTAACCTGTTCTTTACCCACCAAGGGCTGTCCATCTTCTTCCCATCTTGCGTCACTTAGCACTCAGTCTGGGACAGTCCCTCGGATTCGCTTTGCTGCCCCCGACTCCTCCCGGGATATTGAATGTCGTTCTGTTATGGTCACAGTTCCCAAGAGTTCCTTGGCCTGGGGGTGTCTCTGGATTCCGACCCTCCCCCCGACACCCAGTAAAGTTGCTGACACTTTTAGCAAACTCTCCGCCTGCGTGCCGGACACCTGGCAGCGAGCAGCCTCCCCTCCCATCTGCTCATTAGCAAACCAGGGCGGCGCATTCACCTCAGGAGGTGCCTTAAGGTGCAGCAGCAGCTCCAGCTGTGGAAGTTCCCACTGGCCAAACTCCCTTCCGTTCGGACTCCACGGGGCGGTGCTCGGCTGCTTTCCAGAGATGGCAGCGAGCCCCCTGAAATAGCCCCCCCTTCCGTGAAATCGCGCATCCATCGCGGTGCACAGGGGCCCTTCTGTCTCAGAGAGGGGCCGGCGTCTCTCAGAGCAGTGCCCCGGCCAGGTCTGTCCCCCGGCCTCGCCACACGGCGCGGGGCTTCCCAATGCAGGAGAAAGAGGGAGAGAAGCTGGTCTGTCAGACAGGCTGCCTTTCGGCTGGGCAGCGTGTGCCGGGCCAGGCCGGGTCTAGGCACAGCTGAGGGTATCCGCTCAGGGCAAATTGCTCCAACTCGGGGCTCCTTACAGCCTCTGACTGGGGACCTTCCAAACAGGCCACACACCAGTCACACCGAGCGCTCCAGCTACCAGCCTGGCCAGCCAGAAGCCTCACGAGCAAAACCCCCCAGACACCCCAGCTCTCCCTGGGCCACAGTCAGCCCCGGGCCTAACACAAGTGAGGGGTTATAGAACCCAACCTCACCTTCCCCGAACGGGTTCTCCAGTCCCAAGAAACCAGCCACAGTTCCCAGGTCAATTATACTCTGGATCTTACCCACAAGATCACGCTGAGCTGATCCTTTAGAATCTACAATCGAAAGGTTTATTACTAAAGGAAAAAAAAGCCTGAAAGTGAGGTTGTTAAGGAGAATACGTTACATGCACCAATCACCCAGTTCTCGGTGCAGGCTCTTAGCAGATCTGCTATCTTAAAACTTTGGGTGGTGTTTGCCCGTCCCAAACTGCTATCTTAAAAGTCTCTGGTTACATCCTATGTCAGGACGGGTCCGCGGTTCTTCTCGGCTCGTTGTTCCCTGCGAGGCTGCATCTGGGATGAAGAGCTGAGCTCAAGACCAGATGGAGGGAGCCACATGGCACTTATATCCCTCCCCTGGCATCTCCCTGGCCAGAGAAGGTCACATGGTCGAGCGACCTATCCCTGTGTCCCAGGCTGGCAGCCCTTTGGCCCTGGCTGGTCTGCAGGTACCAGTCCCATTCCTGGGGTGTGTCCTGGCACCTAGAGCTTCACTGTCTCCTTGCTAATTAGCACAGCCGCCGGCTGAGCATCCCTTGCCCTTTGCTCAGCCACAGACAGAGAATCTTCCAGCCTTCACGCAGAGCACATATTTCTAATGCCACATGCAGATCACACAGGTACATGCGCGGCACACACAGAACCAGCAGAACAGAAGCCCTGATGTGGCACCTCACACCGCCCCCTTTGTACACACTTTTGGGGCACCCCCCATGGGTGCAGCAGTGACCTTTAAAATCCAATAACGTGACAGAGCGCGCCCCTGCCCCCTGGGAAAGCAAGCAGGCGAGCCCCCACTCCTCCCTGCTAATGGAAAAGGTGGCCCTGCTGCCCATTTGCGGCTGTCAATAACGTGGACAATAGGAGGCCCGGAGCCAAATCTGCTCTCCCGCTCGGGTAATAAAAGCAGCAGCGGGTGCGAGCGGCCCGCGGCCTGCACCCCAGCGTGGCGCGCTGTAACTCCACAATGGACTCTGGGGCGTGCACAGGGAGAGAGCAGAGAAACACGAGCTCCAGGAGGAGGTTCTGCCGCAGGCCACCATTTCCAAAGCACGGTCGGCAGATCCCGCCAGCCCGAGAGCTGAGTAACTGGCTGCTGAGTGTCAGACAGGCAGAGAGGGCCCCTCCACCTTCCGCCCAGTATAAAACCAGCACGTCTCCTTTCCTCAGGCCACAGGCCCATTCTGCCGCAGCCGGCCGGCTCCCCTCTCACTCAAGCCCCAGCAAATATGCTGATCCATCCAAACCCAGCCCGGAACCGCTGCGAGCCTGCTGCTAACTTGCAGAGACAGACCAGTGCCGGCAGGCCCCGGTGTCTCCTTGGCCTGCTTATGGCCGGTTCGCCAGCTGCTTGGCTGGCCAAGAGAAGAGAAGAGCATCTCGGAGTTTAAAGCCGCCTTACAGGTACCGCGGGGCACGCTTGCCTTCCCTGGGAGGCTGGGCTGAGTGGCTCGGTGGGGCACCTGGTCTCACCGGAACAGGGCCGGTGGAGGCGTTGCACTGAACAGAAACTGGAACACATGCACCTGCAGAGAGAAGCCGAGGGGCCGGTCTGACACCCTCGGCCTGCACGGTGGAGGGACAGCTTGACGGACAGGCTGCTGCTCTAGGGCGTGTTGCAGGGACCGGCTGCACCCGGACTTTCTGCATGGCCTGGAGCAAGGCACAGGTGGCTCTAAAGCCTGGGAAGACAGTCTAAGCATGGGCCCCCCAGAGCAGTCAGGAACCTCATCCCCATGGAAATCAATGAGCTTCGGGGGCTCAGGGAAAACCTCCTCGGCACTAAACCCCATCCCACGCTGGCCCGTAGTCGCTCAGAGCCGCCCTGCCCCGGGCATCGGGATAGCACACTAACTAGTGGGAGCTGCTGCCACCAGGGACAGGCAAGCGCTGCCCAAAGCCAGGCCCCGGGGGCGTGCAGTGAGGGGCGGTGTTGACTGTAAATCATGATATTAAGATTAAGGACATTACAATCATAAGGACACTGAAATCAAAATGGAGTCTTGGATTTCACACAGAAATCAAAATGGAACCCAAAGGACTAAAGGACTTTGCCTCCAAAACCGTCATCTGCACACAGCACATGGCTGTGTCATTGCCGCAAGGCCGTCTGGTCGTTTCCTGCTTTGGAAAGAGAGACTTCCCACAAGAACATGACCACAGGTGGGGAGAGGCCTTTCTGCCAGGGCTGCAGGCTTTCCCCGGTGACTAGCAAGGCCGGAGGGTCTAGAGAAGAATGTTCCAAAGAGGCGCCGGGTACAGCAGCTACCTCCCAGGAAGGGAGTCGCCCTCTGGATTTGCCGCCCCTCTGGCCGAGGGACGCGCTCGCTGCCTCGCCCACAGTCCTGACAGGAAGGACACAGTGGCCTTCGTGACTACCCTGCCGTGTTTCCCTCTGCAGCTGGCCACTGAAAATCCATTCTGGGTGTGAACTCCCCCCACTGGCCACACTGCGGGGAGGCTATGCTCCGGCCCCAGACCCGTTCCACGTTCCCCACCCTGGCGGAAAGGCCGAGTGCTAGTCACTGTCACTCAATCCCATGGAGCTTGGAGACGAGTCTTTCCGGTAATGCACTTTCTGCCTGCAAAGGCTGTTTCAGGCAGCCCCTTCCCATGGCCAGTGCAAGTCCCTCTCCCTTTCTCCGCGCATTTCTGGTCGCACACAGAGGGCAGCATCATCCCGCTTCAGAGCCCAACGGGGGCTGTGCCACGGGCGCGAGGGGAGTCCAGCTCAGCCCCACGTTGGGTCTCGGAGCGCTCACGTCCTACGGCAGGTTTCACAGCCCCTGCTCGCCCACCCATCTCCATAGGCTGCTCTGCTCAGTGAAGACAGCCGCTCTGCTTGGAAACACGCAGCCCTCGAGAGCTCCACGGCACAGCGTGGTCCTCTAGCATCGAGTGTTCTGGCATTCCTGCTGGCTAGCTACGGAGCCAGGGAAATGAAAAGTGTTTCTAGCCGGGCACTAGACTGCCTCGGACCAACCAGTGATCGCTTCCTGCACACGGATATCGGTCACCTGGGAGGGCCAGTCGGGACTCTGCTGAGAAAGAAATGACTGGAGGCACTAGGAAACCCCTCTCCACAGATGCCCCGACACTGCGAGTAACAGCACATGAGCACAGAGCCAATTAACCTTCCAGACGCTGGCCAGTGCGCTGGCAGGAAAACCTCCACAGGCTTTTGTTTCAGTGTACACCTCTTTATTGGCGCGGCCTATATGTCTCCTGGCAGAGCGTTGGGTGCGGGTAGGGTGGAGGGTTTTATTGGCGTGGCCTATGTGTCTCCTGGCAGAGCGTTGGGTGCGGGTAGGGTGGAGGGTTTCATTGGCGTGGCCTATGTGTCTCCTGGCAGAGTGCTGGGTGCGGGTAGGTGTAGAGGGTTTTATTGGCGCAGCCTATGTGCCGGCTGGCAGAGCATTGGGTGCAGGTAGGGTGGAGGGTTTTATTGGCGCGGCCTATGTGTCTCCTGGCAGAGCGCTGGGTGCGGGTGGGGGTGGAGGGTTTTATTGGCGCGGCCTATGTGCCGGCTAGCAGAGCGCTGGATGCAGGTAGGGTTGGAGGTTGGCGTTTGATGGGTCATTAGTACAATCATGCCTCAGACTTACACTGCCGGCCGGGGACACTAATCTTAATCTTTCTGGCCCTACCCCTCTGCAGAGGGAACTGGAGGGCATGTGTATGAAGGTCTGCTGGGTGCAGAAATCTAATTATGGAGATGCCATAACCAGTCAAGCGCAGGCCAGGAGTGTCGGTGCTGTGAGAGGGGGTGTTTGGTGTTTATTTGGGCTGCTCTCTCAGTACGTGAGCTGGGGCGTGCGCAGCCCATGGATACAATCAATAGTGCAGCCGCAGCAGTTCATCAGCTGAGTGCTAGAGGGCAGGAAAAACGCTTGCTCTAAAGCTGATCTCCTAGTTCTTCAGACACACAAACAACTGCGACAGTCCAGGCCTGCTCGCCCGCCCTGGCCTGGCTTGGGACTGGGAGCTCCCGGCATTTAACAAACTCGGGCACTTGGCGCGCTACTAACCGAGGCCCTTCCGTTTGCCGTGAACCAGTCGCTGTCGGAACTAAAGTGCCATCCAAGAGCCACTGCCCCGTCTGTCCCTGGGCCCAGCAAACGCCACGCGGGAGGGGAACTGAGAAACCGGCACAGGTAACATTAGCGCTGCACAGGGCAGTGTTCCTAAAGCAAGTAAAGAGAGGCTCATGTCTCTCTCTCCTAAGCGCTTCACCAGGCACACCCCACAGGGCCCTCTGGGACCGCTGGCCTAGACGCACTCTCAGACACTCACCGCTCAGCCCCACATTTCCACACAACAAAGCTTTTCAGCAGAGCAAGGGCCTGGAGGGCCAAAGGAGAAGGAGAAGGGAAAGGAAAAGCGCTGGCAGCTGTGCACTCCAAGTGCCGGCGGAACAGCCTGGCCTGGGGGTAGCGAGGTAACGGCAGAGGCTGGCAGCCTGATGGTCAGGAGAGACATGGAACTTGTTTGTAGCCGTGTATAAAAACGTCCCCCAAGGAAGGTGGCTTTGTCCGGCCCTGGGGACAACAAACCCCTCTCACTGGCTGAGCCGGCGTCGTCAGGGGGTGCGCATGCATTGCGGTGCGGCGAAGTCTGCTAAGAACTATGGCTGTGCTTCGCTCGACGATACCCCTGGCTAGGCGCCCTCGATCCCTCGCTAATTCGGTGGGCTTGGGGGCTCTCCCGAAGCGTGCTGGGGTGGCTAATTGCGCAGTCAGCGCAGCACACAGGAGGAGCACACGCATGCAGCCAAATGCCATCGTCGGTCGTCGTCATCACCAGACAGAGCAAAGAAACCGGTCAGGACCCCACGCGGTAACGCCAAGCAACCACGTGGCCGGTCTTATTGTCAGCCAGTTCTTGCCTCACACGTGTCTTCCAAATACTGGTTTTTCTCTCTCTCAAACCGTACATTGGGGTTCACACATTTTTCCAGGGATTTCCGTCCCACAGTCAGCAGCCAGCCTGGTCTCTCTTTTGCACCGAAATAACGGGGTTGGTCTGAGCCATTTTCTGATCACAGTCTAGGAGCTTAGCTATGAGATCCCCTGCCTCGTCCTTCAGCCTCTGCCTCATTCACCGCACCCCTTCCAACTTCCACAACAAACCAGGCAGGGCCCCACCGACACCAGCCTCCTTCACCGCACAGCGCTGGCTCCTCCCCGAGCACTCGCTAAGGCGGCGTCCCGGCGGTAATGCAACAAAGGACTGCGTCCTAATGCATGCGCACGAGGGGACCCGCGAAGGCTGCGCGGGTGCCTTATTTCTGGCATCAGGAGCTAAGCAGGAGTGACCCTGGCCATGAGATGCCAGAAGACAGGACGCTGCAGCGCACCAACATGCCAGCTGGTGCCGGCTTCGTACGCTGGCAGGGAGGGAATCGGCAGAAGGCTCTGGGAACCAATGGAGGTACAGGCTCAGACGCCTGAGGTGCGTGGCAATAACAACGTAAGGGAAGAGCGCAGCCCAACCTTATCAGGGTGAAAACGTTAAGCTCTGGACCAAGGCAGAGCCTGGTTTCCATAGGAACATTAGCCACAGCCTACACCACTGAGGTCTGCACGGTGCGCCGGGGGTAAGACCCCTCATGGGCCACCTCTTGCTCAGCAGCAGTCTCTGCTGGGGCAGTGCGAGTGCACGATGATCTGGCGCCAGGCCTCTCAGCCATCCCACATGGTCTCTGCCTGCTTTGCTGGCTTGCAGAGCTGCTAATTCTGCTACCTATGCTGATAAAGATACTGCCAAGTCCCAGGGCCTGTCCCGCGTGGCCGTGCCTCTGCGGTGCACGCCTGGGCTCTCCTCACCCGGGCAGTAACAGGGCTGGGGCTGGCTCAGCCCCCGGAACGCTCCTTGGGAAGCAGCACGGCAGACTGGATCGTGCAGGGTGTGTGCATAACACTGCGTGATCTCTGGCACTGCCAAGCGGCACCGACCGGCCTCAGCCCGCCAGCTCCGAGAGGGGCCAGGCTGGGGAGCTGTCCTTGCCTGCTGAGCGGCTTGGGGGCGTGATGGCACTGTGCATGGCAAAGGAGAGAGAACCAGCCCGGCCTGCCCTGGCTCCCCAGCACTGCACTTGCAGGGCGTTTTACCCTCACCCTGGCAATGATTTCACATCCTAGCGAAGGAGCCATCAGAATGGATCAGCGTCACAGGCAGCCGCCAACGGTGTCGCAGCCGCGCCTGGGCACAGCGCAGGCAAGAAAAACCGATTCAGCCCACACACGCGCATGCACACACACACACACACGCGCACACACGCACGCGCACGCGCACATGTCACCGGCTCCCACTTTCACCCTGGTTGTGAAGCTTTCTCGGAGAACCTGAATGCAAGCCAAGAGGCAGGCGCGTTTCTAGAGGGAGCAAGCCAAGAGGCAGGCGCGTTTCTAGAGGGAGCAAGCCAAGAGGCAGGCGCGTTTCTAGAGGGAGCAAGCCAAGGGGCAGGCGCGTTTCTAGAGGCAGGAACCCAAGGGGCAGTCGCGTTTCCAGAGGCAGGAAGCCAAGGGGCAGGCGCGTTTCCAGAGGCAGGAAGCAAAGGGAAGCTGCCTGTGTGTGCGGCGGCTCTGCGAGCTAGCTGAGGGGAAGCGGGCAGCCAGGGCCCCTCGCATGCAGCAGCCACTGACATGATCGGGACTGAGCGGGCTGAAGCCATCACAGTCTCGGCAGAGATACGCGGAGAAAAGCCAGGAGTCTGCCTGAGCGGAGCTGACATCTCCCCCCGGCTGGGCACCTAATGAGCAGAGACATTGCCCATTTTGGGAGAGCAAGGCAAGCTCAGCAGTCTCCAGGCTGACACCTTGCTGGCTCCGTCGCTGTTCCTGTCACCACCAGCCCGGGGGGAGGGGGGGGAAGGGAGCCGACGACACACCCCAGCCTCGCAGCCCTGGGGGAAGAAGTGAGCTAGGCGGGGTGGTGCCAGGCGGCTGTGGCCAGCCCTGCCTCTTTAGCACCACGTCCCTGCCTCATCTGCTGGCCCGTTTCCTGCTGAGCCCTGTTTTGCCTTGCTCAGTGAGCTGGGCGCTGTGTCACGGCTGCCCCCGGCTGCATGGCAAGCTACCGCCTGGGGCACCCGGGCTCAGGCACGTCACACGCACATGCCAGAGGTGAACGTCCCATCAGACCCAGTCCTGATCGTGGCTCAGAACCCAGCCCCGGTGTCCGCTCAGGGCATTTTGCCACTGACTTCAGTAGTGCAGCGTCTGGCCCATGAGCCACCTCGGCCTAAATACCAGCCACGTGCTGGCTTCGTGGAGCCAGCAACGGCCCGTTTTCAGACCCCCGGACGTGCCGAAACACGCTGGCCCATTCTTGCTCAGTGGCACGTGGCCTGGAAGAACGGACAAGCCGGGCTGCATCCTCATGGACTCTCCCTGCTGGCCTGGGGGACCCTCGGGAAACCCTGTGAAATCAACGGCCACACAGCGCTTGTAGAGCAAGGAGAACTCTCTCCTCCGCTCACTCCATCCCAGGTCAGCCAGTGTGTGCAAGGAGCTCAGCTGCCCTTCAGTTCGCTAATGCAACTCCGGTCGCGCTCGCAGAGACCTGTAACCAGCCACTGGTGCCGATCCGGGACTGACCCTGCAGAGGGGATAGGGCCAAGGCAGTGCCCACCCCATTTCAGATCACACTCCAGCAAACGCTGTACTGAAAACACTTGTGATCTCCTCTTCCACAGCACGCACCACCCCGGCAGTTGTGCTTGCTCACAAGTGTGCTAGTGAAAAAGAAAGGTCTCACAGATGCACTTTGAACGGGTATTTGCACAAGTATCACCACCAGGAGTGTGCACCTGGCCACCCTGAAAGCTCTTCGGGGTGTTAGCCAGTCAGACAACAGAGAGCACTCCACAATTAGCAGGACCATTTTCTCAGTGCAAATCGTGACCCCTGAAAGCAACAGCTGCAGCAATAAGCGCGTGCGAAGCCCATAGACTGAAACCTGCGTGTGGGAGCTATTCCCCGGAGTCTCGCCAGGCTGGCCTCAAAACCCTGGCCATGTGTGTAGTCCGCCCTTCGGCCTAGCAGGGACCCGGGTTGTGCTTGGAGGAAACCGCTGGCGTCGCCGAGGCGAGGAATATGTGCAGCAGAGCGGAACTGCTCTCCATGCAAAGGGATGCAGGGAAGAGGAAATGCCCTTCGGCAAGCAGCTTCGCGGCTGCAAAATGCACCTGTGGTTGCCCTGAAACTATCTGCAAATTGGCCCGCGCCCATGGGGTACGAGGGCAATGCCACGTCCATGGGACTGCGAGCCCACCTCCCTGGCGGGTCCTTCCTCTTTCTCCCCACCGGCGGGGACTGTCTGGTGCTCGTCGTGTCCCGAGTGCCGGCGCTGAGGCCTGAGCCCAACTGGCGAAGCGCGCCGAGACAGCAAGTCCTACCAGCTCAGAGGGCACCCAAAGTCGGTGAGCACTCAGGACACGGCCACCCTTTCGCCTCCCACGGGTGCTCTGCGGATCGATTCCTATTGGCACCTCTCTCGGGGACAGCAGCGGTGAAACCAAAGGCAACCCCGGCGGCCGTTCATGGTTCCGCCTTTGGACAGCTCTTCAAAACCTGGACTCTCCGGCAGGTCAGAACTTCTCCCAGGCCCCGTGGCTTGCAAGGCTGGGACTCTCAAACCAGCCGGGAAACAGACTCTCCAGAGCGCTGACTGTTTTGTTTGCCGTGGTATGGGCAGCCCCGCCTTGGCCGGCTTCACTTCCAGCGCCGAGTTCTCGCTACTCCTTCCCCTGGTGGATTCTAGAGCCGTTGGCCACCCGGTGTTTTCTGCGCACAAAGGCCCTTCAGCCCCTCGCGAGGCCACCTCTGGAGCCGTGCGACAGGCTACCTGGATGGAGCTGTCAGCAGCTCGTGCTGGGGCATTTGCCAGCCCCCGCCCCGGTTTCGCAGCCCTTTCCCGGGCCCTCGCTGGCTTTTCCAGTGTCCGTTTTATCAACAAGGACAACAGAACTCGTCGGCCTGGCCTGGCCGCGCAGCTTCCTTCCTGGCTCTCCGCCCTTGCACTAATCTGCGTGGAAACGCATTTTGTCCGCATGGCCCCAGCTTGCCGCAGGGTCCTGGTGATACCACGTCACTGCCCCATCCTCCTTATGGATCCTGTCGCCAGTCTGGTGTCAGCGGCACGTTTTAGCAGCAGCAGCACTTGCAAGTCTCCTTCCAGCTGGCCTATGAAGATGTGAATGGCAGCAGGACTGGAGCAGGCTCTGCAGAACTGGAAACACGCAGCACCAGTGAGTCTTTTGAAATCTGCCCCTTAGCCGGCTCTGAGTCCATCGGAGACGTGGCTGCCGCCCAGCCCAGCAGCGTCCCTATCGCCTTCGCTAGCCTTTGCAATGGCAGGCAGGGCTCCTGCATTTGTGAACACGAGAAAACCGGCCCCCTGGATCCAGCAAGCGAGAGAGCGTCTGGCAAAGGAGGCAGGCAGTGCTGTTTGCAGGCAGGGCCACACTGTAAGGACACTTGCACGCTGGCATCTGCACACAGGTCCAAAGAGGCCTCCTCCACGTGGAGCCCCCGTGCCCAGCCCACCAGCATGCACCCAGGCCCCTATGCCGATCTCGGAAACGAGGAGGGAAGCTCTGCAACAGCCATGGGTTCAGTGTGGTCTGGTCCCGCCCTTCCCTCCCAGCCCGATCAGCTGACACCAGTCGGGGGAACGAACTGCAGGGCTGGGGTCAGGCTCCACCTCCGCCCTCCACTGGTGCCCGTTGCAATGGGCTTCCCCACTTTGCTCCGCCAGCTGGGTGGAGACTCGCCCAGCCACGCTCACTGGCACGTGTTTGCCCAGAATACGGCAGAGGGGCTATAGGACGTCGGCACAGGACAGAGCTCACCCCGCCAGGCCTCGGCAGGAATTGCAGTCGGAGCGGAGGCGAGCAGAGGCCGGACCCTGATCCTGCGCCAGCGCAGAAAGGAGCAACTCCAGGGCAGCCACAAGTGCAATGCTACCGCAGGAGCAGGCCCGCATGCTGGGAGCCTGTCTGCCTTCGGCCAGGCCACATCCCAGCGCTAGCTTGGAGTCTGGCACAGGGAGGGGCCTCCTGCCCTGCTGGTAAGCGAAGAGAGGGGGACTCCTCTTTTACAGGCAAACCAGCTGTGCACGGGCTCAGCCAAAGTCGAGCTGCTCAGCATTCTCCTTCCTCCATGCAAAGCCCACGGGAGTCGTCAGACCAGCCCTGCCATGGCCACACAGTACAGCCACGGCCAGAACTCGGCTCCCCAGCAAGCCTGCCGGCACAAATCACCCAGGAAAGTGCCAACCTCGCCCAAACCAGTAACTGTATTCCCACATGAAAACCAAACAGCGGGTGCTAGAGCGACCCAAGCTGGGATTCCAGAATCTGTCTTAGGCTGAACTTTCATCTGCCGATGCCCTAGAGCAGGGGTGTCCAAACTTTTTTCAAAGAGGGCCAGATTTGAAGAAGTGAACATGCGTGAGGGCCGACCATTTTGCCTGACATTCTTTGAACCATTAAAATTAAATGCAAATTAACTATTTTATGCAAAGTTTATTGCAAACGGCATACTTTTCATTTCGTCACATGGATGACAAATCTAAACAGGTGTTAAATCACTCTGCCTTTCATATCTGAAGGCCAGATGAAAAAAAAATCCAGGAAGCTGAAATATATGTCAGGAACATTGTAAAGTACATTACATATTATCAACTTTTAAGTTAAAAAAATATGAACAGGAACATAACACCAACTATACATGCTGTGTCCAAATATATTTATAACTGATTTAGACCAACTGACATTAACTGAGATTTTACAATGTATTCATCTCAATTGAAAAAAAAACTTGCCTACACTAATGTGAAGGGTGAAACTGAGATCTGGACTGCAGCACAGGAGAGCGCAGGGCACGCTGGCCTCATGGCGGCACGGGAGCAGGGCGAACCCGCAGCCAAGCGGGGGAGCGGGGTTGCGGACGTGCCCTACATGGCAGGCTTTAGGACCGCAGCGGCCGCCATGGACGGCGGCGGCGCGGACGGAAGCGGCGCGCTGTGCGCGCCAGTTCAGAGGAGCACCAGGGAGCCAGGAGAGGTGGAGGAAGCGGGGGGCTGTCCCCGCACTCTCAGCCCCAAAGCGGAGGACCCGCGGGGTCGGAGAGCGCAGGGCACGCTGGCCTCACGGCGGCCCGGGGGCAGGGCGAACCCGCAGCCAAGCGGGGGAGCGGGGCTGCGGACGTGCCCTACAGGGCAGGGTCTAGGACTGCGGCGGCGGTGGCAGCGCGGCCCGAAGCGGCGCTGCGCGCGCCAGTTGAAAAAAGCACCGGGGAGCCGGGAGAAGTGGGGGGCCGTATTAAATCCGACCGCGGGCCGCAATTGGCCCGCGGGCCGGACTTTGGACATGCCTGCCCTAGAGCCAAGAATACAGTTCTCAGATGCTAGCTCTCCACTGTTAGTTGTGTTTTCTGGTAGACCAAAGAGAAATGCGTGGTTGCAATCGGACATCGGTATGGTATGGTACAGTACGGTGTGGTACGGTACGGTAAGGTAGGGTACGGTAGGGTGTGGTACAATAGGGTAGGGTACAGTACGGTGTGGTGTGGTACGGTAGTGTAGGGTATGGTACGGTATGGTAGGGTACAGTACGGTACGGTGTGGTGTGGTTGGTAGGGTACAGTACGGTGTGGTACGGTAGGGTACAGTATGGAACGGTGCGGTGTGGTGTGGTTGGTAAGGTATGGTACGGTGTGGTACGGTAGGGTACAATATGGAACGGTACGGTGCGGTATGGTGTGGTTGGTAGGGTATGGTACGGTAGGGTACAGTACGGTACGGTGTGGTGTGGTGTGGTTGGGAGGGTACAGTAGGGTAGGGTACAGTACGGTGTGGTGTGGTTGGGAGGGTACGGTAGGGTACGGTATGGTGTGGTACGGTGTGGTGTGGTGTGGTTGGGAGGGTACGGTAGGGTAGGGTACAGTATGGTGTTGTACGGTACAATGTGGTGTGGTGTGGTGTGGTGTGGTGTGGTTGGGAGGTTACTGTAGGGTAGAGTACGGTATGGTGTGGTACAGCACGATGTGGTGTGGTTGGGGGAGTACAGTAGGGTAGGATACGGTGTGGTGTGGTGGGGAGGGTACGGTAGGGTAGGGTACAGCATGGTGTGGTACGGTACGGTGTGGTGTGGTGTGGTTGGGAGGGTACGGTAGGGTAGGGTACGGTATGGTGTGGTTCGGTGTGGTGTGGTGTGGTGGGGAGGGTACGGTAGGGTAGGGTACGGTGTGGTACAGTAGGGTACAGTACGGTGTGGTGCAGTTGGTAGGGTACGGTATGGCGTTTGTGTGGGTAAAATGCAGCGCACAGGGGGACTGATTTGCTGTTGCTAGTTTCTGATTAACGACAAGCGCACACAACTTGGTCGGGGGCAGATACCGAGGCCTCGCTCCAAATGAGCCCGATCCTGTGCCTGGGGTCCAGCTCAGCTGGCGCCGGCTGTTTTTCCTCTGCTGGCGGCTCCGCGCAGCGGTGCCGGCGCACCAATCTGTACCGTGTCGCTTGCTCTACACCACGGGCTAGCTTGCTGGCGTGAGGACTCCCTTTGCCTCCCTCACAACACACAGCCACCCTGCCACTCTAGGGTACCAGTGGACCTGGGCTCAGTGGCTGTGGGAAATCTCCTGCCTCTGCCCAGGCCAGCAAGCAGCCCCGAAACCTCGTGCTGGTGAGGCGCCAGGTGCCGTTGTTCGCGCTGCAGGATCCTCCCCCGAGAGGCTGCCCAGCGTCACAGCTGCCGACCCAGGGAGGTAGGACAATTCCTGAGGCCATTTCCTTCCTAGGCCTCTTGTACCATCCGCCTCTCAGCTTACCCTGCCTTCCCGTCCTCCTCAGCCCCTCGCGCAGGAACAGCTCGGCTCAACGCACTCCGCTCTGGGGTAACTCTTGGCTGCCAGCTCAGCGGCTGTTGCCTGTCTGTGCCACAGGGCCAGAGAACATGTGGCTGCATCTCTCTCCTTTCTTGGCCCCTTCGCGCCTCAGGAAGCAGGTTGCAGCTCACGGACACTCATCCTCTGACAGCCTAATCAGTCTGCTCGTCATCAAGGTGCCGACTGGCTCTTTGGGCTGAGGCAGATCCATCCCGAGCCATGAGGCCTCGGCCGCACACCTCGCACTCAGTGCCACTGGCACCGGGGTGCAGCCTGGCTGCAGGTCCAGGCCTCCGGGAGCTTCCTCCGTCGCCCACCACGCGGCGCTCGGTCTGCACTCGGCGGGGACAGAAATAGAGGTCACCGCTCCAGGGGAAAGAGGAGGCGAGCTGTAATTAGCTGGAGCTTGGCACAGACATGCCCGGAGCCTCCTGCCACGGCTCAAAGTCGTTTGGATGACATCCGGGAACCAGCACTCGCTGCCAAGAGAGAAGATTAATGCTCAAGGGACCAGCGGAATTCCAGACCTACCTACCGGCTCCCACGGCCGCCTGGATCCCCCAGGCCATGCAGAAACCCACCTCTGCCTGGCTTCTCACAGAGACCAGAGCTGAACGCTACACACCCGGCAGAGTCTGAGCAGGAAGGAAAGCCGGCCTGGCCTTTGTGCTTCAGCTCACTGGACATTCATTCCGGCTGATCGTGCCAGGAGAAGTCCAGGAACACTTTGTTAGTAAACCCAGAACCCCGCAAACTGCTGTTGGCAAAGGACTCGAGCATCAGGCATCTGGCAGAGGAATCAGGGACTGCCATTATGGGCAGGTCTGCCCTGGGGTGCAGGGAGCTCCTGGAGAAGCTGTTGGAGGTGGGTTCTGCTCTTGGATTTCTACCATGCAAACGGCCAGGAGAACCATTTGTTTTGCTCGTGCTTGGATGCAGAAAAGCACCCGGAGATACGGACCCTTCTCCGAACCACGTCTGAATTCTTCACACACCCGCACCGATGCGCCTGGGCCGGCCTGCAGCCAGGGGAACAGAAGTGGGGAAAGAACCCAGACAGGAAGAGGGGGCGCAGGGGGCCTTGGGCAGACTGAAGTGTCAGAATCAAGGGGGGGTTCGGTTGTGGGGGTGAGAGGCAAGCTGCCCCGCTGACACCATGCTCTTCATCTCCGTCGGTGGCCAATGGAAGCTGCAAAGCCAGTGCGCAGAGCCACCCGGCCGCCTGCCGGCAGCCGCCTGAGGTAAGCGCTGCCCCCCAAGCAGGCAGCCACCTGGCAACCCTACTGACTCCATGAGCAATGCTGGCTTCTAGAAACTTCCGGGCGGTAACGCTCCCGCTAGCCCGTCAAGTGGGTGCACAAATCTCAGCTCCCTGCTGCTTCCGCTGGTGCCCAGGAGATGGCACTGGAACACAAGCCACTTCTTTCGCCGGTCCTCCTCCCGGCCTTTGCCCGGTCAAATTGTTCCCAAGATTGTATTTCGGGATTTGCCCTGCTGTGCACTGGGACCTGCCCCTTAGCAATTTCTCTTCCTATTCCAGAGTCATAGCCCGGGTTTTCAGTCTCCAGACAATTCCTGTTCCTTCTGGAGCACCACGACCATTTGCAATGAAAATCAGCATCATCCTGCTAGCTTTCTACCCTGGCAACCCATGCGCCAGAAATTCTCCCATAATGCACTGGCTGTGTGCGTTATTTAGGACTTATGATGGAAAAGGGTGTAGATCTGCCTCGAGGCAAGCACAGGTGCAGATGCTAACGGCGGGCAAACGACAGGTTATTTATCGGCTATTTGATTTACTAGGAACACAATATTGAGTTGCTAGTTAGCCTGGGGTGAAAACGGTGCACTGGAAAGCAGGGTCGGAGCCCAGCTGGGCAATCTGGAGTTTATTGGCTAGACAGGGAGAGAGAAACAGGTTTATACGCATGCAAATGATGAGCGATTCTTGCCTAAATGAACAATACTCTCCTGTAGCCATTTTAATTTCTGTAGCTGGGGAGGTAAACGTCTGACCTTAGCGTGTGCTCACATGATAGGAACCATTTTACATAAGAACAGCCGTACTGGGTCAGACCAAAGGTCCATCTAGCCCAGTATCCTGTCTGCCCACAGTGGCCAGCACCAGGTACCCCAGAGAGGGTTGACCGAAGACAATGATCAAGGGATTTGTCTCCTGCCATCCTTCTCCAGCCTCTGACAAACAGAATAGACAAGGCAAGACAGAGAAGGCAAATTTTCTAATTGCCTTCCTAGCTGGATGCCTTGTGGGGACATCGGGGTGGGCAGCGTCTCTATTCCTGAGAGCCAGCAGGACCCTCTAGAGACCCATCTGCGAGGCCTCTGTCTCCGTGTACCCCGCACATCTGCACTGACTACAGGGAAGAATCCGTGTGGACGCCCCTCGCTCTGGATTTGACTCGCTACCGCGGGAGTGCCGGAAAGGGGAGTCACTCTGCCTGGGGTGCTCTGAGACGTGTGCTCGCTGCAGGAACGTGCGCAGGGCCCGGTGCCCTTTCTAGGACACAGCTACTATTGCCCTGGCGCAGCAGCAAGCGTGCCCTCCCAGCCCCTTACAGGACCAGCACAGCCCCCAGGCAGGGCAGGGGCGGGGGGCGAGCTACATCTGTGTGTGCTGCACCAGACAAGCCACCTCCCGCACTGCACAGGCCCCTGGCTGCTTTACCAGACACCCGGCACACATCCGCAGCGTCCCAGGCACCTCGGTGGAACTCCCTGGGGGAGACAGAGCAAGTTCCTTAGCGCTGAAGAGGCTGGTTTAGGGGGGGTGCAAAGGAAGAGGCAGAAAGTCACACGTGGCGCTGAGCTGCCCCTGGAGCCCGACTTAGTAGACTACGTCCCAGGCTCGAGCTGGTCCCCCCGCCGTTCAGCACTCTGACTGGACGCGCTTCGTAGCTCCGGACCCTCTTCCAATGCAATGAGCCATTCCCCTGTCCCTTCCGGGGCCAGAAACGCCAGGGGCAGGAAAGAGGGGGCTCCGGGGTGCGCGTCCTTTTCCTGAGGAGTGTCCATCTCCCTCCAGAAAAACATGCCCAGCGGAGATGCAGGAGGCAGTCTGTGTGCCGGGACGCCTGCTGCTTTTGCCTGGGAGCTGGCGCACCCTGGCTTTCCTGGCCTGTCACTGCCTCGGTTAGTGCCCGAAACACGGAGCAAGCCGGGAACTCGCTCCGTTGTTTGAGACGGGCAGGTCTATCCGCCTCCCATTGGGGCATGCGGCACAAACAGCGCCCGCTGGAGTCACACCGCTTCCATGCCACTGCTCTGCACGTTTCCTCAGGACACGGACCGGCCAGCGAGGAGGGTGCACCTGGCACCGGAAAAGGAGGACTTGGCACTCAGATTATTGCAGTAGCGGGGTGGATGGGTGGCCGCAGAGGTGCATTCTACCAGAGCTAACAGCCGGGGGCAGGAAGCGTGCTCAGCTTTACCCCCCGCATCAGCACCGGAGCCACAGGCTGGCACGCGGTCCCCTGGGCAGCTCCTAGGGACACTGCCTCCCCTCTGCCTGGTTAGGTCCATGTTTAGGCCAAGCATAGCTGCTTGTTGGCATCCAGGTCTTCCCGGAGGGTCTTGGGTCTGTGCCCTGGATCCAGTAGCGAACGTCTGGGATCTACGGCACCATTGAAAATTAAAACCAACGCCACTTCCCCCCCCCCCCCGCCCCCGGGGGAACGAAACACCTGTTAGCTGCAGCTGCTGGCAAGGACGAAATTCCTCGGGATTGCTAAGCAGGGCCCGGTGGCAAAATTATTCCACGGCTGCGTGGAGAGAATGTGCAGCTGCGGTGTTAGCATCACAAAGGGCGCTAAGTGACTCGCCGCCCAGTCACTCAGCCCTGCACTTCTCAGCCCCAAGGGCGGCCTTTCCGGTGTGCACTCCCGATTCCATACGGCGTCCAAGCAGAGCGACTCCTTGGCGTGCCAGCCTGCCCAGCGGCTGCGAATGCTAGGGATGAGCCTTCCTCTACTCGCGCTACATAGGCGACATCTACAGCAAATGGGCCCCCGGGACGGAGACCCTGGAAGAATTCCACCGGGATTTCAACAGCTTCCACCCACCGCCAGCCTTGGCCTGGACCGGTCCACGTGAGAGATCATCTGCCGTGAGACCAGCACGCAGTTAAGCGATGGTCCCACAAACAGCACCCCGCTGACAGCTATTCTTGCCTATTCGAGCTGCCAGCCAGGACTCATGGCACGCTCGAGTGTCTGCAGCCAGGCCCCGAGACGCAACAGGGTCTGCTCCAGTGGCTGGGCTAGTCCGGCCGTGGGACGGGGAACCCTCTGGCGTGGTTTATTGCTGCCTGCCATGGAGAGGAGCGAAGCAGCAGAGTAAGTGCTGCAGCCTGGTGTTTCTTCCAGCTCCCTTGCCCCACCGCCGGCCTCCTGCCTGTGCCCCACGGCAGCCTCCGCAGTCAGGTGGCCTTGTGACGGATGCCTGGCCTTCCCCGGCCGACTGCTCGCCCCCCACGGAGCTGGGCCCAGTGTGTGGGAGGCGGGTCTGCTTATCTAACCCACAGCTTGGAATGGGGGGCCCCAAGCAGAGCACGGACAGGTAAGAGAGGGTGTGTCCAGACTGCAGCCCTCTGTCGATGCACATTAGGCACATGGAAATTGCTAACGAAGCAGGGATTTAAATATCCCGTGCTTCATTAGCATAAACAGGGCTGCCGCTTTTTTTTCGACACGGCGCTTTGTCGACAAAAAGCGGCAGTCTAGAGCAGATCTGTGAGGACTAGAGAGGGAGGGCTGTGGGAACCTAGGAAGAGCAGAGACAGAAGACACCAGCCCCCGCCGCCAGCATGGCTAGCAAGGAGGTGTGAAGTCAGCATGGGACAAATTCAGGATGGCTGATGAGGGGCAGAATTGAGGACCCTAAAGCAAAAGGAGATAAAGCAGCTGCAGCCACTGCCCGGATATTCACAGCACTGATGGAGTTCGGCAATGGACGCAGCCTTGAGTTGCAGGACGCGCGTGTGTGTGTGTGTGCGTGTGCGCGCGCACGCGAGCGAGCGAGAGACATGCTGATCTCCAGGCTGTGTTTGTGTGTGTGTGTGTGTGCACGCGCGCGAGCAAGAGAGACATGCTGATCTCGAGGCTGTGTGTGTGTGTGTGTGTGTGTGTGCGCGCGCACGCGAGCGAGAGACATGCTGATCTCCAGGCTCTGTGTGTGTGTGTGTGTGTGTGTGCGCGCGCGCACGCGAGCGAGAGACATGCTGATCTCCAGGCTGTGTGTGTGTGTGGCGAGAGCAAGAGAGACATGCTGATCTTGAGGCTGTGTGTGTGTGTGTATGTGCGCGCACGCAAGCAAGAGAGACATGCTAATCTCGAGGCTGTGTGTGTGTGTGCGCGCACGCAAGCAAGAGAGACATGCTAATCTCGAGGCTGTGTGTGTGTGTGCGCGCGCGCAAGCAAGAGAGACATGCTAATCTCGAGGCTGTGTGTGTGTGTGCGCGCGCGCAAGCAAGAGAGACATGCTAATCTCGAGGCTGTGTGTGTGTGTGTGTATGTGCGCGCACGCAAGCAAGAGAGACATGCTAATCTCGAGGCTGTGTGTGTGTGTGTGTGTGTGTGTGTGCGCGCGCGCGCGAGCGAGCAAGAGAGACATGCTGATCTCCAGGCTGTGTGTGTGTGCGCACGCGCGAGCAAGAGAGACATGCTGATCTTGAGGTTGTATTTGCAATAGGCGCTGCGCGTTGCCTTTCCCCTGAAAAGGAAGCCGTTGCCACCGCCCCCAGAATACTTTCCCTGCAGGAGCTGGCAGGTCCCTCTGCTCTGGAGGCGTTTCACAGTGCGCCGGGGAAGCAACGGAGGGGACCCTTGCTAGCACCGCACCACGCTGGCTGTGGCTGGACGACAGCCGGCCGCGGTGGAGACAGAGTCTGGATCATGTCTCTGCCATCCATCGTCTCTTGCGGCTGGGAACTGCCGTGTCCCAGTGCATCCGCCACAGCCGTGAGACGCACCACAGCTGAGCATGCAGACCCCACTGCGGCTCTGGGCTGCAGTCTCAGCGCCCATCAATCTTCACCCAGGTGCCAGGGCGCGCGCTCCCCAGATACACGGTGGGAGATCACTCTCTCCTGATCTCTGCAGGCTCATTCCATTCCCAGCCAGCCTACGCTGGGGAGCAAGAGGGCGCAAGGGGGCCTGGTTAGTGTCAGAGCGAGAGCCTGGAACGGCTGATCCCCGCCGTGTTCAAGGAGAGCCCAGTGGTCTGGCTTGCTCACTCTGCTTTGCCGTACCAAACTCGTATCTCCCGGCATGTGATGTGGGGCCGGCCCGGCCGGGATACCTGGCTCAGCATGCTTGTGTTGGAGATCACAGCCTCTGCTTTGGGAAAGCACAGGCGCTTTCAGAAGGGGCATTCTCCGCATAGTTTTCAACCCCTCTGTTAGTCACTGCTGGTTACAATCAACAGCCCCTTTGAATTAGGCCCCTCAGACTCATAGCCCCTCTTGTGCACGTGCACATTGGGTTGGGGTGGGCTGCTTACGATGGTGGTCCCTGGCAAATAGTGGCAGAAGTGGTAAAAGAGGGAATTGTCCTGATTGTGGTGGCAAATATTCACTAGGGCTGGTTGGGAATTTTCCAGCTGAGGGATTTTGCCTTTTAGCAAAAATCAAAAGTTTCTGTGGGAAGATTTTAATTCTGGGAAAAAAAAAATCAGTTTTCCATCAGGAAAATCAAAGTGCCAGCTCAGAAGCTGCCCACCTGGACAGCTCTTGCCAGTCTGACTCCGGGAGAAAGAAAAATTGACAGGAACTCACCAGGGCAGCGGGTAAAAAAATGTTCAGCTCTCCTGAGACGGAATGTTCCTGGGAATCCCGTCCGGGAGAAATCTGGTATTTGTGACTTTTTATCCTGACTCAAGACAAAACGTTTTTCAAAAATGGAAAATGTGCCAGGGGCAGGGATTTCCATTTCCCAGCCAGCTCCAGTGTAACCGTTTGCAGCACATGGCAAGTCTGCAGTCTCACTGAGGGCATGTCTACGCTACAGAGTTGTGTCGGGAAAACGGCCGTTTTCCCAACAAAACTTGAGGAACATCTACGCTGCAATCGCGTTCTTCCGCAAGAAAATGGACAGAACGGGGGAGGGGTTTTCCCGGCATTGGTAATCCTCGTTCTACAAGAAAGAAGCCTTTTTCCAAAAGAGCGCTCTCGCCAAAAGGCATGTGTGGACGGAGAAGAGGGAAGAGGAAAAGAGCACAGGTGCCCTGGTTGCCATTCCATCCATAGCAATCACGGCTGACATGCCAGAGAGTGTCCATTCAGTGTGGCCACTTTTTCAAAAAAGCAGCTGGCCATTTCAATGCACTTTGGCAGTGTGGACGCTCTCTTTCGGAAGAAGTTTTTCAGATGACCTCTTCCGAAAAAAGTTTCTTCCGAAAGAAGCCTGCCGTCTAGACACAGACTGAGACTAACCATTTCCTGGGGTGGGGGGCATTCTCTTTCCAAAATGGCAAGAGCCACCAGGCTGAGCTCAGCAAAAGAGCACCCAGGGCACAGTTGCCCAAATGTTCCTCCCCAAAAAACTTCACTAGCATCCAAGTGAGATAGCGCAAGCAGGGCGCTACAGCCCAAGAGAGCCAGCGTGACTGGTGCACTAGTGTGGGGCAATGAGAGTTGAGGCAGTGTGGGATTCAGCCTTAGGCCAGCTGTCCAGCACACCTACAAGTTATCAGTCAGGAAAGACAGTTTAAACCCAAAGTGAATGATAACTGGGAATTATTGAAGAACATTTATTAGTTGTCCAAAAAGTCACAGTTAAGAAAGAAGGTCAAAAATGAATGAGAGAAATAGGAAGTTGATAAGAGTGAAGATCAGAAGACAGGCACTGTAGAAAATTGATAAGGGAAGCAAAAGAAGAAGAAGAAGAAGAAGAAGAAAAGAGAGAAATACATGGCCAGAAAAGTTAAGCATAGAAAGAAGATTTTTCTGTATATTAGGAACCAAACAAATCCTAGAAGTGTGATTGATCCACTACTAAAAAGAAATGGTAGAATAATGCAGAAAAGGTAGGCATATTCAATAAATATTTCTGGTTTATATTTGGGCAAAAAGAAAGAATGGAGTTATTGTCATGCAGTGATGACAATGAAATACTTTCCATTCCAGTAATAACTCTGGTGGACATTAGACAGCAGCTGTTAGCTATTTTTAAATCAGCAGATCAGAATGGCTCGTATCCAAGAGTTTTAAAAGAGCTAGCCAAGGAGCTTGGGATGCCCGCAATGCTGCACAGAGCATGGACACAGCGTGATAGACTCAAGGAGCTCACTGCTTTTAGCGTAACAAAAGGAAGGTTAAGGGGGGACCCAATCACAGTCTTTAAGTACCTTCCTGGGAAATGAATATTTAATAATGGGCTCAAGGAAACCCATTGGAACAATTTACCAAGGGGTGTGGTGGCTTTTCCATCATGGAGAATTTTCCGTCAAGATTGGCTGTGTCAAAGCTCTCTGCTAGGAATGGTGGGGAGGGCAGGTCTCTGACCGGTGCTGGACAGGTCAGCCTGGATGGTCCCAGAGCTCTCTTCCGGCCTTGGGATCTCGGAAACAACCACCCCTGTCGGCTAGCACCCCACCTGTTCCCCTCGAAGGCTGCCCCTTCCAGTCTCTACTATCAGCTAAGCCAGGCGAGCAAGGGGGTTTCCTCACCCAAAAGGGCAAGCGAACCAGGGAAGGTGTCGGGACGGAAGCCGTACTTACCGCCTGACACGGCAAATATATTCCCCGTCTCCCTTCCTTGCGGTCACGTTAGTAAAGGCTAAGGGGGTTTGCATGGTGCATTTGCTATGGGACGAAGCAGGCTGAGGTCTCTGGATGCCAGACCCCCAACTGCCCTTCACAGCGTGATGCCGAGTGGCCGGGTCACGTCCCCCTCTAGCGCCATGTAAATCAATGCAGGGCCGTCTCTGGAAAATGGAAGTGGAGACAAATGCCCCAGTGTGAAAGCAGGAGCCAGGGCAACGATGGTGTAAGACTCCCCCACTTCTAGCGGCTCCTCCGAGCGGCCAGGGACAACGCTGCCTGCGTGCAGGCTGGTGGGAAGGAACAGGCAGGGCGTGCTTGGGGGGGTGGCCGGGCCAGTCTGCGGGAGCCACAGAAGCAGGGTGCGTATAAGGGAGAAGGTGCCCGTGTTCCTGACGCTAGTGAAGCCCGGGTGGAAGCGGCGCATTTGCAGCATGTGGCGTGACAGCCCCCACCCCACAGGGCAGACAAGGGACAGAACCGGTGTGAGCCCTGGTACGAGGGGCGGCCAAAGCAGCAACACCTCGTCTGCTGGGTCACAGATCCGGGCTGCCCACTGCGGGGCAGAGCGAAACGGCCAGTCTCCCCGCGAAGGGCGGCTCGTGGCTCCATCCCTCCAGGTGGATTTGGGATCGCTCAGCCCTCAGACCTCCCTGGGAGCGCCCCCCTGCCCCTTCGGGAAACATTCCAGGCATAGTTTTGCCAGGCAGCAGAGGCGGATAAATGCCTGCGCGCTTGGTAAGGGCCAAGGGCCGCCTGCAAATGCCTGGCCAGGGTTTGTTGTTCTTGCGATAAAGCCCCGCTAATCTCCGCAGCAGGGCTTAGCGCGAGAGGCCTCCCGAGCAGACCGGCCGCACGCACGCCGCGCTGTCCCCGCTCCGACTCAGCCCTTCTCCGGAGAGACACGAGAGCGCCTGGCCTGCCCACGCTGGCGGCACGCTGAGACCGAGCCCAGAGCCAGCAGCAGGGTTTGTCAGGGATTAAGAGAGACCCACCTCCCTGTCTCCAGTCTCGAGCGGAGTAGTGTCCATCATCATTAGGGCCCTGCCAGATTCACAGCCCTGAAAAACCCAGTTTTCACAGGCCACGAAAGCTGGTGACCAGAGCCATCCCACCCAATTCGGGGCACCCCGCCGGGCCCAGGGGAGGCCTGGTGCAGGCAGGTGGGCTCAGCCTGCTCCCCGCTGGCTACAGTCCCCCCGCTCCCAGCCCCGTGGAGGGGCTGCGACGGTCTCCACACTCACAGAACAGGAGGAAGTGCCCCTGCTGACAGCACCAGGCCCCCTGAGAAGCCCCAGGCCGCGTGGGGTGGAGCAGCGGCAGAGGGGGATTCTCCAGACCCCTCCCCCCCAGGAACAGCCCTGCAGTCAGACCTGGGCAGCTGGAGAGACCCCCAGCCCCACTTTTGGGTCACAATTCCCCCAGCGCCACCCCCAGTGGTCCAGAGCGGAGCAGCCAAAGCCAGGCCATGTAAGGGTATGTCTACACTACCCCCCTAGTTCGAACTAGGGGGGTAATGTAGTCATCCGGAGTTGCAAATGAAGCCCGGGATTTGAATTTCCCGGGCTTCATTTGCATGAAGCCAGCCAGCGCCATTTTTAAATGCTGGCTAGTTCGAACCCCGTGCCGCGCGGCTACATGCGGCACAGGCTAGCTAGTTCGGATTAGGCTTCTGAGCAAGCCACCCCATGGACAGGACTTCGCCCCAAGGTGCCTCGTGGGCCCCGGAAAGCGAGCTGGCAGTGGGTCTGAGAGCTGGCTCTCGCCAGGACAGAGCCCGCAGCAGGTGTGCGCAGGGGTTCACCCTGGCGGGGCGGGCTCTGGCAAGCAGGTACCTCCGCACCCCCGGAGGTCTGCCACTGCCCCACCGCCCGGGCCTCTGCGCGAACCCCCTTGGGGAGCGGGAGCCCCACCCAAATGCCCCGTGGGCTAGTCTGCGCACAAAGCCTGCAGCCAGCGCAGCCCAGCCGGGGACAACGGTGCCCGAATGCCCGGCTGAGAAACCTGGGCCGGGCCCCGTGGACCTGGCCCACGCCGCTGCTTAGCAATGGGGCAGCCCGCACAGGCCGGGGCTCTCCCACGCCACACCAGTGGCTGCAAGTCCCAGAGGTCTGGGGTCCCTGTGGCCACCTGAGAACAAGGGGGTGTCTCAAACCAGGGCACAGACCCTCTTGGAGGCCTGGCACGGGGGGAGGGGGGGCTGTCCCACCCTGCGGGGGCCCTAACCAGGCTGGGGGTGGGCCCGGCCTCCTTAAGTGAGGCCCTGTGGAGGGAGAGAGCAGTTACCCCGGAAGGAGCTGGGGGCAGTTGGACAGGGAGACGGGGGGGGGGGGGGTCTGATGAGCGATACCTGAGCCAGGGGAGGGGCGGGTCAGCCCACGGACTTGAGCAGCCCAGGCGCAGCAGCCCCGTGCCCCTCTGCAGAGCCCGGCCGGGCTGGGCTTGGGGAAGGTCTGGCCGGAGGGCCAGGCGCTCTGGCCAGAGTAGCCGCGGGAAGCGTAAGGGGGGGGACCTCACCTCACACGGGAGCGCCCCCATCCGGCCTGCACTGCCCCAGCCTGTTCGGCTACTCAGCCCCCCGGCTGAGTCACAGGTGTGAAACCACAGCCCCGCTTGGGGCACCCCTCCAACGGGGGCACATCCTGGCACCCTGGGAGTGGGGCCCCACTGCAGACAGGAGCAGTGCCTCCAGGGAACCCCTCCCGGAAACAACTCCCTGCCCTGAGCTCAGGCCGTTATCCTCCAGTTCACGGTCTCTGAGCCACTCCCCCAGGATGGCCAGTTACCCCAGGGGCGCTCCCCCCTCAGGTCTAGGCTGCAACTGCCCTGATGCTGGCACTGCAGCTTCTTATATCATCCTTCCTGGCCCCTGATTGGCCAGTTTCTTCCCAGCCCCTCTAGCCAGCCTGGAGGACTTCTCTATGGCCCTTTCTAGCCTCAGGGCCTGGTCCAGCCTTGTATTGGGAGAAACGGAGGCACAGGAGTGGGCATGTTAAGGCAGCTGCATTGTCCCAGGGCCCTCCCTCTTCAGAGCCAAACACGTAGGCTGAGTTGTGAGCACGTCTGTGCCCTGGGTCGACAGGCTCTCCTCAGAAGAGGTAAGCACACGCAGGGCTTAGTTTGTGATGAAAAAGGTGCCGCGCTCCAGCTCTGCAGCATCTCACACACACCCCATGCCCCCCCACACCTCCATCCACACACCCCATGCCCCCCCACACCTCCATCCCCATGCCCCCCCACACCTCCATCCACACACCCCATGCCCCCCCACACCTCCATCCCCATGCCCCCCCACACCTCCATCCACACACCCCATGCCCCCCCACACCTCCATCCCCATGCCCCCCCACACCTCCATCCACACACCCCATGCCCCCCCACACCTCCATCCACACACCCCATGCCCCCCCACACCTCCATCCCCATGCCCCCCCACACCTCCATCCACACACCCCATGCCCCCCCACACCTCCATCCCCATGCCCCCCCACACCTCCATCCACACACACCCCATGCCCCCCCACACCTCCATCCCCATGCCCCCCACACCTCCATCCACACACACCCCATGCCCCCCCACACCTCCATCCACACACACCCCATGCCCCCCCACACCTCCATCCCCATGCCCCCCACACCTCCATCCACACACACCCCATGCCCCCCCACACCTCCATCCCCATGCCTCCCCACACCTCCATCCACACACACCCCATGCCCTCCCCACACTTCCACACCTCCACCCATGCACATCCACACCCCCATACACACACACACCCACACACACACACACACTGCTCCCCCTCCCACCCCCGCCCCACACGCCCACACTGGAGTCAGCATTTCGAGGGAGTGGACGGGGCAGCAGGGGCTAGCCAGACTGGCGGCTGCTGAATAACCAGGCAAGACCCCCATGCATGTGTGTTGTTTTCAGTCCATTGTTCTGGAGAGACCCCCCCCCCCGCTACTGTGTCACCCGCGGTAAGAGGGCAGCCACAGGCGCTCGGGGGTCAGATTCCGGTTGTAGCCTCTCTCGGGCTGATCCCCACTTCGCTGTCACTGGGAGGAGCAGGAGCAGGCCCTGCGCAGCCCCCAGCACCGCGCTGCTTCCTGGCATCCCACCGCGGCAGCACGGAGCCCTTTGCCCTCTCCTTCCCGACGGCAGCCTCTGGCAGCACTGCGGCCGCAGCGCTCCATCCAGCGCTGGCGTCACCCCCGGGATCCAGGGAGCCGGGCCACAGCGGGAGAGCCCAGGCTCCAAGTTGCCCAGCTGTCCATGGAGGCCAGCGGCCAGGGCAGGCTGCAGACCAGCCCTTCCGGAGCCACACCCTGCTGGTCAGCCCTTCCTCTGCCCCTTGCGTGTGTCACGGCTCAAAGTCTTGGCCCAGCCTGTGCCCAGTGTGACGTAGTGGGGGTACCTTGCTGGTTGCTATGCTGAGCAGTGGGTTGTGAGTGACCTCCACTGGCTGCTGCCTGCAGCACGGCCCGGCAGGGCAGGGGATGAGTCATTATGCAAAGGGGCTTCGAACCTGTCTGACCAGTGATCTCCCAGGGAGCGGAACAATGGGAAGGGGAGTGGAGCCCTGGCGGGGGCAGGGCTGGAAGTGAGTTAGGGTATGTCTACACTACCCCGCTAATTCGAACTAGTGGGGTAATGTAGGCATACCGCAATTGCAAATGAAGCCCGGGATTTGAATTTCCCGGGCTTCATTTGCATAAACTGGGCACCCCCATTTTTAAATCCCAGCTGGTTCGAACCCCGTGCCGCACGGCTACACGCGGCACGAACTAGGTAGTTCGAACTAGGCTTCCTAGTTCGAACTACCGTTACTCCTCGTGAAATGAGGAGTAACGGTAGTTCGAACTAGGAAGCCTAGTTCGAACTACCTAGTTTGTGCCCCGTGTAGCCGCGCTGCACGGGGTTCGAACCAGCGGGGTTTTAAAAATGGCGGCTCCCCGCTTATGCAAATGAAGCCCGGGAAATTCAAATCCTGGGCTTCATTTGCAAGTGCGGTATGCCTACATTACCCTCCTAGTTCAAACTAGGAGGGTAGTGTAGACATACCGTTAGTTAGTTTCTGTCTGGGAACATGGAGGAGACAGCCTAGGGAAAGGGGCTGGAATTTAGGGGCCCAGTCTCCCCCATCTCAAGGGGAGCTGAGGCATCCTAGACCCGGTTCCTGTAACCAGATGATACAAAAAACAGGACTGTGTAGCACTTTAAAGACTAACAAGATGGTTTAATAGGTGACGAGCTTTCGTGGGCCAGACCCACTTCCTTTGATCTGGGCCACGAAAGCTAATCACCTATTAAACCATCTTGTTAGTCTTTAAAGTCCTACACAGTCCTGTTTTTTGTTTCAGCTGCACCAGACTAACACGGCTACATTTCTGCCACTGTAACCAGATGACATCTGTGTTGTGCTGTATCCTGGAGAAGCAATAAACTCCCACTATTCTACTGGCTGGTGGAGTCTGTTCGTGCCATTACGGGGGTGCAGGAGATGGGAAAAACCCGACGCGCCGTCACACCCGGGCTGTTAGCAGAAGCTCAGGGGTAGCAGCAGGATGTCTGAGGGGAAGAGCGGGGCAAGGACGGGCAGAGCTAGCTGCAGCGTCTGTCCTGCAGGCAAGGGGCACGGACGGGCAGAGCTAGCTGCTGCGCCTGTCTTGCGGGCGGGGGCACGGACGGGCAGAGCTAGCTGCTGCGCCTGTCTTGCGGGCGGGGGGTACGGACGGGCAGAGCTAGCTGCAGCGTCTGTCCTGCAGGCAAGGGGCACGGACGGGCAGAGCTAGCTGCTGTGCCTGTCTTGCGGGCGGGGGGTACGGACGGGCAGAGCTAGCTGCAGCGCCTGTCTTGCGGGCGGGGGCACGGACGGGCAGAGCTAGCTGCAGCGCCTGTCTTGCGGGCGGGGGGTACGGACGGGCAGAGCTAGCTGCAGCGTCTGTCCTGCAGGCAAGGGGCACGGACGGGCAGAGCTAGCTGCTGTGCCTGTCTTGCGGGCGGGGGGTACGGACGGGCAGAGCTAGCTGCAGCGCCTGTCTTGCGGGCGGGGGCACGGACGGGCAGAGCTAGCTGCAGCGCCTGTCTTGCGGGCGGGGGGGCACGGACGGGCAGAGCTAGCTGCAGCGTCTGTCCTGCAGGCAAGGGGCACGGACGGGCAGAGCTAGCTGCTGTGCCTGTCTTGCGGGCGGGGGGTACGGACGGGCAGAGCTAGCTGCAGCGCCTGTCTTGCGGGCGGGGGGTACGGACGGGCAGAGCTAGCTGCAGCGCCTGTCTTGCGGGCGGGGGCACGGACGGGCAGAGCTAGCTGCAGCGCCTGTCTTGCGGGCGGGGGCACGGACGGGCAGAGCTAGCTGCAGCGCCTGTCTTGCGGGCGGGGGCACGGACGGGCAGAGCTAGCTGCAGCGCCTGTCTTGCGGGCGGGGGCACGGACGGGCAGAGCTAGCTGCAGCGCCTGTCTTGCGGGCGGGGGGTACGGACGGGCAGAGCTAGCTGCAGCGCCTGTCTTGCGGGCGGGGGGCACGGACGGGCAGAGCTAGCTGCAGCGCCTGTCTTGCGGGCGGGGGGCACGGACGGGCAGAGCTAGCTGCTGTGCCTGTCTTGCGGGCGCGGGCACGGACGGGCAGAGCTAGCTGCAGCGCCTGTCTTGCGGGCGGGGGGTATGGACGGGCAGAGCTAGCTGCAGCGCCTGTCTTGCGGGCGGGGGGCACGGACGGGCAGAGCTAGCTGCAGCCTCTGTCCTGCGGGCGGGGGGCACGGACGGGCAGAGCTAGCTGCAGCGTCTGTCCTGCGGGCGGGGGGCACGGACGAGCAGGCAGGGCCCATTCCCGGAGCCCCTGCTGAGGGCTGGCACCCGTGCTGTGTGGCCGGCTCCGTCTGGTTGCCCTGCTGGTTTCCCCTGGCGCCGTGCAGCGGTGGCTCTCTGAGCGGTTTCCTGCACCCATTGGTCTGCCCGGCCGAGGGCCCAGATGCCCGCCGCCTGGAGCGCGCGTTGATGATGCATGAGGAAAGCATTTGCCCTCACCACTTTCCCACGCAGCTATTTTTGTAGCCGTTCCTGTTCCGTTTGCAAAGCGGGGCCTTTTCCAGAGTGCGGATGAGTCACGGGGGGAGGGGTCACCCCTGGTGTCCAGGAACCAGTGCAAAGGGCAGTGGGCGAGTAAGGATTGGCCCAGGGACTTATGGCCTTCAAACTGTGCCCAGGGAGGGGGCTGATACGGTCCCGCCCGGAGCCCCTTCCTGACAGCCCCAGGCATCTGCTTCACGCTGAGACACAAGGAATCCCTCCAGAAACCAGCCCCTCAGACCTGCTGCCGGGCCCCCGGCTGCTCCAACCCCTGGGCCTCACTGCCCCCCACTGCGGTGACGACCCCGCGAGGCTGGGCCGGAGCTGGTGGCCAGGCCGCTTGGCAAGCCCACGCTCTCAGCTCACGGCAGTGGTGGAGAGGAAATCTGCAAAACATACAGCTGGGGGGCGCAGACAGGCCCTTCCGAGGGGAGCTCTCCAGGGCAGCATTGTCCCTCCCCCTCCGCTACACGTCTCCTCTGCAGCTGGGCTCTCCAGCCGGCCCCCAGTGCGGACGAGGCAAAACCCAGGCCTGGCGCTGAGCCGAGAGGCGGCCCACGAGGACTCCTGACTCTGCACGGGCCTCAGCCCCCCCCCCTTTGCTCTCCACCAGCGTTGGCCCCTGCTGGGCTCTCACCCTCCCACTGGACAGCGGCTGGAGCCTTCTCCATTCCCCAGGGCGCTTCTGGGGTGGGCACGGCAGCTGCCCTAGGCCTGGCACGCTGGCCGGAGGCTGCTGCTCCATCAAAGGCCGCACAAGCCACTGGCCACCCTGCGCTGGCCACGTCCGCCCTGGGTTAGCCGAGCCAGCTGGCTCTGCATAGCATGCGGGTGTGCAGCACGCAGGAGGGGGGCTGCCCCCCACATCCCGCTATCACCGCGTCCCGGCCCCCAGCCGAGGCGATTCGCGTCGCTGTTTATCCAAAGAGGATCAGTGCGCTAGGTAATTCTCTCATTCGCAGAGTGAGCTTCCTTTTGACCATCGCACTGGGCTTTGCAAATGTCAGCTACCCTTCAGAGCGCCACAGGGGTTCACCACAATGCCACGGGAGGGACCATGAGTGCACCACAACACCGCAGGAGGGACCATGCACCACAACACCGCAGGAGGGACCATGCACCACAATACCACGGGAGGTACCGTGCACGGTCAGACGTACTTTCTACATGGGAAAGGCAGGTGGAGTTGCTCTGTGTGGCTTGCAGTGCAAACACCCTGCCTGCACGGGGAAAATGAACACTTGCTGACAAGCGCTTTCAGCACTGGATCCGCCTGGACCAGCATCTAAGTGTTTGTGTAAATAGGACAAAATAATTGGCAATCACGAGTCAGGAAGTGAGATCCTCTCTCCACCAGCTGGTGTGTAACACCTGTTTCAGAGTCGCTCCCAACACACGGATACCTCTGCCATCCAGAGAGTGGACTCGGAGCCTGGCCACAACCCCCCACACCCTGCCTCCAGAGCCTGACCACGTCCAACCCCCTCTCTCCCCTTGGCCTGGCCACCTCTCCCCTTGGCCTGGCCACATCCCCCTCGCCCCAGCCTGGCCACATCCCCCTCCCCTCCCCTCTCCAGCCTGGCCACACTGCCCTGCCTAGCCTACATGAGCTGGGTTCACCAGCTAGCTCCAGTACTGTGGTCAGGCAGGCACGAGCAGCCCTGGGCCTGTGCATGAGCCAGCTACACCAACGCTCCCCCGGGCTCCCCAGCCCAGGGGATCCCCGCCCGGGCTGGCCCAGCGCACGGCGCTGCTGCTTGCATCCTGAACCAGAGCCAGCGCCAGGCCCTGGCCTGCGGCTCCCATCCCGGCACCCCGCTGCTCCCCGCTGCAGGGCACGTGGCAGCCCCAGGGCGCTCCTGAGTAGGAAGGTCTGGTTTGTGGCCAGCAGCAGCTCGGCCTGGCCTCTCCCAAGCTGTGCGGCTTCGGGCAGCCCGGTTTGAGAAACAGCCTGCCCGCAACTCGCCCCTCGCCCGGGGCCTGCGAAGGATGCCGCTCAGCCGGGTTCTTTCGGACTGGTGCTGGCCTCCCAGCTAGTCAGACCCACGCTGCCGTTCCCCTCTCCCACTAGCCCGCTCCCGGCTGTTCCCACGGCCCAGCCGCGCTGTCCGGAACACCAGCGTCCGCCGGCCGTGGCTGCGCCGCCCTGGGGAGCCGCTGGGGGATGCGGTGGCAGCCGCTGCCCGAGGGATGCGGCTGCTCATTCCGGGCCGGCAGGAGCCGAGAAGTCAGCGCCCCGGCCGCTGGGCCCAGGCTGAGGTGACGCTGGCCCGGGGCGGGGCTGGCCCTCTCCTGGGGGTCAATGCCGGCTGCTCCCGAGGGAAAGCGGGGCCCCTTGTCTCTCTGCTCGCCTCCCTGACGCCCAGGGCCTCCTGCCCGTGGGGCGCCACCTTCCCTCCACGCCGCGCCCGCAACTCGCCCCTGCACCAGGGCCGGGCTGGGCCCACTTCCTCCAGCGCCTCTGGCCGGTCTAAAGCTGCCTCGCGCCCGGCCGACCGGGGAGGGCTGTGTGGAGCTCGGGGAGCGAGCCTGCCCGGGGTCTCCTGCTGCCAGGGGTGTGGCGCGCCGGCCTGGGGGTGGAGGGGAGAACGCTGCTCTCTGCAAGGGGAGGCTCCCTGCGGGACCCGAAGAGGGGGAAGGAGCCAGACCGGCACTGCAGCGGGGCACTTCTCCCGGCCGCTCGGGAGCAGCAGGACTCTGCGAGCAGGGTGCTGTCCTGACACGCCGCGCGGAGGCCTCGCTGACAGAAAAATGTTTGCACTCCAGGGAGCTGCCGCTGCCGCGCTCCTGTCCCTCCCCCTGCCGCTCTGTGGGGCTGCCGCGGGGCCAGAGCCACGGCCTGCACCCCAGCGGCGGAGCCCTGTGTCCAGGCGTGGAGCTGGCAGGAGCCACTTTGTGAGCGGGGCAGACGGCCCCCGGCTGGACCCCAGGGCACGGGCTGGCAGGACGGGGGGTTCTCAGCACGGCACGTCCAATGGAGCGGAAGTGGGGGGCGGGGGAGGGAGGCACTGGGACCGGCTCAGACGCACACGACAAACTGCCAGAGTGAGGCGGGCCGGCGGGGCGCGGCTCGGGAACATGGCTCAAGCCACGGCGTCACACGAGCCCAGCCCTGCCCTGGGGCTGGTTGTTGAAAGAGCGTTTCTCTGCCTCGCGCCCGTGCCACGGCCACGCGCTGGTGTGAACAAAGGCCACCCTCTCCCGGCCACTTCGCCCCGCGCGGCTTGGAAACGGCTCCGCCAAGGGGCGCTGGGGCCAGGCAGGGGCCCAGCCAGGCCGATCGCACGCAGAGGCTGGAGGCCGGGCGCTCCTGTAAGGGGGGGCGGTTCCTGAGCTTGCAGCACCTACGGCTACGCCGCCTGTCGCTGGGCAATCTGAGCCGCAGTGCTGGGGGAAATGGGGGCGGGGGGGCAAGGGGCTGTTCCACTCCTGCCCCCCACAGCACAGCCCCTCCGGCAGAGCCTGTGCAGCCATTGGCCCTAGCGATTTTTCAGAAGGGAGGGGCCTGGCCTCGCCCGGCTCAGATTGCAGCGGGGAGGAGGGGCACAGCTGGAAAGCACGGAGGGGCTTAACCCCCCAATCGTGACCCCGCCCTTTAACCCCCTGCCCCGGTAGCCTTCCCGTGCAGGCGGGCTTCCCCCGCGAGGGCGTGGCTCTGGCCGCGGGGCGCGTTTCGCAGGTGTCCGGCTCCTGCGCTGCTCTGAAGCGCTCTCCTGCCGGGGACGGGTTCTGTCCTGGGGCTGGGCGTTCCGAGCAGGCAGGGCAGTGAGGCCCCGTTCCCAGGGCCATGCGGGGAGCCGGGGGTGCCCTAGGAGCCCCAGGAAGCGCCGCTCTCACCCTGCCTGGCGCAGGCCGTGCAGCCGGACCCTGGGGTGGGCGACTCAGCGGGAACGCCTTCCCCCTGCAGAGCGAGCAGCGGGCCCGCTGTGCTGCCTGGCCACACGCCAGGGTGAGTCCCCGCCGGCGGCCCATCGTGCTGCTGTGCTCTCGAGGCTCCTGCCTCTCCAGCTGGCCCAGGCCGCCGGGAGCTGTGCAGCCATCGCGGCCCGGCCCCGACCCAGGGGGCCAAGCCGCCCACAAGCGCCCTCCTTTGGAAGCACCCTGCAGGCCCCGCCAGCGCCATTTTCTGCATGTGCCACAGGCTCCCGGCTGTGACTGCAGGATCCTGCAGCCGGCGGGCACTGAAGTGCTGCAGAACAAGCCAGGGCGGATCTCGGGAGGCTGGCACGGGCCTGCGCTGGAAGGGTGCGGTGGCACAAGCCGTGACCCGTCTGTGTTACGTGAGGAGAGGCGTGCAGGGCACGTGGCCTGGGAGCTAGCACATCTGTGCCCCAGCGACCGTCTGTGTCTGCGCACAAGCCCGCCCTGCGGCTGACCAGACGCACAGAGGCGCTGTTTGCGGGACGCCGCAGGCCCTGCTAAGACACAGGAGCGGCGCCGCGCTAGGAGAACCAGCTGCTTTGGGTTAGGCACAGCAAAACCAGCACGGCAGTGTGGGGAGCGCTGCTAACTGTGCCACGAGAGCAGGGCCGCGGGAAGTGTCCCACAGACCGTGGCCTAGCAAAGCAGGGGGCTGCCCAGGCCCTGCCTGCTGTGGTCCCACATGGCCACTAGCCAGGGGGCAATGAGCGTGTAAGCCCCACGCCTGCGGGGCACTGAGACCTCTTACAGAGAGACACTGAGTCTGCTCTGCAGCCTGCCTGGGAGCCAACCGGCTTTCAGCTCCTGCAGAAGAGGCTCCTGCACCAAGCCCCAGGGCCCGGGTTCGGTTCCGCCCTCGGAGTTACCAGCACTTAGTGTCAATTGTCATTTCACTGCCCCCCCCAGGTTAAATTAATGCCACGCCCCACAGAGCAAGGTCACCCCATGCACCGGCCCAGAAACACAGCCATAGAGACCTCAGCATGGCAGTGCTGGGTAAGGTACAGACTGCTCCTGAACCTAAAGGGGAGAACGGCCCCCGAATTCCTCCCCCGAGACAGCCAGGTCTGGTTCTGACGTCATATCGCCTTCAGGGGCCAGGAGAAATCGATTCCTCGCTCACCAGGCCGTGCAAGCTGATCCCCTGGGGCGAGAACAGGAATTCCCACGCACTGCGCCCCCCACAAGGCCAGTCTGGGCATGGCAGGGCTACGTGAGCAAGCCTCCTCGGCAGCTTCCAGCCCTTCTCCCCGTGCTTGGAACAGGCGTTCCAGTCAAAGCACGTGGGTGCCCCTCTCCAGAGGCCTGCAGAGCGGGTGGGAAAAGACGGCGGGCAGGTTTTGCCAGCTGGAGCTCTTCTCGGACAACCTCCTTCGCCGTTCCCCACCGGCGCCGTCCACCAGTCCATGGCAAGCCTGCGGCATTGGGATGAGTGCTCAGAGAGGAGAGAATCATCACCTTGGCCCCTTTGGGGGCACAAGTCTCTGTCGATGCTTCATCAGATGCATCCTAAGGCAGCGTGGCCGGACGGAAGAAAAGTCGTCAGTGTCTCTCTCCTCTGTCAGCGTTTTTCACGGGCAATTGTCATGAATTCAGCTCCGTCGGCAGGGTGCACTCTTCCTTCCTGGCCACGGTAACCGTTCACGGGACAACAGCTCCCAGATCGCTCTCCTACCTTCAGCGGGGGGCTAGAACGTGGATGGTTCTGTCACTTGCTCCGGTTGGCAAGTCCCCAGACCCATTCGCAAGGCGGGCAGAGCTCTTGGAATCTCTTCCAAACTCTTGCCCAGGTTCTCGGGCGACCAGGCTGTCTCGTTGTGGAGCCTTCGCAGGTGCTGGCCTTCGCACGCTGCACTCGCTTCATGCCCACGAAAAACCGAACCCGTCTCGGGACTTACCCGTCTGCTCCTGCTGAGCGCCCCTCTCGCACGCACGTGACCACCTGGTAACTGGCGATTCAGGCAGCGAGTGTGAGGGATTTGCTGCTAGTGCCGGTTGTTCACGTCCATTGCACCCTGACACCACACTGGCACCATCGAAGCAAGGACAAAACTGTTGAGGTGAAGACCGGGGCAGGGAGATCTCTCAAAAGCTGCGGGCAGTGAGGCCTTGGCCGATGCCAGGAAGCCTCTTCGTGGCTTTGTCAGCACCCGAGTGGGCGCATTTTCGCTAGTCACAGCACCTCCTGCCAAGTCCCTCTGCCTGAACTGGGACATGGCCTCGCCATGTTGCTGATTATCTTCGCAATGTTTTCTACCTCCTGAAGTGGGTTATTTGCCCGGGAGGGTCAGCAGACACGCACTGTGCATTTCAGGAGGGGCTATCAGCACCTCGCCGGCTGCTGGGTCTCGTCCCACTGCAAACGTGAGCAGCTCGATGCAAATCCCCGAAGAGCGGCTCCGAAAAAAGGCCAAGTCCTTGAAGTGCCTGGCATCTTGCTCGTCTCTCAGAGACAACTAATCTGTAACAGAGCAACAGCGCCGCAGTTTCCGTGTTTACTCAAACCTTTGCCTCCAGGGAGCTGCTTTTGCAATTGCAAAACCCAGATTTGATAAAAACCACCGCAGCCCCCATGCCGCCAGCACTGCCATGCGGCCCCCAAGGAAACCAAAGGCGGACCAGCTCCCCCAGGGACACTGCCAGTCTAGGCCTCCCCCCCGATCTGCAAGAGCATCCCCATCTCCTGGGCTCCCGCGTGTGTTCCAGCAGCCCCCCCTCCAAAAGGAGCATCTCTCTCGCTTGAAAGGAACTGCCTCCTCTCCCCCTCCCAGCTGGGCCTGGCCCCACAACCTCCAGCACCGAGCATTGGCCCTGTCCCTACTGCACTGCTCTGCACCCTCTCTGGAGAGGCTCCCTCTCAGTCACACACTTTGTGTTACAGCCACTACGCAAGGCAGTGCCCACCGTGCAAGGCAGTGACTTAGGCAGTGCAGTGCCCACCGTGCAAGGCAGTGACTTAGGCAGTGCAGTGCCCACCGTGCAGGGCGGTGACTTAGGCAGGGCAGTGCCCACCGTGCAGGGCAGTGACTTAGGCAGGGCAGTGCCCACCGTGCAGGGCAGTGACTTAGGCAGGGCAGTGCCCACCGTGCAGGGCAGTGACTTAGGCAGGGCAGTGCCCACCGTGCAGGGCAGTGACTTAGGCAGGGCAGTGCCCACCGTGCAGGGCGGTGACTTAGGCAGTGCAGTGCCCACCGTGCAGGGCAGTGACTTAGGCAGTGCAGTGCCCACCGTGCAGGGCAGTGACTTAGGCAGGGCAGTGCCCACCGTGCAGGGCGGTGACTTAGGCAGTGCAGTGCCCACCGTGCAGGGCAGTGACTTAGGCAGGGCAGTGCCCACCGTGCAGGGCAGTGACTTAGGCAGGGCAGTGCCCACCGTGCAGGGCAGTGACTTAGGCAGGGCAGTGCCCACCGTGCAGGGCAGTGACTTAGGCAGGGCAGTGCCCACCGTGCAGGGCAGTGACTTAGGCAGGGCAGTGCCCACCGTGCAGGGCGGTGACTTAGGCAGGGCAGTGCCCACCGTGCAGGGCGGTGACTTAGGCAGGGCAGTGCCCACCGTGCAGGGCAGTGACTTAGGCAGGGCAGTGCCCACCGTGCAGGGCGGTGACTTAGGCAGGGCAGTGCCCACCGTGCAGGGCAGTGACTTAGGCAGGGCAGTGCCCACCGTGCAGGGCGGTGACTTAGGCAGGGCAGTGCCCACCGTGCAGGGCAGTGACTTAGGCAGGGCAGTGCCCACCGTGCAGGGCAGTGCGACACCCAGGCTGGGACCTGGCTGGCTCACCTGAGGAACGCCGCAGCGCCCGCCTGCAGCCCGTGTGACGCGGTGTGGGGGTGCAGGGCAGGTGCGGCAGCGAGGCCCGGGGCCGCTGCTCTCTCGCGGCGGGGGAGGGGGTCCCAGGCCAAGGGGGGCGGGACGCTGAGAGGCGGCGCTAGGACCGCGCGCCCGCCTCCCCGCGCGGCTCTGCCCTGCCCTGCCCCGCCGGCCCGGCCGCCACACGCGCGCAGCCCGGCCGGAGCGCAGCGCAGCGCAGCCCGCCATGCGCGCCAGGTGAGCGGCGGGAGGGGGCGGCGCGGGGCCCGGCTCGGCTCGGCTCTAACTCTCCTCTTCTCTCCTGCAGGTGCCCCCCGCGGCGGCTCCCCCGGATCCTGCTCGGGCTCGGAGCCCTCCTGCTGGCGGCCGCGGAGCCAGGTAGGGGCGCGGGGCCCTGCGCGGGGCGGGCAGCCCGGCCCGCGGGGGATTCCTGGCCCGGGGGCCGCTGCTGGCCCCGTTTGTGCGGCGGGGGCCGGCCCGGGGCGCCACGAGCTGCGGCGCCCCGACGGCGGGAGGGCGGGGCGGGTCCCTAGTGCGCGCCGCGCTGCCGGGCGCTGGGTCCCCCCCGTGCGCCGCCCCCCGGCCCGCTGCTCCCCGCTAGGAGGCCGCCTCTGCCCGCCGGCACCCCGGGCTCCGTGCCCCGCGCTTGTGCAGCACGTGCCGGCGTGCAAAGCCGGGAGCCCGCCCGTGCAAGGGGAAGTGGCCGGGGGCGGTGAGGGGCTGCCCGGGCGGTGCTCAGAGACTTGCCCACGGAGGGCCGTGCCCGCGGGGCGGGTGGGGTTTGGGCCCCCTTGGCCTGCTCAGCGGGGGCCGCCCCGGGGCTCCGCATCCCCACCCGGTGTCCGGAGCTTGGCCTTGGGAGGCAGCAAATACGCGTGCACCATCCCCGGGGCGTGGGCGGGCTTGTGCTCGCCACAGCCGGGCGGGGGAGGGGCTGTGCGCACTCAGGGTGGCCAGGAGGCGCTGCCCGGAGCCGCTTGGGAGGCCGGGTTGCTTCTCCCCGAGGGGTGGAGGTGCGCAGGGGCTGGGGCTGTAGGAGGTACGGGCGGAGCGGGGCGCTGGCCGATCTCCCTGTGCCAGGCACCCGCTCGGCGCGCCGTTCCGAGGGTCCAGGGCATTGGAAGGCTGGGCTGCAGAAGGGACAGTCTGCACCCACGGGTGCTCCGAAAGGAGAGCCGGCCCCGCCACAGCAAACCCGCCGTGTCTGTCCCCGGGACGCCAGCCCAGCCTCTCCTGGCAGCGCATTGCCCCTTGCTCTGAGGGGCGTGCGGCGGGCAGAGCACAGGGGCAGACGTGCTGGGCCTGGCTGACCACACTGCGTCCCGGCGGGGAGGGCAGCCGTGAAATGCCGCTGCAGAGCTCGGGGGGCGGCACAGGCCTCGGGCTGCTGGCTCAGAGACAGGCGAGTGTTGGCAAACGCTGGGCATTGTGCCTGAGAGCGCCCGGGCTTCCAAGCGGGGCGGGGGCGCCGATTCATCTCGCAAACCCGCACGGAGAACCAGCCCAGAGACGTGGGGCCTGAGCCAGGCGCGGGCCCGGCTCCCGTACAAAGCCTCCCCCATCTCTAGGCCTTTCCCTTCCCTCCGGGCTGTCCCGTCCTGGCAGCAGGCACTGCCCGAGTGAATGACGGCTGCCCTCCCACCTCTCCGCAGGGAAGCCCTTGGCTCCTTCCAGCGCTTCCAGGCAGGCCCAAGGCCCCGGCCTCGCATTAGCCGCCTGAGGCAGGCCTCGTGCAGGCAGGGGAAGCTGCTGGTTGGCCTGCTTGGGGCGAGCGCCCCGCTTTCAGCCCTGGCTGTCCTTGCTCGCGCGTCAGGCCTGCGCAGCGACAGCCCGGCAGCGGGATAGGGCCACGGCCGGTGCGCGGCCTTGCAGGGAATTCCTTTCCTAGCAGAGCAGAGAGACCTTCCTTCCACTGCCTGCTGCAGCCCCTCCCGCGGGGCAGAGTCTGCCCCGTAACCCTGCCCCCTACCGCTGTGGGCTTGCTGCCTTGGAAGGGCCACGAGCAACTTGCAAATAGGGGTTTGACAAAGCGTGGTTCCTGGTGCTGCGGCTGCCCTGTATCCCCCGGGACAACTTGTGCTTTTACCGTCTCGGCTTCCTCTGTGCGTAGCCCCTTTGGCTGTGGGGCAGACTTGCGTGTGGGGGGAGGGCTGTGCTCAGACCTCCGCGGTCCCGGGGCCAGGCCAGCGATCTGTGTGGCCCCAGCAAGCGCCGGCGGGTGAGCTCAACGCTCCGTGTGCTTGTGCGCGCGCGTGTAAAGAGATTCCCACAGTGACGTGGCTGAGCGAGTGTTCTCCAATTGGCGGCTAGCGTTGCAAAAGCACCCGGCTTGGTGACTAGGGAGAGTGGGGAGTAGCCGGTTCAGCCCGTGCGGCTCCTGTGCGCTCTGGCCTAGGGCGCCCGTGGCTGAGCGCCGAGGGCTCAGACCCAGTCCCCGAGGGCGATTCCCTGGGCTGCTCTGCGCTCTCTCCCCCCGGGAACCGTGGCCGTAGCTGCTGCTTGGACCACCGGGAGGACCCGCCAGGCTGCCGTCGGTGGGCTGCGTCCCCGTCGTCTGAGAGCAGCCCAGCATCTTCTCCCATAAGCGCCCCGCTTCGTCCCGCGGGGCTTTGTTCTGCCGCGTGCGGGCCCGGGCCCCCGCCGCTCGCTTGTCTCCTGGACCGGCATCCTGGGAGCAGAGCCGCTCGGGCGAGCGCGCCCCACGCGGGAAGCGCAGCCCGTGGGGGCGTCTCCCCACTGCCGGGTGCCAACGCCCCCTTGGCTGAAGGGATGAAGTGTCGGGGGCGGGCGACTTTCCAGAGTTGTTTAAAAACTTGTCTGTTAACATCCTGCAGCCCCAGGACGAGGGCGCCTGCTCTCACTGCCGTCTTGCTCGGCCGGCCTGGAGCGGTTCTGGGGAGAGGGGCCTGGCCTGGCAGCCCCCCCCAAGAGGAGCAGGCAGGCGAGAGCAGGAAGCCAGGCAGCCAGAGGAGCTGACTTTGGACCCGCAGCAAGGCTGGAACGTGCTGGTGACTAATGATTCATGGCCTGGGGAGACGAATTCCTCTGGGAATAGCTCAGCGGGCTGGGGCAGAGGCCCTGTGCCAGGACTCAGCCACGCAGGCCAGTGGATTTGGGCCTTGGGCCAGCGTGACCCACAGGTGTAGGGCTGGTGCAGGAGGCCACGCTGCTCGGAGGGGCCCAGCGCCCCGGGGGCCTCTGCTGGGTAGACTCAGGCTGCGAGGGTCCCGCCCGGGCCCGGGTAAGGCCTTTCGCTGGCCTGCGAAGGTGCCTTGTTTGTCCAACTCCCTCCCAGCGGCTGGCCCTGCTCTCCTTTCTGTGCTGCCCCCAATCTCCCCGCCCGGGAGCAGGTGGGCTGCTCGCCGCCTGGAGAGTGCGGCCGGCGGAGATCCTCGTGTCTCCCCAGCGTGCGCCTGGCAAGGGCAGCCTGATTCTGCTTCCCCCGAGCCTCGCGGGAGGGCTAGGAACAGCCAGCGCCGCCCTGGGCGTTAGTGCCGGGGGAAAGGGCAGACGAGGGCGGCCGTATGGGCTCAGACCAGTGCTCCTCGCCCAGTGCCGTGGCTTCTGACAGCGGCCGGTGCCAGGTGCCCCAGCGGGCGCGAGCAGGCCGTTGGCGAGTGACCCCTCCCGTCTCCCGTTCCCAGCTTCCGGCAGACGGAGGCTCGGGACATCCCAGCCACAGATGGCAGCCCTGCCCTGCCCTGCCTTGCCCTGCCCTGCCCTGCCCTGCCCGGCCAGGGGCCGTTGGTGGACCTTTCGGTCTCTTTTGAGCCAGTGGTACCTTTGGCCTCCACCAGCTCCCTGGGCAAGGAGTTCCCCAGATTGACTGGGCCTTGGGAGAAGCAGCACTGCCGTGGGTGTGTGTGTTTCAGCTTGCAGCCTGCTAATGTCATGGGATGGCCCCTGCTTCTTGTGCTGTCCAGTAAATAGCACTTCCGTGCTCGTTTCTCCGTGCCAGGTGCGATTGCATGGATCTCCACCGTCTCCCCCCGCGTCTTTTCCAAGTGCTCAGTCCTTGTGCCTTCAATCGCCCCCTTCCATCCCCGTCGTTTCTGTTGCCCTTTTCCGAGCCGTTCCCCTTCTGATCTCTCCAGGGGTGGGGTGAGCAGGGCTCCGGGCGGGCGGCCCCTGGATTCCACAGCAGCCGCGCGATAAGGCACGGATCCATGCCCTGGCTGAATCTCTTTTCCAGTCCCTATCCAGTCAGAGTTGCAAAACAGGTTTGTGTCTCTCCAGCTGGGAAACTCAGCATTGTGAGGGAGCACAAAGGAGTCATTTACATACAGAGTCTGCGGGGGTGTGAAACCCACAGGAAGGCCAAGCACCAGAGTGGGGGGGGTACCCTGCCTCTGGGCAAAGTCAAGGCGCTTTGCGGGGCCTCAGGAGAAGCAGGGGGGATGCCCTTTACCCCCTCCTGTCGCATTCAGGCGCGTGGGACCTCTGCCTGCCGGGGGCACCTGGAAAGGGTTGGCCTGGACCAGCCAGCCCTGCTCCCCCCAACCCCCTCCTGGCCAGCCCCGCCTCCCGCCGGCCGGTTCCCCCTCATTTCCCCCCAGCCAGCCCTGCTCCCCCCAGCCTCCTCCTGGCCAGCCCCGCCCCCCACCGGCCGGTTCCCCCCCATTGCTCCCCAGCCAGCCCTGCTCCCCCCAACCCCCTCCTGGCCAGCCCCGCCCCCCGCCGGCTGGTTCCCCCCCTCATTTCCCCCCAGCCAGCCCTGCTCCCCCCAACCCCCTCCTGGCCAGCCCCGCTCCCTGCCGGCCAGTTCCCCCCTCCCCGTTCCCCCCCAGCCAGCCCTGCTCCCCCCAACCCCCTCCTGACCAGCCCCGCTCCCCACCAGCTGGTCCTCCCCCGCATCTGAGATCAAGTGTGTCCAGTATTTTTTTTGAGCCATCCGGTAACCCTACGTGCCTGCCGTGCTGTGCACCACACCCCGCTGTGGACGCGAGCTGCAAGGACCCTACTTCTCCAGCCAAAGGGCGCTTCGTCAATGCCAGAAAGGTGCCGCTGAGTGTGTGCCGCTCCGTACCCGTCTGGCGTGGTTAGTGCTGCTGCGGTACCCGGACGGCAGGCGCTGGAGCTGGGCCTGGGGCAATAGCACGTGCAGAGAAACCGGGCAGCTGTCCGAACAAGTCAGTGACTGAACAGGCGCTTGGCTCCGCAGGCAGGCCCAGCCAGAGCCCGGCTTGCTTCCGGACCCCTGGCACAGGGCGGCTTCCGTAGGAGATGCCCTGCCACGTTCCGCTCCTTTCCGCGGGCGGGCCTGTCATACCTGCAGTCAATACCCGCGCCTGTATGTCCACGCGCCTTCTCTTCCAGCAGCCCCGCAAGCGCCTCTATGCGCCTCTGCAGCCTGCTTTGGAAGGAGTCTCCCGGCCCGAGGCTAGTGGCTAGTGTCCCCTTTGGCAGGTGAGCCGAGGGAGTAGGCAGAGCGTCCAGCGCCCACCTCAGCTGTACAGTGTGTACAGTGTTACCCCGCTGCACGGACTCCGCCATCCTTCCGAGTAGCCACTGCAGTGCAATACCAGCGACAGATCTCCAGGGACAGACGGTTATTCTCGTCGGAGGTCCAGGGTGCGCTATTTAAATCCTGGAGCACTTCCAAGATAGCACTGCTGACATCTGGGGCTGCGGACTGTTTTAATCCTGGGTATTTCAAAATGGTCAAGGCTTTAATTGAGTCTCTGGCCTCAGCTGGCTGAGGATTCTCTCTTCCATTTGGCTTGGAGCATTTGGTGTTAGCCATAAAGGGTTTGTGAGATGCAGAGTAGGCGGTGGTTTTTTCCGCAGCAGACCATAGATCTGCGGAACTCCTTGGTGCATGTTATTGAGGCAAGTAGCTTAGTATGTGAGAAGAAAGAGGCAAGAGGTTTCTAGGAATACAGAGAGCCTTCCAAATTGGACTAACAAGGGCGAAAGTACGAGAGCTGCCCACTTGTCTGTTCCAGGGCGTAAGTTGGACGGGAAACTTTCCACCCTAGAATGGCATGGCACAGCTCTGCATATGACAGGGTTTTCGCCTCCCTCTAAGGGTGCCCTTAGTCCTGGGGTGAACAGGGTGGATGGCTGGTCTGTTCTGCGCGATGGCTCCCAGGCCCCTCCCCTCCCCTCCCCTCCCGCACTGGGAGCTGCCGCTGCACGCCCGTGGGGGAGAATTGCTTGCTGGGCGAGGCACGATGGCCACGCCCTGTCTCAGCTCCTCAAGCTGCTCCGACGGCAGTGGGCAGGCCCCACGCTGCTTTTCTGCCCCCCCTTCCCTGGCGCACGAGGGGCTGAGAGAGTGTGCTCCCGCCGGCACCGGCATCGGCATCCCGTGGGCATGCTCTGCCGTTGCTGTGGCTGGGCTAGCGCGGTGAGCTGCGCCGCCGCTTGACGTGGGCTCCGTTAGCGGGCTTTAGACGCGCAGGCGGCGGTCTCTGAGCCCAGTGCATGAGTGAGGGCGCACGAGGGCACTTGTTCCCAGAGGCGGCTTGCGCCGGTGCCCGTGAATGGCGCCTCTGTCCCGCCCTGCCCGACGGCGGCTACGCGAGTTGCGGATTCCCCGAGGGGCCCTGAGGCCCGTCGGTGGGTAGGCAGCGCGCCCGTGCAGCGGCCGCCTGCTACCAGCCATGGTGCTTTGGCGAGTGGCGTGGCCGGGCGCTTGGGAGATGGACGGGGGTGGCTGAGGCGTCTCGGTGTGAGGGCGTACCGAGCCACCCAGCGCGGCTTTGCCCAGGCATGCCCATGTTCCAGGCGCGCTGGAGAGAAAGCCCCCTCCTCCGGGGGGCACCAGGCCCCCCGCCGGGCTAGACGCTGCATGTCGGCTGGTAGGGGCAGCCTGGGCGCTGTTGGCTTTGCGGCGGGGGGGAGGCCTCGCTGCTGATCCTCGCGCTGGGGCACAGCTCCCAGAGGGGATGCAGTCTGGGGCAGCTTGCTGCCTGCGTCCCCGCGTCCATCTCCACGCCGGGCAGCTGGCTCCCCAACCAGGCGCGGTGCCAGGACTCCCCAGAGGTGCTGCCGGCTTTGCATCGCCGCTTGGCTGCCGTCGCGCCCGGAGCCAGCCAGCCAGGAAGGCTGCTGCCCTCCCGCTCCCATCGCCCCTGCTGGAGAGCCCGAGGAGCTGTGTCTCAGGGCCCGTTGCCCGGGCCGGTGGGAGAGCGAATGAGGGAAGCGGGTGGTGAGAGCTGGGACTCGGGCCGTGCGGTGCCCCGGCCCTGCACGCGCAGCTCCCCCGGGCCGTGGAGTAGCGCCCTGCCCGAGGAAGGACTGCTGTGGCTCCGATCTGGGCCAGCCGGCCCTGTGCTGTCCCGCCGAGCTCCCGGCAGGACCGGCTCCTCTCGGCCGCCTCCGGGGGCTGCGTTCTCTCAGGCAGGGCGGCTGAGGAGCTTGGCCTCGACCTGGACACGTAGGGCAGTGGGCTGGGAAGACCCGTTGGGTGCACGTTGGCTGGGCCCGCGGGGCCTGGGAGCCCGGTTCGCCTGCAGCCGGAGGCCGTGGCTAGCGGGACGCGCGTGGCTCGTTCGGCGGGAGACTCCAACTGGGGGAGGGCGAGGCTCTGGCTGGCACTTCCCCAGTCCCTCCAGCGCGCCGCTAGGAATGTCTGACCTGCCCCATGGCCCCGCTGGCTGGGAGGGCTCGGACACCGCCCTGACACATGGAGCCGGCTGCAGGCAGGTCGTCTGTCCGGTCTCCGGTCCCGCACGACGGCTGTGTTCCACGTGTCCCCACGCACCAGTGCGAGGTGCCTCCTTCCCTTCCAGAAGGCAGTGAAAGGCACGAGTGGAGGGCCCTCTGCGAGCACTTACACGTGCATGCCTAGGCCTCCGTGAGCAAAGCCACGCACATGTGTATGCAGGCGTGAGCATCCCGCTGCGGCTCGGTGCAAGTCCGGCTGGCAGATTGGGGCCCCAGAGTCGGCTTCCCTACAGTAGCAGGGCAGGATGTGAGTCAGGCCGCTGGCCCCGGCGTTTCCTCTGAAATCTGGCACCCGCTTGCCCGAGTGCTTTCCCAGATGGGCTCCTTTCCGGGCCAGCCTGGCTAAGCGGCTGGAGTGTGGGCAGGGCGTGGGGGGCTGGCCACGCCGGCGTGGTGGGCACAGGGCCGCTTCACACCAGGTCCCTTGGGCAGCTCCCCGCGCCCGTTTGCCTGCTCCTGTCTAGCTGATGCTGTTGGGTTTCCAGCCAGCGACGCCTGCGGAGCCCCGGGCGCTCGACGAAGAAATGCCCGGCCGTGTGTGCTGCTGTGTCTGGTCCCCGGCAGCCCCTCAATGCAGGGCAGCGTGAGCCCAGCAGTGGGCACTGGCACAGGGGCCTGCCCCCGTGAACGGGACACGGTTTTGCAAGCCCCAGGAAACATTTCCTGAGCGGCGCCAAGCCGGCCTGCGGGTGGCGCTGTGGGGGGGAGGAGCCATGGGGAAGGGAGGGGCTAGAGGTGGCCACGCGTTCCTTGTAGCGCCCTGCCCCTACGGAGCAGATTTCGTCCCAGCCTCCCCGAGGCACTGCCACAGCCGCCGGCAGCTCCAGGCGCTCCCACGGGAAGGCCAAGGCGTGGCTCGTTGCCATCCCTTGTTCCAGCCGGGAGTAAGGGCGTTGCTGACCCGCTGCCTCTGCCGGAGACCGGCCCAGTACGTCCCGGCGGGAAGGCCAGGCCCAAGGACTGAGCTCGGCAGAGGGCCAGTGCTGGCCACGGGCAGGGGCGCTGGGAGGGTGAGGCTGGCGTCTCAGGCGTGCAAGGGGCAACGTTCAACCCGTGCAGAGCCGTGCGTCTGAACTGGTAACCGGTTACCTGCTTACCCGGCAAGCGTCACCCGTACCGTGGACCTGACCCGGAGCAGGCCCTGCCGCGCTGGGGATCCCGCTGGGGTTTTACAGGCCTCTGTCTGGCCCCGTCGGGCTCCACTGGGGGCTGCCCAGGGGAAGCGGCATGTAAGCGAGAGGGGCCCGTTCCTCCCCGTGCCTGGGCTGTGCAGCCTTGGCCACTCTGGGCACAGGTTTGCCGAGCGGGCGGGAGAAGGGGCCTTCCGGGGCCGTCACAGCCCCCCCACCCCCCACAGCCACTGCTCCAGTCCAGGGCCGCTCCACGGGCCGCGTTCCGGCGTGGGGAGAGCCTGTCGCGTCCTTGCCCGCCTGTCGCTCTCGGCGGCGCTGTGCCGAGGCGGGGAGGGGCCCCTGCGTCCTCCCGCGCAGTCACGCCAAGCCCAGCCGCCCCAGTCCCGCTGCGAGTCCCAGGGTTGGGGCCTGCGTGGCCTCAGAGCGCGTCGGCCTGGAGTGGGTGCTTGGCACTTGGCTGCGTTACCGCGGGTTTGCGCTCCGCCCCACAGCCCTGACAATCCTGGGGCAGGCCCGGGCCTGCCAGTCATGCCCCGTCCCTGGACGGTTCTCCAGTTCTCTGCCTCCCCGGAAGCTCCTCTCCCCCTCCCTCCATTTGGGGAGGCCCTCGCCCAGCAGCTGCAGGGAGCCAGCTAGGCCAGGGACAAAGTGGGAATGTCTGGAACACGACGCCTGTGTGCCTCGGTTTCCCCTGTATTCAGCACTGCTGCCCCGCGTGTGGGGGGTAGGGCTAGGTTTGCTTTGGGGCACGCTGGGGGCGGGGCGGTTGCCTAGCAATCTGAGCTGACTGAAGGGTCGCTAAAGGGCCTGGCTGCGGCCCCGCACTGCTGGGAAATCCCGGAGGACAATGGGAAGCCCAGTCGCCAGGCCAGGCCACCTAGCAACCAGCCAGCCGGAGGGAGGGGGAGGCCTGCCCCTCCGCAGGGAAGCAGGGCAGAGCCCCGGCCCCGGCGCAAGCCTGAGCAGTCGGGCAGCCTGGAAAGTTTTCTCAGGAGTTGGCAGGGCAGGGACCCCTCGGCTCCGGGCTCCCTGCTCCGGAGCACGGTGGGGCAAGGTGTGCACATTTGCGCGCTCTCCCCTTCCTTGGGGGGCAGACTAGCGGCCGCATTTCGGGGTTGGGATCAGGAAGCAGGGAGGACAGGCTGCGGTTACCTGGAGGGTGCCAGGCCCTTCCCTTTGGGACCTGTCCCCAGGGCGCGGTAGTGGCCGCCTGTTTGTACGCCTGTCCCCAGGGCGCGGTAGTGGCCGCCTGTTTGTACGCCTGTCCCCAGGGCGCGGTAGTGGCCGCCTGTTTGTACGCCTGTCCCCAGGGCGCGGTAGTGGCCACCTGTTTGGCCGTGGGGTTTGATCGTACACCTTTCCCCAGGGCGCGGTAGTGGCCGCCTGTTTGTACACCTGTCCCCAGGGAGCAGTAGTGGCTGCCTGTTTGTACACCTGTCCCCAGGGCACTGTAGTGGCCGCCTGTTCGGCTGTGGCGTTTGATCGTATGCCTGACCTCAGGGTGTGGCAGTGGCAGGCTGGCTTTGGGGGAAGGGAATTCTCCCCTCTCTTCCCGCGCTAGGGCGCGAGTGTGGCCATGGCACTCCGGGTGCTTTCTTGGCTGAAGGGCCAGGCTACCCCACCGAGGGACCGTCAGGTGCCTCCGTGTCTCCACCTGGGCCAGGCTTCAAAAGGAGGGCTTGGCTGGAGCAGTCGCTGCCTTCCTGGGCCCAGAGAACCTACGGTACCAGCCTGTGCCAAGTGCCCATCGCCCTGGGACCCGTGCCCTGCGGCTCCTCTGAGGCGGGCCTGCGCCAGCCGGGAGGGCCTGTTGCCATCGGAGGGTTGCTGTTTGCAGTGCGCGCTGGGCCGGGGTGGGGAAACGCGGGGCAGGGTGAGGCACAGCCCCCGGGCCAGAGAGCAGCCTGCCGGCTGAGCCCGCAGCAGCTGCTGAGTTGAATTTCCCGCGGCGCTGGGGGCAAGCGAGGCCCTGGCATGCAGGAGGGGCTGCCCGGCAGCGTTCCCAGGCCTCTCCCCTCCGCTGGCCTGAGGAGCGGTGGGGGCGGCGATCGCCTTTCAGCCTTGCCTTGCTAATTGCAGGCTCGACATTGTCCCCGTGCATGAAAGAGCCCTTTGTGCAGCCCGGTTGCCGGGCAAATCCCCGGCTGGCAGTCGCCTGCAAGGCCTGCGTTTCCCCGCGCACATCCCCTTCCTGGCACAGGTAGCCTGCCCCCTGCCGCGCCCGCAGGGACCACAGGTAACCACCCAGCCCGCGGCTCCGCCCTGGCAAGCCAGGGCAAGGTCGCAGCCAGATGCTAATCTGTAAGCGTCGTGTTCCTTCCCTCGCCCGCATCCCGCCAACTCCGCCCAACAGACCAGGCTGGAGCAGGCGGCACCAGCCCTGTGCCTGCTCTGGGGCGCAAGCGGCTTCTGGGCAGAGCAGCCGGATGCGGGTCCCTCGTGCGTGTGGGGGATGAGGAGACCCCTTCTGCAGTGCTGGCAGGAGAGGGGCGCCCTGGGACCCAGGCCTTGCCTCGGGAGAGGACCCCTTGTCCCAGGACGGGTCGAGCCAGGGGGGTTCCAAGTCAGCGCGAGCCAGGCTGGGTCCGGCGCCATGGTCTGCTGCACCATGGTGCGCGGGCGTCTTCCAGGCCGTGCACCCCTCGGCTCGCTGTCGCCCAGCCTCCCAGCAGGCCGCGTGGCACGCGGAGCCCCAGCTGTTCCCTGCCGGGCGGGGTGGGGCCTGCGGTGTGTTTCGTGGTGCTGTGGTGAGCGCCAGAAGGCAGGCGGTGTTCCGGCGGCGCCATGCCGGGGTGCTCTGTGCGGCCGCGTCTGAGGAGGGGCTGTGCCCGCGCTGCTCCGGGCCTTTGTGTCTCTTGGTTCAGATCACGGCTCGGGGGGCTGGGGGTGCAGTAGCAGGCGCCCTGGGAAGGGGACAGCCCCGGCCGCGTGGGGCCAGGTGAGACGCGCCGCTCCCTGGCGGGGGCAGGGACCAGCCATACTCCTCTCAGATCCCTTGTAGAGAGCTGCCCCTTTCTCCACCCCGGCACCCCCCCCGGGTTCTAGCTGTCCCAGCCCCCCGGTCCTTCTCCAGGAGACTGTCCCTGCGAGCAGAGCCCTCCCCTTGTGCTTTCGGGGGCCAGTCCCATCCCGTTGCCCTGGCGCAGCCAGACCTCCACCTGGCTTCACGTTACCGCCAGAGGAACCGGCCCGTTCTCCAGAATCGGCCAGTGCATTCTGGGAGACGTCCCAGGCCCCCGGCGTAGTGGCAGGAGGCGCAGTTAAAACATGTCGGCCAGTCCCAGCCGCACTGACTGTGCCTGCCCCTTGGGAAGGGGCCCTGCGGCTCCTGGGAGGCCAGTGGGTGGCACAGACGCAGGCGGTGCCCACGGCGATAAACGCTTGCTGCCGGCGCTGGCGCTACGGGCGGGTCAGCTGTTGGTTTTCCATTTCCTGGTGCCGCCGTGCTCGTGGGGCAGCTCCCAGCGCTCGGTCTCAGGAGCAGAAGGGTGCGGGCCTAGAGCCTGCGGGCCTCGCGCGTCAGTCTGGCTGTAGCATGCGGGGTTCCTGGCGTAAGTTACCGCCAGGCCGTAGGAGGAATCTGTCCGGAAGCAAGCAACCCTGCCGCAGCAGCCTTGCAGCACATGCGGGGCAGTGCAGCGCGTGGCCGGCGCCTGCGGGAGGGCGTCTCGCCCTGCCCCTGTGCCTGCCCGCCGAAGGGCTGTCCTCTGCCCCCGGGGGCGCTGGGTGCGAGGGGAAAGGTTGGAGCTGACGTGGCAGAGGCCTGGCTAGTGTGAATCGGGAACGGCTGGTTCGCTCTGCTCCGTCCGCGGGAGGGGACTGCAGCTCGGCCGTTCCCGTGCCCACCAGAGCCAGGGGGCTGGGTGCCATGGCTGCGGGCGGCTCTTGTCCCTGCTGGAGTCCGACTGGGCCTTGGCGGCCTGGGGAGCATCCCCCGGCATAGTGCCCCATGTGCTTTCCCGCGGGGTCCAGAGTGTGGCCGGCATGGCCAGGCCCTCCTGGCGCGCTGGGAGTTGGTAGCGTCCCGTGGGTCTAGCGTGCAGCTGTCGCTTGTCACGTCCACAGTTCCTTTCGATTAAGCCCGTGGCCCGCGATGGGCTGGCGAGTCTCAGGAGTGGTTTGCGTCGTGCAGCTGGAGACCAGGCCTCCTGCAGCTGCTGAGGAGACTGCGCTTGGCTGAGGGAACTTGCTGATGAGGAGATTGCACAACCTGCCGCCCAGGCCGGGCAAGGGGTCCCTGCAGGCTCCCGTTTTACATCCTGCTCTGAGGTCTGTCCTAGCTGCCTCCCGCTTGTGCCAGATCCTAATAAATCTGCAAGTGCCGGCGTGCGTTCCCTGCGCCTTCCGTTCCCACGCCCCTCCTGCTGGGAGCAGGGTCTCGCCTTTCCTTTGAAATGTGCAGGCTGCCCCTTGAATTGGGGGGACTTTCGAAGCCCCGAGGGTGGTAATGGCAAAGGCGAGCCTGTCCACAAACACCTCTGCTCTCCTGCTGCGTGGTCGCCTGCTCCCCCCGCGCCCGAGTGGGGCTAGCCCTGGGGCACCTTGCCAAGGCCGGGGGGATTCTCCCTCCGACGGGATGTGGGTCCTACGGATGGGTGCTAGGCGGCTGTGGGGTGTCTCTGGCTGGCGCTAGGCTGCTCCCCAGGATTCCTTCTGACCTTGGCGTGGGAACCCCTCCCAGTCTGCTCTGGGGGCAGGGGAGAGGGGTTAGTCTCTGCAGTGGCCAGGCTTCCTGCTCTGTAGAGCAAGTGCGATTGGTGCTGGCGCTGTTCCCCGCCCGGCGCCCCAGCCTGGCCCTTCCATCTCCCGCGCGGAGCCTGGCTGCAGCCCGCCCAGCGGCATGGGAGAGACGGCACCCGGCCTGCCGCCCGGGGAAGCGCCTCCTCGCCTGAGGCGGACAGCGGCTGCGCGTTCCTGCGCTGCCCGGCCTGGCGCGCTGGAGCAGGAGGGGCAAAGCGCCGCCCCAGCAGTGACGAGCCAGGCCTGGCCGTGCCGCTTGGAAAGGGGGCTGGGCGCTGCGGGAGACGCTTCCGGGCACCTCTGAAGACTCCAGCGCCGGCGAGCGGGCCTCTGGCTGGAGACCGGACAGCGAGGCTCTGGGGGCTCTGCCTGGAGCCAGGGAGTGGCTGTGTCCCGCCTTTACCCTCGACCTGCCTCTGTGGCCAGCCCAGGCTTCTGAGTGCCAGGGAAAAGGCCACCCGGTCGCCAAGTGAGACGCTGGAGGGAAAACGGGCATGGTGTGGCCATCCAGGCGTGGCCGCGAGGGCTGGGCGTGGCCAGGGTCCAGAAGAGCATGCCCGTGCCACACGAAAGTGGGAGCGGCTGCCTCTTGGCTTTCATCAGGAAGAGGCAGCCATAGGCGCAGTGGGCTGCGGCCAAGGGTGACTCGCTGTGGCCCCTCCCTTGCCAGCAGGCGGGCAGCTGGTTCGGTGGCTCGAAGGCTGTGCGAAAGCCCCGGGGTGCTCCGGCCGCTGCGCTGGCTTGTGTCTGTGGGGCAGCAAGAGAGGCAGAGGCGGGGATGTTTCCAGGGGTGTTTATGCTTTGTAGTGGGCTTTGGGGGCTGCCTCCTAGCATAGCAACTGCACACGGGGGGGACCAGAGGCATAAGTCTTGTCTGAAACAAAGACCCTTAATGAAGAGGGCACATGGGCCTCAGAACGTATTTAGGGCAGGCACTAGCTGGCACAGCTGCGTTAGGGGCGATTTGGGGCGGGCACGGGCTGGCGCGGCTGCGTTAGGGGAGATTTGGGGCGGGTGTGGGTTGGCACAGCTGCATTAGGAGGGATTTGGGGTGGGCATGGGCTGGCGCGGCTGCGTTTTGGCGGATTTGGGACGGGTGAGGTGTGACGTAGTGGGGGTACCTTGCTGGTCGCTGTGCTGGGCAGTGGGCTGTGAGTGACCCCCACTGGCTGCTGCCTGCAGCACGGCCCAGCAGGGCAGGGGATGAGTCATTATGCAAAGGGGCTTCGAACCTGTCTGACCAGTGATCTCCCAGGGAGCAGAACGATAGGAAGAAGGGGAGTGGAGCCCTGGCTGGGGGCAGGGCTGGAAGTGAGTTAGTTTGGTTTCTGGCTGGTATCATGGAGGAAGCAGCCTAGGCAACGGGCTGGGATTTAGGGGCCCAGGCTCCCCCATCTCAAGGGGGGCTGAGGCATCCTAGGCCTGCTCTGGAACCAGATTACATCTGTGCTGTGCTGTATCCTGGAGAAGCAATAAACTCCCTCTAGTCTACTGGCTGGTGGAGTCTGTCCGGGCCGTTACGGGGGTGCAGGAGACGGGAAAATCCCAACGCGCCGCCACATGCGGCTGGCCGCACACGCGGCAGACAGCAGTTGTCGTTGGCGTGCCCTTGGAATGAATCTCTGAGAAGAGCAGCAGAGGCCTCGTGTGAGCCTGTGCGTCTCGCTCTGTGCTTGGCTGGCTCGAGGGCTCCGCGGGAGCCAGCCCCGTGGCTGGAGGGGGCTCTGGATCAGAGCCTGAGAACTTCCACTTGGCTTGGGACACAGACCCACGTTGCAGCACTGCTTGTGATGTCATGCAGAGGCCAGTGGCCATTTATATTCCTGACCCATCTTCCCTTCCCTCCTCCCGCCTGCTCGCTGGCCCCTCTTTGTCATCCAGGGTCCTGTGGGGAAACACAGTATGTGGCAATGGAATTAAAGGTCAGGTTTTTGGAAGATAGCTTGAGGCTTTAATCACGTAGCAGCCATTAAACTTAAACCAGAGATTGTCTCATGAAACACAGCATGAGGGGCAGAGTTAAGGTGATATGGGCAGGCTTCATTTGGACACTCACTTCCTAACTTTCAAAGGGTTGGTATTGCAGCTTAGTCTTTCACATAGTTTTTATATGCAACTTCCGAGGGCTTTTAAAAGAAAAAAACAGAACAGCGATGTGCAGCAGTACGGGACCCTGGGGCTCCCTGCCCCCCATTTAGACCTGCGTGGGCTGTTGTGCAAAGCCCTGCTGTTCCATTTGAGACAGGCGTTCTGAGATGCAGCTAACCCTGCACCTCGTTTGAGGCATGGCTGCTGCGTGCGCGGAGGGAGTGGGGAAAGCGAACCGTGATTAGACTCCCCCCCATTTATCCTTGTTAGTCCTTCTTAGTGGCTTTGGAAGTTCTCGGGGCATGTCACCAAGAGGGACGCGGCCACAGCCTGAGGGCTCCCCTCCCCCTCCCTTTCGCTGCTCTGACAGTGCCCGGGCTGTGGACAGCCGTGGCCCTAGTAACGCTGACCCCCGCGAGGGCCCTAGGCCCAGAAAACAAAGGGCTGGCTGTGACAGGCTGCCCTGTGGGCCTCGCTCTCCTGTGCCGCCTGTGCGTCACCAGCGGGCGTGCGTCACACCCGCTGAGGCTGCTCCCGGCTGCGGCCCCGGCCGGCGCTGCACAGATCTCGCGGAGAGCATGCCCTTGCATGGGGCGGGGGGCCCAGCCCAGTAGGGGTCACTTGCTCTGTCACTACTGTGGCTCCAGAAATGTGCCCCCCACTTGCCTTTGGCTCAGGGTTTCTCTTCAGCGTCGGGTAGCGTAAGGGGCAGACGTGTCCCCTCTGTTCGTTTCAGCCCACGGCCCGTGGCACGAGGGATGTGCAATCCCAATCCATCAGTTACGTGGTAGGTCGACCTCGTGATGTGGCTGTTCCTTGAAGCCGTCTGCTCCCGCCCCTGTGCTGGGGCCCGTCGTTGCTTAGACAGACTCTAAAGCCTGTGGCTGCCCGGGCTGGCTCCGCGCTCCCTCTTGCCTGAGCTGTGCCCGGCTGGCCGCCCAGCACCACAGCTGTTCAGCCCCCAGGGGGCACTAGAGGAAGTGCCACGCGTGGCTGTGGGGGCGCGTGGTCCCAGTGCTGCAGCTGGCCCAGTAGGGGGCGACGCCCCGTCTGCCCGCCAGTCGCGCTGTGGGTCGGGGGTATTGCTACCGGGGAGGGGCCCTGGGAGGAGCCCTGTGCCGGCGTTGGGGCGGGCTGTGCTGGACGTTGCGGTGCTTGGGATAACACTGCCCAGCGTGCTGGGTGCAGCGTGCCGCCGGCGCTGCTCTGAGGCTGGGGAGGCCGTGGTGGGTGCCGCGGGTACGCAGCCTCAGCTGGCACACGAGTGGCGTAAGCCGGAGCCTGGCTGGGGAGGGGATTGATACGAGAGCCGGGGGCGGACTCTTGAGGTGGCATTCCAGGCATATCCCGGGGCTTATCTCGGCGCTGCGGCGAGCCCCGGGCCGAGCGGTGAAGCAGCACAGCACCTGCCGGGCTCCGTGAGGGCCGGGGCGCTGGTCTGGGGCAGGGCTCGCCGGCTGGTGCTCGGCCGCGCTGTGGGAGGGCGGGTGCAGCTTCGCGGGAGCGGCGTTCCCCGGTGTCCTGGCCTGTCTCGAGGAACCCTGCAAAAAAAAAGCTGTCGGAATCCCGTGGCCTCCTGTGGCCTCCCCTTCTCCCGGTGCCTCGCCTCGCCTCGGCCTGTCCCGGCTGGGACTTTGGGTCCGGGGGGAGGGGCCAGCTCTAGGCTGGGGCAGGGTTGGAGCAAAGGGGGCAGGCTCTGGGGGGGAGTTTGGGTGCATGCGGGGACTCTGGGCTGGGATGGGGTGGGGGCAAGGGGGTGGGCTCTGGGGGGGGAGTTTGGGTTTGGGGGTGGCTCTGGGCTGGGACGGGGTGAGGGCAAGGGGGTGGGCTCTGGGGGGGAGTTTGGGTCCGGGGGTGGCTCTGGGCTGGGATGGGGTGGGGGTAAGGGGGTGGGCTCTGTGGGGGGTTGGGTCCGGGGGTGGCTCTGGGGTGGGGGCAAGAGGGTGGGCTCTGGGAGGGAGTTTGGGTCCGGGGGTGGCTCTGGGCTGGGACGGGGTGGGGGCAAGGAGGTGGGCTCTGGGGGGGGGGGTTGGGTCCGGGGGTGGGCTCTGGGCTGGGCTGGGGTGGGGGTAAGGGTGTGGGCTCTGGGGGGGGGGGGTTGGGTCCGGGGGGTGGCTCTGGGGTGGGGGGCAAGGGGGTGGGCTCTGGGGGGGAGTTTGGGTTCCGGGGGTGGCTCTGGGCTGGGACGGGGTGGGGGCAAGGGGGTGGGCTCTGGGGGGGGGGGTTTGGGTCCGGGGGTGGCTCTGGGCTGGGGCAGGGGCTGGCTGTGGGAGGGGGCTGGGGTGTCAATTCTGATCGGTGGCACAGCCGGGCTGCTGCTAAGGGGGCTCCCTGCCCGCCCCGGCTTCACGCTGCTCCCGGAAGGGGCCACCCCATCTCCAGGCTTTGCCCCGCAGCTCTCCTGGGCCCCAGTTCTCTGTGTGTGGCCAGTGGGGGCTGCAGGGCTGGCGCTTGCAGGCGGGAGCAGCATAGACGGCCCCCAGTCGCAAGGGGCGGATGGCTGGCTGCTTCCGGGGCCGGGCGGGCGGGCTCCCTGCCTTAGCACAGCCCTGCTGGAGGCACTGAGCCATGGGGAGCCCCCAGGATGGGCTGGGCAGTGACCCCTGGGGCACCTGCAGCAGGGTCCAGGATGAGGGTCACCCCGCGGGGTGCAGCTGGCCTGGGTGTGGGGCTGCTGAGGATTAGGGGGTCAGCGGCGGCTGCTGCGGTGACACTTGAATGGTCTATTTAGCCAGGAATGTGGCTGTGGGCGGCCGTTTCCGCCTCGCGGTGGGGACAGCACGGTGGAGGCAGCCCCGGGGGGCTCGGCCCAGCCGGCAGCGGGGCTGTACGTGTCCTCGGCCCGGCCCCGCTTAGCCCTTCTTCCTTGCTGAGGCCAGGCCCCCGGCTTGGCCCGCAGGCTGGTCTTAAAGCTTGGTCCCTCGGCTGCTGGGCGCAGCACGCGACGGAAGCACGTCTGCCCAGTCGCCAGCCTGCGCCGCCGAGGGAGGAGCCCTGTCCCACGGAGGGTCTGTGGGGGACTCCGGGCTGTATGGATGGGGCTGGAGCGGCCACAGCCAAAACCAGGCTCCCAGCCAAGCGGCAGGCCGGCTAAGGCACGTTGACACGGCCCGGGGGTCTCCACTGCCTGAGACGAAGCAGGGGTGGCAAAGGAGCCGGGCTGGGAGCTGCGTCGGTTGCCCGTTGACACGGCTGCCCTCTAACACCCCAATGCCGGCCGCATTGCAGTCGCTCCCCTATGTGCCCCTGCACCGCTCTCCCTGGTCGCCCGGCTCCTGCAGCGCGCCACGGTGTCTGCACGCAGGAGGTCAAAGACCTGAGATGCAGCAACTCCCTCGGGGGGAGGAATAAACAAACAGCCCGTGCGGAGTCGGAGCAGCTCGCTCCTGGGGCGCCGCAGATCCCACACGCTTTGGCGCGAGAGACTCCAGCTGCACCCCAGCCCAGTTACTTGCCCCCTCTCCTGCCCCCCCAGCCCAGTTACTTGCCCCCTCTCCTGCCCCCCCAGCCCAGTTACTTGCCCCCTCGCGCCCAGGGGCAGGTGGCCGGCCTGCCCTGTCTCGCATGTGCGCCCCCACTTCTGGGTGGAGCGGGGCAATTTGGGAGTGGCACGGAGGACGCTGGAACCCAGAGAGCTCCCCGTCAGGCGGAGGCTGCTGCTGCGCCCTGGCTCGCCACCCTGAGCTCTGTGGGGCAGGCGGCTCATTGCCAGTGCGGATGGGAAGCGCGTTCCTGCTCGCTCGGCCCGCTGGCGTTGGAGCCGGGGCGGCTTTCCCGGACAGAGTGCTGCGGACGGGCCCGGCTGGGGGACAGAGACTGGGCGAGCAGGCGCTTACGTAACTTCTGCGCGGCTTTGCCATTTCCTGTGTTACTCCGGGTTGTCTGGCAATTGACACTTGCCGGGGGGTGACGCTGGCCGTGCAGGGAAATGCTGCCTGCTCCGGCGAGCAGCGGGTGCTACAGGAGAGCCTGTTACTACAGCCAGCCACTGGGGCTGGCAGGTCTGCCAGGGAACGCCCTGTGCAGGAATCCAGGCGTGTGGCCAGGCGCCTGCACGGGCGGGTCCCTGGGGTGCGACCTGCAGGGACCCCGCCCGCCGAGGGGAAGGGACCCTGGGAAGAGCTGCGGCCGCAGGTGCTCCAGCTTGGAGGTTGGATGGCAAACGGGGGCTGTGGAGGCGGGTTTCAGCTCCCGAGTGGCTGTTGCACTGGTTGGAGGGGAGTAGTTTTACCCACGTCCATTAGGGCCAGGCACGGGGTGGCGCGGAGAGAACTCCTGCCGCGTTCACCCATTGGGGGGTGTGGGGCCGGGAGCGCTTGGCTCTCTGCAGAGCGGGTCCAGGAGCCGGGCCTGCGGCTCCCTCCAGTGGTCTGTCCCCGTAGCGTCCGGTAGGGCCGGTCCCTGGACCGCGTGGCACGGGGCGCCTCTGCAGCCACCCACAACCGCCCGGCGCTGCACACGACGGTGACCGGTACCCTGCGCTCCCCACCTCTGCTTGCAGAGTGCCAGCTGCCCGGAGACGTCTCGGGCCGCCGTTGGCCGTCCGCACGCGAGTCCGAGTCCGTGCTGGGCTGTGGGAGCCCGGCCTCCAGGCTGGTGCATTACGGTTACCTTCCGCGCCGCCAGCCCCCTCCCCTCTGCCCCCCTGGCACCTGCTCCCTGCCTGTCCACGCGGGCGGTGCCCAGGACGCTCCGGGGCCACGACGAGGCAGGGAAGTCACCAGGGGAGTGTCCAGCCACTGGGGTCGTGTCTCTTCCGTGGAACTTCTCCCTCGCTGCCTGCCTGGCTCCTTCCCTCCGCTGCTGGCGCTGGCTCTGGCGGTGCTTGGGGGCCTGCGTCCCAGCTCTGAGCCGGGGGGGGAGGGGAGGCAGCACCCAGCACGGAGGCCCTGCCGCGTTGGCCCTGGGTTCGACAGCCATCAGCAGCCTCTCTGCACGCAGCCTGGCCCAAAGCAGCTGAGCCTACGGCTGCTGGCCCCGAGCCAGGGCAGAGGTCCTAGGGCTGCAGCGGAGCCTGCCTGGGCCCAGCAGTGGGCCGTACAGCCGCCGGAGACCAGGGGCCCCCGGAGCACGGTGCTGTCGTTTCTCCCCCGGGCCCCACGTCAGCCTGTGTTCCAGGGCTGCGGGGCGCAGGCCCCCCTTTTCTCGCCCAGCCCCACTCACCCTCCTGGGGGCAGCATTTGGTCCAGCCTGCCCCTGGGCTCCTCCCCACACACCAGCGTGGCTCGCGGCGCTGCACAGAGCAGCCGCTAGAGGGAGCCCGCGGGCCTGCGAACACAACTGGCTGGGCCCGCAGAGACTCTCCTCCGTGCCGGTGTCCTGTGCCAAGGTGCTGCCCGCCAGGCCTGGGTGCCAAGCTCTCCGGGGCCGGAGCCGCCAGCTGCATGCACAGAGGCTGGGCCCCCTCTCTGTGTCCCCAGCCAGCCCTTTGGCGGCTGTGCAAGCGGCTTTGCGCCGGAGGCTGGGGCCCTTTGCAGGCAGATGGGCCAGTAACACCCCGGCACTGGTCATGGGAGGCCCTTCCTTTCCCAAGTTGCTGGGCAGAGTGTGCAGGGCGCCAGGCGTGGCCGGGGCGGGGGGTGCTGCCGAACCCCGGAGTGGGGCCAGCTGGGCAGAGCGTGCAGGGCGCCAGGTGTGGCTGGGGCAGAGGTGCTGCTGAACCCCGGAGCAGGGCCAGCTGGGCAGAGCACGGGCGCAGGGCGGCGCGGGGCACCAGGTGTGGCTGGGGCAGGGGTGCTGCCGAACCCCAGAGTGGGGCCAGTTGGGCAGGGCGCGGGGCACCAGGTGTGGCTGGGGCAGGGGTGCTGCCGAACCCCGGAGCAGGGTCAGCTGGGCAGAGCACGGGCACGGGGCGCCAGGTGTGGCTGGGGCAGGGGTGCTGCCGAACCCCGGAGCAGGGCCAGCTGGGCAGGGCGCAGGAATCGATGTGCGTGGGAAAGGAGGGCCTGGCATTCTCCCAGCGCGGCTGCCAGGTGCCCCGCCAGCCAGGCCTTTCCGTTCCCTCTCCTCTGGGGCCAGCTGTTGCGCCGAGACACGGCCGGTTAGGGACCCGATGGGAGCCAGAAGCAGCTGCCGAGGCCCGGGAAAGGCTGAGCACGGCCCCTTAGAAAGCGGAGCGCTCGCTGGGTGGGGGCTCCCTTGTGGCCCTGGCATCCGAACCTTTTCCCGAGCTGCGGGCTGGGCGGGCTCCGGGGAGCTGAGCGCTGGGTGGCTGCCAGCAGCGACCAGTCCGCTCGGCGGATTGGCAGAGCGCCGCGGCTGGCAGCAGGTGTTTCCATTGCTGGTGCGCAGAACAAAATGTGTTCCGCACATGGGTGGGAAAACATCGTGGGCGCACTGCCCCTGCTCTTAGCCGCACCCCCCATGTCCCAGTGCGCAGTGCTGACTGATATGCCTTGGGACAGGCCACGTGTGCCCCCCCCACCAGGTGACCAGTGTCTCGGCGCGTGCTCAGCTGCAGCGGAAGCCAGACCTTGCAAACCCAGCAGCTTCGGCTGCCCGCGTCCCGGAGTGCTACCGGGTGGTACCGGGGCGCTCGCTGGCCCGTGCCAGGATCCACCCTGGCTGAATGGGGGCCTGCGAGTCTGAGCGCTCCAGGGAGAGAGCAGGGCCAGGGCGCTGGGCTCCGCTACAGGGTGAACAGGAGGGCAGCGGGAGAACAGCCTGCCACGCGAACTCAGAATCTCTTTGAACAGCACCACACCAGCGCGCCGCCCGCCTCGTCCCTGTGCAGGCCCGCTGCCTCGGCTTAGCCCGTGTCTTGGGCACGGCCTTGGCACCTCCCCGCGCCGCTGTGGCCGCCGTGCCTGTGCCTACCCCTGCCCCAGGAGCCGTGGGACGTGCCAGAGGGAGCTCCGGCTGCCCTGCCGCCAGTGGAGACCAGCGCGCTGGGAATGGCAGCTGGGTGGCATGGCCAATGTGAAACATCTGCTCACGCCCCGCTGGCCTGCTCTTTCTAGCAGCTTCCGGCACCCCCCGGGCTAAGCCTCTGCCAGGCCGTGCGTGGCGGGTGGGCGCCAAGCCCTTCACGTGGCCCGTGGCGCTGGCCGGGCCCTTCGCCTCGCTTCCCGCCCGCGGTCGGAGGTTTGCGAGTGGGTGCCTGGGCCCTCGCTCTGGTTCCTGGAGGGGTTTCCTCGCCGTGGGAACTGGCCACTGCAGTGGAGGAGCTGGCCGGTGCGGCTGGGCGTGGGTTCGGCCGGGGAGCAGAAATCTGGAAAGCCGCGCTGGCCTGGGCTGCTCTCCATCTGGGCCATGCCCAGCGCCCTCGCGCCCCTCCCTGCTGCGGGGATGAACCAAGCGTGGTCTGCGGGGACGTGCCTGGCACCGGGAGCCGGCGGGGAAGCGGCTGAGGGGAGAGGCCGTTCTCACGGAGCCCGGCGGGGGAGGCACTTTGGCTCCGCTCGGCCGGGGGCTCCCAGAGGAAGAGCGGGAGCCGGGTGTCAAGGCCTAGAAGTGGGGGAGGGGAGGGGCTTTGTGCCTGACTGTCTCTCCAGCAGCCCCGGGCCTGCTTTGGCCAGGCCGCTCCTGCCCTAGTGCCCGGGAGGCCGGCTCCCCGCTCAGGCACCCGAGGATTTCAGCTGCTGCTGCGCTCAGTCAGCCCTGCCCCCCGCCCACGGGGACGTTAGCGCAGCCGGGGCGGGGCGAGGGGCTGGCAGCCTGGCACGGGGGGAGCCCTTTCTCCGCGCCCTTCCTGGGGCTGTCCCCGTGCCCGCCCCGGTCGGTGGGGCCGCGCCAGCGGGCTCCTCGCTGGGAAAGGCCGGGGGCAGCTGGAAGTGACGTGCGGGGGAGGAGAGGTGCCCGGCTGGGCCGGGAAGGAGGGGGTGCAGTCGCACCCAATGGGTCTCCTGTGCCCTGGCGCTGGGCAGGGAAGAGAGTCACCGGTTACCGACAAGCGGCTGCCTACTGGTTTCTGTTGCTGGTTCATCTCTGCCCGCTCCCAGGAGCTGGCCATGCAGCTGCTGCCCTGGTGTGCGCCAGGACTGAGAGCCCAGCTGGCAGCTGGTCCGGGATGGGGCCAGCAAGGGCCATCGCGGGAGCTGGCGGGGACTCCCCTGCAGTCGTGGGTTTCATGGCTCTAGGCTCACTGCTCAGAGATTCTTTCCACCGCCCTGCTGCCCAGCAGCGGAGCCTCGGGAGAGGCCTGGCCTGGCTGACCCGGGCGCTTTGCCCAGGGGGAGGCGCTCACACTGCAGGAAGCTGGGGCGGGAGGAACATGGGGGTCAGAGGCTGCTTGCGGGGCAAGGAGCCCAAAGCAGGGCCCTGTGTGCAGGGGGTGTCCTCTGTAGCTCTGTGCCGTGGGCCTGGGTAGATCTGCTCCCAGCATGTCGCTAGAAGCCATGGGGCTCTGCCCAGACCAGCGGGCGAACCCGAAGGATCCAGCCTTTGCGTCTGTCATGGCGCCCACGTGCGTGGCCCCCGGCGGAGGGGCGGCCCGAGGCGTGTGCCGGTCGGGGGCCTACGCCCGGCATGGGAGTGCTGCCCGTGCGCTCACTGGAGCAAGTGGCCCTGCCGACGAGGGGCTTGTGCAAAGGGAGGAGGCGCTGCTGCGTGGGCCCAGAGCCCTTCCAAGCCTGACCGCTCGGCCCGGGGGGGCGGGTCCCCCAGGCTGTGGGGAGTCGCAGGGGGAGCCTGGCGCCCTGTGGCCCGAGGGGCAGGCCGGGCGGGGCGTCTAGCCCATCGAGCTGCCGTGTGCCGTCTGAGAGAGGCCCGGGCCAGCCTCGGCGCTGCTGCCCCTTTCGCTACTGCAGAGCCCGGAAAGCCCCTCCCACGGCGCTGCCCGAAAACGCCCTTGTCTGCCGCTCCCTGGCTAGGAGCAGTCGGGGCAGGCAGCCGCTGGAATCCGGGCTGGCGGTGCGTGTGGCGTGACTGCGGCCCCCGGGCGCGACAGGCTCGCAGGGCGTCAGGAGTGTGCGAAGCCGGCAGTGCCCTCGGGGCGCGGAGCCAGAGACTTGTTTGGCCCATGGTGGCGCGGGAGCGGAAGGCTGAGGAGAGGCCGGCTGGTGCCACGGGGTTTGTTTCCGTTTTCCCCATCGTTCCCTGCCCGTAGAAGCCCTGTTTTCCGTGCCCCCCGCACACCGCTCAGAGGAGCCCCGCCGGCGGGTGCTGGTCTGCGGGCAGCTCCCTGGCGCTGGAAGGAGAACGCCTGGAGCCGTCTCTCGGGAGCCACGTGGCTGAAGCACAGGCACTGCCGAGGGCCGGGCTGCTGTGCGCAGGCTGGGCTGGGCAGCGACCCTAGTGCCGGCGCCAGGCTGGGCCACGAGGAACGGGTTCCTCTCCTGCTGCCGGCTGGACGCCCGCCCCGCTACTCCTTGGGGCATCCCTGGCCCCAGGCACCCCGCTGGGCTTCAGAGCGGCCCATGCCAGAGTATCCGCCTTGTGTCGGCGGGGCGTGAGCCGTTAAGTGGCACCGTCTGTCCCTGTGGAATTGGCCTCGCGCCGGACTGAGCCCAACGCCCGTCACACACTGGTGCCCAGACTGGATCCGCTGCCCCTTCGCCCGAGCATCCAGCTCTCTGAGCTCTCCAGTGGGTCGGTGTCCCTCGTGGCGGGCGCAGAGACAAGACGCCCAGGGCCACGGGCGCTCTTCCGGCCACATCTCCCTTCCGCGTTGGCGGTGTGCAGTGGGAGCCGGCGGCGGGGGCGCCAGGTCGCGCACAGCTAGCAAGGGCCTGTCTTACCTGCTGGGAGTTTGTGTCGCCCCGGCGTTGGAGGCAGCCTGCTCCGTGGCTTAGCCGTGGCGGGGAGCGTTCCCACGCAGCTCAGGCCTCTACTGGACCTGGGGCAGAGAGACGCTTGCCCGGCGCTCTTCCCCCGGGGGCTCCTGCCCGCCCAGCTGCCCCTTCGGAGACAGGCGATGCCTTGGCCCGCGCTGCACCGAGTGGTTGGGCTGCAGCAGACTGCACCAGGTGCCGTGGCTCTTCCTTCCCAGCCCCGGGGCCGGGCGTTCAGGGGAGTCAGCCGGGGCGAAGCCCGGAGCTGGGGACGGCTGACCTGGGGGCAGAGGCTGGGCCGGGAGGGGCAAACGAGGCGGTGTAGGGGGTGGGGAAGGGAGGCTGCTGCTCCACAGGAGAGCAGAGGGGGCCAGACGCGGGGTTTCGGGTTGGGGAAGTCTCCCTGGAGCTCCGTCACAGGGACAGCCCCCGTGCAGGAAGCTGTGCTGGCCGGCTACAAGCCGACACGAGCCCCTGGCGCCGGGCCGGTGCCCGTAGCGCTGAGACGACCCTTTCTTGCCACGTCACCCATGGGCCGGTGTCAACAGTGTCCCCTCCGGGCTGCCCTGCCACTAGAAACAGGGCTGCCTGGGGCGCTGGGCTCCCTCCTGAGCTCTCGGCCTGGGCAGGCGGTGAGGGGCCCCGATGGGAGGAGGGAGCTGACTCCGCAGGGCCTGGGGGCAAGAGAGGAAGGCTCCCCGGGGGGGTTGCCGCCTGGAGTCGGAGGCTAATGGAGTGTGGCGGGGAGGGGTCTGTAGGTGCCGGGGGGGGGGGGCGGCGCCCATGCTGCAGTGTGTGGGGGGAGGGGCTGGAGAACTCGTGGAAACGTGCGCTGCAGTCCAGAGCAAAATGCTAGTGCAGTGGCCATTCTGTACAAGCGCGTGCGTGTTGGTCCCTGCACAGCTGCTCTGTGGCCCAGCTGAATACCCGATTGTCAGGGGCGTGGGCCGGCTGGGTGTGTAAAAGAGCCCTGCTTTGTTCTCCCGGCACTCGCCCTGAGGAGCTGTACTGACCCCAGCCAGACCAACGTCCACCCAGCCCCGGGTCCTGTCTGCTCACAGCGGCCAGGGCCAGGTGCCCGGAGGGAGGGAACACAACAGGGAATTCACGTGTGATCCTTCCCCTGTCACTCCCTCGAGAGAATCCGAGGCCAGGGACCCCATTCCTACCCAGCCTGGTTAACAGCCATTGATGGACCTAATCTCCATGAATCTAGCTAGCTCTTTTTGGAACCCTGTTAAAGTCCTGGTCTTCACAGCTTCCTCTGGCAAGGAGTTCCACAGGTTGACTTAGTCTCCTCCTCTAGTCTCCTCTTTTCTAAGCTGAAAAGTCCCCGTCTCTTCAATCTCTCTTCTTACGGCGCCATTCCAAACCCCTCATCGTTTTTGTTGCCCTTCTTGGAACCTTTTCTGAACAGGCACCTGTCTGGCAGGGCTGGGGCGAATGGGCAGGCAAGTGCTGGCGTTGAGAGAAGGGCGGGGACCCATCCCTGCACCTCGCCAGACAGGCTGCAAGGCCTGTGTGCCGTACCTCCACCCATGGCTCCGGAGGCAGCCACCCTGCTGGCGGGCGTGAGATTCGACAGCCGCGGTCGTTTGGACGGCCGTTAGCGGAAGGTGGTGGGGGCAGAATCCGTGGCAGGTGCGTGGGAACGTGCGACCCGGAGTGCGGGAGTGGGACCCTGGTGCGTGTCGGGGGGGGGTTCCGAGCGGTCCCAGACGTGGGGGGAGGGTAGCAGTGGGCTCTGCAGGCTGCTCCGGAAGTGACCCCCCCCCCCATCTCTCAAGCAAGGCACAAGTGCAGCATTGTTCAGGGCAGCGCGGCCGCGCAGCGGCAAGGCCCAGGGAACGGCAGAGGAGAATGCCGGCGGAGAGCGGACTTGTGGGGAGGGTTGTGGGGGTGCTGCCGAAAGCAGCGCCAGGCTGGGCGTTGATGTCTCAGGGGATGCTCTTAGCCGGAGCACGCTGCTGCCAGGGGCTGTGCAGGGCAGAGGCGCGGGCGGAAGGCTGGGCATGGCGTGGCGAGTGGATTGGATGGGGTCAGGGCACCACGGCGGCTCCCAGCAGCTTGGACTGGGGCCTGCACCTTCGTGGGTGGCTTTCTGAAAGTCTGAGCCTCCCATAGGGACTGTGGCTGGCTGCTGCCATAGGCGTTGGGGCTGTAGCCGGGTCTCCCCTGCGCACGGCGGGCCGGGGACGTGGACGCAGTTCCCCCGGGGCGGGGCTGAAGACTTTCGGTGGCTTCCTCTCACCTGGGGGCCACTCGCCTCGTCGGCCTCTTGCCGCAGCTGAGGCTGGCTGGGAACGCGAGGCCGGACATGTGAGAAGCCTCTGCCGCGAGAGGCCGCTGCGTGTGGGGCGCGAGGCGGGAAGGAGAGACGTGGCGCCGGAGAAGCAACCTGCTCCCGTCGCGCTGCAGAACAGCCGCTAATCCCCTTGCGCCGCGGGCGAGAGGGAGCTACAGGGGCGGGGCGGGGAGTGGCTGAGGAACCCGGAGGGGGCGCAGAGCCGGCTGCAGGGCGCTGGGCAGAGGAAACCCCTTGTGTGCCTGGAGCTGGCCCCCGCCCGGTCCCCGTGGCCGCGGCAGGGACGGAGCTCTGGGGTGCCGGGTGGGCAGGAGCAGGGCTTCTGTCAGGCTGGGCCCCTCCCCAAGCGTCTCCCTGGCTGCCTGGGCTGGGGCTCCGGCCGGTTTCACTGCGGCGCACGGGTGCATTTCACACCCCTGGCCGAGTTGCAGGGTGTGAATGTCCTCAGGGGGGCGGCCTATCAGCCGGCGTCCGCGCGGCTTGTTGTTCTGCGCTGTAGTGGCTGGCGCGTCGGGCTCCGGGGCTGCTTCGCCCCTGCCTGTGCCGTGCGTCTGGCCTGCACCACGCGGCTCGGGAGCAGCCGCCACTCCCCCGACTCCCGGGTGATTCTCTGGGTCTTCGAAAGCGCGCGGGGCAGCGAGGGGCCCTTGGGTGGAAAGGTAGAGCGGGGGGGCACGGGCAGGGAAGGGCAAAGGAGGCTGAGTGGGGGGCGTGACCTGCACGGCAGGTGGCGGCCGCTGGGGCGCGGCGAAGGCCGATGTTCACGCCCCGGGCTGGCGGCGCGGCGAGTCCTGCGCGTCTCCGTGCCGTGACCCAGGGAGCCGAACTCTGCCCCGATCTCGCCCCGCCCTGGGGAAGCTCTCGGCTCGCTGGCGTGGAGCCAGGCTGGACTCCCCTGGGGGCAGAGCGCTGGCTGGCGGCAGGGCACGGGACACAGCTGCCCGCACGCCCCGGTTCTCCAGAGCGCCACAGCAGCCCGCAGGGCAGGGGCCTGGCCAGCCCCCGGGACGTGCGAAGCTGCCTCGTTCCCGGGGGCGCAGAGGCTCCGAGCAGCCCGCTCCGGCCAAGCCTGCTGAGGGGGGATGCCCCAGCCAACACCTGCGGGAGCCAGGCCAGGGGTGCACCCCCGGAGAAGCGGCTGCCCTGCCCTAGGGGCTCCTCACCACGGCCGGTCGGACAAGCGGCGCTGCGGGCGAGAGGGAGTTAAAGGCGCTGGGCAGAGGGGAGAACCCTCTTGTGCCCTGGAGCTGGCCCCCCGCCCGGTCCTGGCTGTGAGCAGGGCTGGGCCGGGCTCTGCCTGGCCACTCCTCCCTGGGCTGGGGCTGGGGCTGCGGAGCACAGAGCAGTGCGAGCTGTCCGGGAGGCAGGGCTGTGTCCATGGCTCCAGCCGGGCAGCGCCTGAGCCTCCTGCTCTTGCTGGCTGCCTGCGGCTCCATGGCCCAGGCGCAGCTCTTCAGCTGGCTGTGGGGGGGCCAGAAGAACCCTGCGGTGCCGCTGCCCCCCCCGGCGAAGCCCGCTCCAGGGGCACAGACAGCGGAGCCGCTGAGCTCTCCCACGGCCCCAGCAGCGGTGCCGGCGACCACGCAGCCGGGGGACTCCGCATGGAACACAGAGCCGGTCACGGGGCGGGCGCCAAGCGCTGCCTCCACCGCCCCCGCCCTGGCGCCCCTGCCCGGGCCCCAGGAGAACATCACGGGGGTGGGGGCGGAGATCCTGCACGTCGCGGAGGGCATCAGGAGCCTGGTCCAGCTGTGGGGTGAGGGCAGCACCCTGAGGACGGGGAACACCGGGGGACAGACAACCGCGCACACCCGCCTGGCTGCTTCCAGCTCTGCCGGGGGGCCGGCCGGCCACGGGAACACAACAGCCGCCTCGCCGGGGCACGGCCAGAGCCTGCCAGGGACCGGGCCACCCGAGCCTTCGCCCGCCGGGCCAGCGAGTCCTCCGCCCGCCTGGAACGGGACTCGGGCCCCCTTGCGGACGCCAGCGGCGGCTCCTCCAGGTAGTGCGGCCTCCCCGGGCGGAGGTGACTGTGGCGAGGTGGGGTCTTCCCAGGGCCCCCTTTCGGCGGAGGGGCCGGAGGGTGCCGCCCCCCCCCAGGTGAGGGCCGCCCCAAAGCGAGGAGGAGTTTCGCCGGCTCCCGGCGCGCTGGATTGGCGGGAGCTGCGGAGCGATGTGGGTGGGCGGGCGGGTTCCCTGGACCCCCGGCCCTCCCATTCAAAGCACTCGCGCTCCCCCGGGCTTGCTGCCCATCACGGCCGCACAAATCCCCGCGACCAATCCGGGCAGAGCGCTGCCCCTGCCGCCGTGCATTCTGGGAAAGCCCTGGCCGAGCCCGGTGCGAGCCCGCCCGGTGCCGCGTCTCGTGCGAATGCAACTCACTCTGTGGACTCCTTCGCTGCCCGTAACGCCGAGTCTCTCGAGTTCGATTTACTAACCCCCACTCTGCGACTGTACAACAGCGGTAGCCTGGGGCTCACTCCCCCCTTCCCTGGACTGCCTGTCCCCGCCGGGAGCTGCCTGCCCCTCCCCGCCGGCCTGCCGGTGTGCAGCAGCCGGGCCAGACGCCGCTTCCGCCTGCCCAACTATTTCCAGCATGCCAGCGAGGTGGAGATCCGGGCGGCGGTGCATGAGTGGGAGGGGCTGCTTGCCGCGCGGTGCCACCGCTTCGTGGAGTGGTTTTTCTGCTTGCTGCTGGTGCCGGCGTGCAGCGCCTCCGTCCCCATCACGCCCCCGCCCTGCCGGGGCTTCTGCGAGGCCCTGCAAGACCTGTGCTGGAGCCAGCTGACAGAGGGGCGCCTCCCCATCCCGTGTGACTCTCTCCCGGCGGAGGATTCGGGGTATCCCTGCGTCTTTGTTAAGGTGGCCGCAGGTAACACTTCCTGCCCGGCTCCCTCTGCCCTTGCTGCCCACGCAGAGCCCCCACCCTCCTTCTTTTGGGGTGTCTGCATGGGCCGAGGAAGGGGGGTGCCTGGGGCTGCCCCAGGCCTCACGGGGCCCATGGCTGCTCTCGGCCAGGAGCTGCCCTCCGGGGGCTGGCACCAGCGGGGAGCTCAGAGCGCCCGTCTGGCGAGGGTGCCCCCGGCCAGATGCTGAAGGAGGAGGATGGCAGGTGGAAGGGGGCAGGTGACCCCCCCACGAGACCTCCCACTCCTCTAGCTGTGGGCCAGAGGGGAGCCCACCCAGCAGCCGGCACTGCCCGTTCCCAGGTTAGACGGGCACCGTGTGCGCGGCAGGGCTCGTGCCTGGCCGGGTGCTCCAGGGCCAGGGAGTGCGCTGGGCCCGGGGCCGGCGACCTCGTGTGCACTCCGCTGTGCCGGCTGCCTGCGTGGAGCCCAGAGGTGTTCCCGGGGCAGCGGGCCACACTCCTCTGGCGGGGGTTAATGATTGGCCCGTCCGCAAACGTTTGGGAGCAGGTGGCGGGCTGTTTGCTTTGCAGGGGCCGCCCCAAGAAGCGTGCGTCTCCGGCCGGCCACGCGCTGACGGGGCTCCCCAGGGCGAGGGACCCAGCGAGCGTGCCGCTGGTGGGAGAGCGGGACTGCCCCGCGCGCTGCAACAGGCGCTCTCCCCACGGCGCCTGCTGGCGTGCACAGAACGTGGCCCTGCCGCCGCCAGCCCCCCGGTCGTACGGCCTGCGGGTTTCACGCCTCTTCCCCCATTTCCTACCATGGGGGGCGGGAGTCGACTGGACCCGCTCCGGGCTCTGCCGGCTCCTTGTTCCCCGGGCTGTCGTGCCTGGGAGCTAGCTCCGGACCAGGGCTTGGGCTGCCTGGCAGGGCCGTGGGAGGCCGCTTCAAGCAATGCCCGCTTTTTTCTGCCGGGATACTGATCTGCCTGGGGAGGGGTCCCGCCAGGCCTGGCCTTGCCTTGGCCGCTGCCCCGCCATTGAAGAGTCCTGGCGTGGGGCCGGCCCTCACAGTGACGCGCTCCCAAAGCACGTGGGGGGCTGGGAGGCGGCCGCTGGTGAGAGGGCAGAGATGGGGTGGGAGTAGGGACCGCTCCAAGCAGCCGGCCCGCCAGGCCCAGACCAGGGAAAGCCAGTGCAGGCACGTTCCCTGGCTGGCCTCTGCTCCCAGGGTGCCCGAGGGTGCCGGGTCCGGGTCCTTGTGGGCTTACTCCTGTGCCTGCCTCTCCCCCCACCCCCAGGCTGTGCCAGGCAGCTGCGGGGGGCTGGCACACAACAGCGTAGAGTCTCCCCTGGGCTGGGCGGCTGCAACTCCGGGGCTTTTAGGCCAAGCCTGGGAGTAGCAGCCAGGCAGCAGGACCTTACAAATCCAGATCCTGGCTCTTGCCGTGGCCCATGGGACCGGCCAGCCGGGCTGAATAGCTGGGGGACCCCAGAGAGGGAGGCGTGGCCAGAGTGCGCCCGTGCTGCCTGGCTGGGGGGTGCAGTTCTGCAGGGAGCCACAAATCTTTCTCCACCACGTGCAGTCGCCTGTCACCATGCACAGGTCGTTAGCAGCAGCAGGGCCAGCGCCATGTCTGGAAGGCCAGCCCTCCGGGGCCGGGCAGCTCGGGAACACAGTGGGGCGGAGCGGGGCAGAGTCTGGAAAGCCAGCCCCCAGGGCCAGGCAGCTCGGGAATCTGGCGCGGCGGAGTGGGGCAGTGTCTGGAAGGCCAGCCCCAGCAGCTCGGAATTGCACGGTGCCGCTACACAGGGTGTGGCCGAACACGGGGGCCGGAGGCGGGGCAGCAGGTGAGAACGCCCGGCAGGCTGTCGTTGGGCGGTGAAGCCGCACTCTAGCGCTCCTTTCTTGGCGAGGGTGGCAGCTTCCTTTGCTTCGCCAGCCCCGGAGGCGAGCGTGGCTAACTCTGTGTGGCACCGGTACGGCCTCACCGGGCGCACGCTCTCTGCTCCTGCTTCTGTCGGGCTTGGGGGCGTGGCAGCTGCATCTGAGTCTGGTGGGCAGTGGGCTGGCGCCTGGCCCCTGGCACTCAGATGGGACGCTCCCCGTTGCTGGTGCCTGGTGACCACCACACGTGGCGTTGGCCACGGAACGAGGGTTTGTCCGTGTCTCCCGGTGGCTGTCGAGGCCTGTGGGGTTTGGCGGGTCCGGCAGGCCGTGATGCAGTGGGACCCGGTGTGTACAGACACGGGTAGGAACGCTCCATGGCAGGACAGAGGCTGGATGTGCAATGGGACCGGGGAGCCGGCGCCCTGTCGAGCCGTGTCCCTGGTGCTGCGGAACGCCAGCGGGCGGAACCGAACCCACAACCCTGGAGCTTGGTGCAGGAGCCTCTGCTGCACCGGTGGGCTCCCAGCTCCGGCTGTCGCACAGACTCCTCCTCTGAGCAGCCTCAGTGCCCCACGGGCAGCGGTGGTGAGTTTCGTGTCGGGTCAGACCGCGCCGGCCCGCGCCGTTCGTCTGCAGCGTGTCCCGAGGCCGGTGTGGGCCCGGACAGGAGCCGTCCCTGGGACGTGCCCACATGCAGCGAGGCTCCGTTTCACACCCACCACGGTGCTGGGCCCTGGACCTTCGCGGCCCAGAGGCTCCGTCCTGGTGGACCCTGCCTGCCAGGGGTCCCCGCATCGGTTGTCCAGGGAGTGAGAGCCTCCAGCGGTGCCAGCTGGGGAGCGAATCGCCCGGCTCCGGGAGCCAAGTGACTAGGTGCGATCCGGGAAATGGCACACGCCTAGGCCTCGGGCGGGCTGAAGCGGGGCCGGCGCGTGCCTGAGGCGCCACAGCCCGCAGAGAAATGCAAGAGCAGAGTTTGATTGTTACGGAGCCGTGCGACCATTCGGGGGCGCTGCTTCACACTGACAGCCTGGGCGAGTTCTCTGCTGTCGCCTCTCCCCTTGCTTGTGTCTCGCAGTGCACTGCGGTCGGGAGCATCTCGTCCACTCCAACCAGGCCCGGGAGAGGCGGCGCCCCTGGTCTCGCTGCACCGGCGGGTTTTCTCCGTTTCCGTGGCGGGCTGGGGGCACTGAAAGGGGGCTCAGGCTGCCCCACGAAGCGGCGTGGCTCCCCTCTCCTTGGCGCGCTGCGGGGCAAATATTTATCCTGCCTGTGCGATCAATAATTTCCAAAGGTCGACGGTTGGGATCAGAATGTGCCGGGGCGACTACCGCGCGTCCCAGTGCGTGGGGAGCACAAGGCGAGTGTGAGCATCGCACGAGCGTGTGAGCCATTCGGCCGTGACACAGGAGGCTCCCCCTCACCCTGATAACGGCGGGCGGCTTCCGTGCAAGGAAACGTGCCTTGGCTAAGCCCGGCCGCCAGCAGAGCAAGCCGCTGGCCCTGTCACCTCCTGCTCCCTGGGAACGGCCGGGTGGCGGGGGGGTCTCGATTGGCCCCTGCCGACGGGCCTCGTGTAGGGCAGAGCCAGCTCTGCATTGTCGGGGCTGCAGAAGCGGAGCAGAAGGCCGAAGCTGGGGGCGAGGTGGTGCTGCTCGTGGCAAGGCCGCCCACGCTCGTTCAATCGAGAAGGGCTGCTCAAGGGGAGGTGGAACAGCTGCCGTCCAAGGGCAGGTGCTGAGGCCTGGGACCGCTCAGCTTGGAAACTGGACCCAAGGGGGCATGTTGGAGGTGTGGAGACAGTGAGGCAGGAAGGGTTGGTTGCTCCTTCGCATGACATAAGAACTAGGGGTCATGAGATGAATAGGCAGCAGGTTTGAAACAAGCACAAGGAAGCACTGGTTCACACCGCGCACAGCCAACCTGTGGAACTCCTTGCCAGAGGATGCCGTGAAGGCCAAAGCTGTAACAGGACTCAAAAAAGAGCTCGATAAATCCGTGGAGGTTGGGTCCATCAGGTGTCCCTAGCCTCTGTTTGTCAGGGGCTGGGAATGGGCGACAGGAGAGGGATCACTGGATGATTCCCTGTTGTGTTCACTCCCTCTGGGGCAGCTGGCATTGGCCGCTGTGGGCCGATGGGACCCTGGGTGAGACGGGCCTTGGGTCTGACCCAGCCTGGCCGCTCTGTGTCCCTCCTTTCGGGTCCTGTTTACACAGGTGACTGCCACAGAGCCTGGCAAGCGGGTCTGCCATGGGCAGCTGCGTGAGAACAGCTACCGAGCAGGGAGGCCTGCAGAGAACAGGAGCCGAGCACTGTGACGCGCAAAGCTGTGTGTGTGTGGGCGTTCCCGGGGGGGTTGTGCTAAGCACTGCCCTTCTCTGAGAGCTGGGGGGCCGGGTAGTGCTTTGGGGGGACAGACGGGCCGGATAGTGCTTTGGGGGGACAGACGGGCCGGGCCGCTCTCCGGGAGCGTGTCACCTTCCAATGGCGGGCAGGCGAGCGGGTGCTGGCGTTGCCGGCACGGTGGCTGGTTAGCCTTGCGCGCGGCTCGCTATGCCACCACGACACTCCAGGGCCGTGGGCCAGAGGCCTCCAGGTGGCCAGAACGGAGCCCCAAGCCCCCGAGTACTTGTGCCCCCCAGCTTGTGGGCCTGGGAGTGGGGGCCACACCAATCAGCTGGGGCTGTCGCTGGACACCAGCCTCGGACCCCCGTCTCGGATGGAGGAGCCGGGCGCTGCCGCTGCCGTGGGGTGTTGTGGGGGCCAGTGCTTTACAAAGGCAGAACCGCTCTGCCCCTGGGCTCTGGGCGTGCGGGAGAAACTGCGTCCCCGCCAGCTGGAGCCACGCGTCACTGCCTGCTGGGGGCCAGTGGGCGCGCTGCTGCCGGCTGCTTTGGGGGGTTACGGGCTTGCTCCTCCGGGTTCCCTAGTGCGGTGCCACGCCTGGATCTCGTGAGACGCGGAGCCAGAGCCGCCCCCGGCAGAGGTTTTCCAGCCTTGCTGCGGAGAGTGTCGGCAGCGGGGGGGCGGGGCAGCCGCTGTTCCCTTCGTGGCTCCAGCCGGGGGCAGATAGTTGCTTCGCGTCCCCAACTTCCTGGCAAGCCTTCCCTGCGCGCTGCCGGGGCTGCAGGACAATGCGCTGTTGTCGGCGGCAGCCCTGGGGTCGCAGCTGGCCTGCGGCGCGAGCCCCCATCTGTGCGGTTCTGCTGAGCGCAGCCACCCACCCTGCTGGCAAGCCCCATCCGCTTCCCCTGGCGCCGCCCGGTGCCCGCTCTGCCCTGCTGGGGCCGACCTTGTAAGCGCTGCCTCTGCTCGGCTGTGGGGCGCGCCGTGTGGCAGGAGAGCCCGGCGTGCGGGGGGCAGGATGCAGCTGGCAGCCCCTTTCCCTGCACGGCGGGGCTGGCGCTCGCGTGCTAAACGTAGCGGGTGGGCACCGTGTGGCCAGGGAGAACAGGTGGCGCCTCAGACTCCTCCACGTGACGGGGGGCTGCCTCCCTTCCCGCAGCCCCCCTCCTGTGGGCAACAGGGTGGGGGAGCCAAGTGGAGCAGCTGGAAGTGCGCCCGTAGCCCCCTGCTTCCTCAGGCAAGCCCACAGGGGAGAGCGGCACGTGGGTTCCAGCGTGGCCTATTCCAGCCGTTCCAAGGACCCCATGCGGGAGCGGGGGACGGGTTGTTTGACCTTCAACACAACCCAGGCCACAGACCCCAGAATTCACGGCTGCTTCCAGTCCAGCAGCCGCCCCTCAGGAGCGCGCCTCCCTCGGGGAAACGGCCGGGCTCGGCTTCCCGCTGCCCCGCGATGGAGAGCCCCCGCCAGCCCCCCCGTGTCAACGCTGCCGCTCGGGCGCCCAAGCCCAGGTCTCTTGGGTCCGAGCGCCGGGAGCTAGCCTGGGCGTGTGGCCAGGGTGGTCTGCCCTGCGTCGGCTCCCCTCGGTGCATCGTGGCGAGGGACGTGGCCAGGGTGGTCTGCCCTGCGTCGGCTCCCCTCGGTGCATCGTGGCGAGGGGCGTGGCCAGTGTGGTCTGCCCTGCGTGGGCTCCCCTCGGTGCATCGTGGCGCTGTGGCCAGGGGCATGGCCAGGGTGCTCTGTCCTGCGTGGGCTCCCCTCGGTGCATCGTGGCGCTGTGGCCAGGGGCATGGCCAGGGTGCTCTGTCCTGCGTGGGCTCCCCTCGGTGCATCGTGGTGAGGGGCGTGGCCAGGGTGCTCTGTCCTGCGTGGGCTCCCCTCGGTGCACTGTGGCGCCGTGGCGAGGGGCGTGGCCAGGGTGCTCTGCTCTGCGTCGGCTCCCCTTGGTGCATTGTGGCGAGGGGCGTGGGTGGCGCAGGAGCCTTGCAGCTGGCCCAGCGAGGAGACGGTCGCCCGACCTGAGTGGGAACACGCAGCGCCGGTCGGAGCATGCTGGTTCAGGGCAGTTGGTTTTGTGGCACGTGGCCCCCATTGAGGGCCAGGAGGCGCTGCAGTGCTAGGTGCTGGGCCAGAGACGCCTGGTGCGCCACCTAGTCGGCGCGCGGTAGCTCTTGCCGTCGCAACTCACAGGGCGTCCCTGCCACAAAACCAGCCGCACTTTCAGAGCAGGGCCGTGCTCTCTTGTAGCTCCGAGCGCCGAAGAAAAGCACCTGAAGCCACGCAAGCCCCACGGCCCTTTGTGCCGGCGCGTTGGGGACTCCCCAACACTGCATCCCGTCCGCAGCCACAGGAGACTCCGCCGGCCAGGAGAACGGGGGGTTTGTTGCTTCTCAGAGGTACCGCACGGCCCGCGTTCCACGTGGGCATCGGCGTGGGGGGCCAGCAGCCTCTGACCCTTTGGGGCAGGGACACGGGCCCTGAAGCGCCCGCACTTGCTTTAGTCCCTTCTCTTCGTGTTTGCCAGCTCAGACTCAGACTCAAAGGCGAACCCCTCGGCCCCGGGCCGCTCCCGCCTCCGCTGTCCGGCTCCCGGAGCCAAGGCGAGTCTTGGCCCCAGGGGTGAGACGCTGACACTTCCCCAGGGAGTCCTCCCTGGCCTCCCCGCTCATGCAGAGAGAGGTGCCCGCCCCACTGCAGCACCCCTGCTGCGTCACACCCTTCTGTGCAGGGCGTGTGGCATGGCCACGAGTGTCCCGTGTGCTCTGGCAGGCCGAGCAAACGTCTTACAGACGCCCTGTTCCCTGCTCCGTCGCTTCTGGCGCCAGGGGGACGCTGCAGCCACCGGCTTCGTCTTCGTTCGCTATTCTCAAAACCTCCCTGAACGGCGTCGTGCTGAGCGAGGCCTGACACCGGCGCAGCTGCCGGCTGCATCCCGGACGTCTTCCGCGGCCAGGATCCGCCTCTGCCAGCCCTGCCCCGAGTCCAGGCGCGGCTCTGTCCCTCTCGGGCGCGGGGGGATTGGTCGGGCGGCGCCCAGGGCGCTGTGGCGGGCGCTGGAGTGCCCAGGGGAGCAGGTCGCGTGGCAGGGCGGCGGGGGATCGGGGCGGTGAGCGGGGAGTTAAATGTTGGGGCCGTGCAGCCTCCTGCTCCACTGACCTAGGCTGGGAAAAATCTCACACCCGCCGTGGGTGCGGGGCGCTGGCGGAGCAAGAGCAGTGCGCTGCCAGCTGTGTGGCTGGGCTGCCAGAGCCCCTCCTGGAGAGGCGGCGGCCCGGGCTGTCCTGCAGCCGGGAAGCCCGCAGGCTCCAGGCAGGCAGTTGGCGCAGGGGCCGTTCCCAGGCAGCGGGGGAAGGGGGCGGGGGAGGAGAGGCGTTCGCGCTAAGCCTCTCGTCCACGCTGCCCCGAGCAGCCTCGCTGTGCGCTCCCGCCCGGGGCGAGTCGTCCCTCCGGCGCCCCTCCCGCCCTGCCCGGGAGTCAGACCCAGGGCCTGAGAGCAGGGCAGATGTCCCCTGTTCCCCGCAGCCGGCCCAGTGCTAAGCATGTGCGCGTTGCCCATCTCACAGGTTCTTGGCGGCCGCGGGTCCTGCCCCTTCCTGCCACAGCATCCTGCCTTTCTCACCAGACTTTGTCCTGAGCTGCCTGCCTGCCATGGGCCGGAGCTGCTCCGTCTCTGCGCACCCTTCCCTGCTCCCTGAGCCCCGGAGCCGCTCCGTCTCCACGCGCCCTTCCCTGCTCCCCCAGCCCCGGAGCCGCTCCGTCTCCGCGCGCCCTTCCCTGCTCCCCCAGCCCCGGAGCCGCTCCGTCTCCACGCGCCCTTTCCTGCTCCCCCAGCCCCGGAGCCGCTCCGTCTCCGCGCGCCCTTCCCTGCTCCCCCAGCCCCGGAGCCGCTCCGTCTCCGCGCGCCCTTCCCTGCTCCCTGAGCCCCGGAGCCGCTCCGTCTCCACGCGCCCTTCCCTGCTCCCCCAGCCCCGGAGCCGCTCCGTCTCCGCGCGCCCTTCCCTGCTCCCCCAGCCCCGGAGCCGCTCCGTCTCCACGCGCCCTTCCCTGCTCCCCCAGCCCCGGAGCCGCTCCGTCTCCGCGCGCCCTTCCCTGCTCCCCCAGCCCCGGAGCCGCTCCGTCTCCGCGCGCCCTTCCCTGCTCCCCCAGCCCTGGAGCCGCTCCGTCTCCGCGCGCCCTTCCCTGCTCCCCCAGCCCCGGAGCCGCTCCGTCTCCGCGCGCCCTTCCCTGCTCCCCGAGCCCCGGAGCCGCTCCGTCTCCACGCGCCCTTCCCTGCTCCCCCAGCCCCGGAGCCGCTCCGTCTCCGCGCGCCCTTCCCTGCTCCCCGAGCCCCGGAGCCGCTCCGTCTCCGCGCGCCCTTCCCTGCTCCCCCAGCCCCGGAGCCGCTCCGTCTCCGCGCGCCCTTCCCTGCTCCCCGAGCCCCGGAGCCGCTCCGTCTCCGCGCGCCCTTCCCTGCTCCCCCAGCCCCGGAGCCGCTCCGTCTCCGCGCGCCCTTCCCTGCTCCCCGAGCCCCGGAGCCGCTCCGTCTCCGCGCGCCCTTCCCTGCTCCCCCAGCCCCGGAGCCGCTCCGTCTCCGCGCGCCCTTCCCTGCTCCCCCAGCCCCGGAGCCGCTCCGTCTCCGTGCATGTTTCCCTGCTCCCCAGCCCCGGAGCCGCTCCGCCTCTGTGCATATTTCCCTGCTCCCGGAGCCGCTTGTGCTCTGCGCACGTTTCCCTCCTGCCCGAGCCTCGGCTGTGGAGCCGTCCAGGCCCTGGGCTTGCTTGCACGGGCAATGCCTGGCTGAGCACCAGGGCGGCTCCCTGCCGTCCCCTCGCTCCAGGTCTCCCCCAGGGCCGTATCTCATGGCTCGAGCACAACCCTCGCTGCGACCCCTTCGCAAACCACTGCCCTTGCCCGCCACTGGCAGCTGAGTATTCCCCGGGCAGCCTCTCCCTCACGCTGCGGCGCCCGCCCCAAGCCCCCTGCCCACTGCATGGCCGGCCAGGCCCGGGGGTCACTGTGGCCCCGCCCGGGCAGTGGGTGAGAACAGCTCTTCCCGCACCGCCTCCCGGGGCATGGGGCAGCTGGGTGCGCTGGAGAACCCCCTGGCCCCGGCCCCATCACCCCAATGCTTGCGGGGCGACTTTAGCGAAGCAGCTGCCTGCTGGGCCTGGTGGCCGAGCTGTGAGCCAGCCCACGCCCCCTCTGCTCGGCCCGTCGTTTCCCAGCCCTGGGGCCCAGGTTTCTCTCCAGCCGCCTGGCGGGGCCGTGAGGCCAGAGGGGAAGGAAGGAAGGGAGCGTTGCTGTGCCCCTCTCCGCAAGGAAGAACTTTCCAGCGTGGCCCCGCGGCAGAGCGGTGAGGGGCGGCCACAGGGAATCCCAGCACGCTGGCCAGAGGAATTCCGTTTTCCGTCCAAGAACAAATAACTGAAACTTCGCTGAACCAGGTGCTGGGGCGAACGGGTCCCCAGAGCCCGGCGGCTGCCAGGAAGCAGCAGATGCTGCTCCGCGTGAGCATTCGTAATGTGCCGTGGCTCGGGCGGGCGGCGTGCCCTGGGAGCCCGGCGGGGCGGGGCTGTCGCTGCTTTGCGACACGCTCCTCTGATGGCGTTGGTGGGGCGGGGGAGAGCACCGTGCGCCTGAGCTTGCTGGGAAAAGACATGGTCCTGGTGCCCGGGGCACAGCGGCCTCAGACAGTGCATCCAGCGCAGGCAGCCCCACGACACCGCCAAGGCTGCCGCAGCCTCTGTGCTCCGCGGGGGAGTCTCCCAGGGAACGAGGCGCCTGTTGGGGCCTGCTGCTCGCTTGCCCCGGCTGCGGGGCAAGGGTAGCGGTGCAGGCCGGGTGTGGCGGGGGCAGGTGCGCCTTGGGCCCAGCCTGTGAGCTGTAAGCGCTGGCAGCCGCCCCCTGGCAGAGGAGGCAGTGGGAGCGGAGGGGTGGCCAGGCCAAGGTGGGGATACGCCCTGTCGTCCGTCGCGAACACGAGCATGTCCCGCAGGCTGCCACGCTCTGGCCTCTGGCTGCCGGCCCTGCCCGCGGCCTCTCCCCTGGGCTCAGCGCTCGGTGCCCCTCCATCCCTGAGGCCAGGAGAGACACGGGGAAGCCGGCACCCCCCGTGGCCCGGAGCAGAGTGAGGGGGAGGGCCACGGCCAGCCGTCGATGAAGGGCGCTGGCGGAAGCGAGCCCAGCACTGCCCACCGGGCACCATGCTGCGTACGGCGCTCGCTTTTGTCGTGGCAGCCCAGAGTGTAGCCGCTGGCTGGGCCCCCGTTCAGCAGGGCGAGAGCGGGGCTCCTGAAACGCCCTTCGCACCTTCCACCTCCGGGGCTTGGCCGTGGGCCTGGGCACCGCCGCGCCGGCTGCGTCCCCTGGGGTGCCTCAGGCACGCTGGCTCGTTCCTGGGGCAGGCGTGGAATTTGCTGCGCAGCGACAGGCCGGCGGCAGGGCTGTCTCCGCGGGGGCTGCAAAGAGCAGTGCTTGGAAAGAGGCCCTGCAAGCCGCCTGTCCCTCACCGATTGGGCACAGCCCTCGGGGCTCGCCGGCCGGCCGCGCACACAGCCCCGCCCGAAGCCAGGGCCGGTGCAAAGCGGAGCAGAGGGGGTGGGAGCGAAGGCCGCGATCCCCGCTGACACGTCGGCTAACCGGCCCTGCTGCTCCCCGGTGACCTGTTCTCATCCCCAGCGTGAACCTCTCAGCCGCGCTCCCAACCTGCTCCCCAGCGCTCGGGCCAGCGGGTGGCCATGCTTGCCGCAGCTAGCCCACCCCAGCCTGCAGGGAGGAAGGAGCGCTTGGGAACGGTGGCTACTCCCGGGGCGACCGGCTAGCGCTGTGCCTCCGGCAGCGTGTGGGCTCTGCACGGGGCCTCCCTGGCAGCGTGGTCCCAGCCCAGGCTGGGGGCCGTGGCCTGCTGCGTGGCACCCCGACGGGCTCGTTTTGACCGCTCCGTTGTCCCCCTTGCAGAGAACCTGAGCACGGAAGTCAGTCTCCTGCAGCTGATCGGCGACCCGCCACCGGAGGAGATAACCAGGGTCGATGGCCCGGACAATGGGTTCGCCTACGTCTTCGGGCTGGAGGCCAACACGGGGCAGGTGGCCCGGTACCACCTGCCTAGCCCCTTCTACCGAGACTTCTCGCTGCTTTTCTACGTGAAGCCCACCACCCCCAAGGCCGGCGTGCTCTTCGCCGTCACCGACGCCTCGCAGACCCTCATCTACGTGGGCGTCAAGCTCTCCGCCGTGCAGGACCGGCAGCAGCAGATCATCTTCTACTACACGGAGCCGGGCTCCGCCAGCTCGGCCGTGGCCGCGGCCTTCTCCGTGCCGGCCCTGGCCCACGCCTGGTCGCGCTTTGCCATCAGCGTGCGGGAGGACGAGGTGGTTCTGTACCTGAACTGCGAGGAAGCCCGGCGGGCTCGCTTCGAGCGCTCCCCCGACGAGATGGAGCTGGAGGATGGGTCCGGGCTCTTTGTGGCTCAGGCGGGAGGCGCCGATCCGGACAAATACCAGGCAAGTCCCCCGGCGCTGCGGTCCGTGGCCTGGGCGGGCAGGCGCGTGGGAGGGGCGGGTTGTTTTAATTTCTCTCGATCCGACTAGCATAGCAACACTGCCGGGAGCCCCGAAGCTCGGCCTGCCTGGGGCCGTGCGCGCTGGGAGTCGGAGGGCTCAGCTGGAGCGGAGGCTGCGGTGGGGTCGGCGGGATTCGGCACCGGGGCTGCCTGGCTCGTGAATGGGTGGGAATGAAACTGCCCTCTCCCTGGGAGCGCTGGCGTGAGGATAGAGAGAGCCCCCCGATCTGCAGCTCCCACTTAGCGCCTGGTCCGCGCCACGCCCTCCGGCCCGCGCACGCCAGCGGTAACGTGTGCGAAGCCAAACTCCAGCGCTGCTCCCCCGGCTGGAGGTTCGAAAGGGCCCCGCGCCAGAGGGACGGCTCCCCGGGGAAGCGGACGGCTAACGATCGGTCAGACCGGGCGGCTTGTTCTCGGGTTGTCGTGAGCCCTGCGCGGGCGTGTTAACCTTTCACCTTCAGTAAGAGCCGTGGGCCGGTGCCGGGTGATGCCAGCCCGTGACCGGCGGAGAACGCCTTTGGGAAGGCAGGCGCCGGGCCGCACAGCAGCGCGTCTCCGAAGGGGAGCGGGTGGGGGCGGGGGCGGGGGCGTTGGTAGGCGCACACGTTTCCCAGCCCCTGGGCGCAGCGAGCCCTGGGGGCGCAGGGAGGTGCCGTTCGCAGGGACCCATGCCCAGGTCGTACCCCAGCTGCGCAGTGCGGGGGGGGGGGCGGTTTGCAGCGAGGCCGGGGGGATGAGATTCACCGTGAGGCCGGGGGGATGAGATTCACCCGGGCGTATGCGCCCTAGCGCCCCGTGCTGGCCGTCGGGCCCCACGGTACAAGCTGCCCCCCAGAGAGTGCGGGGCCAGGAGGCTGCTCCGGCCTTGGCGCAAGAGGCTCTGATTGCGTGGTGCGGACGTGCCCTGCACTGGGAGCATTTGGCGCGTGTATCGGGGGGGACACGACCTGCCTGGCCGCGCCCAGGGCCCCGCCCCCCTATCCTGGGAACTGCCCCGGGGAGCCTCCCCCGTCACGTGAGCGTGGCCCCTCCCCTCGTGGGATTCCACCAGGGCCACGTCCCGCCAGAGAGCTAGTGAGGACACCCTGAGTTGGGGGGCAGGGGCCGGGCGCTAGAGGGCCGGGTCGTCGCTCCAGGAACGCGGGTGGCTGGAATTCTGGCTGTAGCCCATCCCACCTCGCCTGGGCCGGGCGGCTGGGGGCAGTTTCAGGGGAGCCCATTCCAGCCATGCGGTGGCGCTGTCCCAGCGCTGGGGCGGGCGGAAGCTGGGGCCCTGCGCGCTGCTCGGGGACTGGGTGCCCCGGCGGGGAGAATTCGCCTGGAACGGCCCTCGGGCGCCCGTGTGCCTCCGTGCCACCCCTCTCCGGTGGCTGGGCCGTGTCCTGCCAGCGCCATGTGCTCCACCCTCAGTGTCTGCTAACGCTGCGACGGCAACAGTGCCGCGGATTGGCCCCACTCTGCGCCTGCCCCCCCCGCTGGTGGGGGCCCTGCGCCGCGCTCGTGGGGAGTCCTGGCGCCTTCGCTCGGTCCCTCGGTCTGCTGGTGGGCGTGCCAGGCCCCTCCTGAGGGGAGACGCCTTGTCTGGCGAGCAGAGCGTGGGCTGCCTGGCCACGTGGCTGTGTCAGGCACCTGCCCGTGACTCCGGGGGGGCCGGCAGCCGGAGCCCAGGGGCTCTGAGCTGCTGTGTGGGATGGGCCCCTGGCGGCAGGCGGGCGAGCAACCCGCAGCGCTGCCCCTGGGCTCCGGGGTGGCGGCCGCCCGGGGTGACTCTGGCGCAGTTTGCGTGTGCGGGAGCCGTGGCAAGGTGCTGGCTGGCCAGCAAGAGCGGATCAAGGGCCGGCGCGGGTCAGAGCAGCAAGACGATGTGGGGGGCTGTTCGGAGACCGAGCTGCAGAGCTCTGTAAACACCCGGTTCCGGGGAGGAGGAAATCCAAGGGAGGAAGGCCCAGAGCGTTTCTGGCTCCTGAGCAGCCGGGAGTGGAAAACGAGATTGGGGGGGCTGGGGCCTGGCTCCGTGGGCCGTGGCTAGAGGAGGATTCGGGGCCCGGGCCGGCCCATTTCTCGACCCACGGCCCCTGTGCCCAGGCTGGGGGGTTGCCCGGTCCCCACGGGCGCAGGGCGGTGGTCTGCCTCGGAGCCGTGAGAGGGGCCTTACTCCAAACAGGGAGCCGTGCGAGTGGGGAGGGGCGCTGGGGTGTCTGCTGTGCCCCCCCCACAGGGAGCGGAGCCAGCGGGCACCCGAGATCTCTGCCTTGCCTGGCTCTGGGATGCTCCTTCCCGCGCCTGCCAGGCTGCGCTGCCCCTTGCTCACCCCAGACCTGCTTCTGCGGGCTCCGGGGCCTCTCGGGGCTGGAGCAGCTGCCGCCCAGAGGTTTGCTGTCTCTGGCCCTGCACGGCGTTCCGGGGGTCTCCCTGGGCCTGCGCTGCCTCGCCTCCCAGGCTCGGCTAATGGGGCTTGTGTGCCCGGCGGGGACAGACGCGTCGAACCGCCGCCTCGGGGCGTTTGCGTGGTGCAGCCCCGCCCAGTGGCCCAGGCTGTGCGGAGAGGTGGGAGGGCTGGCGAGAAGGGGTTGGGATTCACACCCGCACGCTCCCGAGGGACAGCGCGAGCCAGCCCGGAGGCAGTCTGGCGGGAGAGGTCAGAGAGCCGGGGAATGCTGTGGACGGAGAGCCCTTGCACTCGCCAGCTGCTGGCGCCCTGGGAGCCTTTCCCACCAGGCCTGGGCTAGCAGCCGCCTGGGATGCGTGGCGTGGGGCTGACTCGGCCCGTGTCTTCCAGGGGGTGATTGCAGATCTGAAGCTGAGCGGTGACCCACAGGCGGCTGAGCTGCAGTGCGAGGAGCAGGAGGAGGACACAGATGTGGTGAGCGCTGTCTGCCATGGGCCGGTGGCGTGGCTGTGGGGGGCTTCCACGGAGCCATGGGGAGCTTCCCAGGGAACTGGCCGGTGGCTTGGCTGTGGGGGGGCTTCCACGGAGCCATGGGGAGCTTCCCGGGGAACCGGCCGGTGGCGTGGCTGTGGGGGGGCTTCCACGGAGCCATGGAGAGCTTCCCGGGGAACCGGCCGGTGGCGTGGCTGTGGGGGGCTTCCACGGAGCCATGGGGAGCTTCCCGGGGAACCGGCCGGTGGCGTGGCTGTGGGGGGCTTCCACGGAGCCATGGGGAGCTTCCCGGGGAACCAGCCGGTGGCGTGGCTGTGGGGGGGCTTCCACGGGGCCATGGGGCGCTTCCCGGGGAACCGGCCGGTGGATCGGAGGACTAGGCCCCCGGCGGACGTAACCTCTGGAGCGTTTTCTCCGCCTGTGCCTGGGCGCTGGGGCCAGCCCCAGGGAGGGAACGGGCTGCTAGTGCCGTGGAGCGCCGGGCCCTGACGTCTGCGGCGCGAGGCCCCTTTTCCTGCGCCGGGTCAGTGGTGTCGGCGCCTGTGGGTGTCAGCACGGAGCCCGGGCCGGCGGGAAGGTGAGGCCAGGCATGGCCGGCCGGGGGCACCCCGCTCCGCGGTGCTGGGCACGTTGCCGCTGACTCTCTCCCCCTCGGGCGCGCAGGCCTCTGGAGACTTCGGCAGTGGCGCTGAGGAAAGGCCCCGTCTCTCCGGGAGGGAACGGGTGAGTCGGCGGCCAGGGCTTCACTTTTCCTTTCCAGGTGCCAGGGTGGCGGCCGGGCCTGCCTTTTCCCATGCCCCCAGGCTCCAGGCGCTAGCAGGTGCCACCCCTCCCCTGGCAGCAGTGGGGGGCTGGCACGGGCAGGGCGGTGGGAGGGCTAGGAGCGGGCCCGGCGCTGGGCGCAGGGCCGGTGCCTCCCCTCCCCTGGCAGCAGTGGGGAGCCAGCCTCCGGCAGGGCCAGGGCACCGGGTGCTGCGGGGACACGCGTGTCTGTCTGGACACGGACGCTGCTGCCACCTAGTGGCCACAGAGGTGCAGGCGGGGCGGGAAGTGTTTCTCCTGCACTCGCTCCCAGCAGGCCCGGCTGGAATGGGACGGCTGCTTCCAGCCCCCAGCAGCCGCACGGGGGGGACACGGTTCAGGGCAGCCCGGGGCTCTGGCATCTCTAGTTCCTGGGGCCGGGCGCAGTGTGCCCCTGTTTGTGACTAACGCCGTGTCCCCCGGCCCCGCCCTGGCCCGCTGTGCGGTGCAGCGCTAACACGAGCACGCCTGGGGCGAGGCCGCTGCGTCCCTGGCCGTGTGCGCTGGGCTTTGCTCTGCTCCGGCCGGGGGTCACTTGGGGCAGTCCCATGGCCGGGGCTCCCCATGCGGGCAGACGGGCCCGTGGCCCCCGCTACTCCTGCCTGTGCCCCCCGCAGGCCAGCAGGGACTCTTGCTGCGCTGCCCGGCCACCCCGCTTCTCACTCGCTTCTTTCCCTGCCTGGGCCGCACAGGGGGCCCTGCCTGTCGCGCGGCTCCCGGAGCCGCCCCCCGTCACTGCGCCCCCCACCGCCGGGCAGAGAGTGGAGCCAGGCAGCGCGGGCGAGCCAGTGCCCGGAGAAGGACCACTGCCCGTCCTGACAGGAGGTAACCGTGGTGTCCGCCGTGTCGCCCCGGGGCAGGGGGAGCCAGAGGGCAGGAGCGGGGCGCGGGGCGCAGGCTGACGTTGGCAGAGCCAGGGGGGCGGGCTGCCTCCATGTCGCTGCGGCCCATCAGGAAGGGCTGCCCACCCGGCACCCCAGCCCGGAGGGGCTGTGCCGTGGCTGGCCAGCCTGGGCTCCGGTTCGGCAGCCGGCCCGGGGGCACCCGTAACCGTGCCTGGCTCTTCCTTCCAGCCAGGGCTGGTCCCAAGGGGGCCAAAGGCGAGCGGGGGGAGAAGGGCGAACGTGGCCCCAAAGGGGACTCCGGAGCTGGCGGGACTCTAGCAGCTGGCGGGACTCTAGCAGCCGGTGGCACCAAAGGCGACAAGGTCAGTGACAGCTCTGAGCGTTTCTCTAGAGCACCAAGCATGTAGCAAACCTCAGGCGCCTGGCTCCCGCAGGCACCCGGCACCCAGCCCCGTCCCCCTGCCCCGTGGCACCCAGCGCCTAGCCCCCCCCACCACGTGGGCGCCCTGTGGCACCTGGAGCCCAGCCCCGTCCCCCTGCCCCGTGGCACCCAGCGCCTAGCCCCCCCCCCCGCCACGTGGGCGCCCTGTGGCACCTGGAGCCCAGCCCCGTCCCCCTGCCCCATGGGCACCCCGTGGCACCTGGCGCCCAGCCCCATCCCCCTGCCCCATGGGCACCCCGTGGCACCTGGCGCCCAACCCCGTCCCCCTGCCCCGTGGCACCCAGCACCTAGCCCCCCCCGCCCCGTGGGCGTCCTGTGGCACCTGGCGCCCAGCCCCGTCCCACTACCCCGTGGCACCTGGCGCCCAGCCCCGTCCCCCTGCCCCATGGGCACCCCGTGGCACCTGGCGCCCAGCCCCGTCCCCCTGCCCCATGGGCACCCCGTGGCACCTGGCGCCCAGCCCCGTCCCCCTGCCCCGTGGGCGCCCCATGGCACCTGGCGCCCAGCCCCGTCCCCCTGCCCCGTGGGCGCCTAGCCCCGTCCCCCTGCCCCTTGGCACCCGGCGCCCAGCCCCGGTGCCCAGCCCCGTGGCACCCAGCGCCCTGCCCCGTGGCACCCGGCGCCCAGCCCCGTCCCCCTGCCCCGTGGCACCCGGCGCCCAGCCCCGTCCCCTGCCCCGTGGCACCCGGCGCCCAGCCCCGTCCCCTGCCCCGTGGGCACCCAGCCCCGTCCCCCTGCCCCGTGGCACCCGGCGCCCAGCCCCGTCCCCCTGCCCCGTGGCACCGGGTGCCCAGCCCCGTCCCCCTGCCCTGTGGGCGCCCTGTGGCACGTGCTGTTTGTGCAGGGGCAGAGCAGAGAGCTGGGCACATCTATCCCATTACTGGCTGTAGCGCAGACAGATGGGCGGGGCGGGGTTGGGCTGGGGGTGGGAGGGGGAAGATGCAAGCCAGGCAGCGAGAAGGCAAGACCAGGACTATGACTGGAATGAAAGGCGAAGGCAGGCGGAGGGGGCGTGTCCAGAACAGCTGAGTAGCCCCTTGTGCAACTAGCGATGGTGCGAGACGTCTCGCGCTCCGTGCACTCCGTGTCCCGGACAGCTAAGCGTGCGGATAGCAATGGTGTGAGACATCTTGCGCTCCATGTCCCGGACAGCTGAGCGTGTGGCTAGCGATGGTGCGAGACATCTCGCGCTCTGTGTCCCGGACAGCTGAGCGTGTGGCTAGCGATGGTGCGAGACGTCTCGCGCTCTGTGTCCCGGACAGCTGAGCGTGCGGCTAGCGATGGTGCGAGACATCTCGCGCTCTGTGTCCCGGACAGCTGAGCGTGCGGCTAGCGATGGTGCGCGGCTTGTCTGCGCTGTGCGGTGATGTTTGCTCTGTTCTTCCACAGGGGGAGAAAGGCGACCTGGGCGTGAAGGTGAGTGCGGGGCTGGGTCACAGGGGGCAGGGCCGGGGAGCTGAACGGGGGTCGGCCTTGTGTCGGTAGCAGGGCTTCTGCACACCAGGGACACGTCCCTGGAGCCCGGTGTGACGCGGGGGGGGGTGTATCTGCTCTGTGACCCGGGTCCCCCTGCGCTGGCCTGTGATTCCCATGGACTCACCCACACGTGGATTGGCCCAGACACCTGGGCCCAGCCCGGGCAGTGAACAAGGCTCTTCCCGGGAAGGGAACAAAGGGGGGGGGGGGGGACGGCCCCTGGCTGGGGGCAGGGCTGGGAGCTGGGCAGTTTTTACAGGAAAAACATGGAGAGGAGACTAAGCTGGGGGCTGGGGGTGCTGGATCCCTACCCCAAGGGGACTGAGGCTGCCTGGCCCCGACTCCTGTAGCCACGTCACGTCTGTGCTGTGTCCCGGAGAAGCAATAAACCCCCCTGTTCTACTGGCTGGCGGAGTCACATCTTGCTGGATGCAGGGGGGGGATCCCCAAGGCACCGCTACACCTGGCTCCAAGGGGCCCTGGGCCGGGCCCAGTGGCTGGGGCAGGGGAATCGGCCGCTCCGCCTCCGCAGAAAGCAGCGGGGGGCGAGCTGGGAGAGCCGGGGCCGAGTGCAGGAGTCACTTCCCCCTTTGCCCCCAGGGCAGTGCGGGATTCGGGTATCCCGGCTCAAAGGGGCAGAAAGGTGAGCCAGGTGCCCAAGGATCGCCCGGACCCGCCGGCCCGCCTGGGCCACCCGGCACTAGGGTGCAGCGCCCCGATGGCTCTCTGGTGGAGCAAGTGGCAGGGCCGCCCGGCCCCACAGGCCCCCCAGGGCTGCCCGGGAAAGATGGCCTGCCTGGCAAGGATGGAGAACCTGTGAGTACAGCCTCGCCCAAAGTGGGCCGGGGGGCGGGCGGGGGGGGGGCGCTGGGCCGGGGGATGGGTTTGGGGTACGGGCGGGGGGGCGTTGGGCAGGGGAGCAGGTGGGGGGGGCACTGGGCACTGTCCAGGAGTGGGGGCAGCAGGAGAGGCCAGCCTGGCGGTTTGGCGCTAGCTGTGGGCGTGCCGTGGGAAGAGGAGAGCTTGGGTCCACTGGGGAGGGAGAGGTGGGGCTGCGTGGGTGCAGGGCTCCGCGGTAGCCACAGCTCCCCAGCGGAGGGGGCCTGTGTCCGGGGGGGAGGAGGAGCGGGGCCGGCGCGGTCCAGGTCTGTCGGCCGCCTTGCGCAGCCTGTGGCGTTAACGCCGATGTCTCTGGCTTTAGGGCGATCCTGGGGAAGACGGGAAACCCGTAAGTGGCACCGTTCGCTTCCCGCTGCCGGGGGCCGCCCACACGCACTCGGGAGACTGGCCGTGCAGGATTGCGGGTCCTTGCCATATCGTGCATGCGCCCTGGTGCTCCCTGCCAACCTGCCCCCCCCCTCCTGCAGCACGCCCCCCACCTCCCCGCAGCATGCCCCGCCCCCCACCTCCCTGCAGCACGCCCACCCCACCCCACCCCGCAGCATGCCCTGTCCCCCCTCCTGCGGCACACCCCCCCACCCCGCAGCACGCCCCCCCACCCCACCCAACCCCACAGCACGCTTGGCTCCAGGCCTTGCCGGCCGGCAAAGGAACACAGCCCAGAATCCACCTACGGTGCCGACCTGAGGGTGCCTTGCCCTGCCCTGCACGGCCAGGCCTCGGCGGTGGCCGTGGGCCCAGGTCCGGGCGCCACAAGGCTGTAGGCAGACGAGAGAGTCCAGGGCCCAGCAGCCAGCGTGAGCCGGAGCAGAGGGAGCCGGGAGAGCAGAGGGCCGGGGCCGAGAACAGTCGTCAGGCGGGGCAGGGCTGTGGGCTCCGGGTCTCTGCCAGCCGAGCCGAGGGAGGTGCGGGGCGAGGGCCAGCTGCCCGGCAGTGCGGGGGCTGTGAAATGCCCGTGGCTGGGGGTTCCCAGACCGGGCAGCCGGCTCTAGGGGGTCCCTGGCCCCGCCCGGCTCCGGCTCCGTCTCTGTTCCCTTGCAGGGTGACGTTGGCCCCCAGGGCTTCCCTGGGACTCCGGGAGACCCGGGCCTCAAGGGCCAGAAGGTGAGTTGTGGGCTGCGGGGCGGCCGGCCGGGCTCTCCCTGCCCTGTGTTGCTTGGGCAGCGTAAAGGGTAGGAACGGGCCTGTCCCCAGCTGTCACCTCTTCTGTGCCTAGGGGGAGCCGGGAGTCGGGGCGAGAGGCCCCCCTGGACCGCCCGGGCCACCCGGCCTCTCCTCCAAGCAGGACAAGCTGGTAGGTTGCTGCGTCCTGCCGGGGGCACAGATGGGCCGTGCCGGAGCTGCCGATCGCTCGCCAGTGGGGACGTGGGCGTGGCCGAGCCCTCGGGCTCACCCTGGCAGGGAGCTAGGCAGGCGTGTCGGTCGCGCGGGCCAGCGATTCCCTGTGGCTGTGGCGCCAGACTGTGGGCTGCCTTGGCGCGGTGCCCTTGGCGGTTGCTTCCCGGCGCGCCGCAGGCTAGTCTCCCGTGCTCCGCCGGCCGGGCGCCTGGCGTTGGTGGCGCGCTGCCGACTCGGGCCGGCCAGCGGCACCGCTGAGCGCGGGGGCTGCCCGTGTGCTTCTCTTGCAGACGTTCATCGACATGGAGGGCTCGGGCTTCGGCGGCGACCTGGAGAGCCTGCGGGTGAGTGGGGGCGGGGGGGGGTGCTGCGGGGCCAGGCGTGGTGCTGGACGTGGCACCGCAGGCGTGAGAGAAGGTGCCGTGTGCCGCCGACCGTCCTGTTCTCTGTTGCAGGGCCCCCGAGGCCCACCAGGGCCCCCTGGCCCTCCTGGGGTACCCGGCCTGCCAGGGGAGCCAGGAAGGTTTGGGAGGAACAGCACTGACTTGCCGGGCCCCCCCGGCCTGCCAGGCAGAGATGGTGCCCGTGGAGCCCAAGGCCCACCGGTAAGTGTGGGGGGTGCTGGGGTGCTCCAGGGCTGTGGGGGCCGTGCCGGGGTTAAGGGCAGTGCCCCCGTGTTTCCTGCTGCAGGTCTAGGGCCCGTAGGCCAGGCTGAAGGTGCTAGAGTGGGAGGGCAGGGGAACCGCAGCTTGCTGGGACTTGGAGCACAGCTGGTGGGGGTGGCTCGTGCTGGTGGCGGGGGTGGGGGGGCGTGCAGCTGGCGCAGGGCGTGGCAGGGCCGTGGTGACCCTGGTGGAAGTAGCCCATGCCGGAGGGGGAGGGGGCATGCAGGTGGCGCAGGGCGTGGCAGGGCCGTGGCGACCTTGGCGGGAGTGGCCCATGCCGGAGGGGGAGGGGGCATGCAGCTGGTGCAGGGCGTGGCAGGGCCGTGGCGACCCTGGCGGGAGTGGCCCATGCCGGGGGGGGGCGTGCAGCTGGCGCAGGGCATGGCAGGGCCGTGGTGACACTGGGGGGGGCGTGCAGCTGGCGCAGGGCATGGCAGGGCCGTGGTGACACTGGGGGGGGCGTGCAGCTGGCGCAGGGCGTGGCAGGGCCGTGGTGACACTGGGGGGGGCGTGCAGCTGGCGCAGGGCATGGCAGGGCCGTGGTGACACTGGGGGGGGCGTGCAGCTGGCGCAGGGCGTGGCAGGGCCGTGGTGACACTGGGGGGGGCGTGCAGCTGGCGCAGAGCGTGGCAGGGCCGTGGTGACACTGGGGGGGGCGTGCAGCTGGCGCAGGGCGTGGCAGGGCCGTGGTGACACTGGGGGGGGCGTGCAGCTGGCGCAGAGCGTGGCAGGGCCGTGGTGACACTGGGGGGGGCGTGCAGCTGGCGCAGGGCGTGGCAGGGCCGTGGTGACACTGGGGGGGGCGTGCAGCTGGCGCAGAGCGTGGCAGGGCTGTGGCGACCCTGGCGGGAGTGGTCCGGGCAAGGAGATGCCATGTGGCAGCAGCCTGGCGTGGCAGAGGCAGCGGCCGTTCCTCGTGCCCACGGAGCCGTGGCCGGAATGGGGCAGCTCTGGACCGTTTCCGCCCGCTGAGCGTGTCTCTGTCCTTGCAGGGTCCTCCTGGTTCCCCTGGAAGAAATGGGTCGGCTGGCCAGGCTGGGCCGCGAGGAGAGCGGGTATGAGCCCTGCTGGCGTGGCGGGGCCTGGGCCAGCACCACAGTCTATACCTCCCCGGCTGGGGCGGGGCAGAGCCAGGGGTAGAGCTGGGCCGAGTGCCCCAGGGCGGGGGGCTGGGGGTGGGCCTGGGCCGGCGGGGGCCTCCCTCAAACGGGTGGGGCCGCGCTGGCAGCTGGGTAGCCAGTGGGCACCTGTGGGGGTTGGGGAGCTGCAGGTCCAGGCCCAGCAGCCTCCAAAGGGCTTGGCCCCCAGCTCGCCGGGAGCTGCCCCGGCCGGCCAGCCAGCGGCGCACTGACCACTCTCTCCCTTCCCTGCTTCTTCCCAGGGGGACCCCGGTGCCCTCGGCCTGCCCGGAGCTCCAGGACCCAAGGTACCGGAGCCCCCACAAGGGGGGGGAGGGTCTGTCTGCTCCCGCGCAGCCCAGGCTGCGGTGTCAGGTGCTGCTGGCCAGCCAGGGCGCAGGCGCAAAGGGAGCTCGGGCAGGCAGGGGGTTGGGGACGCAGCGGTGGAGGGGAGCGGGGGGGATGTGGCTGTGGGGTGGGCGGGCGGCTGCAGGATGAGGTGGGGGCGGGGCCGGAGGACGCAGGGGGGACGTGGTGTGGGCTTCATCTTTCTCCCCATGAGAGCCCCACACCCGCCCACCTGCCCTCCCGGCTTCTCTGCGGCTGCGGGCAGGGGGAATGCGACTGTGGGGTGGGGCCGCGGGGGCGGGGGACGCAGTGGGGGGCTGCAGGGCAGGGCCTGGGAGGGGCTGGGGACGTGGCTGGGGGGCTGGGGACGTGGCTGCAGGGGGGGTGCTGTGGACGGGGGAGCGTGGCTGCGGGCAGGGCCCGGGAGGGCTGGGGAGGAACGAGGTCGGGAGCTTTGCAACCCCGGGCCGGTCCCGCGCTGCAGAGCGCTGGCCTTGCGATCCGGGGGCGGGGACGGTCCCGGAACAGGCGGGGGGGCTGCCGCTGGGTTTGTGTCCGACGTGCAGCTCAGGGCGGGGTGGGGGCCCCAGGCTGGAGGAGCCCGGCGCTCTGCCCAGACGCGCCCTGCGGCCTGGGAGCGCTGCGTGACTGCTCCTTTCGTTCCCGCGCAGGGCAGTAAGGGCGAGGCGGGGCTGGCCGGCGCCCCTGGGGAGACGGGGCTGGCCGGCCTTCCGGGGCCCATGGGACCACGTGGGCTGCCAGGTCCCCCCGGCCCTCCCGGGCCAGGCTACGAGGTGGGATTTGTAAGTACGAGCTCGGAAGTCTTACGCTGCCATCGGTCAGCAGGTGCCCCACGGGGGCCCCTTGCCCTGTTCTCTGGGGGTCACTCGGGGTGCCCGCGGGGGGCCCTTGCCCGGTTCTCTGGGGGTCACTCGGGGTGCCCGCGGGGGGCCCTTGCCCGGTTCTCTGGGGGTCACTCGGGGTGCCCGCGGGGGGCCCTTGCCCTGTGCTCTGGGGGTCACTCGGGATGCCCGCGGGGGCCCTTGCCCTGTGCTCTGGGGGTCACTCGGGGTGCCCGCGGGGGGCCCTTGCCCAGTGCTCTGGGGGTCACTCGGGGTGCCCGCGGGGGCCCTTGCCCTGTGCTCTGGGGGTCACTCGGGGTGCCTGCGGGGGGCCCTTGCCCGGTGCTCTGGGGGTCACTCGGGGTGCCCGCGGGGGCCCTTGCCCTGTGCTCTGGGGGTCACTCGGGGTGCCTGCGGGGGGCCCTTGCCCGGTGCTCTGGGGGTCACTCGGGGTGCCCGCGGGAGCCGTGTTTGCATCTCATGGGGGTTTGTTACCTCAGGGCGACATGGAAGGCTCGGGGTTGCCGTTGCTTTCTGCCACGCCTGGAGAGCGCGGCCCCGAGGGGCCACAGGTAGGTCCCCTTGCCCGGCCGTCAGTGGACCCCGTCTCTGCCTGCCGGAGGAGTCTTCCACCCCGCCCCGGAGACCCGGCATTGCACAGCGCGGTAGCAAGGACGCTAGCCCCCTAGGCTGCGGGCTGCGTGTCCACGGCATGAGCCAGCTCTGTGGCATGGCCACCACAGGCCGGCTTGGGGGTGCACGTCCCTGGCGGGCCACCCTGCTGGGTGAGGTCCGTGCATTCCCCCCATCCCACCCACCATGGGCAGACCCCCCGGGACAACTGAGGCAGGGGGTGTGCAGCCAGTGGGGGCAGGTGTTCGTGGGGCAGGGTGCTGGGAAGAGCCGTGCCCGTCGGGGGCTGGCTGGGGCTGAGTGACCGCACCCGGGGTGTGACGTCCTGCAGCCCGGGCTGGTGTTGCTGGCCGTGAGACCACAGACAGGCGCCGAGGTTGCCGGCGGGGGGGGCTGCGAACACGCTCGGCTCCTTGGCCTGAACCCGTCTTGTCTTCCTTCACACAGGGGCCCCCTGGACTCCCCGGACTCAAGGTGAGAGCCCTGGGAACGTGGGACCCCAGTTCCCCAAGCTGGCCTGGCTGCGCCGCCCCCAGGCCTCTGAGACGGGCACTGGGAGAGGGGCCAGTCCAGCCCCCGTGCTCGGCCGCACCCCCCGGTGTCCTGCACAGGGGGTTCCCTGCAGGGCGTGCGGCTGCATGGAGTCCCTGGAGCCAGGGCGTCTCGCTGGCGTAACGCCTCTGCCTGCGAGGACAGACCCGCCCTGGCCTGGCTCTGCCCCCTCGCTGGGAACTAGCCCCCAGCTGCCTCTGTGCCCTGAGCACCCCTGCAGAGGGACGGTGCTGCTGAGCCGCGCGTGGAGCTCTCGGCCCTCGCGCCTGGTCTGTGCAGCTGCTCACCACCGGCCTTTCTCTTGCAGGGGGACGCCGGCAGCCCCGGCCTGCTTGGCTTGCCAGGACAGAAGGTAGAGTCACTTCACGCAGCTACACGAACTGCCCGCATCCCTCTGAGCCCTAGCGGGAGGGCCTGGGAGACACCCCCTCTGGGTCAGCTGAGGACCAGGGCGGGGATCAAACGCGCAGCCGCCGGGACCCGGGGCAGGGATGGAGGAGACGCGCGGGGGCCCGGGGCAGGGATGGAGGAGACGCGCGGGGGCCCGGGGCGGGGATGGAGGAGACGCGCGGGGCAGGGATGGAGGAGACGCGCGGCCGCCGGGACACGGGGCAGGGATGGAGGAGACGCGCGGCCGCCGGGGGCGGGGATCAAACGCGCCGGGGCCGGGGGCGGGGATGGAGGAGACGCGCAGCCGCCGGGGCCGGGGGCGGGGATGGAGGAGACGCGCGGCCGCCGGGGCGGGGATCAAACGCGCCGGGGCCGGGGGCGGGGATGGAGGAGACGCGCGGCCGCCGGGGGCGGGGATGGAGGAGACGCGCGGCCGCCGGGGCCGGGGATGGAGGAGACGCGCGGCCGCCGGGGCCCGGGGCGGGGATCGATCGCAGCACGTCCTATATGCAAGCTCTGATCACGCGTTCTCCAGCTCACGGCAGCTGCGACTGTCTCTGGGGCTGGGGGGAGGTCGATGTTCAGACGCTGCCCAGTGTTGTCAGGCAGATTGGAGCGTGTGGTCTGGTGAGACCGGATGCCCCTAAACTCGCATGTGGGCCTAGAGCGAGGCTGCTCAGGGTGGCTGCTGGGGGGCCCTGTGGAGTCACACCCCGAGGAGCCAAAGGCAGGACCTCGGTGTGCTCCCACTGTCTGTGTGTTTCAGGGGGACCATGGTACTCCAGGCGTGGACGGGCGCCCAGGGCTGGAAGGTTTCCCAGGACCTCAGGTGAGTGTTGGGGGGACCCCCCTGCCCGGCCTGGCAGCTCTTAGGGGCTGACTGCTACACAGTCGGGTTGTGGGTACAGCCTCTGGTAACAGCCGGGCCTGGGTTATTCACTGCCACACCCATGGATCGCCTGTTGTGACAGCGCATTGGGGTTCCCCCGACTTCTGCACCCCCGTAATGGCCCGGACAGACTCCACCAGCCGGTAGAACAGAGGGAGTTTATTGCTTCTCCAGGATACAGCACAGCACAGATGTCATCTGGTTACAGGGCAGGCCTAGGATGCCTCAGCCCCCCTTGAGATGGGAGAGCCTGGGCCCCTAAATCCCAGCCCGTTGCCTAGGCTGCTTCCTCCATGATACCAGCCAGAAACTAAAACTCTCTTCCAGCCCTGCCCCCAGCCAGGTGCTGGTCTCCGCCCTCCTCCCTGTGTCTCCCTCCCTGGGAGGCTGAGGCTGGGTGTCTGGGTTAATCCACCTTTGGGAGAGTCAGTGAGAATCTCCCCTCCCAGCGCAGGGGGACCCCGGTCACAGAGCAGACAGCCCCCCCCCCACTACGCCACAGCTGTGCACGGGCAGTCAGTCGGTTCAGACAGCCGAGGCCTGGGCTGTTCACTGTCACGCCCTGGTTAGTGACCCCATGGAGCGCCTGTTCCTTGGGCAGCCGCGGTCAGGTGCTAAAGGCCTCGCCGCAGACGGCTAAAGCTCATCCGCGGAGCAGACCTGCGCACCGTGCACCGCCTGTCCCTGGCTATGGCCTCCACCCTGTGGGCTCAGCCCTGTGCCACGCGCCGGCCTGGCCCAGCCCCGCTCCCCCACGTACAAGTGCCGCGCTCAGCACCCCAGGGGCCCGTTCTGCCCCATGTCCCGGGGTCTTCGTGGGCTCGCCTGCGCGATGGCCCCTTTCCCTCCAGGGCTGTGCCCCCCCCTCCTCTGCGCTCTGGGGGAACCCCGGTTGCCCCCGGAGACGTCCCTGAGCCTGCTGCGTGTCTGCTGTCTCTGGCCCGGCCCTGGCTGTGCCCGTGGCAGGGCTGGGCCGGCTCCTGCACGTGGCCCGAGGGCTCGGCGCTGTCCGCCCGGCGCCAGCAGCAGCGTGGGCTATCTGGGTGCTCTGTGCTGGGCGCCATGTGAGCCGCACTCCCCTCGCTCTTGTTGCAGGGACCCAAGGGCGAGCGGGGCGGCCAGGGGCCCAAGGTGAGTGGTGTGGGGTGCTGGTGTGGGGCTGCCGGCTTTGGGGTGTCATGGCCCCGCGTGGCTCGCTCCCTTCCCACCGGGCCAGCTGGGGGGGAGCTGGGAATAGGAGGGGGGCAGGCTTGGGGCCTGGGCCTCTGCTTGTGGGGTGGGAGCCAGCTTTGGGGGGCTGCTTGTGAGGGGGGACCCTATGATGGCAAGGGGAGCAACAGGCCCCATGGTTGCCGGGGGGCGAGCTTGTGGGGAGGGCCCATGGGGACGATGGGGGGCCGAGGGGGCGAGCTTGTGGGGAGGGCCCATGGGGACGATGGGGGGCCAAGGTGGCAAGCTTGTGGGGAGAGCCCATGATGGCAAGGGGGTCGGGCTTGTGGGGAGGGCCCACGGCGGCAAGGGGGGCCATGGGGGCGGGGGCATTCTGGGCTGCGGTTAGCTCACAAGAAGGATTGCCGTTGCCAGGGCGAGCGAGGCCAGGACGGCGTGGGCTCCCCTGGCCCCCCCGGGCCGCCCGGCCCCCCGGGGCAGGTCGTCTATGCGTTGGGTGAAGAGGTAAGGACACGTCGCCCCTGTGGCCCACACGCCCGGCTCTCGGGCCCTTGCCCGCCTGTTCCCTCGCGGCTGTCGTGCCCGGCTGCCCTGTGCCAGCTGGTGCTGGTGCTGGTGCCGGCGGGAGAGTTGTGCCGCGGCGGCGAGGCGGGGCAGCCGGCTGACGTGTCTGTTCCTTTTCAGGAAGCGCTCGCTGCTCTGCCGGGCCCCGAGGTAGGTAGCCCTGAGCTCCCGGCCGTTCGCCCTGCGGCCCCCTCCCTGCCCCCGGCCACGCCGATCTCCGGGCCGTGTGGGGCTGACGGTGCCTCTTTCTTTCCCCAGGGCAGACAAGGCCGCGCCGGCTTCCCGGTGAGTATCTCCGTCTCCCTGGAGAGCCGGGCGGCTGGGACAACTGCCAGCCCTGTGCGGAGGGGCCCTGCCCCCCGACCCGGGCACGGCGCCCAATGGGGAGGGTCTGAGCCAGACCCTGGGGGTGTAAATCGGTGTAGCCCCCTGGACACTGGCCCCTCTCTGCTGTGATGTGGCACCAGCCCCTCAGGTGGGGGGGATGTGGGGGGCTGCCGGTCAAGCCGGCCGGGCAGAGGGTCGTTTCTGTGCCTGCCATGTCCCAGAGATGGGGAAAGCTGCTTGGGGCGCGGCTTCCCCTCCCCTCTGTGGGCGAGGCACGCAGCCGGGGCTGCCTGGCACCCTCTCAGTTGGCGGGCTGTGCTGGGCGGCCGAGGCTGCCTCCGTGCCTGCTGGACCCCGGGCAGAGGAGGCTCGGTTCAGCCGCGGCACGGCTCTACCCGCCTGCCCTGCCTCTGGGGAGCCCCGGTGCCGGGCACGGAGCCGTCCCTGCGTGGCGCACCGTCTCCACGGCGACTCCTCCCTGCTTCCCTTTCAGGGCCCGGCGGGACCCAAAGGAAGCCCAGGAGACCCAGGGTTCCCGGGCGCTCCAGGACCCAAGGTAGGCCGGCCCGCCGGGCCCCGCTGCACGCTGCCTGTCGGAGGGCGGCCAAGCCCTGGGCCCTGGGCAGGCAGGTCCTGCTCTCTGGCTGCCGGCCCAGTACTGCCCTGAGCTGGAGCCCATGCGAAGCTGAGGGGCAGGGCAGAGCCCAGGAATGGTCTGAGGGTTGGAAACCTGCCCTGGCACGGTGGGGTCCCTGGATGGAGGGGGACCTGCCCTGGGAGCAGCCAGTGGGTGGTCTGGCAGAGGGAGGGCTCATGGGCCCCCAGGGCCGGAGGCTGGCGCTAGACGCGGTCTGACCGGGAATAGGGGGACGGAGCAGCTTCCCGGGGCTGGGGGCGTCTGCGCCGGGAGTCGCTGTGCGGCAGGGCTCCCTGCTGGCTGTAGCGCTGCGGGTCGTTTGGGCCGTTCGTTAGCGGAGCCAGAGCCCGGGCGGCAGCGGGGGTTGGGCAGGGGCGGGGTGGCATGTCTCCTGACTCCCGCTTGTCTTTACCTCCTGGTGCCAGGGTGAGAAGGGGGAGCCCGGAGCCCTCGCCGGCCCGGACGGGACGCTCAGCGCAGCCGGCGCGAAGGGAGACAAGGTCACGCGCCGACTCGGGCTCCCGGCCTGCCGCGGGGTGGGGTGGGCGCCAACCCAGTGCCCTGCCAGTCTGCAGCCGCTGCGCTGCTCGCGCCAGTGACCGGCGCTGCTGTGCCACCCCTTCCACGCGCGGGCAGGAGGTGCTGTCGGTGCGGGCGTGGTTCCCGTGCCCAGGGGTCTGTCCGGGCTGTGCCCTTGGGGGCTGGCGTTTGCCAGGGGCCGCGGGGTGGCCACGTGCACATCGTGACGCTAACGCTTTCCCTCTTCTTCGCCTGCAGGGCGAGCCGGGGCTGGTGGGAGCCAGGGGCCCGACAGTAAGTGCGCAGGGACGTCTCTCTGCCCTTGTGTCGAGCGGGGGCTGCCTGTGCCCGCCGGGTGTGCGCCACGGCTGGGGTCACGCTCATGCGTGCAGGGGGCCCAACGCCAGCCCGTGTGGGCTGTGCTCGGGGGCCCAGGTCTTGCTCCACCACCCACGGCCGGGGCGGGTTGCCAGGCCCCAGCCGGCCGGTGGGCGACCACCCCGGGTCCGTGGCTGGGGCTGAGCCATGTGCAGGGCCACGTGCAGAGCGGCATGGGAGGTGGTTCTGAAATGACTGAAGCGGGGGCGGGACGAGAGGGCGATAAACTCACGACAGGCCCCCCGCCCCCCTTACCGCCCCGCGGCCCTGTCGGTTCTCGCCGGAAGGGGGCTTGCGCCGACCCACCGCATGGCGCTCCGTGTCTGCGTTGCCACGGCGGGGTTGGCTTGGAACTTGCAGACTAACCGGCCCGCCCTGCTGAGGCTAGTTCCCCTCCCCCCACGCAGGGCCCCCTGACGAGAGGGAATTGTCCCCTCCCCGACCATGCAGCCTGACCCCTCGGGGAGCCCCGAGAAGAGCCGGATGGGGGCGGTTATCGGTTCGCATGCTCGGAGACCTGGCCCCAGCAGGAGCCCCAGGCCAGGCTGGAGGGGCGCTGGTGGTGCCTGCTGGCCAGGGCTGCGTGAGGACGAGGAGGGGCGCATGGCCGGGCCCTGAGCCCTCTGAGCCGGCACCGTCTGACTGCTCCTTCGTCTCTCCCTGCAGGGCCCACAGGGGCGACCTGGACACAAGGGGGAAATCGGCTTCCCTGGCAGACCGGTAAGAACCTCGCTTGGCTCCTGGCGCGCCGCTGGGCTTGCACTTCCTTGCACCAGAGGCCCTGGAGCCGGCTGAGCATTGCCCCCGGGGAGCAGAGCGGCAGAGCCTCTGCATTGGGCCCCGCTGCTGGGCCCGGCCAGGGAGGGTCCCGGATCGGAGAGGGGCCAGCGCCCCAGGCCAGTGGCCTGGCCACGGCCTGCAAGTTCCTCCTGGGGACCCCGGCGTCACGGCCAGGCAGTGGCGGGCCACGCGCCCATGGCTGGAAGCCGAGCCCAGAAGTAAGGTGTCAGCTTGCCCTGGGACTGTGGCGGGTTCCCTCCCTGACAGCGACTAGCCCAGCCTGGGCTCCTGGCTCCCAGCACCGGGCGCTGGGCCCGGCGGAGTTGGGGGGCTCACAAGCATCTCAGATTTGCTGGGGCGTCCCTCCGCCGTGTCTCGTCCCGCCAATGGCCGCGCAGCAGGCGTGGGCTAAGGCAGCCCGCGTAGGGGCCTCTGCCATCCATGGCCGCACCGTGACCCCTCGGGCTGCTCCGTGTCTGCAGGGCCGGCCCGGCATGAACGGGCTGAAGGGCGAGAGGGGCGACTCCGGAGGGCTGGGCTTGCAGGTGAGTGCCGGGGCCTGGCAGGCTTAAGGCGGGAGGGGAGGGCTGGGCCGGGTGGAGGGAGGCAGGGCTGCTGGTCGGAGCAGCGGGGCGGAACACGGTTTCGGGGAGCCCCGCCCCCACAGCCAGCCAATGGGAGTGTAGGTGAGAGATGGGGGCGGGGGGGGCCGGTCCGGAATGCGCCTGTGCATGTGGTGTTGGCACGGGGCTGGGTTTGCTTCGCAAAGGGGAACAAGCCCGGCCTGGCCCCTGCGCTGCGGGCTCCTGCTGCTGAGCCCCGGCCGACACGCCGCTGGGTGCAGCGAGCCCTGGCAGCCCGAGAGCCTCCCCTGCCCTTGGCCGCCTGCTTGGCCCAGCCCCTCCCGCCACGTTCAGGCCCCGGGGGCTGCTGCTTCTGTGTGTGACTCCCCGCTCCCGTGTGCCGCTCCCGCTCCCCGCTCCCGTGTGCCACGGCCCGCCCGCTGCTCCCCGCCCCGTGTGCCGCTCCCCATCCCGCATCCTGCTCCCACTCCCTGTTCTGTGTGCCGCTCCCACTCCCTGTTCTGTGTGCCCTGCCCCGCCCCGCCCGCCGCTCCCCGCTCTGTGTGCCGCTCCCACTCCCCGCCCCATATGCCGCTCCCCGTCCCGCGTCCTGCTCCCACTCCCCGTCCCGCGTCCTGCTCCCACTCCCCGTCCCGCGTCCTGCTCCCACTCCCCGTCCCGTGTGCCACTCCCCACCCTGCCAGCTTCGGCCCCGGGCGCTGGACGCGTGTGGTGTTCTCCCCTGGTGCCTTCCCCAGGCCCGTGCGTGGGGCTGACGGCACTGTGACCATAAGTCCTAACCCCGCTCAGCCCCCCGGGAGCCAGGCCTTTGGGTCTGTGGTGTTCGGAGGTGCGCAACCTGTGGGGGTCTCGGTTAGTCTGCGGGGTGGTGCAGCCTCCCAAACCCACTGGTGCTCTGCTCTCTCTGCAGGGTCCTCCTGGCCCCCCTGGGCCTCCCGGCGCCCCGGGCAGTGTGGTGTCTGTCTACGACAACAATGTGAGTGTGCGTGGGCGCGCCCTGCTCTGGGGATGCGTCGCGCGCCGGCCAGGCCATGCCCAGCGTCCGTGGGCGGCGGTGGGCACCCGGGCCGGGCTCCACTGCCATGCGCGTGGCTGGGAAGGGTGGCCCACGGGCCGCGCGCTGGGGGGTGGAAGGGCGAGAACCGGGGGCACGCTGGGGACTCCCTGCCCCGCGGGGTGTCCGGCGCCAGCTTGGCTCGCGAGATCGTTCAGCGGAGAGCCGGCCCCTTTCCAAAGCCCGTGCAGACGGGGCATGGCCACCTTGCCCGTCCTGCTCAGCAACTCCAGCGGAAGTGCCCCCAGCCAGGGGACCCGCTGCCCCCACACGGGCAAGTGGGAGCAGGGAGCTTGCGGCCGCCTTGCCCAGGGCTGGGGAATCCCCTCTCGGTAGCCTGCCTCTGCCTCTGCCTCTGCCTCTTGGGCACCAGGCCGGCCTACACCCGGAGCCGCCAATACGCCAGCTGCAGTGCCTCTCGGCCCAGACTCTGCTCCCACGCCGGGCACCCAGCGCCCGCTGACTCGGCCCAGCCCGGTGCAGCGTGTGGGGCTGGGCGAGTGCCAGGGTCTTGGCCTTTGTCGGGGGCTTGTGGACCTTGCACCCACGTGTGCGGCAGCAGGTCGGAGGGGAGCCCAGACTGAGCCCAGCATGGGGAGACGGAGTCGCAGGGGGCCCCAGCAGCGGGAGTGGGGGAGGCAGGGATCCCCAGCAGGGGGCGCAGGGGACACGGGGGGGCCCCAGCAGGGGGCGCGGGGAAGGCAGGGATCCCCAGCAGGGGGCGCGGGGGACACGGGGGGCCCCAGCAGGGGGCGCGGGGGAGGCAGGGATCCCCAGCAGGGGGCGTGGGAGACACGGGGGGCCCCAGCAGCGGCAGTGGGGGAGGCGGGGGACATGGATATCCCCAGCAGGGGGCGCAGGAGACACAGGGGGCCCCAGCAGGGGGCGCGGGGGAGGCAGGGATCCCCAGCAGGGGGCGCGGGGGAGGCGGGGGACCCCAACAGCGGCAGTGGGGGACGTGGGGATCCCCAGCAGGGGGACACGGGGGCCCCAGTAGGGGCAGTGGCTCTGTCGGTCCTGGGGCCGCAGTGCAGGTCCCCTGCCAAGGGTGCCGTGCGCTAACCCGAACCCTTTGTGTCTCTCCAGGCGTTCAGTGACTCCGGCCCCCCCGGCCCGCCAGGGCTGCCGGGTAAGGATGCTGCCAGCAGAGCGGGAGGGGCGCCGTGCTCCCCTGTCTTGTGGGGCCCCGGCCAGCTTTGGAGAGCGCAGCGTGGCGGGGGGGAGGGTGGCAAGCGCCCGGCAGGCGCCACAGGAGCTGGGGCTGGGCGCGGGGCAGGCGGGGAGCAGTTGGCCCGTGGCAGCGCCCCGCCCCGGGGGAGGTCAACCTCTCGGGGCGCAGGGGACCCAGAAGAAGCAGAAGAGGCGCGTGCGGGTTTGCGGCGCAGTCGGCGTTCTCCGTGGCAAGCGCCAGGCTGCTGTCCAGCCACGTCTGTGCCCTGGCTGGGGGCCTTCCCCGGGGGGCCGAGTGACGCTCTAGTGAGTTCCTGTGTCTCCTCAGGCTACCAGGGCGCGCCAGGGCAGAAGGGTGACCGAGGTGAGCCAGGCCCCCCAGGGCCGCCAGGTAAGTGAGCCGGGCGTGGCCCTGCCTCGTGGCTCTGCAGGTCTGTGCCCATCTGGCCTGGGGCAGTCTCAGCCCAGGACGGAGCTGCCCAGCGAGGGGAGCTGGACCCTGGCTCGTTTGTGGTGAACGAGGCAGGGCGGCTCTTATGGGGAAGGCAGTGGAATGCTGCCCTGGAGAGCTGGGGGGTGTCTGCTACCGCGGTCCTGTGTGACGGGGGGCAAGTCATCCGGTTTGCTCCTGAATCTGGGGGTGCTGAACTTAGGCCCGGGGGCCCGAGAGGCAGAAGTGCTGAGCTCAGGTCGGAGCTGGGCCCTACAGTGCCGCGGGGTCTCAAACTCGGCACTCCAACTTAGTGGGTACCTCAACCACAATCTGTGTGCCTGGCCCCCCCGTGACATGGGCGTGATGCAACCCCGTGCGAGGGGCGTGGGTGGCAGAGCGGTGGCTGCCGAGAGGCACCGGATCGTTAGGTTCACAGCCGGGTTTGGGCAGCCAGCGAGGCCAGCCAGGATAGGGGCTCATGAGCGAGCACTGTCCAGCCGGAGGAGATGCCAGTCCCAGACTAAATCGCCGTGCGCACCCCACTCGCATGGGCACCCTTGCCTCTGGCTCTGCCTGCCTGCGGCGTGCTTGGCTTTGCGCCTCAGGAGCGCGCTGGTCACGTGCTCCGAGCCGCTGGGCCACCCGGCGTGGGGAGCCGGCCGCAGCTATAGGGGGCAAGGCCCCTGACGCTGATCCTGTCTCTTCGCAGGCCCGTTCCCCTCCGAGCTCAGTGACTTCCGATCCACCATCCAGGTAAGGGCCGGGCCCAGGTGAGGGGGTGCCCTTACGACTACCGCCCTGGTGGCCATGCCAGTCGGGGGCTGGTCGGCGCCGGGTGTGGGGCTGCCGCCCTGGTGGCCGTGCCGGTGGGGGCTGATCGGCGCCAGGTGTGGGGCTGCCGCCCTGGTGGCCGTGCCGGTCGGGGGCTGGTCGGCGCCGGGTGTGCGGCTGCCGCCCTGGTGGCCGTGCCGGTCGGGGGCTGGTCGACGCCGGGTGTGCAGCTGCCGCCCTGGTGGCCGTGCCGGTCGGGGGCTGGTCGGCGCCGGGTGTGCGGCTGCCGCCCTGGTGGCCGTGCCGGTCGGGGGCTGGTCGGCGCCGGGTGTGGGGCTGCCGCCCTGGTGGCTGTGCCGGTCGGGGGCTGGTCGGCGCCGGGTGTGCGGCTGGTGGCCGTGCCGGTCGGGGGCTGGTCGGCGCCGGGTGTGGGGCTGCCGCCCTGGTGGCCGTGCCGGTCGGGGGCTGGTCGGCGCCGGGTGTGGGGCTGCCGCCCTGGTGGCCGTGCCGGTCGGGGGCTGATCGGCGCCGGGTGTGGGGCTGCCGCCCTGGTGGCCGTGCCGGTCGGGGGCTGGTCGGCGCCGGGTGTGCGGCTGCCGCCCTGGTGGCCGTGCCGGTCGGGGGCTGGTCGGCGCCGGGTGTGGAGCTGCCGCCCTGGTGGCCGTGCCGGTCGGGGGCTGGTCGGCGCCGGGTGTGGGGCTGCCGCCCTGGTGGCCGTGCCGGTCGGGGGCTGGTCGGCGCCGGGTGTGGGGCTGCCGCCCTGGTGGCCGTGCCGGTCGGGGGCTGGTCGGCGCCGGGTGTGGGGCTGCCGCCCTGGTGGCCGTGCCGGTCGGGGGCTGGTCGGCGCCGGGTGTGGGGCTGCCGCCCTGGTGGCCGTGCCGGTCGGGGGCTGGTCGGCGCCGGGTGTGGGGCTGCCGCCCTGGTGGCCGTGCCGGTGGGGGCTGGTCGGCGCCGGGTGTGGGGCTGCCGCCCTGGTGGCCGTGCCGGTCGGGGGCTGGTCGGTGTCGGTGTCGGGCTGGGCTGGGGGCTCCGGGCGGCTCCGACTAACGTCCATCACCTTCCGCAGGGCACGAGAGGAGAGCGGGGGGACCCTGGACTGAAAGGCGAGAAGGGGGAGCCAGGCGGGGCAGGACTGTATGGACCCAGCGTCTCTGGGCCCCCAGGCCCTCCGGGGCCCCAGGGCTACCCTGGCCTTCCGGTGAGGAGGCTCCGTTGGCGGGGGGGAGGGGAAGGCTGGGCACCTGGGTGGGGGGGCAGCGTGATGGGGCAGGCAGCCAGCACCGTGGCCCTTCGCAGGGTGGGGACTCAGGGAGGGGCCCGTATCCTGGGGCGGGGGATCCCTGAGCCTGGGGGCCACCGAGCACCCCTGTAGGGAGGGGCGGGGGAGGCTGAGTGGTTGTGTGTTAACCTGAAGGAGACTCCCTTGTGCATCCCAGGGTCCCAAAGGAGACAGCATTAGAGGCCAGCCTGGCCCCCCAGGGCCTCAGGGCCCCCCTGGCATTGGGTACGAAGGGCGGCAGGGCCCCCCTGGCCCACCTGGGCCCCCTGGGCCCCCCTCCTTTCCAGGACCCCACAGACAAAGTGAGTATGTGCCCAGAGAGTCATTTCTGTGCCCCTCCCGCACACTTCTGCCCTGCATCTCCCCCTCTCCCCACTCCCTGGCCAGGCCTGAGGCCTGTCCGGTTGCCAGAGGGTGAGACGCCCGATTCCCAGCCCCTTCTTCCTTTCCAGCGCTCCACATCCCTGGCCCACCTGGGCCGCCAGGGCCACCGGGACCGCCAGGGACCAGCGGGGCGTCGGCCTTCTCCGGGGTAAGGCAGCGAGCGGTCCGCTCAGGGCCTGGCTGGGGGCAGAGGGGGCAGTGCTGTGGGGACAGTGCCTGGGAAGGGAATTGCACTGCCCCACAGATTTCTGAATTGGAAATGGGCAGAGCCAAGTGTTTCCTGAGGTAGGGGCCTGTGGAACTCCTGGCCACAAGGTCTTGCAGAGCCAGCGACGCGCGGTTACCACGGCAACACGCCAGCAAAGGGCCTCAGCCCTGGTGCCGCCACGTCCTTGGGCGCAGGAAGGGGCCGTTCTCGGAGGCAGAATCGTCCCCAGGAGTTTCACGCCGCCCCGAGGCCTGTGGGCTGGAGTCCGTGCAGCGGAGCCGGAGGCCGCTGGGCGAGGCCATGTGCCCGCTGCTGAGCCTGCGCTGCGAGAGCCGTTCCACGGTGCCCTCTGCCCCCATCCCACCCTCGCCGCGGGCCCCGGCTGACCCTGCCTGCCCCACAGCTGCAGGTCCTGCCAGCCTACCAGGCCATGCTGAGCGCCGCCCCGGAGGTGCCCGAGGGCGGGCTGGTCTTCCTGCAGGACAGAGAGGAGCTGTACGTCCGCGTGCGCGGCGGCTTTCGCAGGGTCCGGGTGAGTCCGCCAGCGCCACAAGGGCAGGCTGCTCCCCACCGCCCCCCACTGCCCCCCGCCCCCCCCACTGCTCCCCACCCCCCCGGCCCCTGCCGCCCCGACTGCCCCCCCTGCCAGTCCCCGCCACCCCAGCTGGGCCTCCTGAGCCAGCGTTGGCAGCCTCTGCAGCCCCCTCACCTGCTCAGCAGCCCCCTCGTCACTCCCAGTGCCCACTCAGTGGCCCCCTCACCGCCCCCCCATCCACTCAGCTGGCCCCCCCCAACCCCACCCGATCAGCCACCCACTCATTCTCCCAGCCCACCCACTCAGCAGCCCCCTCACCACTCCCCCACCTGCTCAGTCACCCCCTCACTCCGCCCCAACCCCACCTGCTCAGCGGCCCCAGTGGTGGCGCGTCGGGGACCCCCGAGCCTGCACCCCGTCCGCAGCAGGGTGTGACTCCGCCAGCCAGGAGAACGGGGGGTTTGTTGCTTCTCCGAGGCACAGCCCAGCCCAGATTCCACGTGGGCATCGGCGTGAGGGGCCAGCAGCCTCAGACCCCTTGGGGCAGGGGACACGAGCCCCCAGCACCCGACTTAGCCCCTTCTCTTCCTGTTTGCCAGCCCAGATTGCCCCTTCCCAAGCCACCGACCACGTTCCCCCCCCCCCGGGAGCCCCCCTTTTGTCAAACCCCTTCCCCTGGCCATGTGAGAAACCTCCGCAGGCCATGGGCTACGAGCTGGGGCTCAGGGCGTCCCCGCTGGGCAGTGCTTACAGCCACCGGCCAGTAGGGGTCACCCCCGCACCAGGCACTGCCCAGCCACAAGAGCAGACAGCCCCCCCACCTGTTCAGCGGCCCCCTCACTCCCCCCCAGGTCCCACCCGCTCAGTGACCCCCCCACCGCACCCCTGACCCCACCCGCTCAGTGACCCATTGGTGGGAATCTTCCCTGCAAGCCCCCGCCCCTCCCATGCCCCACCCCCTCATTTCCCCCCAGACCTCACTCGCTCAGCAGCCTCTTGGTGGGAATCTCCGCCCATCCCATGCCCCCCCCACTCAGCGCCCCCCCAGCAGTAAGCGCAGGCTGAGCTGCAGCTGTGTGGAGCTGGCGCTCTGTGCCGCGGGGGTCGCTGGTTCTGTTCCCTGTCAGCCGGGTGCTGGGCGGCCGCCCAGCCGATAGCTCCGAGCCCCCGGCCTGCAGCCGGTGCACATCCGCACGTGGCCGGGAAGGGTCACTGGGTGGCCTGTGGGCCACGAGCCACGTTGGAACGGTCCCGTAACCAGCGCCTTGCTTTGTTTCAGCTGGAGGAACGCACTTCGGTCTCCAGCGCCGGGCTGGTAAGTGAGCCCTGCCCCAGGGCACGGCCGCCTGGCCGACCTGGCCACTCCTGTGCCCCGCGGCTGGGCAGTGAGCCTCGCACCTCTCCCCGCAGGACAACGAAGTGTACGACAAGCCACCCAGTGCCCGCTACCCGCATGGCGGCGCCGCCTCCAGCTTCCAGCAGCACCCGCCCCCGCCTCCGCCCCGGGAGCTCGACCCCTACTCCACCGCCCGGCCCTGGCACGCGGACGACAGCGTCGCCAGCCACCGCCGCCCCCCGGAGCACGCGCCCCACGGCGCCCAGCCCCAGCAGGAGCCCCTGGAGGGCCGGGGGGAGAGCGCCCCCTCTGCCGTTCACACCCACCACGACTTCCAGCCCGCTGTGAGTACCGCCCCAAACGCAGGCGCTGTTTGCCCCGGCCAGAGATGGGGGCGAGAGGGAAACGGCCCCCACGCCGGCCAAGGGTCACGCTCAGCTCCATCGGTCCCCTAACCCATCCGCACCCCTAGCTGCCAGCCCCAAACCCTGGCAGGGGGCTAGCACGCAGGAGGCGTGGGGAGGGGCAGGGCTGCTACGGCTGGGTCCAGGGGGAGACATGGGGAGGGGCAGGAGGCGTGGGGAGGGGCAGGGCTGCTACGGCTGGGTCCAGGGGGAGACATGGGAAGGGGCAGGAGGCGTGGGGAGGGGCAGGGCTGCTATGGCTGGGTCCAGGGGGAGACATGGGGAGGGGCAGGAGGCGTGGGGAGGGGCAGGGCTGCTACGGCTGGGTCCAGGGGGAGACATGGGGAGGGGCAGGAGGCGTGGGGAGGGGCAGGGCTGCTACGGCTGGGTCCAGGGGGAGACATGGGAAGGGGCAGGAGGCATGCGGGCAGGAGGGGTGGGGAGGGGAGGGGCAGGCGTGCTATGGCTGGGTCCAGCAGAAGGCAGGGGGACAGGGCCGAATGGCCGCTGGACCCCTGGGACTTCCCTTCCAGCTCCACCTGGTGGCGCTGAACACCCCGCTGAGCGGCGGCATGCGTGGCATCCGCGGCGCCGACTTCCAGTGCTTCCAGCAGGCCCGGGCTGTGGGGCTGACCGGCACCTTCCGCGCCTTCCTGTCCTCCCGCCTGCAAGACCTGTACAGCATCGTGCGCAGGGCTGACCGGAGCGGGGTGCCCGTCGTCAACCTCCGGGTACGTGCACACCCCGGGCAGAGCCAGCTGGCGCTCAGACAGGCTGGCGGAGGTGGGCATGGCCCAGGCTGCAGCTGGGCAGGTGCCTGTTCCCTCCCCGGGCAGGCTCGCTGGCCCTGCCCTCCCACTGAGGCACATGTGCGGGGCTCCCTGTACGCTGAGTGCTTGGGCCACCGCCCAGGAGAGGTTCCACAGCCGCCCCGCTGATTAGCAAGGAGCCCTGGCCAGCAGCGTGTGTTTCTACTGGTGGTGCACATCCGCACATGCCTCGGTGCACACAACACTGTTTATTCCGCGCACTGAGGTAAAAACGAGAGGGACCATTGGTGTGGGGCCTGCCTGCCCCCAGACGGGTGTGAGCCCTCGCCTCGGCCAGCAAGGGCCAGCGTGCAGGTGCCACTGCAGGCGCGAGGGCTGCGGTGTTTAGTGCAGTGCCCCGTGGGCCCCATGCAACGTGCTGGGCGGCCCCGGGGGCTGCTGCGGTCCCAGGGCAGGGACTAGCTTTTCTCCCCGCAGGACGAGGTGCTGTTCGGCTCCTGGGAGGCGCTGTTCTCGGGCACGGAGGCGCCCTTCCGCGCGGGCGCGCGCATCCTCTCCTTCGACGGAAGAGATGTGCTGAGAGACGCTGCCTGGTAGGGGCAGGGCAGGCCTGCTGGAACCAGCAGCAAAGTGGGGAGGAGACCTGGGGCTAGTGCCTGGGGCTGGGCTCTGCGGCCCCAGGTTGCGTGGTGGGGAGCGCACCGGGCTGCGTTCCTCCGGCCGCCCACGGGTTGGGCGTGGCCCGCGCAGTGCATGGGCAAGTGCTGGAATCGCCGGGTTCGGTCCCGCTCCCTGTGGGGTGCCCCGGGGTGGTTCCGGTGCCGGTGGCGCATGCCCATCAGCTGTTGCCGCGTGTTGCAGGCCGCAGAAGAGCGTGTGGCACGGCTCGGACGCCAGGGGCCACCGGCTCTCTGAGAGCTACTGCGAGACGTGGCGGACGGACGACGGCGCGGTCACGGGCCAGGCCGCCTCGCTGGCCTCGGGCAGGCTCCTGGAGCAGAAGGCCAGCAGCTGCCAGAGCGCCTTCGTCGTCCTGTGCATCGAGAACAGCTTCATGACCTCGTCCAGGAAGTGACCCGCCCGCCGCCCGCACAGCCGTGCCCAGAGGCAAAGCCAAAGAGTACTGAGCTGGCTGGGAAGGCCAGCCTGGCGCTGGCCCGCTCCTCGGACTGGCCGTGGGGCTCGCCTGCCCCTCCTGCTTAACTCTGCGCCTGTGGGAACGCCCGCTGCTGGGGGTGGAGGACGGCCACAGCCTGTGCCACACGGTCCCAGAGCAGGGCTGGGGCTGGCAGCGTGCCCTCCGCTGGCTCCCCCTCCCTGTCACAGGCCAGCCCCCCAGCGCCTGTGCCAAGGAGTCCCCCGGCAGAGCCCTGCTCCCCACAGCGAGAAGGGCCTCGCCCCCGGTGAGTAAGATGGGGGGGGGGCTCTTTTGGCAGCAGCGGGGTTTGTCGAATGGAGGCCGAGTCCCCGCCCTGGCCATTCTGGGCAATGCCTTCCCCTGGCGGGTCCCCCAGCCACTGCGTGCCTTAGTCGCGCCAGGCCCCCGGCTCTACCCTTTGCGTTCGGCGCTGGGGAAGCACTGTGGAAAGGATTCGTACTCAGTCCTGGCAACCTGAGGTGCTAAATTGTTAACTAGCTTCTTTTTATTGTACCGAGACATTCCCACAGCAGCTGGGCCAGGCACAGTTCCTGTCGTCTACTGTACTTGTGTAACGAACGCACTGGAAAGCCTGTGGATTTCTATTTTCTCAGTTGTGTTCTTTATGCTGTTTTCTAAGGCACTGAATAAAGGAGTCTCCTCTTGTACTCCCGGCTGTGGGGGGGGGCGTGGAGCCAACAGCACGTTTCACGAAGCGGCTTTTCGTCTCGCAGCACGGCCCAGCACTAAACGTGCTTCATGCTCGCCCTGAGCCGCTCGTGCAAGGGCTGGCTGTGTCCACCCTGCTCAGCAGGGGTCTCGGGTGGGTCACAGTTGGTTCCCTGGGCGGCACGGGCCCTGTTAGCCACGGAGCTAGCTCTTGGCTCTCTGGCTCGGCAGGTTACGGCGGTGTCAGGCAGGCGGGCACAGGCTGCCGGCCACGGTCCCACATGGGTCAAGCTGCAGGTGACAGGTGGCCGCGGCAGCCCTGCCATGCAGGACAAGGGGCAGCCGGGGATTCAGCACTTGTGCACAGGGCCACTCAGCTGGCAAAGGAAGGGGCCCGGTGCTTACCTCTGCTGCTCTGGCAGGTGGGGAGGGCTGGCTCAGGGCCCTCAGGGAAAGCCAGGGCCAGGCAGTGTGACCGTCCCAGGGCCGAGCCCTGAGCCTGGCCCAGTGCGATGGGCCGGGAGCCCCAGGCTGGGTTTGCCCGGTGCAGCCTCTGCCACCCATGCCGGCCTTCTCAGCCGCGGTGCCCCTGCGAGGACATGGGGGGGGCTGGGTGTGCGCACAGCCGCTCCCTGGCATCAGCTCGCTTAGACGCGCACACTCCCTGGCTCCGAGCTCCTCTCCTGCCCCGGCACCTCTTCAGCCAGGCTGCACAGCTCCTTGGCCAACACCGGCTCCTGGGGCGCCTGGCGCCGGCGGTGCATGATGGCCACGCACACGGCCAAGCCCAGGTACACCGCCGCCAACAGCGCAAAGTAGGCAGCGTAGACGTAGAACTGGGGGGAGAGAGCACAGGTCACAGCCTGGACCCAGCGGCGGGTAGCACCTTGCCCCCCAAGAACTGCCGGGGGAGGCCTGCACCCTGCTCTCTAACACGGACACGAAAAATTGGCCCAAACAACCTTCACTCTGCCCCTGTCTGGTGCCCTGTTTTCCCCTCAGCCATTCCCGTGACTTTCTCCTAAGCAATTACTCGTTGCTTGGGGCATTTGGCAGCCATGCAAGCGGGCCAGGCTCTGTAAAAGCAGGCCCTGCCGGGAGGTTAGCCCTGCCGGCCTCAGCGCCTGACTCCGCCGCTCCGGGGTGCTGCTGGGCGCAGGGCCCACCTGCTGGCCTAGGCGAACTCTGCGTGTGGCGCCACCCAGCAGGGGCTGGCCTGGCTGCGAATGGATGTGAACGGACAGGTCTAGGGCGGACGTCGGACCCAGCCCGGCTGGGGCTGCCCCCTTACCTGCGGCCGCACGGCCAGGCCCAAGCCCCGCTTGTCCGCCACAACGATGGTGATGAGGCTCTTGAGCACGGTGGCGAAGAAGGTGTTCAGGCCGAAGACCAGGGCGCACAGCTCTTTGGAGAGGGAGGCAGCGATCTGGAAACTGGCAGAGAGCGAACCCATCAGCGCGCCCGCGGGGTCCCCAGAGCCGCCAGCCACTAACCGGGGTCTGCATCCCCAGCGTGAGTGCGGGCGGCCGGCCTGGCCGGCTGAGGGCCAGGAGTGGGACGTGCAGCTGGGACCTGCCCCCCGCGGGCAAGCTCCCACTCACATGGCAAGGGGCACCAGGAACTGGTAGGAGCCGCGGAAGAAGATGTAGGCGACGTAGCACAGCCAGATGCTGGAGGTGGTGCTCATCAGCAGCAGCAGCCCGGCCTGGAAGGCCGTCACGCCGCCGATCACCAGCGCCGACCAGCGCGCCCAGCGGATCCTCACGTAGCCCGCCGCGAAGGCCGTGATGGCCCCTGGGGAGACAGGCGACAGTGACGGCTGCCCGTGGGGGCCGTGGTTTCTAGGGGCCTGCAGTCACAGCCCAGCCTGCCCGACACGGAGCAGGGCCCAGACCACGGGAGAGCAGCTGCCTGGTGTGCAGCCCGCCCCTCCCTTCGGCCCGCCTGGGGCGGTCACGGCCACTCTGGCAAAGGGCTCCGTTCAGCCTGCACCTCCGACAGCCGCAGGCAGCGCCTTTCCAAGGGCCGCCGGCTCCTCCAGCGTTGAAGACGCTCATGCGCAGTGCCCCCTGCGAGCTGGGCGCTTGTGCAGCTGCCCAGGAGAGATTCCAGCTGGGGCTCCTGGTGGTGCCCATCCGCACGTGCCTCGGTGCACAGAACAAAATTCATTCCGCACACAAGTGACAAAAATGAGAGGGACTTGGGCACTGGGCGGCCCCTTTGGGGATGAGTGTACGGCACTTGGGGGCAGGGTGAAATGCCTCTTCCCCCCACAGGGCTGGGCTGCTCATGCACGGAGTCACTGGCGGCACGCTGCGAGGGGTGCCCACAGAGCCCCCTTGGCACAGCGCTCGCTCAGCAAAGGGGCCCAGGCCACGTACCCAGCAGCGTGGAGGCGGCGTCCACGCCCCCGTTGTAGACCTTGCTCTTGTCCACGGCCGGGTGGATCTCTTCCCACAGCAGCTGCACGTAGTAGAGCATCAGGTAGTAGCCGGCGGAGTTGAAGATCCACCAGAGGGACCAGAGGCGCAGCTGGGGCAGCCGGGCCATGGGGCCGAGCTCCCGCAGCATGCGGACCAGGGCCCAGCCGTGCCAGCGGGCGGCCGGGGGGGGCGCCGGCTGCATCTTGTCCAGCTCCGGGGGCGGGGCGCCGGCGCTGCGGTTGAAGAAGAGGCTGCGCCGTGGCTTCGCCAGGAAGAGCGTGAGGCCGAGGCCCAGGAGCATGAAGCCCAGAGAGACGTAGTTGAGCGTCATGAAGGACACCCCGCCCACGGAGAGGCAGAGCTGGCCCAGCACGGAGCTGGTGAAGACGCCCAGGAGCACGGCGGCGCGGGAGTAGCTGGCCACGCGCTGGTAGCGGGCGGGGGTGACCAGGGAGAAGATGTAGGAGGAGTAGGCCACGCGGGCCGCCATGGTGACGCCGTAGAAGAACTCCATGAACTGCATGGCCAGGATGCTGGTGCCGAAGATGAGCAGGAGCCACACAGAGATGTGGCTGAGGCTCTGCAGCACCAGCACGGGCTTGTAGCGCAGGTAGTCAGTCAGCAGGAAGACAGGCACCAGCACGGCCATGTAGGAGTAGGACAGCACCGGCGTGATCTCATTGGTGACCTGCAGGGCGAGGCAGACCCCTCAGCGCAGGGCCAGGCACCGGCACTCAGCAGGTGCTGGGGTCAGGCCCCCAGCGCGCCCCCCCCCCCCCCGACCTCCTCCCTGCACCATCCCTGCCTCCTCCCTGGGCGCCATCGAACAGTAGGGAAGGTTCCTGTCCCAGCAGAGGGGCTGGGCTGGCATGTTCATCCCTCCCCAGCCGACGGGCGTGCTGGGGTCACCTTGCACACATGTGCGCGCGAATACGCATGCACACACAGCCGCTGGCACACGAATGCACATGCACACACATACATAGCCGCTGGTGCGCGTGCACACACGTAGCTGCTGGCATGCACGCACACAGACGCACAGACAGCCACTGGTGTGTGCACACAAATAGCCGGTGGCACATGTGCGCGCACACACACACACACCCCTCCCCACTGGCGCGCGCACGCGCACACAGGCGCTGGCCTGCCGGCCCGCAGGAATCTCTGCGTACAAGGTGCACACCTGTCCCAGGGAAGCCAGCCAGCCTGCAGACTGCACCCCCCCGCCTGTCCCACCCCAGACACACCCGTCACTGGCAGGTAGCTCGTCTCGAGTGCCCACCCCACCCTCCAGAGCCTGGGTGCATGGGGCTGTACGGCAGGGGAGGCCCAGCAGCCAGCTCACCTCCTCCCTTGTGAAATTCTTGTCGGCTCCCAGCAGGTAGGGGGTGATGAAGCTCTCCCCGGGTCGGATCTGGGTCATGAAGCCGTAGAAGCAGAGGTAGCAGAGGAGGAACATCCAGCGCTGGTCCTCAGCTGGCTCCGGGGGGGGCTTCCCAGAGCCCTCCTCCTCCGCAGACATGGCTCCGCCGGCGCCCCTCTCCGCGGGGTCAGAGCCTAGGGGGTGGTTCCCGGGAGGCCGTCAGCCAGGCCGAGCCGCCGTCCAGCGGGTCTCTCGAGAAGCTCCCGCTCCCGGATTTTGGTGCTGCTGGAACGTCTGTGGACACAGCAGAGTTGGGCGACAAATCAAATCCCCTGCCAAATAACTGCACACACACCCCCACCCCCACCCACCCGGCACGGTCTCCCGAGGCCTGTTTCGAGCTGCACGTCGCAAAACCCAGGAGTGAGACTCACTCTCTTTGGAGAGGCGGGCAGCCCACGCCGAGGGGGAGGCCCAAGACCCACGTCAAACAGAACCGCAAACCCCAGTGAGCTTGGCTTGCAGGCTGTGCCGGCTCCTTCGCTAATGCTTGCAGATCCCCACCCAGCCCCGCCCTCCGGAAAGCGTTCCTCCCCGCGGAGCTGAATCCCCTTCGGCCGGGGGACGGGGCGTGCTGCGAGCGGGGACGCGGTGCCCTGTGGGCTGGCTGCCAGCTCTCCTGCAGTCCCGGCGCGCCACTTCGCTACATGCCCATTAGAGCACCACCAGGACGCTTCAGACTGTTCCCTCAAGATTTAATCCCTGGCGCTCTCGCAGGCCGACTGCACTAGCGATCTCACGCCCGTCACCCCACAGTGACGCAGGAGAAAAGTAGAGGCCCTTTGCTTCCAGCGGAGACAGCAGATATGGCTCGGACCGGCTTCAGAGCCGCCTAGGACTCCAGGTCCAGTCAGAGGGCTGCTGCCCGTGTTACATATTGGCCGTGGGGTGAAGGGACATTAGACAGGCCAACAGACAGAGTTAGTTTCCCCTTTAACGATCGTCTCGTCCCTGATGTGTGCACACGCGACGCAGAATCGGTCTTCAAAGAACACTATTACAGTTGCAAAATCAAGCTCTCAGAAGTTAGGGATTAGACAGATTAAGGTTGCCTGGGCAAAAAATGAACCATGGTTAGGGATTTTCCCCTTCACTTGCTTGTTTTTCCTTTGGTCACTCAAATGTTTTTCCAATGTTAGGATGTGTAGAAGGGTCAGAATGTTTATCAAAAAGTGATAGTGAAAAAACCCCACAGAGATAATCCATGTTATTGCATTCAGTGAGAAAAGGGGGAGAGAGGAACAAAACAACCCCCCCACATTTTTGGCTTTGGAAGAAATCCAGAAAACCAGGGGAAAATCCTAAAAGTTTCTTGCCGACGTTCTGAGTTTCAAATCAAGGTCATTTTGGCTGGGAAACAATTGCGACCCCCTCTAGTTACGAGCAACGGGGGCACGCAGCATCTCGCAAGGCCTGTCGGACGAGCCGAGCGTCACGCCTCCTCGGGATGGAAAAAGGGTTAAACGCACTCACCAGGTAACCGTTCCAACCCGTTAACCGTTTTTGTCCGAGGGGGGCAAGGGGAGGGAAGGGCCTGAGCCTCCAACTCGTCTGAGGGAGTGGGCTGTGCCCACGAAAGCGCCTGACAGCGTCGATCTAGTCTCTAGGGTGCCACGGGATTGCTCGTTTATTCTGACGTGGGCAGTCTGCCTACTCCCCAGGGAATGCACTTGAGGGGCTGGCGGCTGAGGTCTCTGCCCTGCGGAGCGAGGGGGCCGGCACGGAGCGTGGCTGCGAGTCCGCGAGCTTGTGGGCTGACCAAAGCGAGACTTCGGGAGGGTCGGGGAGTCAGGGGTTACTCGGCACCCCACGTCCACTTCAGACTCAAGCAGAGACCACTGGGAAATTCCTCAGCATCCGCAGATGCTGCAGCAAGTGTTCTGCTCAGCAGGCTCTGAGCTGGAGTACCGCCCAGAACGGGGATTTGTGAACTCGCTTCCTGTCCCAGGCCCCCGGCTCCAGCCCTGGGGACCAGGACGGGGGGAGAGACGCAACATCCCCCTACAACATATGCCCCCCCTCTCAGTCACCTGCCCGTTGCCAGAGCAACCGGCATTCCCTGGGCGACACGTCGATCAGCGCTCAAAGCTTCATCCAGGAAACCACGATCCCATCTTATCTGCACCGAACACGTGGGTGGGAATTAACCACAGCCACTCGCGGAAGAAATCGGACGCCCTCGTGGACAGCTCTCTGCAAGCACCTGCTCCCGGGGCCAGGGGCCAGACCGATGGGACCCATCCGGAAAGGCAGAGAGAAGGCCACGGTGCCTGTCGATAGAGCCATGGCATGCCTACACCTCGATTCCTGCTTGCAGTCCTAGCCACCCGTCTCGCCAAAGACGCTTCAGACCCGGGAACGGTCCGGAAAAGGGCGCTGGACACGAACGGGGTGGAACAGCTCCCGTGTGAGGGGAGACAAACTAGAGCCGGCACGCTCAGCCAGGAAGCAGGGAGGTGAAGCAAGAGGCTAAGGAAGGGATATTTGCCCCTCCACGTAGCACAGGAACCATGACTTGAGGCGGTAGCGGGTTTTTATAAAACCCAAAGGCAACGAGGAGCTACAGCACCGACAGCCAGCCTGGGGGACTGGCTACGGGGGGTGTCGTGAAGGTGAAAACACAACAACGTTCTAAAAAGACCCACATACGGTCAAGGGCCCTTAGCCAATATGGTCCGGGAGACGGCCCCTGCTCTGTTTGCCGGGTGATGGGCAGGATCAGCATGGTCTGTTTGCTCCCCCAGGCACCTGGCACTGGCCATACAGGGAAGAGAGGATGCTGAGCCAGATCCAGCATAGCTGCTGTTATGGGGCCGTGAGACTCTTCCCTCTGTCCTCCCCCCCCGCCACGCTCAGGGCAAGCTCTGGCCACCTGCGAGCGCAAAGCTGAACAAACATTCCAGGGCAATGAGCCGCCACCCCCTTCGCAGCACGCGGAGTGCGGGGCCGGCCTGCTAGAGCGGCAGGAATGTTTTGCTGCCATCTCGAGGCCTTGCCCCCGGGCCCAGCCCTGCCGCTTCTATTTACGAAGCCCTGGCGCCGCGGGCAGACCCGGCGTGTGCATGACTCTGGTAACAGCGGGGCGGCCGACCTGCGCAGCGCCACAGGGCTCTTCCAGCCGCAGCCCTTCGTTTTCAGCACGGCCTCTCGGTGCCGGCGTGCGGCTGTCAGAACGGTCCTGTGGGCGAAGCGGCACCGAGGCAGCTGGAATCAGCTTCCCAGCGGACACTCGGCCTCCCGGTCAAGGGAGGCTTCTTTCACTTTATCTCCAACCTGTCCTGCACGCCCGGTCTCCACCGGTCAGCCAGGTCCAAGCCCCAGCTTCACGTGCAAGCCCTCCGCTCCCCAGCCTCACGGCTCACTGCATTGCACCCAGCAAGCTGGCTTGAGCGACACAACCAGCCATGCTGCTGGGGCTCACACAGGGCTGGGATGACAGACCTGCACTCAGCAGCGAGCCACCCTTCCCCCTCTCGCCAGCCCGCACTGCACTGGCCCCCGAAAAGCATCTCCAAGGAGGGTGAGAGATGCTCAGACCCCAGGCCTGTCCAGCCTTCCTGCGGCCCGCGAGGGAGCACAGCCTGAGACTGCTTGGGCTAACGCCCGCCAGAGCTATGTGAGCAAACGTGCAACACTTGCACTCATGTGCACCAGTCTGTGCACCGGGGGGCTTGCTGAGACACAAACCGGCTTTGGGACTTTGCCCCGACTCAGCCAGGAATGTTCATGCACAAAACCTGGAGAACGAAGGGAAGGAAGCCAAAGGAGCAGCTGGTATCTGGGGGCATCCCCCTTGTGGGTAATGCCAAACGGCCCCAGCCCCGCACCCGCTTCCGCACGTGGATAGCTCTGGCCGAAGTCCACGGCACCACTTGCGCAAGAGAAGCGGCTGGCTCTGCAAGCGCCCTAGTGCCGTGCTGACAAAGCAAGCCAAGGGACCAGCCGAAGCGACAGGCCTATTCAGGGCTCTCCCATCTCCTTTCGGTGTGTGTGCCCAGCACCCTGTGCTCTCATACCACCATTAGCTACTCGGCTACTGACCCAGCCACGCCACACGGCCCTTCCGGCCAGGTGGCTGGGGCAGCCAGACTCCGGCTGAGGGCGAGGGTTGCAAAGTTCTGCCAGGCAGCTGGGGGAATGTGGCCCCCCTGGCCAGGCACAGGCTGAGGGCGAGGGTTGCAAAGAGCCCCGCCTGTGAGTGTGCAAAGCGACTGAAGCCAACAGACAGGGATGGCATAGGAAGCCCCGGGGACAAGCTGGCCAGGCAGGCACTGGCGGGACGGTTCCTAGCTGCCAGAGCCACACAACTCTGGGACCGCCTCCCGCCGGCCGCTGCGGGGCAAACACTCAGGTTCGAGAGCACGGGGACAAGTGCAGGAGTGCGACTGCAGGGGTAGGGCGCCGGGCTCAGCAGCTCTGGGGTCCCTTCTGGGTCATGGCTGATGTGCCTAGACTCTCATGCATCAGGGCTTCAGCCACTGGCCGGCAGGGGCCAGGGATCCTTCCCCACCCCACGGCTTTGTGTCTTTTCCCCTCTCCTTCCCCTGGTGGCTGGAGAGGGGTCTCTGGCTGGGGCGGCTCAGGGCTCTGCCATGGCACTGCACACCCCAGGCTGGCTGGGTCTTGCTCACAGGCTCCAGGTCCAACTGATCCCCCGAGGGTGGGCGGGGGAGGGGTTTTGCCCACATCAGAGTGGCACATGGCCTGGGGCGCAGGGGTTGCTTCCTGGGAGCAGCTGGGGCCCCCTCATGCAGCCATTCCCTTGCTCTGCTGGGGCCAGGACCCGTGCAGCACCCCTGACCGGAGCCCCTGCCTTGGGTGGGGGTGGGCAGACGCAGGAGGAAGGGGCACCGGACCACCTAGCAGCCCCCCGGCAGCCATGGAAGGGGGTTCCCATCACTGCAGGACCCCCAACACCCCGACCAGCAGCAAGTGGCCGTTCTTCCAGCGCCCTACCTGCCCTGCAGGCGAGCTCAGCACGGCCGAGGTGCTGTAGGGCTGGCTGTTTCCCTCCCCGAGCGGCGCGGCGGTGAGCACCCGGCAGAGACAGGGGCTGGAAGTGAAACCTGGGCGGTACCCCAGGGTTAAGACCCCTCCGGGCCGTGCGGCCGCTCAGGCAGCAGCGGAGAGAGGTGCCTCTCCTCCGACCAACCCCAGCCTGGCGCTGCTGTGGCCACCTCTGCACTGGTGCACACAACAAAATTCATTCCGCACAGGCATGGAGCCAATGAGCGGCAGCATTGCCCTGGGGCTGCTCATTGCTCCGCACACAGGCTGGGTGCCAGCCTAGCTACGGCCCATACGCGGCTGGGGGCCTCGATGACGGATCACTGCCCTTGCCACCCCAGGGTGACTGAGGCAGCTGCTCTCAACAGGCCATCACCCAGGCTGGCTGCCAGAACCTGCAGCCTGCTCCCTCCTGCCCCTTCCCCTCTCTGAGCCGTGGGTCAGCCTGCTCCCTCCTGCCCCTTCCCCTCTCTGAGCCGTGGGTCAGCCTGCTCCCTCCTGCCGCTTCCCCCTCTGAGCCGTGGGTCAGCCTGCTCCCTCCTGCCCCTTCCCCTCTCTGAGCCGTGGGTCAGCCTGCTCCCTCCTGCCCCTTCCCCTCTCTGAGCCGTGGGTCAGCCTGCTCCCTCCTGCCCCTTCCCCCCTCTGAGCCGAGGGTCAGCCTGCTCCCTCCTGCGGATTCCCCCTTCTTGGAGGAGTGAGTGTGAAATGCCTAACCCGTGTGGCTGGAGTCACTCTCCCTGTGGTAACTGCTGCCCCCCGAGTGGCTGGCATGTCCCAGCAGCCCCTGAGAGAGGCGGGGCAGGGGGTCTCCACATGCTGCCCTGGCCTGCAGACACCCCCCTGCAGCTCCCACTGATCAGTAGGGGACCCGTGGCCAGTACAAGCCGTGGGCTCGGGGCCTGTGGATGAGGCAGCACACGGCGCCATGGGGCCCTCACTGCTTCCAGGAGGGGTGCGGGGCCAGGGCAGGAGTAACCCCGCTGCTCCCCACCCGGAAGCCGGCTCAGATAAGCGGTGCCCAGCCCCAGCCTGCTTCCTGAGCCCCGTCCAGCCCTGCATCCCCCCCCCCCCCGCACCCAAACTCCTGCCCCAGAGGTGAGTCCCGCTGCCCCCCAGAGCGGGCACCCTGCCCCCCCACTCTGAACCCCTTGGCCTAAGCCCAGCGCCTGCACGGACCCCCCGCCTGCGCCAGTGAGCGAGGGTGGGAGCGGCAGAGGGGCGGAGGAAGCCGCAGGGTAGCCGGATCTTGCACTGCCCTTGGCCGCTCAAGGGGCCGGAGGCCGCCGCTCTAGGGACACCCCGCGGGGGCTGCCGCCAGGAGGCGGAGGGGAAGGCTGGGCGCACGCGGGACGCGCCAAGTGGAACCCCGCGCCCAGAGCGCGCCTGGGCACCGTCCCAGGGCGCACGGCGACGGGCCTGTCCCGGCCCCGCTGGGAATCGGCCCCGGGGCAGCGCAGAGCTGGGAGGGGGCATGGCACAGCCCGGGCAGCCAGGGCCGTGGGACGCTGCAGAGCCGCGCGCGCAGCTGCTGGAAGGCACCCGGGAAGGCGGCGGGTCGCTGCCCCCGCACAAGCCGGCTCTGGACACGGGACCCCGGGCCGCCCGAGGAACTCTGCTTCAGCTCGCCCCAGCTGCTCCAGCCAGGAGCCGGGCGAGCGCCCCCGCGCCCCACGCTCCCCGCGAGGCGCTCACCGAGCAGCGGTGCGGGGCCGCTTCCCTGGCCGTGTTTCCCGGAGGGGCCGAGCCTCGGGCAGTTCCCGCGCCTCGACCTCTGCTGCTTCTCTCCCGGGGCCGCCCCGTCCCCGCGCAGCGCACGGCCCCGGCTGCAGTAGCGCGGAGCAGAGCGCAGGCTGCCCAGCGTGGCGAGACCGCTGGAGTGTGTGCACTACAGCCCCCACCATGCACCGCCAGAGCGTGGGCACTACAGCCCCCACCATGCACCGCCAGAGTGTGTGCACTACAGCCCCCACCATGCACCGCCAGAGCGTGTGCACTACAGCCCCCACCATGCACCGCCAGTGTGTGCACTACAACCTCCACCATGCACCGCGAGTGTGTGCACTACAGCCCCCACCATGCACCGCCAGAGCGTGGGCACTACAGCCCCCACCACGCACCGCCAGAGCGTGTGAACTACAGCCCCCACCACGCACCGCCAGAGCGTGTGAACTACAACCTCCACCATGCACCGCCAGAGCGTGTGAACTACAGCCCCCACCACGCACCGCCAGAGCGTGTGAACTACAACCTCCACCATGCACCGCCAGAGCGTGTGAACTACAGCCCCCACCATGCACCGCCAGAGTGTGTGCACTACAGCCCCCACCATGCACCGCCAGAGTGTGTGCACTACAGCCCCCACTACAACTCCCACCACGCACCGCCAGAGCGTGTACACTACAGCCCCCACCGCGCACCACCAGTTTGCTGCAGTCGCTACAATGCACCATGGGCTGCTGTACGGGGGCGGGCGCGGGCGCGGGCGCGCAGGGAGACTACAGCCCCCGCCGTGCACCGCGAGCAGCAAGCGCTCCGGGAAGTGCCCAGGACGGGCTAAGGCGGGCGCGTGGCAGCAGCTGCCCCCCCCCCCCTCCGTTTCCCGGCGCCCAGCGCAGCAGCTGCCGGGCGCACGCGGCACGAGCCGTGCAAAGCGCCCCCGGGCGAGCGGGGAGCAACCGGTCCTGCCCCTCCGCAGCTGCAATCGCCCGGGGCTACGGCTCACGTACCCGCTGCCCATCCCACCTGGCTCGCTCCCAGGCCCTGCCTCCACCAGCCACCCCCGGCCCGAGCCTGGCGAGCTCAGTGCGCGCAGATCCGGCTCCGTACCTGCCTGCAAAGCCGGTGCACGGGGGCCGGGGGGGGGGCGCTGCATTTAGGTGGGAGCGAGTTACCCCGAGTCATTCTCCGGAGTGGAGCTTCCCAGAGGTTCAGTTTCCCAGCGATCCCCTTTCCCCTGACATGCGAGTCGTTTGGGTCCCTCTCCGTTGCCACTCAAATCCTCTGGTGCTGCTCAGAGCGACTTGCTCCATTTCAGATCGGGGAGCCAGGCAGGGCCCCGCCGGCTCTGGGGAAGCTGTGCTCAGGGTTGGTATCTCATGCCAGACTACGGTGTTACTGCTTAACGTTATTAGGGCAGGGCATCTTAGAAACAACACAAGAGTTGGGCACGTGAAGACGCGAGTTATCAATAATCAAGAACTGGGACAGCAACGGGGAATCCTTCTGAAGTGTCTCCTTCCCATTCTGCTCTCCCTTGGCAACTGGGTCACAGACTGTTTCTGGGAGGGTTTAACCGTGTGCCGGGGGTCAAAGCGGCTAGGAGAGTCTGTGTCTCTGTAAAGGGCAGGTGGGCACTGCAGTAAAACCCCCACCCAGCCTGTGGCCACTGCCTGGGAATGGGGCTGTAGGGCTGGATCCTGAGTCTGGCCCCATACATTGCAGCGTTAACTCTTAGCCCTTGTGTGCCCCAGGCAGCTAATCCGGGCCAGGCTCGGGTGCTTTGTCCATGAACGAAGGAAACGCTTGGGGTTCCCTACAGAGATATTGTATTTTCAGAATTGTTCTCAGCAGGTGTGGCCTCCTCATAGCAAATCTTACTGCTTGCTTCCCACCTCTCCTAACTGACACCGAGTGGCTCTCTCCTTCCTTCTTTTGCCCAGAAATGGCCCTCTCCTGTCTGCCATCCAGGCAAGGGCTTTGGGTGGGGGGAGAGGGCACAAATCTACTCCTGTTTTGTTTGATCTCTCCAGCACTTATGTTGGTTTGCTCCCACCTTTTCCCGGTTCTCTCGCTGAGGTTTCCTTTCTCCCCAGCATACGTATAGATTCTCTCTCTGTCCGTCCAGGAACTGGGATGGTGAATGGGAACAAGGAGGAGAATTCACAGCAGGCAGATGCTGAGCGAGTAGAATCTCAGGGGACATTAGCAGGAAAGTCCAAAGAGAAAGCTTCTTGGAGTTGTGCAGAGGCAAAAGCCTGTGAGAGTCAGCACAGGGCAGAGAAAACCATCAGTGGCTGCTCAGAGCTTATTGGCCATGCAAGAATCAACAGGAGAGAGACCCCACACGTGCTCTGTGTGGGGGAAACAATTTACAGTGGAGTCCGCGTTATCCGACTCCCGGTAATCCAACACTCCGCTTTATCCAACCCTGCAGCTCCCGGGGACCCTGCTTGCTGCCCCGTCGCGCTCTTGGAGCAGCTGCTGCCGCTCCTGCCCGGGACAACAGGGCAGTGAGTAGGGCCGTTCTCCCGCCCCGTGCCCTGGAGCCCCCGTGCCAGGGCTGCTTCTTCCCCGGTGGCAGCAGCAGCTGTCCCCGTGCTCTCTAGGAGCAGCTGATGGGGCTCCTGCCCGGGCCATGTCTTCCCCGGCAGCAGTCCCTATCATCTGACATATTCGGTAATCCGACCATGTGTCGGTCCCGTTTACGTCGGATAATAGGGACTCTACTGTAGTTGGCGCTCAGACTTTATCACACATCAGAGAATCCACACCAGCAAGCGCCCCCTACACGTGCTCTGAGCGCGGGAAAAGCTTCAGTCGGCACTCAGACCTTATCGCACATCAGAGGAGCCACACAGGCGAGCGCCCCTGCTCTTGCTCCAAGTGTGGGAAACGTTTCAATCGGCGCTCAAACCTCATCCCGCATGAGTGAATGCACGCTGGAGAGCACCACTGCGTGCGGGAAAAGCTTCCGTCGGAATTCACACCTTATCACACATCAGAGAATCCACGCCAGAGAGCGCCCCTACCTGTGCAGTGAGTGCAGGAAATGCTTCAGTGACAGCTCACACCTTACCAGACATCAGAAAGTCCACACAGGCGAGAGACCCTACGTCAGGGTGGGCAAAACAAGCCTCTGGGCCGAGTTCAGCCCACTAACCACAGAAATCCTCTGAGCCTCTAATGTCCTGCGTGCAAGGGGCACCCTCTGGCAGGCTGTCTGGCTGCTGTGGCTACTGGGGCCGCCGTGTGTGTGTCTGTGCAGCACAGCCTTGTGCGGGGGAGGGGGGCGGATCTCTGCACACGGCCACCAGTGTCTTCACAGCTTGCAGGCACAGGCAGCATATGGAGGGCTGTGGCACGCAGAGACATGTATGCTACACCCCTCCCCCAGGTCTGAATTCTCACCTACACCGATAACCCTCCCAGCCTCTGCACCACCTCTTCGAGTGACCCCCCCCCCCAATCAAAATGATTGCCCACCCCTGCCCTACATGTGTTCTGAGTACAGGAAAAGCATCAGGGTGAGTCCCTGCCTCAGCAGACACTGGAGAGTCCACGCCGGAGAGACCTCCGGCAGCCGTGCCAAGCAGGAGAAAAGCTGCATCAAGCGTTTGAGTGGATCAGAGGGGAATGCCACGGGAGTCTCTCCTGTGATTTTGAGTTCCATGATCTGGAGTATGATTTTATATTAAACTGAACATGCTTGCTACCCGACTGTGTCGTGAGGTTTTCTCCTTTCCTGAAGGTGGTTTGGTCTCAGAACTGGATATTACCTTCATTTGACAGAAAGCACCTCACAGGTATCGTGTAGCTTAATTTTGGCTGAACTGGCATTCTGCAACAAAGCAGCAGTTTGGACAACAAAGATCACAGCATCTACCTATCGTACATGAGCATCAATGACGTCAGATACAGTGTAATTTACATATGCATCTTAGGGTTGCTAACTTTCTAATCGCACAAAACTGAACAGCCCTTCCCTGGGGCTCTGCCCTTGCTCTATCCCCACCCCCTTGCTTGCTGGCTGTCTCACACCCTCTCTCACTTTCACTGGTCGGGTGGGGCGCGACAGCTCCAGCGGGGGGGGGGGGGGGTGCAAGCTCTGGAGACAGGCCGGGGATGTAGGATCTGGGGTGCAGAAGGGAGCTGTGGGCTGGGGCAGGGAGTCACAGAGAGGGGGGTTGGGGTGGGGCGGGGCAGGAAGTTGGGGCTCTGGGCATGGGTGGCTCCTTTGTTTACTTGGCATTCAAAATGAACAATGCAAAAATTAAAAGTAGTGATTTTGTTTCTATTTTTTGTTAATCAACACAAACTCTGCATGTTGCGAACAGCTTCCATTTTGGTGTTTGTCAAATCAAGGATATTTGAGGATGGAACAATTTAGCGATTCCGCTTGTGGTGGCACTTGAGGAAGGTGTAAAAGTGTCAGTGGTTTTCCCCTGTGTACTTTCAGCGTCTTCATTTGGTGCTGTTCTTTTCACAGCCAACCCCCGTTCCCTCCCTTTTATGACACATACCTGTTAGGGCCCGTTGAACGTGTATCATTTTTCCTCACTTTCTGCTGTAACGTGCATACCTGACATGACAGACGTGACCCATAAGAAGCAAGTGGTCACCATGGCACTCAAAAGATACCATTTGGAATCACGTGAATGTCTTCCACCTGACAGGTAAAAACGGGAAGGGGTGCATTTTGTTTTTAGAGAATCCAAGCCATAAATCTGATAAGTTTTCTTAGAGCGACAGTTAAACCTAACCGGCTTGACTGAACGCTTGGCCGCCCATACACCCACTGGCCATGGTGCTCCTCCCCACACATTCCCTGGGAGGTTACTACATGTTAGGTGACTCCTCCCCCTGGACTCTTCATCCAGTTTCCAGGACCTTGCTCTGGCTCCCTCCCCAACCCGCCCCACCATGTCACCTTCAGGGCGCTCTTTATCTGGCCCTCTGCTGGGGCAGCCTGTGTAGTGGCTATACCTCTGCTGCCAGAGTTGGAGGGAGGGAGGAGGACTAGAACCCACCACCCTGCCCTCACCAGGTGCACTACGCCACACCGGAACCCACCCTATCTGCTATGCAATACCTGAACCTGCCCCACTGCCTCTTCAGCCCCCAGGCCTGTGCATTTATTCTGAACCCCTTACCCTCCCCTGGTCCCTTTTGTTCTCATAGGATCCCACTGCTCCTGCTTTCTCCCTCGCTTCAGGAGCCATCTACACGGGTTTGCTAAGGATACAGCTGACCCAAATGTTTGCACCTCAACAGGGCCGTTCTGTCCTAAGCATCGTCTCCCTGCAGCAGCCTGGTGGCACCGGACTGGTCAGCATGTGGGTGGGGCGGGGGAGGGGTGGCACCATGCTTTCAGGCTCAGACACAGCAGATTGTCCTAGCACAACTCCACACATGAACCCAGCCCCAAACCACCCACATCTGGTGGGAACGGCAGCAGGAAGAGAAACGGAACCGGTCAGGGCCTGCCACTGAGTAAGTGATGTCAGGGCCGGGCGATGGAGGAAACGACCTGAACTGATTGAAACACAGATCCCCCCCCCCTCCCCCACCACCAGCAGGGTACAATACTGTCACCTAACAGCACCGCAGACTAATCACTGAGGCCGGACAGCCAGACCGTGCCAGCGACTCAATGGCTTCTTGCATTTCTCCGTCTTCACAGGACGCTGGGGAGTCAATACTGCCTCGCAGAGAGCAGGCTTAGGCTGACCGGGGAAGTGACCATGCTTACCAGGAGACAGGAAAACAATGCATTGGAGCAGGCAGGACCGGACATCACTCCTCAGACCTGAGCACACTGACATGCTGGAGGAGGCACTAGTAGGGTGTGTTGCTGGAAGTAATTCAGAACAGCGGGGAGAAGACAAAGACAAAGCCAAGGGGTGTGTGTAGAAACCAGTTTGTTCTCAGCAGCCTGGGAGAGGAAGGAAATCTGCTAATCTCTTCCTGTTCGGTCACTTTGCTTTCCTTGTGCTCCCCCATGCCCTGAAGACCCTCAGGGTGAAATGGGGAGACTTCTCCCCTGGAGGAATAGCTTTGAGTCACTTTTGCTTTGCTTCTTTCCACCTTTACCAGGGAGACGAATTGTTAAGGAGTCCTGACCTCTGGCTATTTTCATTGTTTTCTTTCTAGGTGTTTAGCCCTCACATTGGCTTTGCTAGATGGCTAATATTTAGTGGGAAAACAACTTCTTTAACGCAGAGTTAAGGTTGCCTGGTGAGATATCCTCCCCTTACAGAATCTCAGCTTTGGAAAAACTCAAACCTCTTGAAAACCAGGAACCGCTCACATACCCTTAACTCTGCCCTCAAGAATGTCCAATATGCCCCAGCAGCACACACACATTTTGCTCTGCCAGCACCACAGTGGCTGAAACGTCAAAGCTTTTCACTTCCATTTACAGCCCTTTCAAACAGCCCCAATACCCTTGGATGAGCCTGACGGCAGCATAATCCCTGGGCAAGCCAGGTGGGGTGGGACAGGTTGGGCTTAGCCACAACAGTGACCACAGAGCTGCTGCTCACCTCCCCTCAGAGAAATACCCCCTGCTCACTGAGCCCTGCTAAGCCACTCAGACAGCCTCCCTCAATGATGAAAGCCTGTGAACCCCCTGAGGTGCCAGGCACTGGATCTGAGAATGGGGCCCTACGTCAGCTGTTCACCTTGGGAAGCCAAAGGGTTAATTTTGAGGGAGCTGATTACCCTCCAAAGTGACTGCATGATCTCTACAGTCCTGGCCCCATGTTGCCAACTGAAAGAACTATGACCCAATGTCCCTTTTATGCCGTTTATTAAACTGAACAAATCAAATCAAGGCCACACACACATCACTACTGTAAACACTGCGCAGCTAACGAAGGGTTAAACAATAGAGTCCTACAGTTCACAGACACTTACCTTCCTTCCTTCCCCCCGCCCCGGCATCCCCGTCCTGTTCTGAAATGTGATTTGTCCTTTTCATATCTGTTCATTTTTTTTAAATTGTATCCTTTGGTATATATGGTTGTGACAATTTTCTTCCACTCTTTGATCTGAGGAAGTGGGTCTGGCCCACGAAAGCTCATCACCTAATAAACCATCTTGGTAGTCTTTAAAGTGCTACATTGTCCTGCATTTTGCTACAGCTAAGGTCATTCAGTGACCACACAGTGTCATTGTACTGGAGTTTGGGGAAATCACCAGACTAATCCAGCAGAACAATCCTGCCTTATACATCTCAGAGCGGGAGCCCACGGAAATGGCTGTGTATTGAGTCTCAGAGGGACTGCGGTGTGAGTCTGCAAAAACAATGGAGTCGTCCCATGACCCCCTAGAGACTGACCGATTTATTGGGGCATCAGCTTTCATGGATAAAACCCACTTTGTGAGATGCAGAGAGGCTGTGATAGATGCACTAATAGATCATCCCATTGCCGTGATCCAGTCCGTGCCTCTGACAAAGGGGTTCATCCTCATTGTTTTCACTGTGTATTGAGCATAAACCCACTTGGAGACCTTCACTCAGGGAGAGGACGCCAGAGCTGGACCGCTGTAGAGTCGGTACTGAGACCAAGTATCAGAGGGGGAGCCGTGTTAGTCTGAATCTGCATAAACAACAAGAAGTCCTGTGGCACCTTAGAGACGTGCATCTCACAAAGTGGGTCTTTGCCCACGAAAGCTCATGCTCCAATACATCTGTTAGTCTGTAAGGTGCCCCAGGACTCCTCGTTTATACTGAAACCAAATGATTGCTTACATTTAAGACTCACACTCAAAGCTGGTTAAAACTTCCTCTTTGCATTTCACTGCTGTGGAGCTAACCCTTCTCCTTGTCTTCCCTTCCCCACACAGACACAGACCTTGCTGAGACTTGGTAAGCAGCCACTGAACAATTTCTATCCAACCGCAGCACAGATAATGCATGCAGCCACTGCTTTCCAAAAGTGCTCTAAAGGGAAATCACATCTCACCTGCTCATTAGAATTCTTTGAGGGAGCCGAGAAACATGGACGGGGTGAACCAGGGGCTAAAGTGTATTTGGACTCTCAGAAAGTCTCTGAAAAGATCCCTCAACAACAGTGTTAGGCAAACTAAGCAGTCATGGGATAAGAGGGAAGGTCCTCTTGTGGTTCAAAAAGGCAGGAAGCAAAGGATAGCAACAAATGGTCAGTTTTCATTATGGAGAGAGGTAAATAGTGGGGTACCACAGGGATCTGTATTGGGACCAGCACTGTTCAACATATTCGTAAAGGATTAGGAAAAAGGGGATTGAGGACCCCCCCTCACCTCCCCTCCCCATTAGTGGCATTACTTGCCTGGGTGGATTCTCCTATGCTTGATAAAAGTTGAGCTCTTATTAAAACTTTTCCCACATTCAGGGCAGGTGTAGTTGGTGGCTCCCCTGTGGATTCGCTGATGACTGATGAGGGCTGAGCGACGACTGAAGCTTTTCCCACACTCAGAGCAGGAGCAGAGCGTCTTGCCTACATGGATTCGCTGATGCGTGATAAGGTTTGAGCTCCGATTGAAACTTTTCCCGCACTCAGAGCACATGTAGGGTCGCTCTCCTGTGTGGACTCTCCGGTGGGTGATAAGGTGGGAGCTCTGGCTGAAGCGTTTCCCACACTCAGAGCACGCGTAGGGCGTCTCCCCAGTGTGGATTCGCTGATGTTTGATCAGGTTTGAGCTGTAGTTGAAGCTTTTCCCACATTCAGGGCAGGTGTAGGGTTTCTCTCCCGTGTGGATTCGCCAGTGCTTAATGAGGTCTGAACTCTCGTTGAAGCTTTTCCTGCACTCGGAGCATGTGTAGGGCGTCTCTCCTGTGTGGATTCTCTGATGCGTGAAAAGGTTGGAGCAGTGACTGAAGCTTCTCCCGCACTCAGAGCACATGTAGGGTCGCTCTCCTGTGTGCACTCTCCGGTGGGTGATAAGGTGGGAGCTCTGGGTGAAGCGTTTCCCGCACTCCGGGCAGGTGTAGGGCGTCTCCCCAGTGTGGATTCGCCGATGGGTGATCAGGTTTGAGCTGTGGTTGAAGCTTTTCCCACACTCGGGGCAGGTGTAGGGTTTCTCTCCCGTGTGGATTATCCAATGCCTAATAAGGTCTGAACTCTCACTGAAGCTTTTTCTGCACTCGGAGCACGAGTAGGGTGTCTCACCCGTGTGGGTTCTCTGATGTGTGGTAAGAGCAGATCTCCGAGAGAAGCATTTCCCACACTCAGAGCATGCGTAGGGGGTCTCTCCGGTGTGGATTCTCTGATGTATGGTGAGGTGCGAGTTGTGATTGAAGCGTTTCCCGCACTCAGGGCACGTGTAGGGCATCTCTTTAGTGTGGATTCTCCGATGCGTGATCAGGGATGAGCCATGACTGAAGCGCTTCCCGCACTCAGAACATGTGTAAGGCGCCTCTCCCGTGTGAACTCTCCGATGTGTGACGAGGTTTGAATTCTGGCTGAAGCGTTTCCCACACTCAGAGCACGTATAGGGTCGGTCTCCTGTGTGGATTCTCCGATGTGTGATGAGGTGTGAACTCCGATTGAAGCTTTTCCCGCACTCAGAACACGTGTACGGTCTCTCTCCAGTGTGGATTCTCTGATGTGTGATGAGGGTTGAGCTCTGACTAAAGCGTTTCCCACACTCAAGGCAAGTGTAGGGTCTCGCTTCCCTGTTCATTCTTTCTTGTCCAGTAAGGTCGGAGCCGCTATTGAAGGTTTCCTCTGGCCTGGCCTGACTCTCACAGGCTTTTGCCTCTGCACAGCTCCAGGACGCTTTCCCTTGGGATCTTCCTGCTAATGCCCCATCTGGTTCTATTTGCTCAGCATCTTCCTGCTGTGGATTCTCCTTGTTCCCACTCACCATCCCGACTCCTGCGAGGACAGAGGGAGAATCCGGGTATAGGGCACCCGCTGTGCTGGGGAGAAAGGCGTTTGTGGTGGCTGCAGCTGGCCTTGGTGGCTCCTTACAGGGGGATCCCATGATCCACAGGAAGCAGGGAAGGTGTCTCATCTGGGCCTGCCTGGACAGGCCTCAGGGAAGCAGCCACTCAGAGCCCAGCAGGCTCAGATAAAAGGAGCTGCAGGGCTGCAGGTCAGTCCCTACTGGGATTGCAGAAACAAAGGGCAGGCCGATGCAGCAGGCTAACGACTAACAAGATGGTTGGTTAGCGGTTATCTTTGTATCATGATCTTGCTAGTCTGTAACGTGCTGCACAGCCCTGTCTATTGTTTCAGCTAGACCAGCCTAACAGGGCTGCATCTCTATCACTGTCCTACTGGGACTGGAGGAGTAAAGGGGGCGTCGCTGCTCCCTGGCCCGGGGAGAGCAGCCCCTGAGGACGGTGGCCCTGCCAGGGGGCTGCCGAGAGACGGGCCCGGAAGGGAGGCCCAGGGAAAAGCAGCAGCGGCGGCGGCGTGTACGGTCCCTGCGGGAGGGTAAACCGGGGAAACGGTGCGAAGCCCAAAGGGGCCGGGCCGAGGGTGCAGCCTGGAGGCAAAGGGCCCAGAGCGTCGCTGCTACCGGCAGGGACCCGAGACCGGGGGAGTCGGGCGGAGGCCAGCCCGGAATTCCCACCGCGCCGGGGCGAGGGGGGGCCAGAGGGGATTTCAGTGCCCCCCCCCCCCCCCCCCGCTCTTCTCCGCTTCCTGCAGCATCCCGGCCCCTGCCCCCAGCCCGGCCCCGGTTACCTGGCTCTGCGGCCCGGCAAGGTGCGGCAGCCGGGAAGCCCCGCTGCAGCCGCCGCCGGCCCCAGCCGGGCCCTTTGTTCTCCCGGCGCCGCCTCCGCCCTGGCGCTGCCGCCGGCGCCCGAGTCGCTGGGCCAGGCTGGCTCCTCCTGCTGCTCGCTCTGCTGCAGCCTACCCCGGTGCGCCGCTGGGATGGGCCCCCGGGAGGAGGGGGCAGAGTCTGCAGGGGGCAGCTGGGTGCCCAGGAGGGGCGGGGGCAGGGGGTGGGAGCCGGGAGAAGATACAAGGGACCACCCGCACTGGCTGATAATGGGATGGGGACAGAGGAGGCCGCCTGGCCCCGAGAAGGGCGGCTAATGCCTGAAGATACAGCCCCCCTGCACACAGCTCTGGCCTGTAGCTGCCTTGCCCTGCTGGCTACAAGAGCAGATACCAAGGGGGTAAGCACTCTTCAGACGCTGGAGGAAGTCGATTCACTGCCCTCCCGGGAGAGGAGATATCTGCAGACCCTGGGCCTAGCTTCCAACCCAAATTTTGGCCGCAGAAGGCACATGCCTGGACAGCTATAAACACTTTACAAACAAGCTATTCATACACCTTGTCAAAACCCACTCCCAGGAGCAAACAGCCCCTGGGCTGAGCAACTGAGAGAGAGAGGCAGTTAGAGACAAAAAGACATCCTTTAAAAAGTGGAACGCTCATCCTATGGAGGAAAATAGCACCAGCACCGCCGGCACGTCCAGTTTCATAGTACAATCAGGCCAGCCCAGCTGCAGCGGAAGATTGGCCAGCAAAAGACCCAAAAGCAAACAGCAGTTTTTCCTCCCGGATGCATGAGAAGCAAGAAGCCTGCTGAGTAACCCATGGGGGCCACTGGATCATCATGCTAAAGGCACGCTCAACAAGCCAAGGGCAGCGAGGAGAAGCCAAATCAATTCTTTGCATCCATCCTTACTGCGGCGGATGGGAGGGAGAGCCCCACGCCAGCGCCATTCTTTTGGGTGACACAGCTGGGGAACTGTCGCAGATTCAGGAGTCAATAGAGGAGGTTTTGGAAGAAACTGATCAATTAAACGGCAATAAGTCACCCGGCCATGATGGCTTCAGAGAAAGGGGCCAGAGACACTCGGTACAAAAGATAGGTACCAGTGTGCAACACCTCTCAAAGAACACCCGTTACAAAGCCAGCTGCTTCCTGATAACATGCATGGTGGGCAGCAAAGTTTTCCCACAGGGCATCCCAGTCCTAGGGCTACAGCAGCCCTGTGTGGGGATGGAGGGACCCCACAAGATGGTTACTGTGACTCAGGTCTGTCTGCAGTCGGGTTAAAATGCAGCGTAGAACTCCAGCCCAATGTTTTTCAGCACGTCATAGGATTCATATCCCCGAGCCTGGGATTACATTGCAGTGTAGACACACACCCCTCTGGTGCAAAGCGCCTCACGTTACATGGAAAGATTTACACCACGAGAAAACTCACCTGTAGTCTATTTTCACATTTTCTAATCTGTCCGAGCAGCAGGGATCGGATGAAGTGATACAAACGCGTAAGACACAAGAGCAAAGCTAAGCGACAAAAGCACAGAATCAGGACTCAACATTCCTGGATCCTGCAGTTTGAACCTGGAGTCCTGACCCATTCATTCCCTCATTCTCCATCAGCACGTGCACAGCATGGATGTGCTCTGTTCAAAAAGGCATCAGACTGCGATCCCTGGGGAAGGAATGTCCTCTGAAGGCTTCAGCTGTTTCTCTCTTTGCCTCCTGAAACTTTGGACCCAAATGGCAAAGGACTATAGCTCCCTCTTTAACAAGGGCAGCCTCTGGGCCCAGAGCGAATGCCACTGAACTAAGGCGCAGTGTTTTTAGAATCAATAGATTTAGCTGGGCCATAGGTCATCACAGCTTCCATCTCTGGGATGAAAATCAACCTCGGTATCTGCTAGTTCTTGCCTAAGCCTTAGAAACGTGGTTAGGGTAACTTGACATGTTCTTATGGTCACTTCTGACCTGTGGTGTGGCTTGGTAAGGTAGGAATAGCTTCTCCCTATATATCCCAGTTATTGATTGAACCTGGTGGCACAGATCTAAGATTGGGACTAGATCCAGGCCTGGCTTAGAATCCCTGTCATCCACTGAAGGCGGGTATTTACTACAAATGGTTATTTCGCCACTCTCGCCCATTCAGCACTGATTTCACATTACATACATCTGCAGCATCTTCAAGTGTTAAACTGGTCAAAAATGCCACTTCCATGTCCTCCATCTGTAGGCACGGTGGATCCCAAATAATAGGCAGCGAGCATCTGGGCAGGAAGGAAATATCTTCCAAAGTAATCGGCTATAGGGCCTGGGCCACAATTGCTCTGGGATTCAAATTCATGGATCTTTTAAGAAGCCAGAGGGGGTCAGGCCAAAGGTCCATCTGGCCCAGCAACCTGTCTGCCCACAGTAGCCAGCGCCAGGTGCCCCTGAGGGAATGAGCAGAATAGAGAATCACCAGCTGAGCCGAGTTCCAAATGACTGACTGGGGAATCCTGAAACAATATTGCCAGAAGCAACTGAACAATCGTGTGTTGACCAAACCAAGTGAAACCCCACAACCCTTGGTAACATTACCAGGCGTAACTGTGTGAACTGAACCAGTGTCCTCTCTGACGACGTGAAGGTGCAAACACACAGCTTGTAAAATCATGCCAGTGGCTACACGCGGCACGGAGTCCGCACTAGCGGACATTTAAAAATGGCGGCGCCCGGCTTTATGCAAATGAAGCCCGGGAAATTCAAATCCCGGGCTTCATTTGCAACTCCGGTTGCCTACATTACCACCCTAGTTCGAACTAGGGTGGTAGTGTAGACATACCCAGGATGAGTTAGGAGAGAAAAGTCTGTAAATCCTAAGCTGTGTCTAGACTGGCAAGTTTTTCCGCAAAATCATCTGCTTTTCCGGAAAAACTTGCCAGCTGTCTACACTGGCTGCTTGAATTTCCGGAAAAGCACTGACAATCTCATGTAAGATTATCAGTGCTTTTCCGGAAATACTATGCTGCTCCCGTTCGGGCAAAAGTCTTTTTCTGAAAGACTTTTGCACAAAAGGGCCAGTGTAGACAGCACAGTACTGTTTTCCGCAAAAAAGCCCCGATGGTGAAAATGGCGATCAGGGCTTTTTTGCAGAAAACCGCATCTAGATTGGCCACGGACGCTTTTCCGCAAAAAGTGCTTTTGCAGAAAAGCATCCTGCCAATCTAGATGTGCTTTTCCAAAAATGCTTTTCCGTTAAAAGCATTTTCGGAAAATCATGCCAGTGTAGATGTAGCCCTATAGTATTAGTCAATATTATATGTAATGTTAACATATAATATACGATCACATGTTTCTTCAATTATCCTCGTGTTAAAAAAGCATTTTGGAAGGTCGTTTCTCTATTAAACAAGGCGATAGCTGAAGTATTATAATTTCAGGACTAGGCACAAATACACCAGGTAATACTAGGCCTGGAATGTTCAAATCACACTTGATGTTTTGTAGATATGACCCTCTCTTTTTCTTCAGAGTGTAAGGTTGGTCTGCACAACTGTCAAAATGTAAATATAAGCCATAGTGAAACTTACAACATCTCTTTGACATAGAACGTGTAATGACGGTGGTCTCTGAAAAAGCGCGTCACGGCAAATAGAGAAGCTCTATTAGATAAAGTGATGTAGGGAAACAAACTCCCCCGGTTATAAATACAGGAGGGATAAGCACATAGGCTTTGAGACAGTGGGAGCTGGGGATGCTGAAATGTGTCTATTCAAGTAAATGTGTAACTGCTGAAACCATCCTCCCCCGGTGCTACTGCCTTTGATACAGGGAAGGGGGAGGCAGCTCCATGGGAGCTGGAGCATTTGTGGAGCCGGCTTAAAAGCTGTCTCCCCGTGCGTGCTGGCTCCCACCTGCCCCCCTCATTGCACGGGGGGGACGGTATTGAGGTGACACTGAGGGTTTGTCTAGACTAGAAATAATGATGTGGGGGCCTCAGGCCAAGCGCAGAGCAGACCCCAGCCACTGGAGCTGGGTAATGGCTGCTCTGCACAAGCAGAGGTGTTGCACCAAGATCGCGAAGCTGAGCAGTTACCTCCACGTGCAAAGTGCAGACACGGCACAGGTCGATTCGACCTCGCCGTATCCAGGCAAGGCCAAGCCCGTCTCCTGCACCTGGCGCTGATGGATATTGCTGGCAGGAGGAGGTGACAATCCTTGGAGATTTAAGACAAAGGAGTTGATATAACGGATCGTGGGATTCACCCCAAAGACGGAGGAAGCGGAAAAGGCAGAGGCAGGCAACCCATGCAGAGCGGAGAGACCACGTTGGAAGAAAATGGTGTAAAAACAATGAGAGAACTAGCTAATGTATTTTACCAAAAATCTTTGGCCAGCTAGATTCAAAACGTGTACAGACATTACTTGCTTGTGTGGATTCTCTTATGTTTGATAAATGTTGAGCTCTGACTAAAACTCTTCCCGCATTCCGGGCACGTGAAGGGTCTCTCGCCCGTGTGGATCCTCTGGTGTGTGATGAGGGTAGAGCTCTGACTAAAGCTTTTCCCACACTCGGAGCACGTATAGGGTGTCTCTCCAGTGTGGACCCTCTGATGTGTGATCAGGTTTGAGTTCCGATTGAAGCTTTTCCCACACTCGGCACAGGTGTAGGGTTTCTCTCCTGTGTGGATTCTTCGATGCATGATGAGGTGTGAGCTCCGGTTGAAGCTTTTCCCGCACTCAGAGCAGGTGTAGTTGGTGGCTCCCCTGTGGATTCGCTGATGACTGATGAGGGCTGAGCGACGACTGAAGCTTTTCCCACACTCAGAGCAGGAGCAGAGCGTCTTGCCTACATGGATTCTTTGATGCGTGATGAGGTTTGAGCTTCGACAGAAGCTTCTCCCGCACTCAGAGCACATGTAGGGTCGCTCTCCTGTGTGCACTCTCCGGTGGGTGATAAGGTGGGAGCTCTGGGTGAAGCGTTTCCCGCACTCCGGGCAGGTGTAGGGCGTCTCCCCAGTGTGGATTCGCCGATGGGTGATCAGGTTTGAGCTGTGGTTGAAGCTTTTCCCACACTCGGGGCAGGTGTAGGGTTTCTCTCCCGTGTGGATTATCCAATGCCTAATAAGGTCTGAACTCTCACTGAAGCTTTTTCTGCACTCGGAGCACGAGTAGGGTGTCTCACCCGTGTGGGTTCTCTGATGTGTGGTAAGAGCAGATCTCCGAGAGAAGCGTTTCCCACACTCAGAGCATGCGTAGGGGGTCTCTCCGGTGTGGATTCTCCGATGTTTGATGAGGTTTGAGCTGTGATTGAAGTGTTTCCTGCACTCAGGGCATGCGTAGGGTGTCTCTCCAGTGTGGATTCTCCGATGCGTGATCAGGGCTGAGCCATGACTGAAACTCTTACCGCATTCAGAACATGTGTATGGTCTCTCTCCAGTGTGAACTCTCTGATGTGTGAGGAGGGTTGAACTCTGGCTAAAGTTTTTCCCACACTCAGAGCATGCATAAGGTCTTTTTCCCACATTAATTTTTTCATGGCTAGTAAGGTCTAAGCAGCCACTGAAACTTCTCTCAGGCCTGTGCGGATCCTTACAGGCTTTTGCTTCCGCACAACTTGAAGACATTTCCTCCTTGGATCTTCCCACTAATGTCCCATGTGGTTCTATTTGCTCAACACCATTCTGCTGTGATTGGGAACGAGGAGCAGAATCCACCATCCCAGCACCTGCAAGGACAGAGAGAATCCAGATGTGAGTCACTTGCTGGGCTGGGGAGAACAGAGAGAGGAATGGGAAAAGGTGGGCACAAGCCAATATAGGTACCGGAGAGATCACACACACAATTGTTACTCGCCTTTTCATAACTGTTGTTCTTTGAGATGTGTTGTTCGTGTCCATTCCAATCAGATGTGCGCGCATGCATCCGTGGGAACCAGAAGATTTTGCCCCAGCAGCTAGCCATAGGGTTGGCCTCAGTGCCTACTGGAGTGGCACCTAATAGCAGCCCTACTGACCTCCCCCCGAACCCTGTCACTACCCATCCTTCAAGGTGAGGATCCAGTTTGCTGGATCCAGGGGTGGGATGACGCAAGCCAGGGAGACCATGTGGAACCTGAGCTCCTTCACAAACTGAGTCAGTTCTCACATGTCCAAAATGGGCCCGACACCCCCCAGCCTTCAGTATTAGGAAATGCCGAGAGTAAATTGCCGCTGTGCTCCTGAGGAGCCTCCTCCACTGCCCGAGAGATGGAGCACCTACACCTCTTGAATAAGGAGTTGCTGGTGAGAAGAGTCCCTGACGAGGGATGGAGAAGGGAATTGGAGGGCGTATCCCCTCTCAACCATGCTGAGCACCCAATGGTCCGGGTAATGCAGGGCTATGCACAGCAGAAAGGGGATAGTAAGGAAGGAGAGGTAAGGTGGCTTGGATCCTGTGGGGCATCTGCTATGCGGTCCGTGCCTGTGCCTTCCAAATGCTTCTTTCTGGCTCAAAGGAGGCTTGGACTACCAAGAGGACGGGCGTTGCTGCTTCCTACCCCTGCACTTTCTCCTGTGGAAGCAGCTTTAGCAATTTGAGGGCTGATATGCTCTTGAAGGGGGCTGAAGTCTGAAGTGCTGGCATTGGGTGACAGAGGTATGGATGCCAAGGGACCTGAGTGTCCCTTGAGTCCTTCAAACTATGAAGCCTCCTGTTTATTTTATCTGAAATTGGGCCCTTTGAAAGGTATGTCCTGCAGAGCCTGCTGGGTCTCCTGACACTTGGGAGCCAAGGACTTCCCTCATAGCTACTCCCGTGGCTACGGGGGGGCGGGGAGTGTATATAAATGCTCACACCCTTCAGAGGGTATGAAATAGCACCGCTCATTCTTTTCTGGGAGGGTAGGGACAGATGTCTGCCACCGGCCCTAGTAGTCTAAGCTACTGTTTTTATTGTAGGGAGAACAACACTGGAGGTCCCAGAGGAGGCGAGGATCTCCACCATCAGGCCAGTGTCCATGGCTACTGCCTCACTTTGGAGGCCCAAGTTTTGGGCTACTCTGCAGAGTAACAGTTTCAGAGCCCTGTTACCTTCCGGAGCTGGAGCTGCTGACGATCCTGCCACCTCCTCATCAGGAAGAGGGCGAGGATAGTAAGTTGTGGGTGCCACGGTCAACACCAGACTGAGGGGCTGATGGGCCCACTGACACCGAGGGATCTACCGGCACCGTGTGGATAGAAGGTACCAGTGTGGATGTGTGGAGCCCCAGTGCCAGGATAGCATGCAGGATCTCTAATGCCAGAGATGCCAACCTGGCTCTGGGACCTTGGGCTGGACCCAAGGTGTCCAGAGTGGTCCCTGTGGTGTCCACTGTCCAGACAGGGGCTGACGACGGCAGCAGGATCTTGACCTCCTGGTGCCAGACCTTGCAGAGTGGCAGGAGTCAGCCTTGGACTGAGGGAGTGACAGCCAGGAGTCAGTCGGGGAGGTGGGAAGCCAGCAGTGAGATCTGCCATGTCCCTGCCGGGAACAATTCTGAATTCGTACAACTCACGAGATCACGGGAGGGAGTCCCCACTGTTTCCATTATTCTAGGGCAGTTTCCAGGTAGGTTTAGCTGAGGCCCTACCTGTCTGGGCACCTCTCTGGAGCTCTCTTTCCTCAGAACCCTGGAGATCTGGGACTCACGGCTCTGCCCCTCGCTCCAGCTGGGAGATCACATGAGGTTTGGACACTGGGAAGCCTGTGTACAAGAATGAGAACACTGGAGATCAGCTGGATCTGTGGGATACTCGTCTCAAAGAACACCCCTTGATTTTACCCTCAGCTCCATGCCACGCATCCTGAGACCAGCTGCCATGGCTCCACGCAGCAGGACCTCCACCTGCTGGCCCCTTAGCAATAGCTACTGCCCTTCTCCACCCCACCACTGTTCCCTGTTTCCCTTGCACCCTGAGCGGCAGCCTTCTCCACCTGCCTGTTGACAGATGGGCTCAGTGACTCCCGTCGCCCACGCCGCTCCCCAGATGTGTCTCCCCTAGACTGTATCTAGGATTCTCCCAGCTGCACCAATTGCCCTTCACATGGGAAAAGGGGAGAAGCTCTGTTTGTGCATCCAATAGGGATGAATCAGACGACATTTTATCGATCCATTGTTCTCTACGTGGCCGATAGTGAATGCCCATCCAGAAACGACTCCAGGGAGGACACACAACCGGTGGAGGAAGGGTTAGAGCGCACAAGCAGAGTGCACAGTGGAATGGTACAGCGGTGCACAGCCTTTTTCCTACCGCGACCCCTGGGAAAATTATGAGCAAAAAAAAGAAAAAGGCGCGGCCCCTTTAAATGCTGCTCCGCTCACCTGCCACTGCCCCCGACACATGTATGCCAAGCCAGGAAAAAAAAATGGCGGCCAGCCCGGTGCTGCGACCTCCCCCGGAAGGCAACTGCAACCCCCAAGGAGGTCACAACCCACGGGTTGCGCACCGCTGGAATGGCAGACGGATATGATCATCCCAGGCACATCATGATACTGTTGTATCCAAGTGCGATGGGGTACCCAGCCCCCCCACCCCAGCTGGGCCTGAGAACACTACTGGGCACAGGGAGCCCCAAACCTCTGGCCCTTCACATGAGGAAAGGGGAGAAGCTCTGTTCCTGCATCCAATAGGGATGAATCAGACGACATTTTATCCGCCCATTGTTCTCTACGTGGCCGACAGCGAATGGCCATCCAGAAACGACTCCGGGGAAGGGCAGGAGGCAAGAGGAGGAGCAGGGGAGCTGGCCATGAATCTCGGGCTGAGGAAAGGTCTCGAGTTCTCACCCCGGGATGCTGTAGGGACCCCAGCACTCCCAGTAACCAGGAGCAGGGCTCCGCACCCAGCGAGGCCACAGTGGCGTGGTTCTCCTGCATCACCTCCCTGTAGAGGGCTCTCTGAGCAGGGCCCAGCAGGCCTACTCCCCCTCTGTGAAGTACACGGCCAGCTCCTCGAAGCTCACCACAGCTGAAGGAACAAGAGTCGCCCGCTCAGTGCCTGCAGCCCAGGGACCGCCCTGGGATTCACAGCAGAGCAGGGCCAGTACAATGGATGCTCTGCGAGGGACCCGATAAGAGTCCCAGCCCTGCACGGCTCAGAGGAGCCGGGAGGCATTGGGGCGAGGGCAGACGGGGAGGGGAGGGGAGGGCTCTCGTCTCTGCTGGCACACTCAGGGGCAAGAATCGTCACATTCATCTACCAGCCAGGGGCTGGAACCACAGTGGGATCCAGGGACAGTCTCTGGCAGGATTCCCAAAGCCCTCGCCATAAAATCACAAGGGAAAGCAAATGGAGGGAAGGGGGAGTCGACAGGAAAGAACGTGACCAGCTTGGAACTGCAGAAAATCCACACGGGAAGCAAAGGGCAGAGGGGGAGCTGGTGGCCTGCAGGGTCAAGGACAATGCAAAGGGTTTGAAGTGTGTTAACAAGACAAAGACCCTATCAATCGCGAGGGGCCGTTCGGATGGTAGAAGCATTAAAACTGTTCAGCCAACATGCTTGTGTTGTACCCGCGAGAAGACAGAGGGTGCAGTCCGGTCATATAATGGTGACAAAACTCTTCCCATTCCAGCCATCACCCAGGAGGGCATTAAACAGCAGCTACTGCAGGTAGACATTTTCAAACCAGCAAGGCCGATAACTTGCATCCAGGCGTATTAAAAGAATTGGCCGAGGCGTTCGCTGGCCCATCGCTGTGGGTTTTCACGGGTGTTGGAATAGAGGGAAAACTCCAGAACTGAAGATCGTCCTGTGCCAATATTCAGAAGGTGTAAAAGGGCTGACCCAGGTACCTGTAACAGTGCCCGTCTCGCACTCATTTCAAGCGAATGGAGCACCCGGTAACTGTCTGAATAAAGGTTCAAGGGAGGCTGATACAATTAACATCAACCCACGTAGCTTCAGATCCTATCGAACCCACCGCATGTCCTTCTGGACGTGATTTGAAGTTTGGTTGATGAAGATATCATGTGGATGCAATATACACAGATGTCTACAAGGCATTTGATTTGGTACAACACAATCCTCTGATTAAACGAGAGCCTTGCACAGTTGACACTGCGCACAGGAACTGCATTAAAAACCAGCTAACTGATGGGTCTCAACATGTAGCTAAGCCAGGAACCAGGGTTGAGAATGTGTCGATGGAGTCTCGCAAGGCTCGGATCTGGCTCTGAGTTCATGTTATCCACGGCCTGGCAGAGGAGATAAAGCCTCCTGATACAGTCTGCAGCGGACACAGGCCGGGGAGCAGCGAATAACGACGGGTATCGGCAGGTTGTGGCTCCAGCCTAGGGAGTCTGAGAACTTTCCCCAGTTCTGGGCAGGTGGCTTATTTCCTGTTCCCCAAACGGGACATGCTGCTCCCAACCCCCATGAGTCTGTTCCCTATAATCAAGCCAGAGTCACCCAGCAGGATGGTCACACTGTCCCCTCCCTTTCTCCTGCCATCTCCTCCACATCCACCATCTCCTGTGCTCCTGTGCATTTCCTGTCCCTTTGCTTCCCGCCAGAGCCCAGCCCCAGCTCCCTGACAGCCCCGTACCTGAGCCGGCTCTGCTGGCGCCCTTGCCTTTTCCCAGGGAGGACAGGACGACCCGCGGCACAACACGGTGTTATTCTGCAGCCAGCAGGGCGAGATGGCAGCTGTTGCGATTTCAGGGAGGGTTGTCCACATCCACTCTGATTCATGCCCGGCGTTCTCCCTGCACACAGCCAGTCTGGGCTCCACGGCACCAAGAGACACCTGGGATGTGTCTGCCCTGCAGCAAAACACCCGAGCCTGGTCCGGATCAGCTGCCTGGGGCACACAAGGGCTAAGAGTTAACACTGCAATGTACCGGGCCGGATTCAGGATCCTGCCCTACAGCCCCATTCCCAGGCAGTGGCCACAGGCTGGGTGGGGGTTTTACTGCAGTGCCCACCTGCCCTTTACAGAGACACAGACTCTCCTAGCCGGTTTGACCCCCGGCACACGGTTAAACCCTCCCAGAAACAGTCTGTGACCCAGTTGCCAAGGGAGAGCAGAATGGGAAGGAGACACTTCAGAAGGATTCCCCGTTGCTGTCCCAGTTCTTGATTATTGATAACTCGCGTCTTCACGTGCCCAACTCTTGTGCTTGTTTCTAAGATGCCCTGCCCTAATAACGTTAAGCACGTAACACCGTAGTCTGGCATGAGATACCAACCCTGAGCACAGCTTCCCCAGAGCCGGCGGGGCCCTGCCTGGCTCCCCTATCTGAAATGGAGCAAGTCGCTCTGAGCAGCACCGGAGGATTTGAGGGGGACCCAAACGACTCGTATGTCAGGGGAAAGGGGATCGCTGGGAAACTGAACCTCTGGGAAGCTCCACTCTGGAGAATGACTCGGGGTAACTCGCTCCCACCTAAATGACGAACATGGGGAACGCCTCAGGGCTGGTTTTCTGGAAATCCCCGAATCTGACATGTCACATCAGTGTTCGGTAATTAAAGAGAAAGGGGCAAACACGCTCTGACTCTGACTGGTGACTAGTGCAGAAGACTGAGGGATTGTACCTCAGAGGCGGATACAGAGTAAAGGTTCGATCTAAGGGATTTCACAGCAACATCTGATAATCAGGGAGGAGAAAAGGAAGATGTGCAGGGAGGGGCAAGCCAATGTGGAAGGCTGCGAGAAAGGGACAAGGTGTGAGGAGTGATGTTAACATGGGATCACTGTGGGGAGCCCAGGGGACAACACGTCACTGGGAAGAAAACTGATCGCCCAGTGTTTAGAGCCAAGGGGAAAGCGGGGCAAGACGAAACGTTTCCGAATGAAGAACAAAGAGCAGCAGCTGCGGAGAGCGGAGAGTGGATGCGGCGGCTCTGTGGCTCCCTGCTACCCCGGCCCAGGAAGGGGGTCCCCTCTACCAGGCCCTGGGGGAGCAGCCACTCGGAGCCCAGCCGACTCGGATAAAAGGCGCTGCCGGGCAGGCCCTGGCCGCGGCTGGGGGGACTTCCCTGGCTGCCCAGCGATGGGCAAATCGTCCCTTGCCCCCAACCCGGCGCTGCCCCGGCCCGGCTCCGCGCCCCGCTTACCTGGGTCTGCGGCGCGGCAGAACCGGGAAGCCCCCGGCCGGGCCCGGCCCTTTGTTCTCCCGGCGCCGCCCCGCCAGGCCTCCGCGTGCAGCGCTGCGGCTCGGGGCTGCCGGCGCCGGGTCGGGCGGGGACGCGGCTGGTGCCCTGCTGGGCCCGGCCCCAGTGCGTCCCGCAGAGCGCCCGGCCCGGGGCGGGCCCCTTGCCCCAGGGAGCCGGCTGGCAGCTCCCTCCGCGGGCCCCGGCCAGTGGGGACACTAAGGGGCCGGGCCCGGGCTGCACTCACTGGGGAAGGTGGGATCGGCGGCGGCTCCGGCCCCGCTAATCAATTCGCTAAGGGCCGGGCTGGGAGGGGCCGCGGGGAAAGAGGTAGAGGCTGCCACGGGCCTAGGGGAGCTCAGGTTCTGGGGGCTGCAGGGTCACTCCATGGCCGGCCAGCCCTGCCCGGCTCCTGCCCGTCCCCTTGTCCCTGCCTGAGAAGCCTGCTTGTCCTGGGTCCCCTCTGCTAGGGAATAACCCACCTGCCCCACGGGGCGTGTGCCTGCGCACAGCACGGGCGGGGCGGCTCCTGTGGGCCCTTGCCCCCTGCCCCACGGGGCGTGTGCCTGCGCACAGCACGGGCGGGGCGGCTCCTGTGGGCCCTTGCCCCCTGCCCCACGGGGCGTGTGCCTGCACACAGCACGGGCGGGGCGGCTCCTGTGGGCCCTTGCCCCCTGCCCCACGGGGCGTGTGCCTGCGCACAGCACGGGCGGGGCGGCTCCTGTGGGCCCTTGCCCCCTGCCCCACGGGGCGTGTGCCTGCACACAGCACGGGCGGGGCGGCTCCTGTGGGCCCTTGCCCCCTGCCCCACGGGGCGTGTGCCTGCGCACAGCACGGGCGGGGCGGCTCCTGTGGGCCCTTGCCCCCTGCCCCACGGGGCGTGTGCCTGCACACAGCACGGGCTGGGCATTTCCTGTGGGCCTTTGCCCCCTGCCCCACGGGGCGTGTGCCTGCACACAGCACGGGCGGGGCGGCTCCTGTGGGCCTTTGCCCCCTGCCCCACGGGGCGTGTGCCTGCACACAGCACGGGCGGGGCGGCTCCTGTGGGCTCTTGCCGCCTGCCCCACGGGGCGTGTGCCTGCACACAGCACGGGCGGGGCGGCTCCTGTGGGCCCTTGCCCCCTGCCCCACGGGGCGTGTGCCTGCACACAGCACGGGCGGGGCGGCTCCTGTGGGCCCTTGCCCCCTGCCCCACGGGGCGTGTGCCTGCACACAGCACGGGCGGGGCGGCTCCTGTGGGCCCTTGCCCCCTGCCCCACGGGGCGTGTGCCTGCACACAGCACGGGCGGGGCGGCTCCTGTGGGCCCTTGCCCCCTGCCCCACGGGGCGTGTGCCTGCACGCAGCACGGGCGGGGCGGCTCCTGTGGGCCCTTGCCCCCTGCCCCACGGGGCGTGTGCCTGCACACAGCACGGGCGGGGCGGCTCCTGTGGGCCTTTGCTCCCTGCCCCACAGGGCGTGTGCCTGCACACAGCACGGGCGGGGCGGCTCCTGTGGGCCCTTGCCCCCTGCCCCACGGGGCGTGTGCCTGCACACAGCACGGGCGGGGCGGCTCCTGTGGGCCCTTGCCCCCTGCCCCACGGGGCGTGTGCCTGCACACAGCACGGGCGGGGCGGCTCCTGTGGGCCTTTGCCCCCTGCCCCACGGGGCGTGTGCCTGCACACAGCACGGGCGGGGCGGCTCCTGTGGGCCCTTGCCCCCTGCCCCACGGGGCGTGTGCCTGCACACAGCACGGGCGGGGCGGCTCCTGTGGGCCCTTGCTGCCTGTCGCTGGCAGGCGGATGCCCTGGGCGGTGCTTTGAGCCATTCACAGGGCAGCCCGACTATCACCTGGAACAGTCACTGGAGAGAACGCCAGGGAGGGACGGGGAAGAGGTGGCGGCTTCACCCCATTCTCTGCTCTCTCCCAAGATTGTCAAGGGACAGCCTGTGCCCCCCATCTTTTCTGGGCAAGCAGAAGGGGGGATTCACAGCCTGACTCCCACATTGCAGCAAGGAGCCCCCCCGCCCAGGCTACCCTGTGCCCTGAGCGCTGCTAGCTTGCTTTTACTGTACTTGCATTTTATTTGGCTCAGAGCAGGTAAAGCACAGACAGGCTTACGGAACAGCAGCTCTCCAGAGGGCAGAGTCAAAAACCACCCCTGCAGATTTCACTCCAATATAGACTCTCTTCCACAGCTCTCCGGCTTAGTTCTTTAAACAAACACCGCCTTGTTTTAGTTTTCAACAGGCTAATGATCTGTATAGTACTCAAATGTCTAATTTCTAACAGGGAGACCTATGAGTCCGGCCCTAAATCAGCACACCAACCTTTGCACTCAGGGAGCAGGCTTCCGTGCACAAATGGAGACTCAGGGTGCTCACAGGTTGTCCACACGACCCTGCTGTAGAATTCAGAACGGTGCCTCACAAAGATCCCCCAAACAAACACAAAGCAGGCTGCTCTTTACAACACTTTACAAGAATCACTTGATCTATTTCGCACATAGGAATCCTCGTACCAAACACAAGTTAGTCCAGACTTGATTTCTTGGGCTCCAGGAGTTAGCATGAGGGGTTTCCCATTCTCGTGTCAGTGCTCTTTGAGGACAGCAGAGAGAGCTGTTCTCACACCATATGCAGGTCTCACCACAAATCTGATCTGAGGCAAAGATTCATACAGCAGAAAACAAAAGTCACAGACCACTGTCGCCTGCAGGGAGAATGGGTCCCGAGGTTACAGTTTGTATGAGTGACTCATGCCAAGGGGTAGAAGAATCTATTGAACATTTTGTCATCTGTCCTTGTAAAACTCAGCGTGTTCTTCACACAAGCCTTAGCACTTGTCTGCACTAGAACATCAAGCCACTGTAACTAGCTCAGTGGTTCTCTGTGGGGTAAGCAAGACACCACAAGAAGGACAGAGGGAATCCTCAGAGATTTCGACCCACAAGTTGATTAATGGGAAAGGGTGAACAAACAAAGGAGGCGTCATCCCAGAAAGTCAGTCCAGGTTTGCCCTCAAGCAGTGAGGTGTCTAAGTCCCTTCTGGAAATGAGATTTAGGCTCCGAAATCAGTTAGGTGCTGCACCGCTGGCCAAAGCAAAACCGTAACACCCTCCAGAGTCTGGGCCTCACTCCTTTTGCGCAAGCAGTTGTGGTTTCTGCTTTGGTGCTGCAGACCCTCACTTCAACTCCTGACAGCCGGTGGCTGGAGTTATGATGAAGACAGATGTGCCCAGTCCATCGTGTGCATTTAAGTGGTACTTTTTCACTGACGGCCTTTACTCAAGGACTGCTTTTTAACTTTCACCATGGCAACCCCTCAAAGCTAGACCAGCCCAGACCTGGCCCTGAGTTTCTATTCCTCTGTAGCGTGGCTAGCTAACTTCCCAATCCCATCGGCGGGCTCTGAGCTCGCCTGAGACTGGTGAGACCCCGCAGCAGCAGGGCTGGCCACAAGCCACTGGTGGGTGTGGGGGTATCAAAGCACTCACACAAGAGACAGCAGGGGGCACAGGGAAATGCGGAGGGAGCGGGGAGAGGGAACGGAGAGGCAGTTTTGACTGCTATTGGGATGGGCTACCCTGAGTTGCTGGCCTGGCGTAAGTGCCTAACCCTTTCCCCTTGGCATCTCGCTCTTGCCTGCCTTAGCAGCTCCCCACTCAGCTTTCAGAGGGTCCTTTCTTTTGGCACCTCTTTCTCTCCTCCCTTGTGTGGGGGGCCAGGCATTGCACTCGGGGACACGGGCCAGGCATTGCGCTCGGGGCCATGGGGCCACGCATTGTGCTCGGGGCCACGGGGCCACGGGCCAGGCATTGCGCTTGGGCACACGGGGCCACGGGCCAGGCATTGCGCTCGGGCACACGGGGCCACGGGCCAGGCATTGCACTCGGGCACACGGGGCCGTGGGCCAGGCATTGCGCTCAGGGCCACGGGGCCGTGGGCCAGGCATTGCACTCAGGGCCACGGGGCCGTGGGCCAGGCATTGCGCTCAGGGCCACGGGCCAGCCATTGCGCTCGGGGCCACGGGGCCACGGGCCAGGCATTGCGCTCGGGGACACGGGCACACGGGCCAGGCATTGCGCTCGGGGACACGGGCCAGGCATTGCGCTCGGGGACATGGGCACACAGGCCAGGCATTGCGCTCGGGGACACGGGCCAGGCATTGCGCTCGGGGACACGGGCCAGGCATTGCGCTGCTACGTGAAGCAGCTCCTACGTACTTTTACGGCTCTGTGACTAAGTCACTACCCAAGGTCACCGTGGCAGGGGCAGGAATTGAACTCACATTGCCTGAGTCCCAGCTCAGGGTTTTAAAGCACAAAACCAGCTCCCCGCCCTTGTTCAGAGGGGAACCTATTAAGTGGCTAAAACCTGAAGCGTTGCCATGGAGGCCACAGAGCTGCCCCAGCTGAAGGCCGAACACGTCCCACTTTCCCCCTAGCCACCATCTAACTTTAAAACAGACGGTCCCCTCAGCTGTGCCTAAGCTTTGCGAGTTCACTCTCTCATGTTAGTGAGGGGACAGAGTTACATGGGGTCACACCAGCTACCTCCCCCAGTGGCCCTTTCAAAGCTAGATTGGCATGGGATGTTTTATTTAAGGTTCTGAGGTATCTAAGGGGCTACATCTTCTCTCCCCTTTCTTGTCCACATTGCAACCGGAGTCACAGCAGCACCAGCTGTCACTGCGAGAGCCGGTGCTATTTGCCCTTCCAGCTGCTCCGAGAAGGAATGCTGACCATCTCCCAAGACAGCTTGTTCTCCTGCGGCCTCCAGCTCAGTTTTGCACTCAGGAGATTCAGATAAAGAGGGGACAACACTTAGGAAGTTTATCCAAACTCCCACCTTAACGAGGGCCTTCCATCATGAATAGACCACTTCAACACTACTATCCCCGTTACAGGCCACTCCATTTTGTATAGCTCTCTGCTACACACAGCAATAACACTCTCAGTGCCCCATTACCACGTGGGTAGATGTTCTGGTGTTCTAAAACAGAGAGGTCTTCTAGGATCTTGCATAGCTGCAAGGGACAACAAAAGTCCAGGGGCTAAGGATCTAGCGTGGGACCTGGATTTAGTTGCCAGCTTGGTCACAGACTTCCCAGGTGACTTTTGAGCAAATCTGGCCCCTATTTTTGAGAGAGAGAAGATGAGGGAGGTCATATCTTGTATTTATTTCACCAGCTTCTGTTGGTGAAAAAGACAAGCTTTGGAGCTCCACCACAGAGCTCTTCCTCAGCTCAATGGCAGTCAGTGCAGTTGTGATTCCTACCTGTCTAAATTGTTTTTGAAAATGAGATTTAGGCTCCTAAATTAGATACACGTTGCAACACTGAGCACAGCCATTTCTTGCTACCTTAAAAACATCTGGGCTTCATTTACAAATCCTCAGAAATTGAGATAATTCTACTTTACAGGACACTGAGAGGATAAACATACTGAAGATTGCTAGATGCTCTCACCCGCTAGTGTGCACATCTGAACCACAAATTGATTATTCATTTGTTGTATTTTCACTAATTAGGGCAGCAAATGCTTTCAATTAAATACCTGCCTCTTCCAGCAGTACTTGGCAGACTGTAGCTGTCATGCTCCCGTTGTCCCAAGGCCATCGTGACAGGACCCAGACTTCAAGCAAACATCATAAGTACAGGATTTGAGAGCCAAGAGCAAAGCAATTAGAGCTGCATTCTGCCCCTCTCACTCCCAGCAGCGAGGGCTGTGGAGAGAAAGGTTCTGCTTAGAAACGTTAATACAAGACAAGAAGTCTACTAGAAGCTGCGATGGGTGAACTTGGGTGCCTGTATTAAATGAGGATATTTATATAACAGACATCCCAGAAAGCTGGTGCAGAATGGCAAATAGGCCGTGTCCAGACTCAGGGGTTTTTTCGGGAAAAGTAGCCTTTTCCCGAAAAAACTTCCCCTGCGTCCAGACTCAAGCCGCGTTCTTTCGAAATTATTTTGAAAGAACGCGGCTTTTCTTTCGATGGCGGTAAACCTCGTTTCACGAGGAAGAACGCCTTCTTTCGAAAGTTCCTCTTTCGAAAGAAGGCGTTCTTCAATGTAAAGAGGCCGTCTTCGAAAGAGAGCATCCAGACTCGCTGGGTGCTCTCTTTCGAAAAAGCGGATTTCTCTTTCGAAAGTTCCGCCTGCAGTCTAGACGCGATCTTTTGAAAGAGCCTCTTTCGAAAGAAGCCTGCAGTCTAGACATAGCCTTAGTGAGAAATGGTAATGCCAGGGAGTGCAATCCATAGGAATGACGGAATAGGTCATGCTGATGTGAGAGCAGCTCTGTATGTGAATGAAAGCATAACGTCAAAATGAAATGAATCAAACCGTGCCAGAGAACTGTGCCATGGATAGAAATCCCGTGCCTGAACCGCAGGTGGATAGCAGTAGGAATACACCATGGATCACCTGATCTGGTGATGATGGTGACTGTGAAATGTTAGAGAGATAAAAGAGGCTATACAAATAGAAAACTCAATAATAATTATGGGGGCATTTCAATTATCCCTATGTAGACTGCATAAGAACATAAGAACGGCCATACTGGGTCAGACCAAAGGTCCATCCAGCCCAGTACCCTGTCTGCTGACAGTGGCCAATGCCAGGTGTCCCAGAGGGAGTGAACCGAACAGGTAATGATCAAGCGATCTCTCTCCTGCCATCCATCTCCACCCTCTGACAAACAGAGGCTGGGGACACCATTCCTTACTGATACTGGCTTGTGACAGGGCTAACCTGCCCCACACTGAGCAGGAGGAAGGGGAGCCCATTTATTGGGCAGAACACGCCCCTCCCCCACAGCCCTACTGGGCATGCTCGAAGTGCAGCCTCGCTATAAAAGACTGCTGGGCTGCTCAGTTGAGGCAGACCGCTGGGGAGGCAGGAGCTCCGGCCCAAGCTGCAGGCCTGCCGCTGGACCTGCCGCCAGATCCAGAGCCGGAGGAGGCGCTGCTGCTTCTGCCACCAGCCCCGGGGCGAGCCCGCCCTCAACACCGACGCCCGTTGGCCACCCGCCCCGCTGCAGAACGCCCGGTGCCGCTGCCCCAGGGACAAGCCCGTCGGACGAAGCCGCTGCCGGCAACCCAGCATCGCCAGGTGGGACCTCCATCGGCTACCAGATTGGGGGTAGGAAGCAACCCAGGGCAAGGGGCCGGGAAACCCCCCCCCCCCAGTGGGCTTAGCATGTTTTGGGGGAGGACCCCCTGCTGAGCCAGTGGTGGGAACCACCCACCACTACCAGGGCCCTGGGTTGGGGTCCGGTGGAGAGGGAGGGCCCGGACCCCCCTACCCCACCCCACAGTGCTGGACTAGGCCGCTGGGCCTGCTGCGAGTACTGGACTAGGCCCCCCGGGCAGGGGGTTAACGCTTTGTTCCCCAGGGGGAAGGGAGCGGAGGCGGGGGGTACCCCGCCACATGGCTAATAGCCATTTATGGACTTAACCTCCATGAATTTATCTAGTTCTCTTTTAAAGCCTGTTATAGTCCTAGTCTTCACAACCTCCTCTGGCAAGGAGTTCCACAGATTGACTATACGCTGTGTGAAGAAGAACTTCCTTTTATTTATTTTAAACCTGCTGCCCATTAGTTTCATTTGGTGGCCCCTAGTTCTTATATTATGGGAACAAGTAAATAACTTTTCCTTATTCACTTTCTCCACACCAGTCATGATTTTATAGACCTCTATCCTATCCCCCCTTAGTCTCCTCTTTTCTAAGCTGAAAAGTCCCAGTCTCTTTAATATCTCCTCATAGATGTTATCTCAGGAAGGGATGCAGACACAAAGTTTCTAGACACCATTAATGACTGTTTCTTGGAGCAGCTAGTCCTGGAACAGGCAGGAAGAGAGGCAATTCTCGATTTAGTCTTACGTGTAGCACAGGAACTGGTCCAAGAGATGAATATAGATGAAGTGCTCAGTAAGAGTGACCATAATATGATTAAACTTAGTATCCTTGCCAGGGAAAAATACCAAAAAGGAACCCACACAATCATACCTAACTTCAGAAAGGGGAACTTACAAAAATGAGAAAGCTACTTAAATGGAACTTAAAAGAAACTGTCACAAGGGTGAAATACCTGCAAGTCACATAACATTTTTTATAAGCACTGCATTAGAGGCTCCGATTAAATGCACACACCACATGAAAAGGAAACAGGAAGCTCATTTTTAAAGAGATGATTTTTAACCTGATGAAGGCAGGTCTCAGATTCAAAGCGGTGGGCTTCCCAAGGAAATGACACCTGCAAACAGTGCCGAGTTGCACCCCATCTTCCCTACTAGAGGGTTCAAGTGGTTGGCTACTACCAGGTCTCAGGAACACATTGTAGCATGGTGTCTGGTCTTAGCTGGGCCAGAGGCACAGGGTGACTGAACCTGGTATTAACACACAGTGACATGACTTTCCTTATCCTTTAACATGAATTGAAACACAGCACTTACATGTGTGGCAAACATCGAATCAAGGTGGGCAGGGATCGCTCACCCCCATTTTATAGACCAGGGCACAGAGGCACCAGGTTAATCTCTGGAGTTTGGTTTTTTTGATGAAAACCTGGAAATGTTCACTTTTATCTGTTTTTTTTCCTGGGGATGGGAGAAGAAACATTTCTCAATCGATATTACTTCCAGCTTAGTTTGAGTTTGGCTTGGTGCTCAGAGCAGATCTTATTTTACCTGGGCTCGTCTCTTGATCCCTTGAACAAATATCTGATACTGCATTTGGCTAGAGGTCAACCCCGAGACAAAGAGCTGGGCCTGACTGTTACATATTTCCTAAGCATCCGGAGGCAGCTGCGTAAACAACAGGAAGATGCTAGAAATGAGGGCGAATGACAGGAGGGCCTGAGGGGAACATGCCCAAACAGCCATATTCCTCTTAAAGTTTTTTTCCAGGACTGACCCTCTTGCCTGAATGCTTCACTTACACACACAAATCCTCTGTGCTCTCTGCTCAGACATGCATCTGAGGAAAAGGGTCATTGCTCACGAAAGCTGATGCTCCAATACATCTGTCAGTCTATAAGGTGCCACCGGACTCCTTGTTGTTAGTGCTCTCTGCTGTTTCTGAAGCTTTCTAGAAAGTTCACACCTGTTTTGCTTATGCTTCAAGGCTTCAAAAGCTCTGGTGCTTTTGGGTCTTAGCGCAGTAGGAGTTGGGAAGAACTGGAGCCTGGAATCTGAGCCGGGAAGGTGTGCCCTGCAGAGTGAGGGTCGGACTGTAACGCATGCACATGCTGAAGGGCAAGAGGCCAGAGCTCAGAGCCCGCCGATGAAGCTCGTGTGCACAAACCCCTCGGAAGCTGAGGCGTGACTTGAAAGGACTATGAAGTGAATATGGGCCCGGGCTCTGAGACAGACCAACCAGTACAAGCCATGCTTACACGCACATGTCAGGGCCCGGCTGATTTCACATCGCAGAATGCAGTCCCCTCGCCACAATCATCTCCCCAATTCCTTCAGCCACTGCGGAGCTGTAAACCGGGAGCATGAGCATCCTATGGCAGGAGTGCACTCAGCTGGACAGTGGGGAGCACACAGCCGCATACAGTTAGCGTCAGCTGTGGTTACCAACGTCAAATGAACCTGTGGCACTGGAAAACCGTACCCCTGCACCCTCCTGGTGCCTCCCCCTTCCCCACTACCCCTGCCCCCCCTTGCCCTCTTTCTCCCTGATGCCCATCCCCTCACACTCTGCCCCAGTTCCCCTCATGCCCCTCTGTGCCCTCATACATCCCCACCTTCCTCATGCCCATCCCCACCTTCCTCATGCCCACCCCTCCTTTCCACCCTTCTCCCTGCACCTCCCCTCCCTTCCTCCCTCTTGCCCCATGCCCCTCCCCTCTCCTCTCCTCTCCCAACATCACTGTCTCCTCCACTCTCCCACCCCCACTGACACCTCCCCTCCATCCTCCTGGCCTTTTTTTCGTTGTCTCCACTAGGCCCCCTGGCATTTGTCTCTACTCCACCATGCCCCTTGGTGCCTGCCCCTTTCTTTTCCTGCCCTGCCCCCTCCCCTCAGCACAAGGCCCTTCCTCTCCCACCCTCCTTCCCCCTAGTTCTCCCCCTGCCCCTCCCTCACCTTCTGCCTTCCAGTTTGCGGGGCTGGAGTCTGTAGTTGGGCCCCAGAAGTCCCCACAGCTCTGGCCCCAGCTCCTTCCAGGGCAGGACCGCTTGCCGGGCCTGGAGCTGGGCCGCCCGCGGTACTAATTTTAATGCGTTCCAGTCCCCGCACCAACTTTGGCTCCCATTAGGAGTAAAAGCCCCCACCCCATCAGACCTGGCTTGCGGAGCATGGCTGTGCGAGCGGGTCCGTGCACTGCCGCTCCCCCAGCGGAGTGGGAAGGGGCGGGGGGAGAAAGGGCCGTGCACAGAGCGCACCGGCACACCCCGAACCTACCCCCCTCTGCAGCGCTCCAGCCGGGCTCTGCGCGGGCTCTGCCGGGACTCTAACAGCAGCTCCAAGGAGCAGCTTGACGGGTTTATCCCCCTCCTCCTCCGGCAACGGTGGCGGCTGCCTGTGGATGGAGGAGGCAGCGTGGCCGGGCTGGTAGTCCCGCAGCAGGAGGGAAGGGACCACACAGTGCTGGGGGCTTACCGGATGGCACTGCACTGGAGCTCGGGGCTCTGGACACTGCGCACCACTGGCAGCGGCCCTGACTGCCTGTACAAAGCACCAAGGGAGCCGCTTATGTGCTGGGTGGAGGCGGGGAGTTGCTGCTGCACCACACTAGCACTGGGTGTCTGCGAGGGTGGGAAATGGCGGTGCTGTTTGTAGTTGGAGCTGAATGCGTTTTCCAGGACACTTGCCTCCTTTATTGGGACACCACGACAGAACCTTTAAATCCGGGACTGTCCTGGAAAAAAAGGGACGTATCATAACCATCAGGTAAGAACAATCCCAACTCAATCATCCCAGCCAGGGCTTTGTCAAGCCGAGACTTAAACACCTCTAGGGATGGAGATTCCACCACCTTCCTAGGGAACCCAGCCCAGTGCTTCCCCGCCCTCTTAGTGAAATAGTTTTTCCTAATATCCAACCTAGACCTCCCCCACTGTAACTAGAGACCATTGCTCCTTGTTCTGCCATCTGCCCCCACTGAGAACAGCCTCTCTCCAGCCTCTTTGGAACACCCCTTCAGGAAGTTGAAGGCTGCTCTCAAATCCCCCCTCACTCTTCTCTTCTGCAGACTAAACAAACCCAAATCTCTCAGTCTCTCCTCATAAGTCATGTGCTCCAGTCCCTAATCATTTTGGTTGCCCTCCGCTGGACCCTCTTCAATGTGTACACATCCTTTTTGTAGTGGGGGGCCCAGAACCGGACACAATACTCCAGATGTGGCCTCAGCAGAGCTGAATAAAGGGGAATAATCACTTCTCTGGCAATGCTCCTTCTAATGCACCCTGATATGCCGTTAGCCTTCTTGGCTACAAGGGCACACTGTTGACTCATCTCCAGCTTCTCATCCATTGTAACCCCCAGGTCCTTTTCTGCAGAACTGCTGCTTAGCCAGTCGGTCCCCAGCCTGTAACAATGCTTGGGAGTCTTCCGTCCCAAGGGCAGGACTCTGCACTTGTCCTTGTTGAACCTCATCAGATTTCTTTTGGCCCAATCCTCTAATCTGTTCAGGTCACTCTGGACCCCATCTCTGCCCTCCAGCGTATCTACCTCTTCCCCAGCTTAGTGTCATCTGTGAACTTGCTGAGGGTGCAATCCATCCCCTCAGCCAGGTCATTAATAACAATATTTAACAAAACCAGTCCTAGAACAAATCCTTCGGGTACTCTGCTAGAAACCAACCGAGCCATTGATCACTACCCGTTGGGCCTGACAGTCTGGCCAGCTTTCTATCCATCTTACAGCCCATTTATCCAATTCATATTCCCTTAAGAATATTGTGGGAGACCGTATCAAAAGCCTTGCTAAAGTCAAGGTTTATCACATCCACCAACTTTCCCATATCCACAGAGCCAGTTACCTCATCATAGAAGCTAACCAGATTGGTCAGGCACGACTTGCCCTTGGTGAATCCACGTTGACTATTCCTGATCACTTTCCTCTCTTCCAAGTGCTTCAGAATGGATTCCTTGAGGATTCCCTCCATGATTTTTCCGGGGACTGAGGTAAGGCTGACTGGTCTGTAGTTCCTTGGATTGTCCTTCTTCCCTTTTAAAGATGGTCACTACATTCGCCTTTTTCCAGTCATCCAGGATCTCTCCCGATCTCCACGAGTTTTCAAAGATAATGGCCAAGGGCTCTGCAATGACATTTGCCAACTCCCTCAGTACCCTCGGATGCATGAAATCTGGGCCTGTGGACTTGTGTATGTCTAGCTCAGTGGTCCCCAACATGGTGCCTGTGGGCGCCATGGCTCCTGCAGGAGCATTTGTGTGCACCCGCCAAGTGCTCGGGGCTGGCCTGGCCCTGGGCACGTAGCGCATGCATGGTGCCGGAGCCAGCCCCGGGTGCATGGTGCAAGGTGAGCGCCGGCCCCGGGAGCACCACGGATTGGCTGCCCGCGCTCTGGGTGCGCGGTGCACGGGGGAGCGCCTGCGCTCTGGGTGCGCGGTGCATGGGGGGAGCGCCTGCGCTCTGGGTGCGCGGTGCTTGGGGGGGGGCACTGGCCCTGGGTGCGCAGCTATGGGGGGGGCTTACCCCCGGGTGTTCAAGTGTCCCCGCCCTCTGGCGCCCAGCGGGCGAACGGCCATGCCCCCTGGCACCCGGCAACCTCTAATGGTTGGGGACCACTGGTCTAGCTTTTCTAAATAGTCCCTAACTTGTTCTTTCCCCACCAAGGGCTGTCCACCTCCTTCCCCTACTGCGTTGTCTAGTGCCTTAGTCTGGGAGCTGACCTTGTCCGTGAAGACAGAGGCAAAGAGAGCATTGAGTACTTCAGCTTTTCTGTCACTAGGTTACCTCCTTCATCCAGTAGGGGCCGCACACCCTCCCTAATCACCCTCTTTTGCTAACATGCCTGTAGAAACCTTTCTTGTTATCCTTCACATCCTTTGCCAGTCGCAATTCCAATTGCGCTTTTGCCTTTCTGACAACTCCCCTGTAGTCTCGAGCAATATATTTATACTCCTCCCTAGTCGTCTGTCCAAGTTTCCACTTCTTGTCAGCTTCCTTTTTGTGTTTAAGCTCCCCAAGGATTTCCCCGGTAAGCCAATCTGGTCACCTACCATATTTGCTTTTCTTGCTACGCATCGGGATGGTTTCTTCCTGTGCTTTCAATAAGGCTTCTTTAAAATACAGCCAGCACTCCTGGACTCCTTCCCCCTTCATGTTAGCATCCCAGGGGATCCTGCCCATCAGTTCTCTGAGGGTGTCAAAGTCTGCTCTTCTGAAGTCCAGGGTGTGTATTTTGCTACTCTCCTTTCTTCCTTTGGTCAGGATCCTGAAATCTGCGATCTCATGATCACTGCTTCCCAGGTTGTCACCCACCTCTACTTCCCCTACTAGTTCCTCCCTGTTTGTGAGCAGCAAGTCAAGCTGCACATGGCCCCTGGTCGGATCCTTCAGCACTTATACCAAGAAGTTATCCCCAACATTCTCCAAAAACTTCTTGGATTGTCCGTACTGCTGTATTGGTCTCCCAACAGATGTCAGGGTGATTAAAGTCCACCGAGAGAACCAGGGCCTGTGATCTGGAAGCTTCTCTCAGTTGTCTAAAGAAAGCCTTGTCTACCTCATCCACCTGATCTGGCCATCTATAGCACTCACCAACCACAACATCACCCCTGTTTTTCTACCTCTAAACTTAACCCATAGGCTCTCCACAGGCTTTTCTCCCTCTATATACTGGAGCTCGGAGCAATCCTACTGCTCTCTTACATACAATGCAACTCCTCCTCCTTTTCTCCCCCTGAACAGTTTATACCCTTCCATGACAGCGTTCCAGTCATGTGAGTCAGCCCAACAGATCAGATAACTGTCCTGACCTGAGTGAAACTGAAAAGAGGAGAACAAAAAAGCAGCATGCATTCCTGATGCCCTATCAACTCGGGCCACGGTCTTGTATGCATTGTCAGCCCCTCTGGCTCTTTGGATGGGAGCTGCAGTGATGGGCATTGGCCAACAGTAGGCGCTCTTTCTTTACTCAGGATCATTCCGTCCAAAGAGGGTTGCGAAAAATTACAAAGGGATCTAACTGGGCAACACAATGGCAGATGAAATTCAATGTTACTAAATGCTCAGTAAGGCACAATGGAAAATGTAATCCCAACTGTACATACCTGGAGTCTAAATTAGCTGTTAACAGTCATGAACTTGAAGTCATTGTGGATAGTTCTCTGAAAACATCCAGTCACTGTGCAGGAATGGGCAACAAAGCTATCCATTACAAAGCCATTACAATTAGGAACTATTATGGAAAGAATAGATAATAAAACAAAATATCATAATGCCAGAATATAAATCTCTGGCACGCCCACACCTTGGATACTGTGGGCAGCTCTGATCACCCCCATCTCAAAAATGAGAAAATATGATCGGTGGTTACAATAAATGAATTACATTGAGCTTAGCAATTGAGCTCAGTGTTTCTACCACAAACCTGATGTACTTCCTTTTGCAAAATTAAATGCAGCAATTAGTACATGAGTCATCCTTCCTAGTTTCCATACATGAAAAAATAAGCAGAATTGTACACATGACTCAAGTAGAAAGTATGCCCAATAATGTAAATGGAATCTGATTTTAGCACTCAGACCAGTCCCATTCAAGGGAATGAGAAGAGACATCTTAATTCACCGCCCACCAACTATATTAATTTCAAACCCTCCAATACTTGTACCTTTCTGTAATTAACAAAGATAGCACCATGTTTATTGAAAGAGTGATTCACCTTGTCAATACAAATCACTCTCTCAATGAAGATGTACAATTGTCAGCTAATACACAATTAGTTCCCAACAGCTTATTTTTCTGTTGCTCTTCTTTGCTTTCTACTGCCCATAAATGTGAAATATCACATTGGCCAGTCAGGTCACATTTTGATTAGTGTGCTGCCAAGGCGTCAAATCAAAACTAAGTGACCTGACTGTAACAGGAGATAACTTTCTTCGGGATAGGCAGATGAGCTAATTATAAAACAAGGAATGTTAGTGGGTGAAAGGGAAATGAGTCATTGTGGATGGTTCACTGAAAACATCTGCTTGACATGCAGTAGCAATGGAGAAAATAAACAAGATATTAGGCTGGATTAAGACAAGGAGAGATAATGATACTGGAACTGTACTAATTAATTAGTATCCCCCTCATCACAGTAAGAACATGGCATAAATGAAAGATGTCCTGAGGAAGGCTACAAGTATGGTCAGAGGTAGGGAAAGACTTCCATCTGAGCAAAGACTAAAATGGTTAGAAATACTTTGTCTAGAGAGGAAATGAATACCAGGTAAATAAAATAATGACTGCTCTGACAAGAGTGAATGAGGGTGATCCAAAAACTCTCATAATACTAGGATAAAGGGACACCCAAAAAGACAACAAATTTAAAATTGAAAGGATTATTTTACATACAGTTGCCTGGTTAACTTGCAGGACTCACTGCCACAGGATACTGAGGTGATGAATTTAATAGTACTCAGAAAAAAGATTAAGGGCAATATTTTCTCAAGGGATTATTAATTTGGGGTGCCTGACTTGAGGCACTGATGGGGACTCTAATTTTCATGAAGTGCAAATAATCCTCGTGGAATGAGGAGTAATGGTAGTTCGAACTAGGAAGCCTAGTTCGAACTACCTAGTTCGTGCCCCGTGTAGCCACGCGGCACGGGGTTCGAACGAGCGGGTATTTAAAAATGGCGGCGCCCCGCTTATGCAAATGAAGCCCAGGAAATTCAAATCCCAGGCTTCATTTGCAATTGCGGTATGCCTACATTACCCCGCTAGTTCGAACTAGTGGGGTAGTGTAGACATACCCTTATAGTTCTTCACAGCCTCCTGTGGCAAGGAGTTCCACAGGTTGACTATTTGCTTTGTGAAGAACTTTCTGTTATTAGTCTGAAGCCTGCTACCCATTAATTTCATTTGGTGTCCTCTAGTCCTTCTATTATGAGAACTAATGAAGAACTTTTCTTTATGCACCCTCTCCACACCACACATGATTTCATAGACCTCTATCATATCCCCTCTCAGTCTCCTCTTTTCTAAGCTGAAAAGTCCCAGTCTCTTTAGCCTCTCTTCATATGGGACCTGTTCCAAACCCCTAATCATTTTAGTTGCCCTTTTCGGAACCCTTTCCAAGGCCAAAATATCTTTTCTGGGGTGAGGAGATCACGTCTGTACACAGTACTGAAGATATGGTGAACCATAGTTTGATTCTTCCCCTCGTCCTTCTTCCCCTGGTTTCCCCCTTCCAGCTCCCTCCTCCCAGGTTTCCCCCTCCCCTCTCCCACCCTCTCTCTTGCCCTCTCCCACCTCCTTTTCCCAGTCTCCCCAGAGGTTAATCCCCCCCCCGAGTTTTGTTCAATAAAGAGAGTTTCTATTTTTGAACACACGTGTCCTTTATTTTTTACATCGGGAAGGGGGGCTAGGGAGGGGTAAGTGGAAGGAGGTGAGGGAGGAATGGGGTACGAGCCCCCGATGTGGAGGACTGGGGTGGCTCTGCAGGCTCCTCGGGGTGGAAACTCTCCTGCAGCCCCCCAATTGACCCCCTGGATGGCAGCCTGCGGCAAGTGCAGCCGGGCTGATGGCCGAGTGCTGTGATGTGCCGAGTGTGGGCACTCAGGGCACTCCAAGACAGGACTGCTTTGCTGTCCCTCATCAAGATAGACAAGCAAGCGGGGAACCCTGAGAACTGTCTGTCCGGAGTGGGGGTCGGGTCCCTTTAAGCACAGTCCTCGGCTAGCCTGAGACAGCAGCTCAACGCTCTAAGTCCTAACCTGATGCCCTGCCGGCACTGCTTCCGGCCAGCCTTAACTTTGGTTCAGGGGCCACTCAATGTGGACATGCTAGTTCGAATTAGCAAAATGCTAATTCAAACTAGTTTTTAGGTCTAGATGCACTAGTTCGAATTAGCTTAGTTCGAATTAACTAATTCGAATTAAGTTAGTTCAAATTAGTGCTGTAGTGTAGACATACCCTCAGAGACAGCACAGGGGTTACCTCAGCAACGGAGTACAGTGTCTCTCAGAGACAGCCCAGGGATTACCTCAGCAACGGAGTACAGTGTCTCTCAGGGTACGTCCAGACTACATGCCTCCGTCGACGGAGGCATGTAGATTAGCCAGATAGGCAGAGGGAAATGAAGCCGCGATTAAAATAATCGCGGCTTCATTTAAATTTAAATGGCTGCCCCGCTCTGCCGATCAGCTGTTTGTCGGCAGATCGGGGCAGTCTGGACGTTCCCCTGTCACCAGAAAACCCTTTTGTCGACCGCCCCGTTATGCCTCATCCCACGAGGCATAACGGGGCGGTCGACAAAAGGGTTTTCTGGCGACAGGGGAACGTCCAGACTGCCCCGATCTGCCGACAAACAGCTGATCGGCAGAGCGGGGCAGCCATTTAAATTTAAATGAAGCCGCGATTATTTTAATCACGGCTTCATTTCCCTCTGCCTATCTGGCTAATCTACATGCCTCCGTCGACGGAGGCATGTAGTCTGGACGTACCCTCAGAGACAGCCCAGGGGTTACCTCAGCAACAGGGTACAGTGTCTCTCTCAGAGACAGCACAGGAGTTACCTCAGGAATAGGGTACAGTCTCTCAAAGATAGCACAGGGGTTACCTCAGGAATTTGTACCGTGGCTCCCTCTTTGGACCAGGAACTTTGTCACCCTCTGTGTTTGCACAGCACCTAGCGCAGTGGGGCTTTGACCTTGGTCGGGGTCTCTATGCGCCACTGCAATACAAATAGCTGTACAGATGAGCCCTCCCCATGTCTTCAAAGCGAGGCCCCAGCCCTGTAAAGGGCTGCTCCCCTTGCCCGGTTGGCAGCGGGAATGCTGGATTATGCCGAGACAGAGCAGGGCGATGGCACCCGCTGCCATTATTAGAGAACAATGAGTGCGGCGGGAAGGAGGAGACTGCCCCGTTGGGCAGCGAGTGAGTGGGGCTGTTGGAGAAAGCCCTGTCTGCCACCGCTGATATTGCTGTGTTGAGAACAAGCTGCTCCCATTTGCATTGTTATAACACACTCCAGCTACGGCGGCATGGGAGCATCTGAGGAGAGAGGGAAGCCTTTAATTATGGCGTGGTTTCCATGACAACCTTATGTAGCAAATAGAGTCATGCTGGGCTATCTGCCCCTCCCTCTTGCTCTCACTTCCCCCAGAAAAACTAGGCCAGTCTAAAAGCCCCCTTTGATTTCACTTTGTCTTTCAGTAAATGGTGCTCTTTGGGCTTCTTCCCCGCACCAACGGGGGAGTCGTCCCCTCTGGGCTCCGCGGCGCACACCTCTATCGGGAGCTGAATCTGCACGAGACGTCTGTTTGCACGTCCCCCTCCACTGGGGAGCTCCGGGAAACGCTGCAAAACCTTCCCTGTTGAGGAACACCCTGTGAGGTGTAGGCCGTTGGCTCTCCCACATTTATTACTAGCCCTGCCTGCCTGGCGCGTCCCGCCTGAGGCACCTCCCGAAGCTGTGGCTGTGCCCCTCTGCCCAGTGGGAGAAGAGGAGGCTGTCATGGGTGCTGGTGGGGAGGGTCCCATCGTGCTGAGAAGTGCACACACGTGCAAACCCAGCGAGCCGAGATGAGAAGCAATAGTTGGTGCAGATGCAGCAGGAGCACCAGGAACCAGTTAGAGGATCCCAAACAGTGCAATTAGCAGCAGTCACAGGCACCGGCTGCCTAGCCACTGCCAAGTGTTCTGTGGAGGCTGAAAGCCCTGGGTGAGCAAGGCTGCTGTCCACATCTTTCCAAAGGCACAGGTCCCACCAGAAGGCCTCTCCTGTCGCCTTTGGCAAGCCTTGCCCTATGTCTGCAGGACCCTGACTCTGAGCAGCACCGAAGGCGCCATACGCCCCCTCTCCACCTTGCCATTCCCACAGGGCCCGGTGCTGAGCTCTAGCTCAGACAGAAGCTGCGAGCCCCATGCAAGAATCACAGGGTGAGGGTGTCCAGTTTGGCTTGCCCAGGAGGTCAGAAGTTAGACAAGTTCTTGCTTGCATTAACAGGAGAGGAAACTGAGTCCCAAGAGCAACTTTTGTGATGCAAAAGTGACTTCAGAGAGTTCTGTCCACACAAGGGGGGAGCATGGCCCTTCTGGCATACAGATGAGGCTGTGTAGTCTGTTCCTTGGTAGCTTCATTGGCAACATCAAGTCAGGTGAGGAGCTACCCATTTGTCTGCACTTTCCAGCTATGCAAAGCACATGTCAAATACACCCCCTAGCCAAGCAGAATGGAAACCAGACAAGAAATCCACAATGAGCAGAGATGGGAAACCATCTGTGCAAACGATCGACACATCGTTTGTACCAACCTCTCTACAGAGCTCTGATTTTTCTGCTAATGGGCTTGTCGTGATTTGCATGCAGGGAGGAACTCCAGAGACTTAGAGATCTGGAAAGATTTTTACAACACTTAAAAGATTCCGATGCACAGTTCTGTTGTGTCTCTTTTTGTTCTGGTTGATTAGCAAGATATTTACTATGTACCCTCCATTTAGTCTTACTGTTTCAGTGCTAATGCCAGAGAAAACTTTTTGGCTCACCTCAGCCTTTGAGAGTAGCCAGGATCCATGACCTTTAAAGTAAATATTTTTCTGTAATTGTGCTAGCTCTTTTCAAGGGACAGAAGTGCTCGCTACGTTTTTCCCACCAGGAGAAGCTTTCTTGTCTACCAATGCATTATTTCACAGACCACCAGGTTTTGTTGTTGTGTTGTTGATTTATGGCTCAAGGCTACTCAAAAGGCAGGTTTGGTCACACAGTGTGTGCGCCAAGTCACAAGGCCTGCCCTATGTGACACGCAGTCTAAAACTTTCAATGGGTGCTGGGCAGGTACCTGCGTGTCCTAGCTTTCCTTTCTCATGAAGCGCTATTGGCATTAACGGCGGGTGAGTCTTGAGCCTGCCAGAGCTCTGGATCAGAGCTCGTCCGAGTGGTCAGAACTGGTCCTGTTTGGAATGGCACAAAAGCCAGACATTTGCAGTGCTCCCTTGTTCCAGCCAGAAGTAGCAGCAGCCCAGCCTCACTGATGGGACCGAGACTTGTGCTAGGAAGGGGGCAATGTGTGAACAGGGTGTGAACAGCGTTTTATGTATCCTCAGAAAGCTTTGTGCTTGGGGTAGAGGTTCCGGCCTGGGTTGCTTTATTCAAACAAGTCCACACATCCCTAAGGTTGACAATAAGGTCTTAGGGAACAGAGCCTCAAAATGTGATAAATCAAAAGGGTTTAAAAGGAGAATCCCAAATGGCTCTTCTCCCAGATATATTTGCACAACAACGCAGGCAAAACAGCAAGCCAGTGTCAGCCAGCCTTCTGTCTTGCAGCTCTACCGCTACCGTGTTCGTGCACATCTTTATGCACGTGCGGCTGCTTGTGCCCACTACAGTGCATCCATTTCGGAAGCAGCCATTGGCAGCTATCCATTCTGTCCAATCAGATGTGGTACAGAGGGGTCAGCTGCCTGCCTGCATTAGCTGCGCCTGCAAAACTGCAGCCCATCTGGATGGAGAGTGGCTGACCTGTAGTCGTATCTGTCCCTGCCATTCTGAAGTGCGGCAGCCCAAGCTGCTCTCTGACTAGCGTCAGACCCAAAGAAGAATGAATCGGTTAATACAGTGGAAAGACAAAGCTGATATTTGAAACAGGCTCTCTAATGTCTCTATAGCCGAAACTGCTGTCCAGAAGCTTTTCAGTGGAACCGCTGTCAAATTGGTCTCCCAGTGCAAATATTTGCCTGCGTCTGGACTCCATATCATTTATTTAAAATCTGCCATAAACTAAGCAGCTCCAAAACGCAGAATGGGGCTTCTTGGCCCCAGATAGATGCTGCCTCTTATGCAAGGAGCGATTTCAATTACTCTTCCATAATTGGATCCTGCTGAAATGGATGTGTTAAATTTAGTTACACGAGGATAACAAGAAAAAATGTAAACAATTTCTCCTCGCAGCAGGGCTATATTTAGAGCCATCAGCATTTCCAGGATATAAAGCATTTAACCCTAGCCATTCACAAGAACGTGTCTTCATGCTGACAGCACGAAGGCTCCCAGTTCAAACCTAAGACTAGTCCCACTGAAGTCCCATGCTAAAAGTTGAGCATGTGTTGAATGGAGATTCCAAATACTGTTTTAAAGTCAAAATTTACATAAGATTTGAGTGGTCATTGGGGAATAAGAGTACAAAGGACAATGTTGTGTAATCTTTAGCTGCGATAAAGAGCTGTGGAATCCTGGTCTGAATGGATGGTTTTGGTATGTCATTAGCCACTGCAGAGAAACAGTGGCTGTCTCTCATAAACCTGCATTGATCTTTACGCTGTATGAACTTTTGACTATTAAAGGTTTAGACAGAAGAGAGTCTACAAGGAGCTGCTACAGTTTCAGGTCAATAAATCATGAGAACTTTCAGAGTATGTAAGAGTATAGAATCAGACTGCTGCTCCATATAGACCCAACGCCCTATTCTGAGTGGTCATTACCATATTCTTCGGAGAAATGTGTAAGACGCCCTGCAGTGGATAGATAAGCAGTAACTTGTCAAAGGGATAGAAATGTAGCCGTGTTAGTCTGGTGCAGCTGAAACAAAAAACAGGACTGTGTAGCACTTTAAAGACTAACAAGATGGTTTAATAGGTGATGAGCTTTCGTGGGCCAGACCCACTTCCTCAGATCAAATAGTGGAAGAAAAAATTGTCACAACCATATATACCAAAGGATACAATTTAAAAAATGAACACATATGAAAAGGACAAATCAAATTTCAGAACAGAAGGGGGATGGGGGGGGGGGAAGGTAAATGTCTGTGAGCTAATGATATTAGCTTCCCCAATTATCACCTCTATTATCATTAGCTCACAGTCATTTACCTCCCCCCCATCCCCCTGCTGTTCTGAAATTTGATTTGTCCTTTTCATATGTGTTCATTTTTTAAATTGTATCCTTTGGTATATATGGTTGTGACAATTTTCTTCCACTATTTGATCTGAGGAAGTGGGTCTGGCCCACGAAAGCTCATCACCTATTAAACCATCTTGTTAGTCTTTAAAGTGCTACACAGTCCTGTTTGTCTTATGTCTCAAAGCATGAGAGTGTATGTCAAAACATTAAGGTCTCAATTTTGCAACCTGTAGTAATGTGAGTGGCCCTACAAGCATCAGAGGGATTTAGCTTCAGTAAGGATTATTCCCATGAATAAGAAATGCAGAATCATGCCTCATTTAATTTTGAAATGCAGCATATCCTTAAAGAACCACAGCCCGTATCTGAATATTCCTGTTCATGCAGCTATTGACAATCCAAACCTGGATACCAAAATATGTGCATCAGAGCATGTCTGACATGTGGGAGGGCATCTGAACCTCAAAGCCAATACCAGTTGTGGCTCAAGCTTATCACTTTCTCTCTTTATGAGGGAGAAACAGCATTTTTGCCCTTACCTCAGGGCTTTATCTCAGAGTCCATCATAGTCCAGCCTTCAATAGCTCTCCACACAGTGCTGTCCACAGTGCTGCCAGTCTCTCAGCTAGCCAATATCCTGGTCTACACTCTTTAAAAGTCTCCAGAGACACTGCTGTCTGGGCCTGCAGCAACTTTTAGAGTGCTTTTCTGGTTTCTGATTGGCTGCTTCCTCCGCTGCCACTCCAGCCTGCTTGGAGGACTTCTCTGTTGCCTTTTTGAGATAGGATGCAGCAGGACCACATGAGCCCTATCCGGGGGCCTTAGGGCCTGGTGCACCCCACCACAGTCCTCCAGGAGTGGCTCATTCCTCATGAGAAGCTTTCACCTCCTTTACTGCAGCCAGTGACTAGATTGCTCCATTAGAGACATGTGCTTTATTGCTGAGGGACTTACATTCAAGCCCAAATGGAGGTGATTGCAATAGCATCCAGGTAGCTTGTAACCATCCTTAATGGATGATCAATCTGTGTCAGTGTTTCCACATGCCATCTTCGCGGATGTGTCTAGCTTATCACTTTCCTTTGCCAGGTTCTCCGGTGTCCGGTGTCCTACGAATGAGAAACAACCCCCTTTCCTCTGAACAGCATGTTCCTAGGCATTCTGCTCTAAAACCTTCCTGTGAGACACACGAAGGAGGAAAGAGTTACTAAGAAACCCTAATACGCCACATGATCCTGCTGTGACGCATCTCGTGCATACCTCTCCGAGCATTTGAAATTCTGATGTTCTCTTCTGCAGGGATGTGCTACGGCCACACAGCTCTGGCCTGCATCCTCACTAACTTAAACCTGTGCAGAACTGCCACCGGCATGCATGAGTGGAGTGGAGAATTCTGACCACTATTGGTTGAATAGGAATGGAAGCATGGCTATCAACCCCCCGAGCACAGGTTTTTAAAGAAAAGATCTCCGCTGGACCAACCTACTTGCTTTCTGGACAGAGCCACGCAGCAACAAAGGACAAGTGGATGGAGTGTAATACAAGATTGTCTCTCAGAATGGATTCTGAGCAGCTGGGATATGACAATGGGCTGAATGACTAAAAACAAAGGAGTCTGCTAAAACAGAAGCCTCAGGGGCAAATACTTATTGAGAAACCTCTGGGTTTGTGACAGATCTAGTGTTATTAAGAGCCTTCATTAGCGATTTAGAAGAAGGAGCAAATAGCCCATTAATGAAACTGCCAGAGTCTATTAAGTTATATTTCTCTTTCTCCACTGGCTCTCAGCTCTCAGCGGGCTGATGTTAGAAATATGAGCAGAATATATCACAAAAAGATTCGGCTTGGAAGAATACAAGTCACTGTAATGTATTTATATTGTTCTGGGGACAATCTTTACCTTTGTTTTCATTTTGGAATGGAAAAAAATATTTGTCTTTACGGAATTTCCTGTGAAATGGAAAATCTGGTTGCTGGCCAGTTGTACTACTGAGCTTTGGCTGCTGCTTGCCCAAAGGCCTTAAATAGCCCACACCTCAGCCTGCCTTCATTTGAGTCAGGGGTCCTGTGCACACCACTTGGGCCAGCCGCCCTGGAGTTGCTTCTCTCCCCTTTCCTTTGACTGGTCCTCTCTGGCAGCTGCATCTTCGCCCGCTGGCTTCCATCCCTTCTGAGCCTTTCTCTCCCCTGCACTGTGCAATTACACTATGGCATGGGGGTCATCTTCTGAGCCGCACTTACAGCCTGGCCACTGGGCAGTCATTGGAGTACACGGGGGAGACCAGCATGGTGTGGCGGCTCTACAGGGGAGCTGCACACACCACAGCTGGTTTGCAGCCAAGAGGGGTCCTTCTAAAAGCAAAATTTACATGAGCGTTAGTAATACAACTAGCCTAGAGACTACAACTCCCATGATACCCTAGGGAAAAAAGGGGGAAACTGCTCCTCTTCCAGGGAGAGCAGGTGGTGGGCTCTCTTTTGCAGAGAGGAGCCAGATGGCTAGGGTGGAGCTCTGTCCAGACCCGAAGCTGCTGCTGGAAGCTAGAGCCTGCTGGGGCTTTGATGGCGCAGGAAGCTTCAGGAGCTGTGGGGGTTATCCCTGAACGGGGGAGGCTCTTCCTGTGCCTGGAGCTGACTGAGAAGGGCCTGCAGGGCAGGAGCTGTGAGTAACTGGGACTGTTTTCTGGGGAAGTGCTTGCAAGGGAAGGAGCACAGCAGAGAGGCTGAGGCTGAGGGGAGGTCGAGTGACCTGCCCGGTGAACCTGGGCCCAGGACTGCTGGCGTTTGGTGGGGCCAGCTCCAGTCTCAGAGGGGTGTGCAGCTTGTGGCCGGGACTGGACGGACCCGAGAGCCTGCACCGTGCTGTGTCCACACCAGCTGCAGACCTGCAAGTGCGCCCATGCAAGTAAGTGCCTGGGACTCTGAATCCAGAGGCGTGCACACTCCGGGGTTGGGCAGTGGAAATGCCAGGCAGATGAAGTCCATGTATTACTATATGCTTTGATTATTCATTGATTTTACTCAACTGCACACTGTGGATTTAAATTAGGAGTGATATTTAAACGTTGTCTGTTAAACCTGTTCCTTTAAATTGTTAACTCAAGGGGTGTAAAGTCTAATTTAAGCGCATTACGTGTATGGAATTTTTGCGTAGATCCAGGCCACAGATCATTATTAGAATGGGTTTATTCCTGGAGGCTCCCAAGGCACACCACTGAGTGTGTACAGGGGCCAGCCAGGGGAGGCACTGCCAGTTGGGAATTCCTTTAGAGGTAGGGGACTTCAACAGAGGGGTGGTGTGAGGGGTTCAGGGTGCGATCACCCCCTCTCAGCCCGACGCGGGGGGGGGTCTGCGGACCCTCTCGGTCTCTCTTGGTCCCTTGTTGTACCCCGGGTTCCTGCTATAGGGCCCGAGTTCCTGGGTGCGATCACCCCCTCCCGGACAGAAGGGGGGGTCAGCGAACCCTAAAATAGTTACCCGTCCCTGCGGGGTGGGGCCGACGCCCCTAGTCTGGGTTTTTCCTCCTCGCGGAGTTCTGACTTGCACTCTGCTATCGCTACGGTCGTTGGGAGCGGGGTGCTCCTCTAGGAGAGGGAGGGGGACCCGGTCCCACCCTCTCTCCAGGTCCCAGCCTGGGGCCCTGAGCGTCGGGGCTTGCTAGTGCCCCGGCGCGGTGGACGGGGGGGGTCACTCCCTCCGTAACCCGTCCACCCATGGATGCCAAAAGTGTCCTGCCCCGGGCTCCTTCCTCCCTCCTGGCGGCTCTTGGCGGCGCCGCCTAAACCCCCAGAACTTACCCTGGCTCGGTCGCTCGGATCCTGGGTCGTCTGCGGGAAGTCGCCGGGGAGAGCTCTCGGCTTGGCCGTTTCCTCCGGGTCTGGCGTGGTGGGGTTCGGCCCTCGTCGGAGGAGGGGCTGGCCGACCGCCGGTGGCGATGGCTGTCCCTATGGCCCCGGGGCCAAGGTCTGGCCACCCGCCGGCCTGGGTGGTGCTCGGAGTCCGTCCTCGGTTGGGGGCCGCTCCTCCACCACTGCGGGGAGGCTGCCCCCAACCGCGCCGGCGGCGAGCCTTTTCAAAGTGGCCCGGCCGCTGCCCAGGGCCTCTCCCCTTCCTGCAGCGTGCCGGCCTCCACCCCCGCTGCACGCCCGCTCCCTTCGAGGGAGGGGCCAATGCTCCCCTGCCGGCGCAGGCGTGGCGGCAAGTGGTCCTGCCGGCTCCTCCGGCTTCCGCCGGGGTAACGCCGGGGGGCTCGGGGCTGGCTGCCGGTTCCCGGTGGGGGGTGGCTCCGGCCGGCCTCCCCCCGGGGCAGTGACGGCCCGTCACGGTGGGTAGAGGATTTCCACCTATCCAACCTCACCACTAGGACACTCAGGATCTCCTGTAACATGAAGAACATCAGGTGAGTGTTTCCAGCTCCTGAGTTACCCAGGAAGGAAAAGAAGGGGGGCTACATGCATATAGAAGGATACTCTTATTTTCACCACTAAAATACACTTATTAGAAGTATTACTGCAGTACCTGGAGGCCCCAAATGAGATAGGGATCTCATTGTGTGTGGGACTGTGTATACACACACACACACACAGATAACCCTCGCCCCACAGAGCTTACTAGCTAAACCAACAGGGAGGGGAAACTGAGGCACAGAGAGAGGATGTGACTCACCCAAGGTTGCCCAGCAGGTCAGTGGCAGAGCTGAGAATGGGAGCCAACTCTCCCCTGTCTTAGCTGAGGGTTCTGCCCATGAGGCAACACTTCCTCCCTAAGAATTGTCATCTTGTGTCTCACAGATTGACCTGAGAACACGCATGCTGCTGTGTCATCGCCATGTGTGCTGGATGGCCATATAGACAGGCTATCCTTATATGTCTTATTGGTGCTGCGGTAGCAAGGCCCCATTTTGCAAGTCTCTGTAGACCCGCGTAACTAGAAACATGCCCTGCCATGAAGAGTTTGCCATGTCAGCTGTGCAGTCTAGTGCGGGCTTAAAACGGCCCATTGCCACCAGCACTCTCACAGCCTGTCCAAACTGCAAAAACAGGCCTTCCCCATGCTGAGAATGTGTGTACTGGCAGCGAATCATAAACTACTCGCCTGCCCAGATAGTACCATTGCGCGTAACTGATATGCAGTAAGCTGTGGCACAATCGCCTTTGGCCTGTCGCTCTTGCAAAACCAAGTTCAACAGATTGTGTCCCCCCCCCCGATTACTCCCCTGCAAACCCCAGCTCATGAGCATGACATCTGCAAAATCCCTGGGCCGAAGGGCTATATTGGCTGTTTAACATTTGAGTCAGATTCATGTTGCTAATAATTGTTTCTTAAAGTTGAGTAAAGAAGACTCAGTCAAGCAGATGTGACAGCAGCAGGGCACATTTTCCTTGCACCGTGCAAAAATATTGAGCAAGGAGTTAATGGTGAACATTAATAATGCCATTAACCACAGGTAGCAGGGTGCTACTCTCCCTTTTTAACCAGCATGCAGGGACGGTTGAGGTAGGGACAGTGTTTGAACCCCCCCCCCCCCCGCAGTGGCACGTGGTGTGCAGAGAGCTCATGGCCTCCATAGCTGGCCTCTTTGAATGCCTGTAGGAGTGTGGCAGGCAGGGAGCCTGCCTGAGGCTCCTGCTGGGTCACCAGATGGTGGTTGGTAGGTTAGCAGATGGCTTCAAAAAAGATACCGGACACACTTGAACTCAGATGGGGGGACGACCAGCCGGGAGGGGAGTGGGGGGGGGGGCGCGGGGCTGGCCGGGGGAGATCGGGGGGGAGAGAACTGGCCGTCGGGAAGCAAGGCTGGCCGGGAGGAGGGTGGGGGGAGCGGGGCTGGCCGGGGGTGGGAGCGGGAGGAGGGAATTGGCTGGCAGGGAGCGGGTGGGAGCGGGAGGAGAGAATCGGCCAGCGGGGAGCGGGGCTGGCCGGGGGGGGAAGCGGGAGGAGAGAATCGGCTGGCGGGGAGCGGGGCTGGCCGGGGGTGGGAGCGGGGGGAGAGACTCGGCCGGTGGGGGGCAGGGCTGGCCGGAGGGGAAGCGGGGGGAGAGACTTGCCTGGCAGGGAGCGGGGCTGGCCGGAGGGGAAGCGGGGGGAGAGACTCGGCCAGCGGGGAGCGGGGCTGGCCGGGGGTGGGAGCGGGGGGAGAGACTCGGCCGGCGGGGAGTGGGGCTGGCCGGGGGTGGGAGCGGGGGGAGAGACTCGGCCGGCGGGGAGTGGGGCTGGCCCGGGCGCATGCAGATTCCAGGGTGCTGCCCATCCCACACACGGTCCCAGTGAAGCATGGGCGAGCCCTGGGGAGTCCATCCTGCCCTGGCCCCGCCCCCACTCGCGCTCCCACCCCTCTCTACTGCGTAGTTGCATACTGCCTGGCTGGTAGACATGCTCAGGCAGTGCGAGCGTGTCTACTATCCAGGCAGTTCGCAATTACGTACTGATACTCATAATAATAATAAAACTTACTTCATTAAAAAATACCTGACATTTCTATGTCCGGTATTGCCTCAATTTATTTCCTGGACAGATCCCTCAAATACTGGACTGTCCGGTTCAAAAGTGGACACCAGGTGACCCTAGGTGGTGATAGCTGGATCTAGTGGGCCCGTGGGGCTGTACTTTGCCTGTCCCTGGTGTAGGGAGCTGGGAATTACACCCCCTGGCTGCAAGGATGTTATTGCAGGTGGTTCCAGAGAGCGTTGGCAGGAAGATGTCCCAGAATCCTGCCTCCCAGGAGGCCCAAATCTTTGTGCTCTGTACTCTGGCATCTGGAGTTCAGCGGTGCCCCTCCCCGGCACCTGCTCTTGAGCTAGCCTTTGCCCTTCAAACAGCTGCTTCAATTCACACCCTAGTATCAGAGTTTTCGGAGGAGAGCCCTTTTCTTGCCCTCACCGAAGTCAGTGCGAATTGTTGACTCGGCTTATGGCCAGTTGATTGCAGCCTGTTGATCCATGTGCCAAACCTCTATGCTAATAGCATTAGCACAGGAGAGCATAGTCCTGCATGGTTCGGAAGCTTAGTAACAGGATATGGGGCCTTTCACCTCTAGAGCGACTGGCCCAGGCCAGCTGAAGGCATTGATGCAGGTTTGGTGGCCTGCGTGAAAGGAATGGGTGGTCCTAATCCAATTCCCAGAGTGAAGGGGATCGCCCCACAAGAAACACTTCTGACATTGGGAGATACGTGCTGCCTCTGCAGGGAATCCGTGGCCCAAAGGGGCATGAAGCAAGAATTAATGGTCCTTCCACTCCAGGCTCAGTCAAGTGGCATGTTGGTGGCATGCTGGCTCCCATCAGTGCTCAGCTTCTCCTGGTAGATTCCCAGACAGCAAAGCACTTCAGCATGTGTCGTTCCCATGGCTACTCACACAGTTTAATTTAAAGTGACTTTCTTGAGCCCAGTTAGTGTAGTCGATCCAGGCTGTGCTGACTGCAGTTCAGCTCTTGCCCCCGGTGCTAAAATGAATTGTTTCTAACCCGAGAGAAGAGGACATAATGTTCCCGGGCACTACAGAAAGGGCTCAAGCCCCCCTTTGGCTACTGGCACGTGCACGATGTTGCCAGCTCTTGTGATTTTCATTGTGAGAATTGCCATGTTTGGTGTTTGACGTAAAGCCCCAGCTCCCGGAGTCCTGTGATTCCCGTGAGACTCTCAGCTGTCGCTCGTTTGGAAAAGCAAACGCCGGCGGGACTGGAGTGTGTGCTCAAGCTTCAAAAGTCAGAAAGCAAATAAAAAGAGCTCCCCCACTTGTCTTTTTATTTCATGATTGTTGAGCCAATAACTTATTTCAGGGGGATGGCTCACAGTTTTAGAATGTCTGGGGTTGGGAATACTGTGCCCCATGTTACTGCACATACACTACTGAAGTTCCATCACCATCCAAACAAATCGAGGGTCACTTCAATTCACAAGTTCTCACTACAGGTGGAGTAGGTCAATATTTCAGTGTCAGAGCCTGGCCAGAAATAAATTGAGGAAACTCGGTACTAACAGAACAAAATCAAAGCTAGAGCACCTTCTTAAGGTAACCTTCGGTCCTAATAGGTTTCAGATTTTTCCAAAGCTAAGGATTCCATCTAGATTTCTGAGACTTAGTCTAGCTATCCTTGTCCATGGCTCCAGGGCCAGAGAAAATGAAACGCAGCGACACAGCCATGCTCTGGAATGCATTGTTCATGTTTTTCTTGCTTAAAATTAAGTGCCTAAAGAATATGAAAGTATTTTCATTTTGCTTTCCATTCTCTTCTATCTCCCAGCAATTGAACATTAATTCACTAGGGCTTTGCCCCCTTATCAGACAGATAACTTACAGCACTAACCAGCGTGTGGAGGAAAGAGGGTTTCATTTTAGCTCAGTGTTACGATAATGTCCTACACGATAATTGGTTTTGCTTTAAAACGAGCAATTTGTTCCTGTGCATTCACAGGCAGGTCTTGAGTCAAACTCACTGTGGAATAGGCTTGTGTGGACAAAGAAACAACCTGCCTTTGAAAAGTGAAATGATGTAAAATTAGAGGGCCCTTAGCTGAATTGTTCTGTTTATCTTCATTTGAATCACTGCTCTGGGCTGGGGCCGGGAGGAGGGTTCAGTAGCAGGCTGTCCCGGGGAGGCACAACTTATCTGTGCCCAGAGCCACCCAAGCCGTGGGTACCAAAACAAGGACAAGAACGTCTTGGCATGACTAGCCAAAGAAATGCCTTCTCAAGATGCCCTCAGTCTGAGGGGATGACGGTGTCCTGAGAGAAGAGCTGGTGGGCTGGGCGGAGGGACTGTTCCATTCTTCAACAGCACTTGTGCGCTTAGAGATGTCACCATCCCAAGGCCGAGAAGACGTGGCAAGAGTGAGCGGTTGTAAGTTTTTGCAGTTACTGGGCCCAACTGGGTAGCGTGGATGCGAACCACTGGCCTCTTCTGGGTGAACCGAGAACTGTTCAATTGCATGCCAAACCCTGGGCTGTCAATAGCAATTTTCCATGCAGTTCCAAGCAGCCACAGTGTGGGTTACATGCTCAGTGCCCGTGGTACATTTCTGTATCTTTATCTCATCCTTATGTAGGGACACATTCTGCTCTGTAACCAAACTCTTTCAGCTGTCTGTGTGGATCTCTTCCCTTGCTCATGCTGGGTGATATGCCTTCAATATGCTCCTCTAAAGGTTGTATGCAAAGTTACATACAAGGCTACAGTGGACAGATCTGTTTGTGCCTTGTTAATTGAGGCATCTGGGAGACACCTGAGCTGTGCCAGGCTGATGACAAAGCAAAGGTGCTGCCCTCATGGACGGCCACACAGAACAGCCATTAAACCAAACACGACATCCTGCAGGCAGGCCTGGAATGTGCCTCTGGGAAGGAAACCTATGACAAACCCACAGCAAATCTAAGCCAGAGAGAAAATTACAAGGCACAAGATCATCCTCTGGGCCCAACTCCCATTGAACATCACAGGGCGCTGGGTGCTTGTCTCCCATTTGTGTGTTGGGAAATCTCTCCCATCCCTATGCTCCGATTTGAGCAGCGGTGCTTAATACAAGAGCGAGGGCAGGACCCTGCGCTGTCTCTCAGCTTTTATCTCCTTTGCTGTCGTGATTTATAAGAGCGATTGGCTAGCAACGGCTTTCTGCAGGCTGTTAGAGGAGCCAGCACCTGCATTATTATTTGAATAAAAATGCTAGCCTGCATCTCATTATACAGCTCTGGGGAGAGTCTGCTGTTTGTTGATCAGCAATCTTAGTGCTGCTTCCTCCTTGACAGATAAGCTTGCTAATAAAGAAGACCGATTCATCCCAGCATCTCAGAGCTCTGACAACGGGTTTCTAATTTGGGCCCTCAGAAATTGCAAGCAGCTCCTGGAAAGCACGTATCATTCTCCTAAGCACTTCCCAAATGATGCCTGTCTAGGGGAGGGGTCACGCTGTAATCAAAATCGGGCTTGCAGAGCTGATTGTCCATTGGTTTGCCACCCTCGGGGACGCCAGAGGAGATCAGAGCCAACTAAAGAGCATCCCAACTGCGTAGGGGCCAGGGATTAATGAGCTTTCTGATATCAGCTCCCAGCTTCAATTTCTCACATTCCACAGAACAATGGACATCTCTGGCTTTTGAGATGATGGCGGCATTGAATGTGTGTTTGCAAACTAAAGTGGACCATTAAAATGGGTTTCCCCAGCCATCTTAAGTGGGAGAAATGGAAACTGACTGTGGTCTACGTGGAGACTGCTTGTGAAACAGAAACAGAATCAGTGGTTCCGATTCAGAGTCAGTGGCAGCGATAAGCTAACTGCTGAAAAACAGAGAATGTGCATCCATTTGTGTTGCTCGGTTTGGTAGTTAACTCAAGTCTGCTGCACAAACTGTAACAAATGCACCAGATCGGAGGTTAAAGATAACAGGTTGAAAATGAATCATGAGCGGAGGTGCCAGAAATGCAAAGGTTCAGAGGAGGCATGGCTGCTCCATGAATTGGGTTTACTGCTCTATATGGTATATTATAAACTCACATTAAAAATTGAAAAGTTTTTATCTCATTGTATTGCAAAGTTCTCTCTCTCTCTCTCTCTCTCTCACACAAACACACACACACAAAGTCTATATTATCACCATGTTGGCTTTGGAAATCTTCCGGCCAATTAACCCTTTCATTGTCCACCATTGCACTTTGGACTAACGTTCTTCGGATCTGAATTCTGTTCCCACCTTTGCCACCAACACCTGAGCAAGTCACTAATGGCTTGTCTACAACAAGGCTAGGTTTTCTCACTTACTGACGTTGATTTCAGCGGCAGTTAGGAGCCTAAATACCTTTGGACTTGGACCTAAGTGACTTGCCCAAGGTTACACGGGAAGTCAGTGGCAGGTTTCTATGTCCCATGCTGGCACTTTCACCATGGAGTCATCTTTCCTCCAGCTTTGCACTCACAGGGCAGCTAATCATCTCCAAAGCAAATTGTTGGCTTTAATTAGGCTGGAAGATTAGAATGCTTTGTAACCCTTATCTCTGTTTACCCTTCTGTGAGATACGGCTGTGCTGGTTGGGAAGCACTTCCTTCCCGCTTTGCATTCTGATCACATCCCCAGGAGCACGGCTCCCGCTAAATTAACCTCCGAGGAGTTCCTGGGGCTGGTTGGCTCATTAGGCTTAACAAGGACTCCTGTAATGGATTGCTTTGAGCTATGCAATGTCCTCCTCTGGCAGGGAGCGGGGATGCCCTGTGTGATCTCCGCACTGGCGAAGGGGAGTCTTTCTCCAGTCTGCCTCCCCCTCGCCAGTTAGAAGGAAAGCTGGTGTGTACAGTGCACAGGAACCGGGATGTGGCACATGATGCAATGGGGAATTTTGTCAAGAGGATGCCCAGGTAGGCCCAGTCCTGCAAACTGACTCATGCAGCTTCACTGGACACAGGGGTCTCAGGATTGGGACCCAAAGCCCATGTTCCACCCAGCAGCCCAGTTCATAAAAAAGAAGTCTGCAGAATGTAGCCAATAGAAAATCCCCAGTAGCCCTGCCAGCTAGAAACCCACCATGCGGACTCCTGGGCAGTACCAGCCCAGTGCCAGCCTCTTGGGTTGGGAGATCTAGAATCTGCAGGCCAGGAAACGCAGTCTATGGAGGCTGATTAGCCATTTAGCTATGGTCAGGCGCACTTTGGTGAGAGCAGCACACTAGCCAGGGCTTATTCTTACCCAGATGAGTTCTTTCCCACTGCCCCGTAGCACATGCAATGGGGCAGGGAGAGATGGCTAATGAAGGGGGCAGGGCAGGGGGGCAGTTTCTCCAGTGGGGAGAGCTGCATGGATGGAAGAGGGGATGTGGAAGCCCTAGAATGACCTGCTCCATGAGATATAATGATGCTGACATGGCATGCAGCAGTCAGACGCTCGCAGAATGGTTTTGGTTAACACTATTGAGCTGCTTGTGAATGATTTGGTGACTGGCCACATTGGCCAGTCTGAGCATCACTGTGATTGGCAGTGAAAGTTACTAATTTGTCCCTGGCCACTTGGACCCTTATTTCCTCACTAGGGAAACCAGAAAGTCACTCTGTGTAGTGACAAAGTAACTATTCGTTCCATGCATTAATTACCAAAGGTGCCTTTTCCAAAGTCTGTTAAAACACCGCCAGTGTTGTAGAGATATCACCACTTCTCATGGCTTCCGCCATTTGACACAGGGCTGGAATAGGCAGTTGCTATTGGCAGAACAAACACTCTCAGTGATTCTGCTGTATGTTTCAAAACCGTCTTCAAGCAGCTGCTCTCTGCACTTTTCCATGCATTGTTACAATTCACTAGTCACAAATATGGACCGTCCTGTCACAAGCTGCTTTTCATTTTACCACCCAGCCTGATCACAGGTAGCTACTTACACAGGCAACATCTCACCCCGCAATCTAGAGTCATGAGCGTGATGTTCATTCCGTTTAATAATGAAGACTGCAAGTAGGATGGCCTTGGTAAAGTGAAATTAAAATGGAGAGATTAGATCTAGATGCATGAGTACTGTTGTTCCTTTCAACTGGATGGCTGGCCAGAAGTCAGGGCCTTGCAGATAATATGAGTCAAGTATTTCTTTGGCACAGTCCTGTGTGCTTACAGAAAATGTGCATAAAATCCAGTCTGCCAGAAGGCAGCAGGAACAAAGAACTGCAGATAGAACCCGTAAGCAGCCATCTCCAAGCCTGCCTCTCCAGTGAGCTCTGTGCCCAAGAAGCTCTGTCTCTCCCTTTCTGCTCAGGGTCACTCTCCTAGCTGCTTCTCTGGCTTTCTGCTTGTAACACCTACTTAGGGCAGTCGTAGAGTAAAAGGTTAGGTCAGTGAAAAATCCATGCCCCTGAGAAATGTAGTTCGTCTCATCTCACCCCCGATATAGACAGTGCTAAGTCCACAGAAGAATTCCTCCTTTGACCTAGCTTGGTTCTAGGGCTGGAATGACAGGAATACAATACTTGGAATACAATGACAGGAAAACCCCGCCTGTCGCTATAGCATGTGTCCACACTGAAGCACGTAGCCAGATGCCCAAATGCAAGCTCTTAGCCTCTGCCTTTGCAACTAGGGATACATCTGACAATCGACTTGGCTTAGTTTTAATTCAGACCTTGCCATGCTGCCCGCTTCCTTGGGTGGTGGCTTCTATGCAAGTCAGCTATCTTGCTACATGAAGGGGCTTAATTGCTCCTTCCAGTAAGTCCGAAGAAAGGGTGCTTAGCACATCCAACAGCTACAGCCAGGTCTGTGAGTTTCTTCTGATCAGGCTCATTTGATGGTATCCATTCACACCTACCAGCATAGCAGTATGAAAAGATGATGCATGGAGAGGAAACCAGCGCGCTGCTTTCTGCTCTGTAACCCGGCCTAGTGTGGCTGCAGCTATGCCCCTGCACGAGTCTCCCATTTGACTTCACAATAAAGGGGAAAGAGGCACAGTCAAGAGAGGCACCGTCCTGCCCCTTGCTTAGCTTCTCAGAAATTTGCTGCTTCTGTTTGTAAATACTCTCCAATAAAGCCACCAGCCGTAATCCTCCTTGACAGCCCTGTGTTCTGAGGGGGTTCGCGGCACGACAGGTTGCCAATGCTCATCCAGTACAGCACATCTGCTGGGCCCAATAGGACAAGACACCCAGGAGAGCCGTGATTTTACAGGCTCAGCCTCTGCAGACGGCCTTGCCTGCAGATCAAGCTACGCCCAGGGAGGCTGCAGCCCGGTGGTGCAAACCTTGGGAGTCCCATTGCAGGCTGCAGCAGATGGGTCAGCCTTGTGAGCGGAGGCGCTGGGAGAGAAAGGCAGGAAGCCTAGTGCCCTGGGGATGCGAAGTGCCCAAGAAGTAGCCAAGAAACAAGCAGCGCATTTCCATCCTTGAGCAATGGGCTCAAGCACAAAGAGCTTGTCCCTTCACGGGGCATGTGCGCTCTAATCTCTCCTCACTTTCATGTCCTTTTTGTGGGGTGGGAAAGCAGACTGTCAGTCTGACGGCCGCCTGGCAGCCTGCGGCAGCTGGCAAAAAAACACCATGGTGACGGCAGGCGAATGAGCCTCAGGTGTTACCAGTGACAGGCAGAGGACTCACTGGGGAGATACACCAGTGAACTGTTGTCATGACAGGTAGCAGCCGAGCTAATCGGGTGTGCGGCCTGGGGAAGAGCAGAAGGTCGGTGTGCCTTAAAGCACCTGCAAGGCCAGGGAGTTCGGAAGGACAAATAGCACTTGGCCTAGGTTGGGTTGCCAGAAGCCGTGCTCTAGTAAAGCGTAAGCCCCCCGCTGAGATCAGGGCCCTCTTGCATGAGGTGTTGCACACACACAGGAGACAGACCCTTCCCCAAAGCACTTGTAACTAAAGCTACAGGACAGGACATGTCCAGAGTCACACAGCTCTCCTGACGCCTGGCCTGGTGTCTGACCACTGGACCATGCTGCCTCTCCGGCAGGCCACTCCTTGTGCACTAAGGTTGGAGCACAGTCCAGGACCCTGTTCTGCACCGTGTGCCCACCTCACATTTAAATCTTGTCCTCAAGACTGTGCATGCGGCTGGCTGAACCCTGGCAGAGCTTCTGCGGCTGTGCACGTGCTAGGAGAGCCGCTGAGAATCAGGAGAGCTGCTCCTCCGCCTCCCTACCACGAGAAAGTAGCCACTCGGTTGTGTCTCAGCGACTTGCTGTGTTCTCACTGCCTATTCGCTCTCTCTGGTTGGAGATGCTTAAGCCAGTGTTATGGGACCAGTGGAGAATGTTTAAGCTTATCCCAGCAACTGCAGTGAAAGGAGGAAGAATGAACTGAATTGCTCCTGACTGTGCTTCCGAGGGAACGTCATTGCCCGCGAAGCTGTCAGTCAGAGCAGTGCGAATGGAGCAGCAAATAAATTTGCTGGTGTCGGCTCGTGTGGCTGAACATCCTGGTGGACAATCGGAGGGGGAACGTGAGGAAGCCAGAGAGGAATGAATGAATACAGTGCTTACTGCTGGGGATATGAAAAATAATTTGTCCCGGGGGAGCAAATGAATGAAACCGCACTCTGGCAGCCTGCTTTAAAAACAAATAGACATTAAGAGTAAACATGCAAGATCATGGCCTCTCACAAGGGAGTCTGCAACATTAATTCCTTGCAATCCCACTAGGCCCCAAGGTTGGTTCCCATCCATCTCTGCATGGGCTGCAGGGTATGTCCCCACCCTAGCAGCCGTAGCCGGGTCCCAAACACCGCCTGAGAGGAACAGTCTTTAACAACGGCAGGGGCTGCACCAGCCTCTTCTCAGCGGGGGGAGCTGAAGTGGATTTTATTCCCCCCTCCCTTTGCCATGAAACCCTGATCCCTTGCTCCTCTTCCCTCCCAAGCCCTTCTGTAGAGTCCTAATAACACTGTCTTGATTATTTGTCCGTACGAGTCTGCGGGCAGTTCTCACCGTGTGACGACTCACTCTTAAACATTCCGCTCCCGTGGTTCCGTTTCATCTCTTTGATTTAGAGGAAGTCAGAGCTGACTTTTAATAGAGCGTTAAGATTATGTAAAAAAGGGAAACCTGCCATCAATCCATACACAAATTGGCAGGTTTCCTATTTTACAATGATCTACCGAGAGCTCCATTTATTTGACTCTGTGGATTTATAGACAACAAATTACGAATAACTCATTTGGCTTGAAAGTAAGGGGGAAAGAAGTAGCTTTTTGTACCCTTCATTATTTTTCTATAAGATTTATATTTTCCTTGCCTTTCATTATCGGGGACATGACTCTTTATTGCCTGCAAATGCTGTTTTCATCCCAAATTGAAGATAGGATTGAAATCTTTGCTGTGATAATTTATTTGCTGCTCCAGATGCCACATCAGCTTTGCTACCGACACAGCCCAGCTACCTGTCTTCAACAAATCAGTCAGTCCCACCTACAGTACTTCACTTTCCGACAAGCGGAGGTGCACTGAAATGTCAGACATAGCCCGGCTGTCTGCAGGGGAAATTGGAAGCATGAGCCTTCATTTTAATTCTTGAAGGTATCTGCTGATAAATAATGAATGCATACACTTCACAGAAGTGATGTAGTGGGGGTACCTTGCTGGTTTCTATGCCGGGGCTGTGGTAACCCCCACTGGCTGCTGTCTGTACCACGGCCCAGCAGGACAGGGGATGAGTCATTATGCAAAAAGGGTCTCTCAACCTGTCTGACCAGCTACCCCCCAAGGAGAGAAACAAAGGAAGGTGGAATGCCGCCCCTGGCTGGGGGGTAGGGCTGGAAGTGAGTTAGTTAGTTTCTGTCGGGGGATCATGGAGGAAGCAGCCTAGGCAACAGGCTGGACTTTAGGGGCCCAGTCTTACCCATCTCAAGGGGGGCTGAGGCATCCTAGGCCTGCCCTGTAACCAGATTACATCTGTGCTGTGCTGTATCCTGGAGAAGCAATAAACTCCCTCTCTTCTACTGGCTGGTGGAGTCTGTTTGTGCCATTTCGGGGGTGCAGGAGACGGGAAAAACCCGACGCACTGTCACACGTGCTCACAAGCTTCTTTCTTCCAGAGTTGTAATAATCCCATGAAGCTAAACTACACAGTTTGTCTTTACACTTAAAGCCCCCCAGCAATGACACAGAAAATAGGAACTGTGCATAGACCAGGTATTGTGATATGACGGTGTGCACTTCTTGTTATTTTAAACCTATTTTTTATTCCTATGGAATTTCCAGGACTTTTGGAGTTGAGGGATTCACATGAATTTTTGGATCGGGAAAAAGGAATTTTGGCTTGTCACAAAAAAATCAGTTCAGCTCAAGATTAAACAAGGACCGCAATTTTCAGAACATGGTTTAGGCTCCTCACTCCATAGCTAGGATCCTAGAAGCAATTTAGCTGTTTAGCTGTGGATTTAGGAGCCATATGTTAGGCACGAAGATTTTGACATTTTTTATCTGGAAGGGAGTAAAACATAAGTGTCTAAGTGACTTAGGAGCCAAGTGCCATGTTTTGAAGAAGTGTAAGTAACTAACTCCTATTGATGAGGCGTTAGGCAATGCCTATGTTCACCTTTGGCCATAGGTGCCTCCATCACTTTTAACAATGGGAGAGAGACTCGTAAGGAATGTGTACACTTTCAGAAATGTCGCCCACACTGGCTCCTCCACCAGGGGCCAGCTTTTCAGTTGGCCAAGGCTGAAGGACAAAGTCCCTGTACACGTGCAGACCCTGGTTAGCCCACTTGTGACTTTATTTACTTCTCACGCCCTCCCCCCCCGGTGGGTACAAGAGTCCAACCCGCACCAAGTCTCCTCATATCAGTCCCCTCTATTGCCTTCCGCTCAGTGGGTCAGCCTGCCCTGAATGTGCTCAGGGCTTCTCGCACCGCCTCCGACACTGGGGAGAGGGGGGTCCGGGCCCGCCCTCACTCATGGACCCCAGCCCAGGGCCCTAAGGACGTGGACCTGTTTTGGTCCAGTCCAGCTGGCGGGGATTTCTGCCGTAACGCGCCAGCTCCCGGACAATAATGCCCTGCCCTGGGCTGCTTCCTCTCCCCTCACCTGGTCCACCGACCAGTCAGTGCCGGGATGTCTCTCTCGCCTCTGTCCCTTCCACCTCTCGCCCGTGATGCCTTGGGGGTCCTTCTGGAGGTGTGACCCGGTTGTGCCTCCACCCCTCGGTTGTGCCACCCCCCCTTTGCTGTGAGTGCCGGCTCCCTTTGAATCCTGGCGCCCTGGCATTGTGTCACGCCCAGGCGCCTCTCCCCCCGGCTGTCTTGCGGCATGAGAGCACACCATGCATGCTCCGTCCGCGTTCCGCTCCCTCCCCCTGCTTGGCCGGGGCTTTTAAAGGGCGGAGCAGCTGTGGCACGTCAGGCGCGGGGCGCAGGTATGCCGCACCTACTCTTCCTGCGTCCTGCCGCGCCCCATACATGGCCGGTCCTGGGGGACGTAAAGTGCGGGGCTGCGGCGCCCCATCACAGTCCCCAAATAAAGTGCACGAAAAGGAGGAATGCGGGAAATGTGACCTGTAAGGGTGGCCTACAGAAGAGAAGGAGGCACCTGAACTACTGTTGGTCTGACCCAGTATGGCCGTTCGTATGTTCTTATTGATGCTTGCAATAAGTATGCCTACAAATCAACCATCTCAGTTGGGACACCTAGATGCTAGTGTGCTACAAATAATCGTCAGCCAGATGCACAGCACCGGCGAGCTGTCAAAGGGTTGGCTTGGTAGTGAGTCTGCGCTGAACTGAGTAGTAAATAAAAACATGTACATTTATCACACACAAGTCTGCAGCCACCCTGGCCCTGAGAATAGCCCAGGGCCACAGGAGAGCTGTTGGCTGAAGGGGAATGCTCCAGTTTATATCAAGCCATAAACAGCTCCGAATGGTTGAGTTTGGGGCCTGTTCCTGAGCTGGGGGACAGCCCACAGCATCCTATTGGTCAAGCCAGCTTGGCTCTGGTAGGGGCGTGAGATCTGGCGGGATCTGTTCAGGCCATGCGGAATAGGACCCTTATTTACTCGGCGAGCGCAGGGCATGCCTCACTTCGCACTGTGGCGGCCAGACAATTTGTGCCCTATAGAAAGCCTACTGGTTTTATTGCTTACACAGAGCACCTCTCACTGTGGGTGCGGGAGGAAAAAAGGCTACGCCTCTTCGTGCATCTGACCCTGGTCATGGAAGGAAGGGGAGAGCAAGAAAGGGTGTGGAGGACTGAGGAGCCTATGAAAAGGCTGAAGAGAAAAGGAATGGAATGCCAGGACCTTTAATCCATGGACCAGGAGTGTCTAAGTATCACAGTGTGACTTCTGACCATGTGTAAATGGGAATAGGAGTCCAGAAGCGAGGCGAGGGCTGCATCTGGGTCTCACTTTGCAGCCGTGAGCGCCAGGTATAATTCCATTGATTTCAATGGCGTGCAAATGCTCAAGGGGGATTCTAGCCGAGGCTGGGAAGCACGGAGAGCAAAACCGGGTTGTTCTTCGGAAGGCAAATCCTTCCTGTGCTGTCTGGCGCCACTTAGGGCACTAACGAGGCTCTGGCCTGGGCCGCTTTGTGCATGCCCGTGAGGTCTTGTCCCTATGGCAAGACTGTGGTTCCCTTTGGCAGGCGGCGTTCTGAGCAGGAGAACAGCTCTGGCAAACCTCGAATGAGGGACTAGAAGGAAGCACTATGAGCTCCTGGCAACACCCCGTCTTTTCCCAGCCTGAGAGCTCTGTTTAATGTTCTCTCCAGCTGTGGGAAATGCCCACCAATGAATGACTCTCTGTTTGCCTGGGTAAACACTCACCTGACTTCACTGTGGGCTGGAATACAATGCCCGCGCCTGCTCAGCTGGGAGAGACAGACAGAACAAAGCTTTCTCAGGGCGCCAAGAGACGACTGGCACCACCGCCCAATTAATCATTTGCTGGGCTCAGCTACAGACCCACGTGGCTAATGGCAACCCGGACAGGACAGATGCTTTTTGCATCTGCTGCATGAATCCACGATTCATACAATGGGCCTGACCCTCCACTCCCTGGTGCTGGGATGGCACCACTGAAGTCAGGAGGCGCAGGGGATGGGAGTGAGGCACGCAGCTGGTTTCTCAGTGGAGCCTGTCCCACACTGGCACACGCAGGAGGCGGATGACCTGGCCAAAGGGGGAAGTGCGGAAGCTCAGGTAGGACCGATAACAGGTAATGGTCTCGGCGCCTTTCAAGGGCAATATTAGCTGAACTCAATGGTCAAATGATGACAGACCCTGTGAGCCGTACCTCAGCAACCTCCACTGTGGCGAGACTGCGGGTGGGGCGCACCACAGCCACACGCCCCAGGACAGACGGGACCACAGCTGAGCCACACTGCACATCATGCGTGTTGGGAGCAGGCCAGGCTTGGGGGTGTAATTCTGTAAAAGCAAGTGATGCTCTTTACGCCGGGCACCTTGGATCAGGCCCCTCCAAAGCCCAGAGAGTGTGACGTGTGTGTAGGGGGGTGGGCCCTTGCTTGGTGCAGGAGTCAGGCCCAGTGGTCAGAACTGGAGTCAGAAGTCAGGATCCTTCTAGCTGCTTAGGCTCTGTAGCTGCCAGGCAGCTTGCTACAGGCCTGCCGCACTGAAGAGCGGCTTTATGTGACAATTGTGGAACAAGGCAAGACAACCGTAGAGGCCCCCAGACAGTAAATTCCTTGGGGTAGGGACTGTCACTTACCTTGAGTTCGTACAGCACCTAACGCAGCGGGGCCCTGATCTCAGCTGGCACCTCTGAGCTTTACGGGAATGTGCAGAAGTATTGTAGGAGAGAGGCCAAGGCGTTGGACTGAGCTCAGTCCTGGGGCAGGGCAGGTGCAGGGCAAGGCAAAGAGAAAAGGCACCGTGGAGGGAAGTGAGAACAGAGCAAAGAGGAGGGCAGTGAATGGACAATAAAGTGGAGTACAGGTCAGAGTTAAGGGGGAAAGTCTGGACGAGCAGCACAGTAATTCTGAACTGGAGAAGAACCGAACGTGGGGGGGGGTGGGGGGACGTGATTCTGCCTCCTGGATTCTGAGGACCGTCTTGCTGACACACCAGGAATCCCCTGAGGGACACAAACATTTGTAGACGTGGTCTCTAACTTGAGTGCTTCAGTTGCCGTATTAGGCCTGATTTTTACAGGTGCTGAGCTCCCCTGCCCTGTGGCTGGAGGGTCGGACGTTCAGCCCTTTGAACAGATAGAAAATCCTCAGACGTTTCAGGTTTCTTTCCACACCATAAAACAGCGAATAAAACACGAGGCCAGTTTTTGTCAAAATTCTTTGCCGCTCATCTTGCTGGACCAAGCCAAGAGGTTAGGGACGGACCACGAGGGTGTGCGTGTGAGCTAGTGATTAAGCTTTCTTCCTCTCTCCTGTTAACAAAATGGTCCCACATTTTCTCCCAGTGGCTTCAAGCCATGATCCATCAGGTCAGCTCCCGAAACGCGGGCTTTGCTGAAGTGCACGGCTAAACCAAAGGCACCGCTTGTCACCGGTTGAAAACTAAACGTTCCGCCCCGCCCCCTTAGGCTTGGGAACGGAGAATCAATGCTCTCCTGTTTGTCAGAAGGAATCAGGGCAGGAGGAGAGTTGGTAACATGCCCTCAGGGAGGCGAGCACTCTTTAAAAGACAGAGCAGTCAGAAATGATTATAGCTCTGGCGTTGATTTACACGGCTGGCAGGGGAAAAAGCCCAAGAGAAGGAAGATAAAAATAAATGTGTGTTGTACAGAAACAAAGCTAGCTAATGGGGAATACCAGTCAGCTACACAGAGATCTTAGAGCCAGTTCTTTGGGGGATCCCTCATCTCAGTTTCCTCTTTGAGGTGTAATAGAGGTGTAGCCGTGTTAGTCTGGTCTTGCTGAAACAAAAGACAGGACTATGCAGCACTTTAAAGACTAACAAGATGGTTTATTAGGTGATGAGCCAGACCCATTTCCTCAGATCAAATTGTGGCAGAAATTGGCATGGTGGGCACCATCTTTTTGGTGTGTGTGTCCAGCACTTAGCACACTGGGCCTGCTCCATGAGTGGGTCCTCTAGACACTGCCGCAACACAACAGCATGCTTTGCTATTTCTTCATTTCTTTGAAAGTGTGCCTCCTGTTTGAAAAGTGACTGGAGATGGTGTTGTCGGGGGGGGGCAGGGCTAATTCTTGGGAGAGGCTTGATCAGGAAGGACATTGACGAATTGAAGAGGGCTCTGAGAAGAGCTGTGGGAATGTTAAAGAGTCAGGAGACCTGCCACAGCGCAATGGACGCATGGAGCTCAAACACTTTAGCTTCACAAAGAGAACAATAAGGGGAGACTTGATCACAAGTCCCTACACGGGGAACAAATGTTTGACACTGTTCCTTTCAGTCTGCCAGGGGGAGACCTGACTCCATCCAGGAGCTGGAAGCTGAAGCTAGGCAAGTTTGGACTGGAAATAAGGCCTATACTTGGGACAGTCAGAGCCCTTATCCCTGGGAGCGGTGTGGGGGATTCTCAGACAGACAATGTATACATCGAGGCAGGATGTTTTTCAAGAGCTTTGCTCTAGGTCTAGGGATTATTGTGGGCTGTCCAGGGGTCAGATTAGATGGTCACTGATGTTCCTCTGGCCTTGGAATTTACGAACTGCTGATCCCAGGCCCATGTGAGTCTGTGGAACAAATAGGGAGGGTGCCAAGAATCTGCAGACAGGGGGTTGATTTTCTTGGCCTGCCCCACTCCTGCAAATTACTCTGTTCCAAGAACCTGGCTCTGCTCTCTTGTTTCCCTGTGTTCAAAGAGAGTGGGGGTAGGGGAGCTCCAAAGTCCCTGTTGCCGGCTGTTGGTTACTCATTAAACCCGAGAGGAGAGCTGCCGATGCCTGTGGCGGGAGAGCAGCACTTCTGTTAGGCTGTGTCCAGACTCAGGGTTTTTTTCGAAAAAAGTAGCCTTTTTTCGAAAATACTTCACCTGCGTCTAGACTGCAGCCGCGTTCTTTTGAAATTAAATCGAAAGAACGCGGCTTTTCTTTCGACGGCGGTAAACCTCATTTCACGAGGAAGAACGCCTTCTTTCGAAAGTGCTCTTTTGAAAAAAGGCGTTCTTGAAAGCAAACAGGGCTTTTTAGAAAGAGAGCATCCAGACTCACTTGCTGCTTTCTTTCGAAAAAGCGGCTTGCTTTTTCAAAAGTTCCGCGTGCAGTCTAGACGCTCTCTTTCGAAAGAGGCTTTTTCGAAAGAGGCTTGCAGTCTAGACATAGCCTTATTGTAGGCCAGCTCTGCACTGGGAATTTGCCAGTAGGGTACCATCAGCTTTTCCTTGCTGCTCTGTGGTGGGCCAGACAGAGCCCCACGCTGGGCTACTGTGGGCGCTAGGGGCCCCTTTGGGAGGGGTCAGAATTAGAGGAAGGCTCTTAAGAGGGAGAAACCCAGCAACAGCGCTGGCAGACCAGTGAGCAGAGCCGGCCTTGAGCCTTCCGCTCCCAGGCAGGGGCTGGCTGAAGGCAAAACTCTGCTGCTGGCCCCGACAGGAAAGGAGGAGGCGGTGGGGAGCCTGTCAGGGAGCCCATGGGGCAGAGGGCCTGACCACATCTCTGGGATGATTCACGCGGGCTTATTCCTTTGTCAGCCCCTGGCTGAGGTGTGCTATCTAGGGCTTGGGGACAAAGTGGAGCTGCTTTGGACTGGACTGGCACAACGGCGGCCAGGGTGTGTGGGGGGCAGGGCCAGGGCCTAGAGGAGCCCTGGCCTAGAGCCGCGGGGGCCACACTTCGATGGAAGCCCAAGTGAGGTGCAGTCATGCTGGTAGCAAAGCGCTTTTGCCTTGGTAGCTCAACACCCCGAGCCTGGTATAAACTGTACTGACCTTCCCTAGTGCAGCCCCAGACACCTCTGCAGCAGCCTCTGAAAGCTCACAGGAAGCCTTCCCGCAGCAAACGCTTCGAAGAATGTGTCCCCCGCTCTCTCTGGCCGGATGAGTTTTGCCAGTGACTTCAAGGGTGACATTTTCAAAAGCACCTACATGGCTGGGGGTTTGACACCCCATTTGCGAAAGGGATGTAGGCACTTTGGAAACTTTTCCCCAGCGCCCAGACAGTGGCGTGACAGCGCTCCTCCTGCTGTGCCGGTGATTGCTGGATTGCCCCCCGGGGCCACTGCCTCTTCCCCGGCTTAGTTCAGTCAGTGGGACTGCTGTACACACCAGTGCAGACAGAGGCAGGCTGGTCCCCGAGGGAGCTCCGCTCACCCTGGCAGGTATGACTTTGGCCTCCCGTTACCATCATAAAGCCACCAGAAGCAATTTCCTCTGACAAGCGTCTCTATGGGGAGGGGTCACTTCCTGCCTGATGCAGACAAGTGGGGAACAAGCCGCTGAGGCAGGGGCTGGCTGGAGATGGTAGAGCCTGCCCTCGGACGCACTGCTCTCTAGCCTAGACCTCTGATTCTAGTCACCTCTCGTGGCAGCCATGCAGGAGCACGGCGCGGGCACACTGCAGTCACCGAGTCATCAATGGCCCTGCTCCTCGGTGATAATGAGCTCATGGACACAGGAGACAGACCCTCTCCACTCGGATGTGCTTTCCCAAAGCATCAGAGATTGTCTCCTACCCAATCAGGTGGAGCAGGCTTTCTAAGCAAAGGCCTCCAATCATAATGCAATTCCTAGATTTGCTGGCCAGCTGTGGCCAGTGGCGCAGGTCTCTTGGCTGCGTGTGACTCTATGGAAGGGTGACTGGACGTTGACTGGGAATCTCCAGTGAATGAGCTCGTCTGTCTGGCTTTTGGCAATGATACTCAGTGTTGTTTCAGACGCGACCGAGAGAGGCTGGAGCCAGGTTCTCTCAGGTAGCCTGCTGCACATGCGGAGCCTGGCAGTAATGGAGCTACTCTTGTGCAAAACTGGTGTAAGTACGATCCACATCAGGATCCTCCCCTCTGCTTTTGAACTGCAAGTTGTTGTTGTTCTTATTCTGTGTATCAGAATAGCACTCTGAGGCCCAAACCGAGACAGGGCACCAGGGTGCACGGGGCTGCACCAACACACAGTAAGACACCTCCCCGGAAAGAAGACAAAGAGCAATACTGGAAACTAGCGAGGGGAAGCAATAAAGCAATGTAGCAGCAAAATCAGAAATAAGACCAAGCTCTCCTGACTCCCAGCTGGTGCCCCCCTGGAGGGAATGCTGCTGTCACATAACACGTTTTGCTGTGGGGTAATTCACCTGGCCTTGAAGAAAATGTGAGGGTGAAGTGGTTTATTTTTGAGCACGTGGCAATAAAAGTGAAATCTCATTATGTGGGGAGAGGGTGATGAATCATTCATGAACTGGTAATGGTGTAATGGGCATCTAAGCAGGGCGGAAAGAGAGCAGTATGTTGTTGATGGGGGGCGTTGTTGCTTACAGAGATGTTTGTGCTGATGAATGTTTCCGGACGTGAATGTGCTTGCTTTAGTATATCCGATTAGAAGCGTTTTCTGATACATTATTTAAGGCCTGAAAATAAATATTGGATGCTGAGGATGTGCATGTGAAAGCTCAGATCAGCGCGTCTTCTCACTCAGTTACTGCCTAGGCTTTCCACTGGCTTTGAGATGCACTCAGGTGCAAGGGGGAGATTCTTGGGTTGTTCCATTGTCCATAGTCTACCACACGCCTCATCCCCACATGGATTTGGGGCTCTTAGCACAGAAGGAAGCAGAGAATTTCCTTAGGGCTTAGCCATCATCAATAACCTGTGCGCTGCAGAAGGGGTGTCTGAAAGCGCTGGCAAGGGGATGCAATAGTTTAGCTGCAGCTTTGTTTTTAATTGGCAGTGCAAACTGTTTTCCAACACAAGCACAAAGGTGCAGTGCTGGCGCTATGCCCTAGGGGAGCAGAACAGTGAAGGCATTAGAGCGTCTGGGCTAGATGACAGCACGCAGGCTGTTATTACAACAGTGATACCAGTTATTTGTTAACCAGATCATCCCACTCTGTTTACAAAGCCTGTCTCAAAGCAGCCGGTTCAGTGGTCTCGTTCTGATTCAATAAAAAGCAATTCCCAGACGCCCTCGCACAGTGGTCACCCCAGAATTCATTCAGAGCCGTTCTCTTGCCTGCCGTATACACATATGCTTAACTTGTGATGAGAGAGACGCCAGGGCTCAAACAAATTTTTTTAGTTTCTGAACTGACGCGGCCATCCCAGAAGCGCTGGGGCTATGAACTACCAAGCCTGTGGGTGGCTATAAATTAAGCTTTTTAGCCGATATCAGTTGTCTCAAGGCCACTGGAATCCATGATGCCATACTTTGTACACGGAAAGTCAAAGAATTCTCTAGGTACCTACCCTACCTAAGGGTTAGAGTCTTCATTTATCGGCTGGAATAAATGAACATACATTGTTCAGTCAGTTGCTGGCACAGCAGAGGGCCCATTTTGAAACTTTAGCGTGATGGATTTCACACCCTTTCAATCGGAGTCATTTGCTGGCCAGAGACACTGTGCTAGAAAGTGGACAATGGTTAATGGGCACAAAAATCTATTGAGCAACCCGAATAATGTCTGAAAGGGGCCCCATCCAAAAGCACAGGCCCCAAATGTGTCCTTGGCTTCCCGCTGTTGTAAGCAGATTGGTAAAGTCCTTTGGATTCTACCAGTGCCACCCCAACCCTATTGAAGTTAGTAGGAGTTTTGCCACTGGCTTTACAAGAGCCAGGGTTTCCCCTATGGGCTTGATTCCGTTCTTGCGTTAGTGTCACTCTCGTGAAGTCACTAGAAATTCACCAGGATAAAATCGGTAAAGGCAGAAGTTGCTCAGTGCCCGAAGAGCTGTTCTTTCTTTTTTATTGCTCAAACTATTGTATTACCAAGAAACCAAGAAGCACACTTGTTTCCAGGAGCCAAAGTGCTTGATTTTGTGCTGCTTCCATTTTTTTCCTTCTGCTGCATTTACCTATCTTTACAACTCTGGGTTAATCTCAGCTCTTGTTTACACTGCTCTAAGTCAAGAACAACTCTTTTCATTTCAGTGGAATTACATTGGAAGTAGATTAGTATGACAGCTCAGAATTTTGCCTGGCGTTATCAGATCTAAGCAGACATCACGGAAGGCAAATAATCTTGAAACCAAGGGGAGAGCTCAGTGTTTGGGATAAAATTGTGTTAGGGAGCCAACATTTTATTGTTGAGCTTCCAGGAAGGCATTCCGAAGAATGGGCGGTCAGAAATAAATCTATTGAAATAAAACCCTCTTTATCCTCTGCATAACTTGTCAATCAGAAAATAAAATCACATTTTGACTTGGCACAAGCGCACGTTGCACATATTTTCCCCATTTAGTTCCTTTCCTGAGCACCGAGCCAAACTGCTTGATTTACTATGACCTTGAAACACAGCAGAGCACGGCAAAGCAAGCCCATGGATACAGCAAGGCAGCATGTTTCAGCATGCTAGACGAGCTCTGCCCGTCCCAGCGAGGACTAGCCAAGTGGCTATCTTGAACGGCTTAACACTCATCCACCTGGTGCTCGCTTGTACAAGGCCCCATTTGTTGAGAAGGTCACAAAGAGCCCAATCGGTGGCAGTTGACGTGGCTGCTCTGTGGAATAGCTCCTGGGTTTACTATGGCAGCACTAGGGTCACGTCATTTCATAGCGAGATACTTGACTTACAGGGCACTCGACTCTTCAGAGTTCGACAGTCCCTGACACAGCCGGGCTGGTGTGCTTTGGTGTCATGCTCCTGAGACGCCTGACATGCTGCTCCCTAGCATTACAGGAGCGCTCTGCAAGCTTGCCCCGCACGGTGCTGCTCCTGTGTGGTGTCGTCTGTCTGGATGTGCACACCCGTCATGCTCTAAGGCAGGCGCTGCTCGGTGGCATCACACCACACTTCTGGGGAGGCAGAGCTGCTCACTACGCTGCAGTCCTCTTTCGAGAGAGGGATGCAAATGCAGATGAACGAAATTGCAAGTGAAGTGCGGATTTGAATTTCCCGCACTTCATTTGCATAATCGCATCCAGGCGCTATTTCAAAAAAAGAAACACTGTCTAGATGCGGTTATTTCGAAAGAAAACCCTTCTCCCAAGAATGCAGTGTAGACATACCCTCAGGCCAGACTCACCCTCTTGTGGAGCCTGCAGTGGCTGAGCACTGCCGCCTGGCCAGAAACCTTCCTGCTGCCTCACCATGTTACTTGCTCCCTTGGCTCCCAGCCTGGCCTGAGTCCTACCTCTGCCTCCTGACCTCCAGGTCTTTGGCCTGCATCTGGACTCCGGCTGCGCTCCTGACCAGGTTTGTGTATGGACTCTGAGCTTGGTTCCGACCCACAGTCTGTCCTTGGGTCCCAGTTCCAGCCCTGCCCTTGGCCTGATCCCAGCCCTATGTCCGGCTTTGCCCTGTGCTCCAACCACCAGGCCTGACTGCCTGGAGCCAGTGCCTGACCAATCTGTGCAGGACCCCACATGCTGCCCACCTGAGAAGCCCAAATCAGCTGCCGCTCTCAGGTGTTCCATGCCGAGCCTGTGGAGTCGGCTGGGCTCCTGAGGTGCGGCTGCTCCCTTGGCTGCAGGCCAGTAGACATGTAGTATACAATAAACACGAGTCCCCTAGAGTGTGTGAGACAGCATCAGGGGCTTGGCCGGCGCGTCGGTGTGTCCAGCCTTCCGGTGGGAGCACAACAAGCTTGAAAACGGGACCGTTGCATAACTGACACAGCAATGCCTGCCTGAGTCTGCATGCGGGTTCCTGGAGCAGCCGTGACAGGCTCTGAATTCAGCGGCGTAGTGGAAATGGGCCAAAGCCATCCCCCAAAACCTTACAATGATTCACTTGTTTGAAGCTGGGACAGGATCCCAGGGACCCCTGGATTTGTTTCAGCTCTGGCACATGATGAACGACTTCAGTTGCCTTTTTCCCTTTACCCTTGAAACAAGCACGAGACCTGGAGGAGTGTCTTCCCCGGAGCTTATCGGGCGAAATATCCACGGCAATGCTTCGGAATGTGCTGTGTCCTATCCTGTCAAAGCCCCAGTTCTGTTTCCATGGTGGCTGTAGGAGAGGGGCTGAAAGCTCTTCCAGAGATGCTTGACATTGGCTCCCTTGCCAGGAAGGGCTGGCTTGCACCTCTAGCAATCCAGAGCACAGGCTTGAATACTCCCGACAGACAGCTGAATGATTTGCTCTGTTGCCACTCCGAGCTCAGGGGGTGAAATCCTCTGGCCCGTGTGTGACGTAGTGGGGGTACCTGGTTGGTTTCTATGCTGCTGGCTCTGGGGTAACCCCCACTGCTGCCGTGGGTACCAGGACCCAGCAAAACAGGATGAGTCACTATGCAAACCAGTATAGCCAGACACCCCCCATGGAGAGGAACAAAGGAAGGTGGAATGCTGCCCTGGCTGGGGGGCAGGGCTGGAAGAGAGTTAATGAGTTCCTGTCTGGAAAGCAGGGGAGAAGGAGCTGGGGAGGGGGGCTGGGACTCCCCTATCTCAAGGGGAGCACTGAGGCCTCTTAACCCCAGTTCCTGTAACCAGATTACATCTGTGCTATGCTGTATCCTGGAGGAGCAATAAACCACTCTCAATTCCACTGGCTGGTGGAGTCTGTTTGTGCCATTTCGGGGTGCAGGAGACGGGGGACCCCCAACGCGCCGTCACACCGTGCTACACGGGAGGTTTGACTTGCAGCTAGCCAGGTAGCTTTTGACAAAATGATTTTTCATTGGACATTGACCCAGAAATGTAGCGGTTCTAACCCAGCGTCCTCTGGGAAGGTTGATCAAGTCTGTGGTGGAATTTCTGGTCCCAGAAACTCACCCCAGACTTGACAATGGATTGAGATGTGCCAAGGAAGTGATACAGTCAGAGTCAGGTCCCTGTGCTGGCTGATTTGGATTAGGGGCTTGAACCAGGGTCTCCCAGTGAGCAGACGTAGGGTGAGGCTCTCTCTCTTTTTCAGGAACGGGCTTGAAAGGGCTCTTTCCCGCTGGTGTTGAACAGAGACAAACACTGAAACAAAAACATTTGTCCCAGAATAGAATTCTTGTTTTCCAGCCAGACTCAGGGATCATCAGGATCCTTACTGGCCTTAAAATATATGACCCAAATCAGCCCCAACCAAAGGAAAAGCACTTCTGTGGTATGGCTGCATTTCGGCTGACAAGCTCAGCTGGCTGCAGGGAGCTGCTGTCTGTCTGGGAAGACTGGCCCTTCATACCGACGTGCCAGGGTGCAACACTCTCTGGAACCATTCTGTGGCTGTGCGCAGCTAACATTTGTCATGCTAGCCTGCAGGCAGCAATATTAAGCTGACATGTTCTTCAATACTCACATAGCCGCCCCCAAATTAATAGGCGCTGTCAGACAGTCTTGCTCAGTTTATTAGAAGGAAATCATGACATGGTGTTTTGAACTTCAATTTTCCCATTATAGGGCCTGTTGCTGCTGGTGCTGGATGCATACTGAGCACCTTTGACTGTTTTTAGTCACTGGGAGTGGTGGGCACTCAGCATCTTGAAGGACGGGGCCCATGCAAAGCTATTGCTGGGTTTTTAAAGGTCTTGCACGTTTCAGGAGAGAGTTCAGATTGAGGCTCTGACCACATCTGCCCATGACATTTCCCCAAAGAATAGGATAGTCTTGGCTCAAATCCAACTAAGGTCATTACCTCCTGCCCACCTAGAATTCTTCCTGTGCTTCAGCTACATTGATCTGTATCTGAGAGGGGGAAACCTACAATAACTCTGAAAGACACTATGGCAAAGCAGATGTTTCATCTAAAATTACTGTCTCTGGAGATGCCGGTTCTGTTCTCAAATGCTCTCAGATTATGGGCCTTTAGTCAGGCAGCGATTTCTGAATAGTTTAGGGTTCCCTGTAAAGGCATCTCTAACAAAGTGTATGTCCTCTCAAACTTTCACCGCTTGTTCTTCTAGTAACAGAGAGCTCGGGACTCCTTTGGCAGTAGGGTTGCCAGTTTGGGTCGTTCCCAAAAAACCTAGAAAGAGCCATTCCTTCGGAGATTGCTCATGGCTGTTCTTTGTGGATGGAACTTACAAGGTTCACTGGCATGGTAAAAACCAAGCAGCCAAAAGAAAGGACTAGCTTTTGCTAGGGTCATTGTGGCAGACTCTTAGCAGGAGCTGGGATGTCTCCTAATGGAGCTCAGAGACATCTAGTAAACCGCTCTGGAGGTGCATTTCATAATGTCCTCCCCACCACAGGCTCTGAAAGCCGCTGCCTCTCTGGGACTAAACAGCTTCTTGGCTCTCCTCAGCCCAGCCCAATCAAGACACAGGTTTTCTTTACAGCAACTAATTAGAGTTGCACTGAGCAGCATGCGGGAGCAGGTGCTGTTGCCCAGGCCTGTGTGACGCCACCACATTCTCTTTCTTACAAGCAAAGAATCAGGCAGTAAAACTAAGCCCTCGGCGTAGGGTTGAAGCCAAGAGAGCCGTGTGTTGTCCAAAAGGGAGCTGTTTCTTCAGGCTGCCAGCAGAGACGATTTGGCTGACAATGGTCTCTGAAGCTGTTCCTGGTTTCTATGAGGAGACCCAGGGTCACCATCAGAGACTTCTGCATCGCTGGCCAGAAGGGGATGAAGATGGAGGGATGTGAGTCCGCCTCTGGTACAGAAGTGCCTTCCACTGAAGGGTGTGTCTCCTCCCAGCTGGTTGCACGTGTTAATACAGTTGTGTAGGCACAGTGCTTAGACCATGCAAAAATGCTATCAAAATGCTCAGTTCTCTTGGAAAAATCAGGCCCGGGAGAGGGGCAGGGAGTGTCTCAAGCATGGAGGCACCCAAAATTAGCAGGCACATTTGCAAAGTCTGGCACTAATCTCTGTGTGCGTCAGTCCCCTGCCTGCTCCTTGGGGGCCCTACGTTCCTCTCCTCCAGGGTAGTACGTGGAAAAGTTCATTAACCCATGCCCCAGGTCCAAAGGACCTAGCTGACCTGCAGAGACTGGCTGTGCAGGCAAACCTAGTGTTGCAGGTCTGCAAGAAATGGCCCCTTTCTAGGACTGGCCACAAGTCATGAGAGAGCTTGGGACACATGGCCAGGGCTGGTTAGAAGCTCACCGCCACAGTTTGGTTCCCTCTTGACTCCTTGGATAGCAGCTCTAGAGCTGCATCTGCTGCGAGCTGAGGGTACTTCAGCTGTGTATTGTGGGAAACGGGGCTGCAGCCTCACCCAGAAACACTCACTGATGGATGTCCCAGCACATCCAAGATGGCTGCTCCCAAGGAGGATGCTGGCAAAGGAGATGCGCCAGCAGAGCTGGTCACTACATGCTGTAAACACGCATGTTACTCATGTGAGACCTTTGGGTTCACCAGGCTGGCTGCATCTCAGTTCCAGCCCATCCTCCGGCAGAGGGCTGACCCCCAAAGTCAAGCGTGAGCAGCTGTTCTCTGGTGCTTGGCCAAGAGCAGCGGAGTGGCATGAAATGCCCATCCCCTTCCAGCGCCTGCACACGTCAGCCTGCTATTGCGCCGCTTCTTGCCTGGCCCTGATGTGACCCGTCCATTTATTTTTGCCCTTGTACATGCTGAGAACGACCACTGTGGTATAACGATACCTTCCTCATGACACGTGTGGCCCCGGGGCTCAAAAGGAAGCAAAATTTCCTGGAACAGAAGCCCGCGTACTGATGCCAGTGGAGGGCACGTCTGTTTTAAGCTGCTGGTTCAAGTGTAGCAGTCGCAAAGTGAAAATAAGAGTTCTGTAAGAAAATTCCATTACAAAAACATTTTATGATTTAACATTTTTTTTGTACACATTAAATGTGATTTTTGTTTTTAAATATGTGCAATTAAACTAAATGTTGATCTCATGACCTTGTTTAGCATTTGTTTATTATGTTATCCTTACTTATTTGTGGTCTACTTTTTCAGCTCCATATATAAGACCCGAATCAGGGGTTCCACAAAATTCTTTCGAGTTTAAAAGGACAATAAAGTGGAGTTTCGATAGGACAGACATTGTTAAATACCAGCGATTTTCCCTTTAGCTTTCTTCCTAACGCCTATTAAAAGGCGTAATCTCAGCATTTAGTTTCAGACAGAAATGTCATTGAGCCATGGCAATTTTGCAGCTTCAGTCATTCTGCTGTCAGGGGAATATCTGTCATGCACAGAACCTATTTTCATTTGTGCCATTGAGGCTTCGGGAGGAAAACCACATCTGTCTGGAAGGCAATGCCATTAACTCACATATTGCAATCATTCCCTTCCAGTCAACACGCCCAGCTGGCTAGCACGGCTGGGATTTATGATCTGATCACTGACTTCAGATCAGAAGAGGGGAAAGAAGATCTCAGATTGCTACTTAGTTCAAAGACTTCATTTAAATATTACCGTTCCACGTCAATATCATGTCCTTGTGGGCAAAGCCCCATTAGAGACCTCCAATGCCAAAGCAGAAGGCTTTCATGCACAATTTCAGAACAAAACCCTTCTCTCCACAGGCTGCTCTCGCTCTGGGCAGAGGCCAGGTGCTGGTCACATGGCTTAACGTGCAGCTCAAAAGACTCAAGCACTCTGAGGGGCTAAGGGCGATGTAAGAACAGAGCTACAACAGAACAGGGCTGGGAAGGGAGCCGTCATCTTTGCACTGCAAGGGTAAGTTACAATGTAAGCCAAGGCTATAACATCCCTGAGGGTGCCACTGTCAAGCTGGGCACGCCTCCAGCATCTCGATCCCACCCAGGACAAGCTCTCCCCGCTGGCTCCCTTGCTGGGTGAGGCAGAGAACACGTCTTCAGAGCTCCGTCTCCGGCCTCCACAGACTGCATTTCTCTGCCTGAATATTGCCTGGCTTTATGCACCTTAGTTACAATTTGGATCCATCTTTATCTGTCTCTGGGTGCATGCTTTGAGGATGATCCTACCAAGGCTGGGGTAGGCAATAAAATGGTGGCTGTTTTCCAGGATTAACCTGTAGTGGGCCGCTGCCTCTATATATACCTGCACCTCCAAGGGTACCGGCGATCGCAGCTCTGTTGGCCGGGGAGCGCTGTTCCGAGCCATGGGAGTGTCAGGGAGTGGCACGGAACAGCACGTTGCTTCCCACTGCTCCCATTAGCCAGGAACGGCAACCTGTGGCCTATGGGAGCTGCGATGGCCTGTGCCTGCCGAAGCGCAGGTAAATAAAGCGGCAAAGGCCCTCCGGGGTTACTCCTGGCAGACCGGATCTGGCCCCGGGCCAGTGCGTGTCCCCACACCTCTGTACTAATGTGAGCTTTATTATCCAGGCTCTCTGGAGCCAGCGTTCAGGGCACTCCATGTTTGCACTGAGTGTGGGGCAGTCACTGCGCTCTCGCTGATGCGCTCAGCCAAAGGGGTTCAGATGCTCGCCGCTCTTCAGCTGTCCCTTGGTTCAGCACCGCGCTCAGCTAATTCATAGCCACTCCCCCACTTGCTGGGCTGTCCCAGTTGGACATGGCAGCATTGTGCTTTCAGCTTTGCCTCGAGAGGGCTTTACGTTCCTGAACTGCACCTGCCTGAAGGGACTGGCGAGGCCAAGGGATTAGTTCTGGCCTAGGGAGCCTTTTCTCTCTGGACAGACAGCTGAAATCCAGGTCCCTAGGGATGCTCAGCCATGGACTCTCAGCAGCCTCGGGGAAAGGTGCGTGGCCGTCTCTCTCTCCAGTTGCTAGGCAAGAGGTAGGCATCTCCCGGCCACGGCAGCCAGGAGGTGGGAGGTCTGTGTGGACAGGCCACAGGTCTGGGGTGTGAATGGAGCCTATTGTAACACCTGCAATTAGCCCCCCGTGTTCTGGCGTGCAGTGGCGGCGGCGGCAGGACTGGGACTCCCCCATCATGTGGGTCTCGCGGGCCAGACAGAAGCACCCGGGCAGGATGAGGCAGCAGCTCGTGTGAGGTTGGAGGTCACACCCCAAACAGCACCAATGGCTTTATTACTTTATTAGAGGGAAGGCTGCAGGGCCAATCACCTCCAATCTCCCATGGTGGGAGGCTTTGTGGGATTCGAGCTGCCCAGTGCAGCTCCCTCGGTGGTGGGGCATTGCATGGAAACTCGGGGGAGGGAGCTAGGTTCTAGTCCTGGCTCTGCCACTGACCTCTTGGGTGACCTTGGGCAAATCTGATCCGTGCTTCAGTTTCCCCCATCTCTACAATGGCAATGCCCTCCTTCGTGCAGTGCTCTGAGGGGCACCGATGAAGAATGTTAGAGCGGAGCTAGGTCTTCTCGTCACCACTCTTCCCCTAGGAAGCTGCACAGTACATGAAATCTGGAGGAGACAAGCAACAGCAGAGATTACTGGTGGGGCTTGGAGAGCTGCTATCTGCAGCCTGAGATGACCTTTCCAGCTTAAGTAACAGGGCAGCTGACCTTCTGTAAATTCACAGACAGGCCGTAAAAAAGAGCTAAATGTACCTGCCTGTAAAATCCATTGAACCATTGAGATACCAGCCTGGCTCGGTTTGCCGGCTGGGCTGGGTTTCATAGGGGCCATGGCTGACCACTCAGCTGAGAAGCAGGAATGTTTGGATGTATGAATAAAAACACTGAATATGGTGAACTTTTGTCCTTTTCGGCCATCTCTCTCTTGTGGCAGAATGGGTCTGTAAAGAAATTTGGTTGTCTGATTTTTTTCTGTGCTGTCCATAAAAGTAATTTTCAACCATTGGCAACCCTGTTAGTCAGCCCTCGTGGAGACAGATGCTCTAGGCATTTTGTTGGCTCTCCCATTAGCACAGCCATCATCAACATGCAGCAGAAGGAATGAAACCAAGTCAAGAACCCTTTCATTGGCTTTGCTGGTTTCTGCATCTATCTAAAGAAATTTGCTTTCCACATTGGTAGTGGACTGGCTCCTCCATCCTGTTGCCATTACAAGCCCAGGGGACCTTTGCCACGGCTCTGTCCCCATGGGGTCGGTAAGGCAGCAAATTTCACCGTGTGCCACAGCGTTGAGCAGGGCAATCACTGATCCACGTGGACACGTAATAAATTTCCACTAAAAGGATCAGCCTCTTCCTCGGGGGTCACTAGGTGGATTTGCTGCACACATGAAGTCCTAGCAAAGGAGCTGTTCTAGAGATGTGTTCAGTGTCTCTGTTTCGGAAAGCAAATTGCATGACGACTTACTGAGATTCACTGGCGTGAGACCAACATTTGAAACTGGGGCAAAACAGGCACGTACAGCACATTCCGACACACACCAACAACCTTAAGTGAAGTCAATGGGAGTGTTCACTAATGTCAACAGGTCTCATCATAGATATACAGTTGTGACTATTAGACACCCACTGGTGTGTATATGGTTTTCGGAACTCGGTGCCGATGCTGCACAGCTGCTGAGCCATTAATGCAAACCAGGGAGCATCTTTCTGCACGCCACTGTGCAGGGTTTGGATGGAATTTTCAAGTGTGAGAGTGGAATTTTCAAAACCTCTTGGGTGGTATTTTCAAAAGCACTCAGCATTGGCCTAATGGGGCTGCCCTGAAATCAACAGGAACAGAGGCATGTCACCCATAGAAGCTTTTAAGTCCTGCCGTGTGATGCTGTATTTATCCCTATCCAAACCTAATGTCTCTGCAGTCCTCCATTCCATTGGTCAGCAGCACCTCGAACCAGGATAACAAAGTGGGAAGTGTGCTCTTTTGAATTCTAGGTGTATCTTAGTGGGCCTGGCCTCTTCCTAATTAACAATTAGGGAAAATGAAGCCAATGTAATTGATTCAGGCTGCTTTCAATTCAGTTTATTAAGTTTATTAAGAAGTTCTGTTTAAATAATTGATAGGCCCTGCAGGGAACTAGTGCTATAGAAAGTCCTGAGTGAACTTTAGCTTGGCATTCTGCTGAGCTTATTTGCTGTTCCTTATAAACACGAGCGCTTGTTAGAACATCCTGCCGGAGCCTCGTTGCTCCAAAGTATCATTTCCTGAAGTGTTCCCGACAAGGGAAATATGAATGACATGGTTCCAAAGGTGAAATGGTTCTAAAAGTGGGAGGCAGATGACGGAAATTGGACTAGTCCAGGGCGCGCTGCTTTTTGGATTCCAGAACTGAAACTCCTGTTTCCTGATGCTACTGCTCAGTCACGTGGCTACTGTTGCTCCACGCCTCCCGGGAAAGGTTAAGCGCCCCTGAAACGTGGCCTCATACCGGAAGGACACAAAGTTGGAAGCCAGGCAAAGCAGACTGGCTATTGCTAGCTCACAATTCTGAGCTGGCTAACAAGGAATAGGATGGGAAGGGCTCCACTACTGTGCCCAGGGGAATATGTGGAGCTTGGAAGGAAGGGCTCATCTGGAGTGACTGCTTTCCATGTCAGGGTAGCCCACGCTCGCAGACTGATCCAAAGCCCATTGACATCAGGGGGAGCTTCTCACTTGGCTTCAGGGGTTTGGAGCAGGCCGTAAGAGAGTGTAGCTCTTTGTTCCCTCCAGTGGCTGCACCACAGAAGACAAGAGTCTACTACCGCTGTATGCGACAGGAGTTGCTTTCTTGCCTCAAGCAAGTGATGCTCAAGTTAGTAGTATGAAAGGTTGCCACTTCTAACCCTTGGCCCATGCCTCAAAGCCTGGGTTTGCAGATGCTGCCCGTAGGAACCGTGCTGTCCACAAGTGGTAACACATCACATCAGCCCTTCACACCCAACAGAATAACGGCTAGTGCATATTCATTCAGCATGCGCTGACAGTCCCGTGGTGATAAGGTGAGTCATGACATGGACCAGCTCCTGCCCCAGACACTGGCTCCTTGCTCAGCAGGAGGGAGGGAGATGGAATCTGCCCCTAATGGAACTTGGCCTAAGTTCCACACATCTAGCTCCAGGGCTGGGGAGGCCTTGAACAGACAGGTCTCACTAGCGCTTGCTAATTCTGGGCCTGGGGTTTTGGACCCAGAACCTTACAGAACCAGAACTTACAACCTGAGGAAGTTGGTACCTGAAGTTCAACGGTATTGAGGCCCTACCTGGAAAATCTGGGTCAAGGTGGAGTCTCGTGTCACGTACAAAGTTAGGATCTGATCAAACATCTACTGGAGCCAATGAGAATTTTTCCACTGACTTCAGTGGCTTTGAATCAGCTCCAGGTGAATGCTTTTGGCCCGGGTACACACCTTGGCATGTGGCTGTATCCACTATATCACAGAATCTTAGAAGATAGGGCTGGAAGAGACCTCAAGAGGCCATCTAGTCCTATCCCCTGCTCGAAGCAGGACCAGATCCAACTAAATCATCCCCAAAACAACAAATAGTCTGATAGCTCTGTAAAGACGAACAAACATATGGATGGGATCATGAGCTTTCGTGGGCACAGCCCACTTCTTCAGATGACCTTTTAAACTTAAAACTTTTTAAAGTTTTTCCTGTTACAGACTAACTTGGCTACCCCTCTGAAACGTTTAAATCATCCCAGCCAGGGCTTTGTCAAGCCGGGACTTAAAAACCTCTAAGGATGGAGATTCCACCCCCTCCCTAGGGAAATAGTTTTTCCTAATATCCAACCTAGACCTCCTCTCCCACTGTAACTTGAGACCATTGCTCCTTGTTCTGTCATCTGCCCCCACTGAGAACAGCCTCTCTCCATCCTCTTTGGAACCCTCCTTCAGGGAATTGAAGGCTGCTATCAAATCCCCCCTCGCTCGTCTCTCCTGCAGACTAAATAAGCCCAAATCCCTCAGCCTCTCCTCATAAGTCATGCGCCCCAGCATCTTAATCATTTTGGTTTCCCTCCACAGGAAAGAAGCATTCTTTTAGTAGAGTAAGGCAAACAACCCTGAATCTCTCCCATTTGACAGGGTCCTATTTCTTCCCCAACAGAGCTGTGATTTCCTACCTCAGTAGCAACCTTTGGGAGTCATGGTTGACATCTCCGAAGCTACAGCTGGTCTGGAGCTTGTCTTTGCAATTCTCATTTCTGTCCTTTGGGCAGCACCTTCCTGCTCCTGTTGACAGAGTTTGCTTATTTATTTTTCTATTTCTAGGATCCTTCTGTTTTTCTTTTCCTAAGTATCCTCTGTCTTTTTGGTATGCAAGCTTCTCCCTCGTATTCATCATCATGGTGTTGTATATTTTGGTGACAGATCCATTGCACCAGAAAGAAGGCTTTCATGAGTTTGGACATACTGTTTCTTTTAGCTCTTCTGCCATACAGGGGTAGCTAATTTGGAGCAGTTAATTACAGCCTAGGTAGCTCTATTTGGTTCTTAGCCTCAGCCAAGCATGGTTACATTTTCCATGCTGCCTTCATGGGTCTATACATTTCTAATTTGCTCTTAGTCATTAGCTGAATTGAAGCCTCTTGAAGGAACCAAAATCATCTCGGCATTGTATAAAACATGTCTAGTATCTAATTTTCATTTGCCTTTGTAGTTTTAACTATGGGAGAGATTTTTCTCTCAGCTACCTACTAAAACGCTTCTAGGATAGGATCTTGCAAAGTACTGAGCATTTTGGCCCTGATCCTGTAGAGCACCGAGGATCATGCTTTAGAGTATAAGTACACGACTAGTCCTGGTGACTTTACAAGTTCTTAAAGTTAAGCATGGGCTTAAAGGCTTTGCTGGGTCATGGCCAAAGGACTCAAGAGCAAACTTTTGCTCCCCAATGATAGTTTATTCTAGAAAAGTTTCAAGGAACGGCAGGTACTTTGAAGGCAATCTGCAATAGAAAAGGGAGACTTATGCCCACATTTCATTAGGAAGGATAAAGACACGATTGTGTGTGTTTATCACGGTGCCTATGAGCCAAACCACGGACCCAGACCCCATGGTGCCAGTGCAGTACTAGCACAGCGCAGAAAGACAGTCTCTGCCCTAAGGAACTTACCATCTAAGTATAAGAGAAGAGACTCCAGACAGATACAACTGGATGGGGGAGAACAAGGAAACAATAAGAGAATATTGGTCATCGTCGCAGACCATGGGCTTAGCACACGTCATAGAAGTGAAACCTGATTAATTTAAAGGGAAAGTGATTCTTGTGCTAAGTATTTGAAACTGACTGGGTCTGGCTCGGATTTGTACCGAGGCCTTTCCACCCCGCGCTGTTATGCCCCACCATTCAAAAATTGTGAGTCTCACTCAAAAAAAATCATGAGACTGCCTTTAAAAATCACGAGGCTTAAAAGCCAAATCAAACTGTACATTTGGGGGTTTTTTTAATTATGATTTGCCGGCGGGTGTTAAACCCGGGTTTATGTTTTCTAGCTTTTCTCTGCAACTATGAAGGTGAGAAACTTTCTTTGTGAATGAAAGCCGCGAATCTCCCATAAATACGGAATGACAGGAGTTGAAGCTTTTAAGAAAACCCCCAAGCTGGCAATGCTGCCGCTGCCAGGACAAAAAGGGCCTTAAAGTGGGAATTTGTTGCATGTACACCCGCTCTCAATCCCCATTAACCAGTCAGTGCTCCGTAAAGAAGCCTGATTGTAAAGGAGACTGTCATTGTATTTGTTTATAATGCAAGTGCCTTGAAAATACCTGGAGGAAATGCTGTGTCTCTGCAATCTTCCGGCTGAATCTTTTCACGATCATTTCAGGTGTTAATCTTTGCCTCCCCAAACAAGGTGACCACAGAATCCTCCGTGGGATCCCCTTTGAATCTGGCTAAATCTGGCTAAATCTGACTTAGTCTCTGACTAAATCTGAAAGAATGGGAGCAGATCGGAAAGGCAGGAACTCGGCTGCCAGCTCTCATGTTTTCACCATGATCTCATATTGGGTGTTTTCTTTAAAGCTCTGCTGGAAGTGATTACGAGAAAACACCCACCTGTCACTGATTTAAAACACACACGTTTCGAGCCCCCACGGTAGCAGAGGAATGCTTGAAAAGTGACCCACCTGCCCAGGACTCGAACAGCTCAGAAAACAGAAGGCAGATAAACAAACCCAAATGTATTATTTCTAGACATCTCATGGTATTTGAGCCGATCCCGTGATTTTTATAATTTATCATGACTGTGTGGGTTTGGGAGTCCTGTGAGGGCAGATTGAGGCAGCTGTGTTACCAAGGTCAGGCAAGAAGTTACCTGACGTTTAGCCCTGGTAGTAGAGACTGTTTCCAGTGATCCAGTGCTTGTGCAATCCTAACCGAAAGCGTAGCGAGATTGCAGGGACCGAGGGGCGGTACAGGAGCATCAATGTCCAAATCAGTTCCAGCAGCCATCTGTAAGGGAGGGAGGAGAAAGCTACAGCTGTTGAAGAGATGCCTCCAACTCATATGCTTCACCTGGCACTACCTGACTCCCTGGAAAATCCCCGACAAGCACTTTCTGAACAACTCCAGAACTCCAGGCCCTAAAGGGGGAGGGTAAATTCAAAGCAAATGCAGCCCACCTGGTCCTCAGTGCAGATGCAAGATGACATGCATGTCCAAAGAGCAGTTGAATGCCTATATGACAGGGTCAATCAGCCTGATGGAGAGGCAGTGAAGCCTAGTGGACAGGGTGCTGGATTGGCAGTCAGAAGACCTGGCATATGTACCTGTGGCTCTCCTCTCAGCCGTCTCAGTGTCTTTGGACAAAACACTTTCCCCTCCCACTCGTTTCCTGGCTTCTCTATTTAGAGTGTCAACTCCGGGTTATTATGTGTTTCCACAGTGCCTAGCACATGAGCGCCCGGTGTGACTGCAACACAGATAATGACTAATAACAATATGGTCCTGACGGTCACGGTGATTAATCCTCACATCTGACCAGGTTACACCCAGTTCCGCTCTCGCTCAAAGCCACATCTCACCTCTCAGCGATCCGTCCTCCATCTGGCCCGCTGAGCATCCTGTTCCGGGCCACAGTGCGAGGTGCTGAGGGTCAGACTAGAAGATCTAATGATCTTCTCCGGCCTTAAAAATCTAGCACTAGCCATGGATCATTCCAGGCAAATAAAAGACAGTGGGTCAGATTCTGCCCTCAGCTCCGCTGGGCGACAGACAGAATAACCCCAGGGACGCCTGCTCATGTTTCCTTCCAAGCTCCAGGCAGGAAGTGCCCCAGAGCGGTGGGTACACAACATCAGACAGGGGCACCCACCCTTGCTTTGCAGCACAACAGGAAGCCACTTTCTACATCATAGCTCTCAAACACAAGGGCTTGCGTGTCTCCTGATAACTACTCACCGCAGTCGAGCACTATCCTCACTAGTGAGCCCCACAGATCAGCTGCCCTTATGGGCGGCCTCTCTGAGCACCACAGCCCCCCATGCACTGGTGTCCACCCCTGCCGCTCTAGCTACTGAGCATTCGGAATATCGCTTTTCAAAGGCACGGGTATGCGGACGATGGTGCGGTTTGGAATGCCAGCGTCTGCCAGTCCCTGGTCGGGAAATGCAAGGGCGCGCCATGCTCCTCTCCTCAAGCACAGGCCAGACGGGGAGAGGAAGGAGGCTGGAGATTGTTTTCCCTTGCACGGAAAATGGTGTGCACAGTGCCCAACCCTCTCCCTTGCACGGAGAATCATGTGCACAGTGCCTGACCCTCCCCCTTGCAGGAGAATGGTGCGCACAGTGCCCGATCCTCCCCCTTGCACGGAGAATGGTGCGCACGGTGCCCGATCCTCCCCCTTGCACGAAGAATGGTGCGCACGGTGCCCGATCCTCCCCCTTGCACGAAGAATGGTGCGCACGGTGCCCGATCTTCCCCCTTGCACGGAGAATGGTGCGCACGGTGCCCGATCCTCCCCCTTGCACGAAGAATGGTGCGCACGGTGCCCGATCCTCCCCCTTGCACGAAGAATGGTGCGCACGGTGCCCGATCCTCCCCCTTGCACGAAGAATGGTGCGCACGGTGCCCGATCCTCCCCCTTGCACGAAGAATGGTGCGCACGGTGCCCGATCTTCCCCCTTGCACGAAGAATGGTGCGCACGGTGCCCGATCTTCCCCCTTGCACGAAGAATGGTGCGCACGGTGCCCGATCCTCCCCCTTGCACGAAGAATGGTGCGCACGGTGCCCGATCTTCCCCCTTGCACGAAGAATGGTGCGCACGGTGCCCGATCCTCCCCCTTGCACGAAGAATGGTGCGCACGGTGCCCGATCCTCCCCCTTGCACGAAGAATGGTGCGCACGGTGCCCGATCCTCCCCCTTGCACGAAGAATGGTGCGCACAGTGCCCGATCCTCCCCCTTGCACGAAGAATGGTGCGCACGGTGCCCGATCCTCCCCCTTGCACGAAGAATGGTGCGCACGGTGCCCGATCCTCCCCCTTGCACGAAGAATGGTGCACCCGCCTCCCTCCCAGAGAGGCGAGCCGGGCTCCAGCGGGGCGGGGGATGTACCCGCCCCTTCCCCCCGCCCCCGTGCACGTGGGCTCCGTGCCGCCCGCTCCGCCCCGCAGCCGCGCCAGTGGCCGCCGCCGGCCCCGCCCTCGCGTGACATCAGCGCGGCTCCCCGGGCGGGGCCGATTCGGATCGAGCTGCGGGCCGGTGTGAACGGGACGCGCGCCGCTCCGGAGTCAGGGCGGCGGCTGGGCTGTAAGTGGGGCGACTCTTGGCGCGGCTGGGCTGCTGATGGCGCTACCCGGGACTGAAGTGGCTGGAGCCTGGGCTGTAAACGGGCCGGCGTGGGAGCGTTGCTTTGTGCACCCCCGCCGTGTGCACCCGGCCGGCTGGAGCGGGGTCCGGCGCCGCTTTGGGACGCTGGCCCTGTGCGCGGGGGCGCGGTCTCACTGAACCCCCCCCCCCGGCCCAGCTGAGCATCTGCCGGGGCCCTGAAGCAGAGCCCCCCGAATTTCCCCAGCACCCCCCAGTCTTGTGCACTATGGTGCCATGCAGCCCGCCTCATCCCTCACCGGCCCTGACCCCCGTAAATTCGAACCCCCCCCTAATTTCAGTTCCTGGGGGGCTACTGGGTAGTTCCCAAAGGCAGCTGGCTTCGGCGGGGCGACCTTGCGCGGGGGGGCTCTTGAATGCTCAGCTTGGTTTGGTGGGTCACAGCCCGCGTGGTGTACCCCCCCCCCCCCCCCCCGCGCACACAAGTCGTGCGGCAAAACACCGATCCCATGTCCGGTTGCGTGGTAATGAATGGAAACCCGAGCTACCAGGCTGTTCCTGAGGCGCTTCAGTTTGGCCCAAGGAAGCACAGGTTGTCAGCTGCCTCCTCCAGAGCATTCCTGTGCTCTCCTCGCCCACCAAAGCTCATCCGACTGGGTATCTGTTGCTCTGTAAGGTGCCACAGGACTGCTGCTTGTTGTCAAACTTACAGACTCACACAGCTGCCCTGCTGAGTCTAAACAGGTTAGTTGGCAGGTAGGGAACAGGGGTTTCTCATCCTTTGCATTTGGCTGGAGCTAAGTTGCAGTAGGTGTACTGGAATCACATCCCATCTCCATTGCTTGCCGACACCACACAAGTGCTGCATGTCTCATCTTCTCAGTTAATGTGATGACAGCAGCTGTTGAGAAACTTCATTCTGCTACACTTGTGCCCTGCGTAAAGGGGGAAGCGCTGTCTGCTAGTTCTCCAGCACGCTCGGGCAGTCAGTCCTTCTCAGGCTTTGGTGCGTGATCTGTCAGAAACTTAGCTTAGTTGTCTAAGAGGACGGCAATGAAGATATGTTGTTGAATGAGGAGAGTTCCGTGTGGTGAGCCCCGTAGTGCTCATCTCCACGTGCCTAGCCACTTGTAGCTAAGGGTGCTGAACACTCCCACCGGAGAGAGGGCGTGGCAGTGGTGCCCTGGCCGAGGCCTGGCATGCCAGTTTATACTAGAAGGTGGTTGGAGCAGGCACCCACAGTGCCTGTTGCTCCCTCGTGCAGTGGAGTTTTGAGGTGCTGCAGCTAGACCAACAGCAGTGAAAAGCTGGCCTGTAGTGAAGGTCCTAAAACGGCCCAGGTTATTTCTGCCCTTTGCCTCTCTGAACAGACAACACAAGTCCATCCGATAGAGTCTGGCTCTTAAAAATTGGCCCTGTGCTCCCCACGATAGTCCATCCGCTAAACCCAACTGCCGGTCAAGACTGAACTTGCTGTGACTGAGCTTGCTGGCTACTTCGGCTCTGGGCTTTGGGCAGGGGTGGCTAGGATGTACCAGGGTGAGACAGGAGGCTTTGGTGGTTCTGTATCTAGCAGCCAGGCCAGTATTAGCTGCTTTGCAGATAAGTAAAGTAGACACCAGGCCTGTACCAGAGCCCGCCTGAGTCAGCTGAAATTCTTAACTCGCTTCCTAATTACGGACCTGAACCAACAAACCTCCCTGGACAGAATGGGCTGCAGTAATGTGGCTGTGGGGCTCTTTATTCCTATTTTTTAGACCGGGGTGGGGAACCTTTCTTGGGTTGGGGGCCACAGACCCACAGAAAAATCAGTGGGGGGCACACAATGGAGAGAGATCCTCCCCTCGCGCTCCAGAGCCTTGGGGAGGGCACCAAGGCTAGTAGATTTTGTGTGCTCTGTCCCCACAGGAGGAAGGTGGAAGGATGGGGGGAGGAGGGGCGGAGCATTCGCGCAGGCTTCCCAATGCTAGAAGGGGAGCCCCAAGACTCAGGAGGCCAGATCCAGGCAAACTGGGGGTCACAGGTTCCTTACTCCTGTCTTAGAGACTCTTATTAACACTTAAATATGGTACATGCCCTTTGCCATCTGACCCATGTCATTGGAGCTGTTCTGCTTCTGTCTGAGTTCTTCGCAGACTCTGACCATCCCGTGGATGACCACGGTAGTGCGGGATGGGCAGGGATGACTCTTCCCCTAACAAAGGGTATGTCTACACTACCCCGCTAGTTCGAACTAGTGGGGTAATGTAGGCATACTGCACTTGCAAATGAAGCCCGGGATTTGAATTTCCTGGGCTTCATTTGCATAAGCTGGGCGCCGCCATTTTTAAATCCCGGCTAGTTCGAACCCTGTGCCGCGCAGCTACACGCGGCACGGAGTAGCTAGTTCGGATTAGGTTTCCTAATCCGAACTAGCTGTACTCCTCATTCCACGAGGAATACAGCTAGTTCGGATTAGGAAGCCTAATCCAAACTAGCTACTCCGTGCCGCGTGTAGCCGCGCGGCACGGGGTTCGAACTAGCCGGGATTTAAAAATGGCGGCGCCCGGCTTATGCAAATGAAGCCCAGGAAATTCAAATCCCGGGCTTCATTTGCAAGTGCGGTATGCCTACATTACCCCGCTAGTTCAAACTAGCGGGGTAGTGTAGACATACCCAAAGAAGGAGTTTGTATAAGGCCACACAGGTTGTGGTGCTCCCGGTACTGGCACACAGAGCTCAATTTTCCGTGTGACACAGTGAGCCTGTCTGCGTTGGCTTGGCTGTTGCTGTTTCTGTGTGGCAGGGTGTTGTGGCGTGTGGTAGTGTGTGAACAACACTCCTGGCGTTGCTTGAAATAAAACTTGCTTGCTAAAAGCGCCAGCAAAATGAGAGCCCAGCTCTGCAGAAGTCTGGCACGTTTCCTCCTCCTTTCCTCCAGAAGAACAGAACTACCCTGGAATCCAGCCCCCCAGCCGAAGGCTGGGAGACTAGGTTGCCCGGTGAAACTGAAACTCTGGTCTAGGGGATGGGCCTTGCACAATCCCTGAAGGGTGATCACACACAGGTTCTGTCTGAGGGAGTTGCTGCCAGCAGGCTGAGGCGTACCTGTTGTGGGTTATAATCATCTGCTAAAATAAACATCTTTCCAGAGCGCCAATCTGAAAGATACAAGTCAGTGCTTATCTCTTGCCCTGGGCTGCAGCGGCTGGACTGTTGCTTAGATTTCAGAGATTTCAATTTCTCCTTCGCCCTTTTGGTTTGCATTGTGACCATTAGGTCATGCGTGTTGAGGTGAGAACACACCCTTCTGGCATAATGCAGGCTTTGCCTTGTGATTGTATTTGTCGTTCTTTGCCCAGGCCTGGTACCCATCTGTGCAGCTTGCACTGCTGCTGTGAATCCAGTCCTGTGCATGAGACCCAAGTCCTCTGGATGCTTGAATCCAAGTGGGGGAGCAGCCGCTTGGCTGAAATCCTGGTCTTGCTGAAGTAAATGGCAAACCAGTCCTTGGTTGCTCAGGGTCAGGATTTGGCCCGGTGGGACTGCTTGCTTGCTTGCTTGCAGCTGCGTGTGTCCGAGGATCTCGCTTGAGGGTTTGCAGGGCCACGTCCATTGGTGTGAGCTACACTCGCTCTGACGTCCATGAGGCTGGGCTAGTTGAAAGACCGGCCCGAGTTGGAGTCCTCTCTCTGAGGGATGCTGGAGGCTGCATTGTCTTCCCAAAGACACTTGGCTCCCAGCTAAACTACTTGGGAGGCAAACCAGTGTCTTGGCTCCTTGGTAAGCTGGACGGTAGCAGCGGTGTTCACCTCACCCAGCTTGTCTCCATAATCTCTCCATGTGCCACTACAGCTCCGGCATCCCGGAGAGGGTTTAATTTGGGGAATGTTTGGTTGTTGCTAGCTTTAAAATCTTTTTTGTTTGTAGCGCCCCCACAGCTCCCATTGGCCGGGAACATGAAAGCATGGCCAGTGGGAGTTGGGGGGGTGGTGCCTGCAAATCAGGGTAGCATGAGGAGACCCCCTGCACCACCTCCCCCTGGGGCCATAGCAGTGTGCGGCCGCTTCCAGGAATGGTGCAGGGCCAGGACAGGGGGAGCCTGCCTTAGCACTACTGAGCTGCCGGACGGTTAGCCCTGATCTCCCTTTTGGCTGCAAGGGCTTCCAGGAGATGGAGCCCAATGCCAGGAGACTCCCGGCTGGTTTTCCTCTCCACTTTTTCCATCCATGTGCAGACTGAATTTTGTTGTGAATTTTCTTATCGAGGTAATGGGAAGATGTGCACCACCAATGGGAACAAAACCCCACAGAGAATGCATTTTTTTTTATCATTACTCCAGCCAGGACAGGGTAGTGTGTTCTAAACAATGGATAAAAATTAGCTGAATGACCAAAACTATGAAGGGTGAGATGAGGAGTTTAAAAAGAGCAGAGTTACTTGAGACCTTAGGTGGAAGAATAATGACGTTCAGTTGACATGTAGCTTGCTGATTGCAGAGCGATCAGATTCCAGCACTTGTGTTTTCAGGAAAGAAGAAAGAGAAAGCAGGAAGAAGAGGACAGAGCTGGCTACCCGAGATTCCTCTGGGTACCAGCCAGTCTGGTGAGGTGAGTAGATGTTTTGCAATTCTGTCCCATCAGCTGAAGATGGAGGGGGTAGTGGATGGTACGGGGAGTGCGAGTGTGTGGGAGCCACTGACACAGCCTGGGATTTTTCAAGAAGAGCTTGGTTAGGATGCACCTTTAAAACATTGGTGTTTAACTTTTTCTGTGCCAGGATCTAGCCGTAGGGGATGAATGGGAGAGGGGAGGGGCCCTTTGCTGTAGATCGCTCACAGCTGTGCAGATGATTAGAAAATGAGGATGCACAGCTGCAGACCTCAAAGCACTCTACAAAAGAGTTCAGAATCACTATCCCCACTTACAAATGGGGATACTGAGGCACACAGAGAAGCTGTGATTTGCTTGGCATCACTCAGCTGGCCAATAGCAGAGGTGAGTCTTGGAAGGTCTCCCAAGTGCTATAAGCACACAGCCTCTGACTGGTTCAAGGGGAAGTCTAGCCTTGCTGTTAGCGGCATAATCTTCTTGCTCACAAGGTGCAGGGAGTGATTTGTTCCTGTCTCGTGGCTTTCTGTAACCAGAGAGGTGTACGTATTGGAACACGTTGCTGTTACTTTCCATCAAATGCAAATCAGGATAGTACATGATGGAGTAATTACACTCAGTCCTTCACTCAGGGCTCAACAAAGTAATTATATTTTCCGTTCAGCAGAAATGGGTTTGTGAAACAGAGCATTTATGAACCTGCTGGGATTATTCTGATGAGACCGTTTAATCTGATTCTTTAATAATAGCATATTCTGTTTAAATGCATTTCTTTTTTTAAATAACAAGAAGCTTTTCATTAGTTGCACGGTAGCGTGTAAGCCTTTCTGTGCGGAGGCAATTGGTTTATGCATTGAGGATCATTGGCGGTCAGGAAAAATAAGAACAAACGTGTATCTAAAAAAAGAGCATATTCATAGGGTTTTTTCCCCCAAGCAGGTGTTGCAAGTTGCGTGGCATTCAGACTTGGGAGGAAGGCTAGGAGTTCTGAAAGGTAGATGCCTTTGAAATAAACAGAACCTCCCCTCCCCAACCCTGTGTGCTGTTACTTGCTCCCTCCTTTCTCTCTCCCCGAGGCTTTCTGCCTGCGCTTTGCAAACAGCCGGTCCGCTGGATATGGAGCTACCTCCAGGCAGAGCCTTGCAGCACTTTATTGCTAAGGGGATCCTGCCCAGCAGCATCGAGGAGAGAGCTTGGAGGGGGGGTGGTTCTTGAATAAACACTGGAAGGTTGGGAAAGTGCTTCAGAACCCTGGCCCATCTAGACAGTGGCAGGAGACGCTCTTTGCTTGTGGTTCTCTATCCACAGTGATGGGAGGGTACGAATGCTTGCCTGCCGCTGCAGCTCATAGGTGAATGGATGATCCAGGTCCCGCTCTGTGTCCAGTCCACAGAGGCAATGTTGACGCTGGCGTGTTTTGTTGCCAGAAACTGCTTTTTGTTGACTAAACAGTAAGAGCGTTTACACCGCAGTGCAATTTTTGTTGGGAAAAATACCCAGTTTTGGCAACACACTTCCACCTCTGTGAGAGATGTTTGTCTTTTCCCCTCTCTCTATTGTCAACAAAGAACCAATGTGGACTCTGCTGTTTTTTGTCGAAGAACTGGCTTCCACCAGTCTTGCACAGTACCTGCCCTGATGGCTCTGCTCAGTGTTTGGTGATCTCTGCAGGCATGTGCCCCTCTCTTTTCACAGCTCTGGGGTGTCTGACAGCTGAGTGAGCTGCTCCGTTCAGGGAACAAATCATTGGAGTGCTTCTGTTCTGCCCTGCTAGGAACCCAGCGGCAGGCAGGCTGCTGTTGTAGGGGGAGGCTGGAGACCTTCCTTTTCATTTTTGGCTGTGCTGCTTTGACCTTCCTGAGCATGGAGAGCTCACAGAACTCTGAGGGAATCCCACGAAATGCAGGGACCAGCTCTGCCTTCCCACAACACCACACTGTGGGGTGCCTACCCACAATGCTTTGCTCTTTCTGTCGACAAGGGAGTGAGCCATGTGGCCATGAAATGTCGACAATGGGAGGCAGAAAAACCAGTTTGACTGATTTTCATTTTTGGCAACTTTTGCATGTCGATGACACTTTTGTGGCCAAATCTTCCCAAGGTAGCCACCGCCTATCACAGTTTCAACTCTAGGGATCCTTTTTCTTTCAGCTCAAACTGCATCAGCTCTTACAGCTCTGGAGATGCTCAGTTCAGTTCCTGGAATCTTGGCTCCAGTAGGGCCATCAGAGTGTCATTGTGGGGTAAACATTGGTTTCTTGGTGATGAACGTGGGTGCTGGTTTAGAGCAGGAGGGTCCATCTCCACAGCCAACTTGTGGTTATTCCAGGAAAGGTGTCATTCACTGTAGCTTAGATCTGGTGGGCTTCTCAGTCTCATTCAGTTTCATTAGGGGACAATCTGGATTCAACATCTTCCTATCGTCCCACCTCTTAACATAGTGACGTCCTTGGGGCCTTACTGATTGGCACCCACGAAGAGCCTGGCCCTGAGTAACACCATGTTGCCTGTGTGCTTTTGTAGGGGGACCTGGCACCAGGCAGAGTGAAATGTGGATGGTGCAAGTCTAGGTCACTTTACCGTGCAGCATTTCCCTTTGCAAAGTGTGTTTGTGTGGTTGCCGCTAGCATTGTTTGTTGCATGGCAACTATATTTGAGGCAGAGTTAAACTAACATCTGGTGTGTATTAACGGGGGGGAGGGTTGGGGCAGGTGAGAAGGGCTGTGGAACAGATGTGCACATATCACAAGCAGGTGACTGACTGATGTTTATATTACAGTACTGCACAGTCATGGTCAGAATCTCTATTGTATGAGGTCTGTACGTGCAATGGGAGAGACCGCCCCTGCCCTGAAAAGTGGGCAGTCAGCATAGCCCATGGAGACAATGGATGGGTAGGGACACGATACACAGAAGGGTCAAGTGGCTTATCTAAAGTCTCACAAGAGCAATGGAAGAACCAGAATCCAAATTCAAGTGTTCTGACTTGACAGCCCACTGCTCTCTCCAATAGGCCATGCTTCCCCCCACATTGAGCCTGTATGAATGCTTGGCATTGCCCCCGCACAACTTAGAGATACTTGAACAGTAAGTGGGTGATCGATCAGTTGGTAACAGTGTCTGCCTGTTACCAAGCATATGTCCAATGAGATTTCTTTAAATTACAAACAGCGTTTTGTTTTGCTCCGTTATGAGCGTCTGTATTTATGAAGAGCAGATGTTGTTGCCTGGTTTTACCCGCAGGGACTGGCATTTCTAGTTACCACTTTCTCACAGCATGTGAGCAAAGCATGACTACAACAGCTGTATTAACCCCGCCCATACCTCAGCATTCAGGCCCTGGGGCATCATTGTGCGGGGAAAGTAGCATTTGTAATCCATGGAAGGGATGAAGAACATGGTCATGGGAGCTGATGCGAGACTCTTCCCCTACCAAATCCCCCTAGATGTTCTGGTTCTGGGTGTCTCTTGTAGCATTCACCACTAAGGGCATGAATCTCATGTATGTACCTGCCGTACCCAGGGGGTTCATATATTGACACAAATGACATTCCTGTGTTTAGTTAACAAGCTGCGTACCTCTCAGAAATACAAATTACCGCCCATGCTCTGAGGCAATAAATAATCGACATAAGTGCCTTTCGGGGGGTGGAAATGGCTTCTTTTGCTAGGGCTAGTAGATGATTTGAAATACATTTTTCCTTTAATATTTTGCCCATCTCCCATTTTCTCTGTAAGTGCCCTTCTTCCCTTGCCTGAATGCCTGGCTTTCCAGATACAAGGTGGGAGATTTGTTCTCAGCAGCGTAGACAGCCGAACTCGCCGGATGTGGGGTTTTTCCTTGCTTGTGTTGCGCCTTGGCATTTCACCAAGGAGTCTGACAATGCTGCAGCCTTTGGGCCCTCCGGCAGTAGGCAAAGCCAGCCTGGCCTATTTGAGCCTGTTTCATTGAGGGGAGACTTTGGGGGTACACTCGTTGGGGTAACCTTGGTATCCTCAGAGTGTCCTGAGACTGTTAACTTCCATCTGTGGGCACCAAGGAGAACTCATTGGCTCTCTCCCCAGCTGGCCAGCCTGAGCAGCACTGATCCTAGCATGGGACTTAAAACTCACTACCCTTTGGTGCTACCTATCCAGACCTGCTCCCACAAAGCATGCCCACCACCAAGCCTGCGCTAAAGGTTGAATTAAGATACGCAACTCCAGCTATGGTCGTTACATTCTACATCTCTGAAAAAATTTAGGAGAAGTATCTGTGTGACTGGAAGGGGGGTTAGCTGGATTCTATTGGGAAATGGTTTTCGGCCTTAGCTTTTGCGGTGATGCTTTCTTGTGACATGATTGAGGATGGAGGCTGTTGAAGGGGCATTAAGGTGGTGGTTGTATAGAATGATTTTTGGTGCTGGGTGTTCATCACTTACCACTGGGCAGCCAGTGAATTGGTAAGGTCCCTAGAGTGGCTTTATTGTTTAAAGAAATCAGCTTGGGATCCAGTGCTAAGACGTCTAAGCTCGTTTTCGAGGTTATTTCAAATTTTCTTTGTTGCACGTGATGCTGCTGTTCCTGAATCCTGATGAACATACTGCTTGAGCACAACTGGCCAAAAGGATACATGTGTTTCAGGGGTGGCAGATAAATAGGGAGGGTGAGTGAATATCTTTTGTTGGATTGACTTCTGTTGGGGAAAGAGAGCAGCTTTCCTCGTCTGCAGATCTGGGCAAATATAGTTATGTATTGCTGTTGTCTTTCATGTGATTCCGACAGGTGGGTACAGATGGCTGATGAGAAAATAAAGTTATTAGCTATATTGTCTATATATTTTCAAAATACAGGTTTGAGGCTTAGTTATTTTCCTGTCTGTATACGTGTGTAACTTTTCTAGTTTCTGTAGGCACTTGTGTGGATTTTAAGGCCAGTGATATCGGCCCATTAGAAACCATCTTAAAGTCCAAATGAAACTTGCAGTAGGAGAATTCTCTGGGCGACATAATTTCCTTCAGCCTTTTAAAAATGATTTCCTTTTCTTCCTCTCTCCGATTTCAGGCCACCGTTGCTCTATTGAATATAAATCTGGGTATGCTTCAGAGTGTTGTGGGGTTGGGGTTTTGTGTTTTTGTTTGTTTTTTTTGGGATCGGGCATCTTTACCACAAAATTAAACCATATGTTCTAGCTGATTCAAAATATTTTCAGATAGCAAGCATTTCCAGTTACAGTGCTATGCATTCATTACGTTGGGTTGGTTCCCTTCAGTAATGTCATGTAGTCTGCCTGCATATTGCAGAGTGTAAATCTGCCAGATCACTGCTTGTACTTGGTCAGGTTCTCCGCCTAGTCAAATTGGTTTGGCTCAAAACAAGATCCAAGAGGCCTTGATGGGGGGAGACGTTTGGAAGGCAGTGGTTGTGTGGCCTTCAATGAAGAGCTGTGGCAGTCTCTGCATAGATAGGATTTATTAGGTAATAACGTTGGTGCTGTCACTTGACTGACACAGCAAACATCTTTGTTCATGGCTCGTTCAGCTGGAAGGCAATTCAGAAAACATTTAAGATTTGCTACGCTAGTATTTTTAGTCACGCGAAGGCCTCTTCAGTGGAGCGATGCAATTCTTCTAGTTCACCTACTTCACTCTCTTCTCTGAGCAAGTCCCACAGACTTTAGCCAGTTTATGATTAGGTTTAATTTTTGATATTGTTACTGAAATGGGCATTGTCTCTGTATCGCTCATCCCTGCCACCAGAACAGGATGTGTTCAGCCAGTGCTCTTAAGAGTCCCATGCTGGGCAGTTGACAGCATGAGGGACCTCCTAGGTTGAAAATGCAATATTTGAAGAGAGCTCAGCTTTTATTTATAAACTTCAGGATCCTTTAATACCCATGCTGGTTGGTTGCTTAATGTTGTAAGATCATCCTTTCAGACTCTAATGCAAAATCAGTTTCAAGGTTTTGCTGCCACGTGTAAAAATCAATGCTTTTCTTTCAAGTTCTTTTTTATCCAGGCTTATTTTAAAGGAAAAAAGTCTCAAATAAGACAGTCTGTGAAGGTCCAATCTTACTATAATTGAAACTACCTAATAAAAAATAAACAGAGTGCATCTCTCTTTAGAAAATAACTAAAGTATGAATAGAAAAGTTGATTAAAATCCAGTGACTTTAAATTGAGGGCTTCCACTTGGTGACTTAAATTGCCTGGATTTATCATTGCTGGATTTAAAAGGCTGTAGTTACGTTTTGGGTGTAGATCTCAATTGAAGTGATCAACCATCATGCAGTGGTTCTCATATTCTTGTCTTCGAATTTGTGGTAATTTTTGTTGCTGTTTCCGAATATACCTTGAGAAACAGGACTGAGGAAACTCACTGCTAGGTGCTGTGGCATGAAGTCTGTTGTGCTGTTATGCTGAATTTTGGTGGTTTGGAGTGGCTGGATATTTGCAAGTTAGCCAAGCACATCAAAACAGTATTTCAATTATGAGCCCTGTGTTAATGGGGGAAGTTAAAGTTTAACATTTGCACTGTTCTGTGGTTCACAGAAAGCAGGGGTGAAGAACTGCAGGCCTGGGGGCCGGATGTGGCCCCTGAGGCTCAGGGCTGCCCCACCTAGCATTGGGGAGCCTGCGCCTACCGTGGGACTGGAGCAGACAGAATCTACTATCTTGGGCCCCATTAGGCTCTGGTGTGCAGGGGAATGTGAGGAGTGTCTTTCTCCTTCTCAGTCAGGGGCCATGTCAATGAGGTTAGTTTTTTTGGAGGCTTCTCCTTTGTGCACAGCCCTTGACTGATTTTTTTTTTCTGTGGGTCAGCAGCCCCCAACCCAAAAAAGATTTCCCTCCTCCCCTCCTCTCCCCCGACATAAAGCCAGGAGAAGGCTGTGAACTAGCTCCTGTGGATGGAGAATTCCAAGAGCTGTAATTAAAATCAAATTTCATTCCTGCGATTGCTCCCACTTCTAAACATCAGCAACTAGCTTGAGGGAAAACCAGGCAGAAGTCAGCCCTGCCAAAACTCTTCCTCACATTCATGGCATTTCCTCGCTTTCTCTTTCCTCTCACCACCCTCTTTCCCCAGTCAAGAGCATCCTGACTGCAGCGTTTAAAAATAGCCCTCCGGTCAGTTGTACCGAGGGTGGGAACCGCCTTTGCAATGAATGCGCAGGGTTCTCTGGCTGCAAGTGTGGGTCGGCTCTGAACTGTGGAAGCTAGCGAGGCGTTCTCCTTACCTCCGGCCATAAAAACCCAATAAGTTGCCTTCTCACAATCCCCAATTTTCTGTGCGTGGTGTCACTGGCGGAAGTCAAGCTGGAAGCTAACTAGAAGTGCGATGGGACAGGCACTGAGTGTCTGGAGGCGCTTTTCTGTTTTCTGTTTGCTGGAGCTTCTTCTGGTCCAGAAGGGCTGGGCCTCTTCCTGTTTGGCCGTGTTTAGAATGTGCCCTTCCCTGGTGACGTGCGTGTCTTGGGCAGGGGGTGAGTCGGAGTAGGCTGATCTTTCTGGGTCCAAAGGGAAAATCTTCTACCGGTCTCCTTAAGGTCCCTACCTTCAAGCCTTCAGAGCCTGCCTCCATTGCCCTCCAACCGGCTAGACAAGCACTTGTGAGCATCTGGCCTCTCCTCCCACTGGCTGTGACTGGGCATGTGGTGTGTGATAAATCTAGACCGAGCCCACTGTCAGTATATTCTGGCCCTTGAAATCGACTGTACTGTAAACAAGTCGGCAGCTCTCCAGTGGAAACCCTGAACTCCCTCCAAGTGTGCATTGTCAGCCAGTTGAGTAATAACTGCACAGCCGCACTACCAGCCTCTGCCCAGAATAGTTGCGATTGATATGTTAACCGTGTCCGCCTGCTGTGGGAGTGACTGACCTGAACTCTGGCTTTGCTAAGCAGCGCTGGCGGTGCCTTGTCGAACGCCCTGTCGGTACCTCGCCCTGCCGGCCTCTGAAACTGACCAGCTCCAAAGTCGCCCGCGCCATCCGTCTCTCAGCCAGAAATCAGTGGGTGCCTGGGTTTTCCTCCAGGGGCTGGTGCGACGCCGGGAGGAGGAGGTTTGGCTCCTGGGGAGAGAGGAACTTTACATGTCGCTTGCAACGGTGGGAGTGGAATGGTACTTTCTATACATGCAGTGTCGGTGCAATGAAAGGGACGTGGCCTTCGCATCTTACCTCCATCCCCACCTGCGGACAGTTCCAAGGGGGGCTGGAATGTCTGGGGGGGTCACTTTGTCCAGGGAGAGCTGCACTTGGTATCCTGCCAGGTAGGAAGAGAACGTCAGTGTGGAAAAATGGACCGAGGCGTTAGGGTCGCCTCTTCCTGCTTACGGGAGGAGCCCTTCTCCCGGCAAGGGGGCTGAATGTGCTCTTGGTTAGCTGAGCTAAGTATTTAATTATAGACTGTCAGCTCGTTGGGGCAGAGTGTGTCTCGGACTGTTTCTGCAGCAAGCGGGGTGGTGGGGCGGGGTGAGTTCTGTGCACCAAAGGCACTGCTGTAATGTGGAGGGTAAATAGATGAGAGTTCAAAAAACCTTCAGCCATGGACTGCCAGGAGGCTGTTTGAAAAGACGTGTGTGTGTGTGTGTGTGTGTGTGTGTTGGGAAGGTGTCACGACTAAGGTCTTAGGGCAGCCCCTGGCTCAAACCTCCCCCCACTCTGTTGGTACGGTGCTCAAGCACAGCCACTCACCTGGAGGTCAAAACTTCACCCAGTGGGCGTCTGGGAGCCCCACTGTGCTGTAAAAACAAGTATTTTGTCCATGCCAGCTAGTATTAGAGGTACAGCTCTTCTTACAGAGTCTCTGTTGTCATCAACCGGTCAGAGCTGTGTGGGTGTGGGAGAACCCATAGTAGGTGGTGTGCTTCTCAGGCCTTTTGTAGAGTTGTGGGGTGGTAATTAGCATAACTGCTAAGTGGTATTGGCATCAGTGGGGCTCAAAGCACTTAACAAAGCAGAAGCCTGTCTTATCTCCCATTTCACAGATGGGGAAACTGAGGCATGGGACAGGCACATGACTTTCCCAGCTGCAGAGTCAGGAATAGAGCCCCAGTTCCAGTCACGCAGTCTGCAGTGAGAGTCAGGTGTCTGAGTCAGTGTTTCAGGTGAGAACTCAAGACTTACTACTGCCAGCTTTTAATCGCACTGAGTTGTACATGCTCCTCAGATTGCAGACAGCTCCCACTCGGTTGGGGACAAAGTAAAGGTACAGCTTAATCTGAGTTAATGGTAGGGATGTTAAATATCGGTTAATTGAATAGTCGAGGAAGCTCATGAATTTTTATTGGTTAGTTGACTAGTCTATAGTCCCTGGGGGCGGGGCCAGCAGCCACTGTATTAGAGGCAGCAGTGCAGAGTGTCAGCTCTGCCTTGTGGACCAGCTCTGCCTTTAAAAAACCAGCTCCCCTTGTGGACCAGCTGACTGTTGTCTAGTGCTGCTGCCTCTGATAAAGAGGCAGTAGCATGGATTGGCAGCAGGGTCTGAGCTCCTGGACCTGGCGCGAGCCGGAACTGATCCGGGCTGCCTGCCCACCTGGCTTCTAATACACTTTAAATGCAGAACTGCAGCAGGGGGAGGTTCTGGACACTGCGCAAGCAGAACTGAGCCGGGCTGCTGGACAACCTGCTAAAAAATTTATTGGCAAAAGCCGGGGGGGGGGGGGGAATGCATGCAGTCTATAGCATTAACCGATAAGCTTTTACTTATTGGTAAATCGGTTAATCGACTGCTCTGTTACATCCCTAGTTAATGGGACGGAGTGCCCTTCCAAGTGGAAACGGTGTGGTAGCCAAACATCTGCTTTCAGCTCACCAGTGCTGGTGATTAGAACTCATGCTAAGGAGGTGCTGTCTGGGGAGGGGTGAAACTCCTGGCTTTTAAGAATTCTGATGCATTTTAGTCCTTCATTTTTAGCACCTCTTATAATGGCAGAAGGAAAAAAAATCAGAGAAAATCCCTACCTAGCTGGAATGTCTTCTCTTCGCTATTGTCACTTAGCAAGATACATATGTATGAGCTCTCCAGGGTGTAAGTAGAACTGGGCTTGTGCGCACCCAGGAGACCTCTCTTGTGTACTCTTAGCTTCATCTCTAGGGGATCTCCAGATCACACCTTGCAGGACTCCATCTGATGCATTGGCTCCCATCTCTCTGGTCTCAATATGTTTGCTTCCCACCCTTGGGGAAAAAAGTGGGAGATGAGAGGGAATTAGAAACCAACCCTTTCTGTAGAGTAAATAAGAAGGGTTGTGTGTGTGTGTCATGGCTGCTTTGGCCAATGATCTTGCTACTCACTTAGTGCTGCAAACCTTGGGCCCCTGTTTAGCTACTGGCATATCATGGTAGGGAGTGACTCTCCTGGCCGGGGGGGCTGTTATCCTACTCGAATAACTTTGGGTGTCACTTCTCTCGAACGGGGCTGCTCTGTGTCCATCAAAACCAATTCTATGGGTGCGTCCCCATGAGCTCTCTTGGCTAATACATGGATGCAGGATTCCTCCTGGCTGAGGCCCAGGCTTTACAGCTGAAAGGGCTAGGAAGGGGGCTGTTCAGGCTTCCAGAAGGTCTCTTCCTGTCTCTGCCACTCCCTTTCCATTGGGCCTTGTGCAAGTCATTTGACTGCTTTGTGCTGCTGTGACATTGAGGCTAATGGCAATTGGGACAAATTACAACATGGCTTTACAAAAGGTAGATCGTGCCAAACCAACCTGATCTCCTTTTTTGAGAAAGTAACAGATTTTTTTTTTTTTAGATAAAGGAAATGCAGTGGATCTAATCTACCTCAACTTTAGTAAGGCATTTGATACAGAACCACATGAGGAATTATTGGTTAAATTGGAAAATATAGGGATTAATATGAAAGTTGAGAGGTGGATAAGCAACTAGTTAAAGGGGAGATTACAGCGGGTCATATTGAAAGGTAAACTGTCAGGTTGGAGGAAGGTTGCTAGCAGAGTTCCTCAGGGATCAGTTTTGGGGCCAATTTTATTTAATCTTTTTATCACTGACCTTGGCACCAAAAATGGAAGTGTCCTGATAAAATTTGCGGATGACACAAAGTTGGGAGGTATTGCCAATTCAGAAAAGGATCGGGATATCATACAGGAAGATCTGGATGACCTTGTAAATTGGAGTGATAGCAATAGGATGAAATTTAATAGTGAGAAGTGTAAGGTTATACATTTAGGGATTAATAACAAGAATTTTAGTTATAAGCTGGGGATACATCAGTTGGAAGTAACGGAGGTGGAGAAGGACTTTGGAGTCCTGGTTGATTATAGGATGACTTTGAGCTGCCATTGTGACATGGCCGTGAAAAAGGGTCAGACTAGATGATCATAATGGTCCCTTCTGACTTTAAAGTCTATGACTGCTCTGTGCTGCTGTGTCCCTTCAGCCCCGTGTCTGTTTGGCTCATAAACTCTTTGGACCTGGGCCTGTCACTTTGTACCTCGCATAACACAGCCTCGCCTCTGGCTGCCGCCTGGAGGCGTAACCTAAACAACCGGTGCATGGTTTGATCTCTCAGGGGGAGAGCTTTGATTTTTGTCCAAGTGTAGGACGCCTTGACTCCATGTCATGGGCACGCCCTAGAGGCTTGTGGCATGAAGCCGAGAGCTCTGTGCTTGGACCCAGCATGCACGCAGCTTGGGGAAGTTGTGCTGTCCAAAGCAGATGAAAAGGCACCTGGGGGGCTTTGTAGTTAGCTGCAGAGGGAAGCTGCAAAACAATCCCTTTTGGAATCTGAAAGGAGGGCCCAGCGTGGCTGTCTCTCTTGCAGACAGATGGCTGGCTCCCTGGGGGTGCCTGTTCCCCAAGGTGAGCAGAGGAGACAGCACCTGCCCCGCCACCCCGTGCATAGTTTCTGTGCGTTGTAGCATCCAGCCATACAAAGGAAACAGGACTTTGGCAATGCACCAGCACCGCCTTCCCGTGGTTTTGTTTCGTACATGTTGGGAGCGAATCGCCGCTAATCTGTCACAACTCTGCTCCCAGTGCCCCGCTGCCCATCAAAGGGGAATGGTGGGGAGTGGAGGAGGCTGGACTGGACATGAGCATCCTGGAGAGACACCCCTGGTCCGGATTCCCCACACAACATTTGGTGTTCAAGAAGCTTATTGCTTAAGATGGTTTTGTGGGGTGGGGAGTGAAGACCCCCCTGCCTTTCTGTATGGGGAAGAGGAGAGGCTGGCTCTCAACTTCGGGTGCCCAAACGAATGGAATTTAGGCTTGGAAAAATGCCCCAGGGTCCGTTAGCCTGTGGAGGCCTAATGTTGCACTTGCCGTGTGCCTGCGCGCAGCAGACGGGGCTGGCTCATCTGCCTGGGTCTGGGGTTGGAGTCTGGAGAAGACCTGTCCCAACAAAGACCTGAGCCTGGACCTTCTAACCAGGCGTTTGTGAGTTGGTTCCTCTGAGACCTTCTGGAACTCTGATCCCGTAACTAACTCACTGCAGCCCCCGGACTTAGGCTGCTCCTGCTGGAGGGCACGTGCTGCGCCGGATACCTTGCCAGCTGCACGCAGGTAGTCCCTTAGAACAGTCCTGTTGGCTCAAGTGGAACCGTGCGGATTGGTACCAGCCGAGCGGCTGGCCTGCTTTCTTCTCACTCATGGGCCCTTCGCCCTGCTGCTGCCGCCAGGATCCAGCATTTAGGGTGGAGATTTGCATCTGGGACACCCAATTTCCATTTGCTATAACGGGCATTGGGAGACCACGTCCCTTGGGCAGGGACTTCAGAGCTGCTGTATATATTTTATTTTTGTTTACTTTTAAAAATCGTGCAGCTCACCATGGACTAGGGCCCAGGAAAACCATTTGGGGCATGTCCGTAGCCATTCAGCCCGGCATCGCGCAGGCCGATGGTGAGAAAAGAAGCAGCATGATGCCCTAGAGCAGGGGTCTCCAAACTACGGCCCGGGGGCCGGATGCGGCCCGCGAGGCCCTCTCATGCGGCCCGTGGAGACCTTTTTGGATTCAAAGGCAGAAGAAGTGAGATTGTTTCAAAACCCATTTGAAGCAGATGTGGCCAGTTGCCCAGACGAACTGCATCTGGAAGTCATTGAGTTGCAAGCAAATGACCTCCTTAGGGACAAGTTCAAAATAGGACTGGTGGGTTTTTACCAGTTTTTGCCCAAGGAAGACTTTCCTAATGTCAAAACTTTTGCATCAAGGTACCTTTCAATCTTTGGAACAACATACCTGTGTGAACAAACATTTTCAAGAATGAAATACGTGAAGAACAATTTGAGAACAAACTTGTCCAATGATAATCTCAGGTCACTGTTGATGTTAGGGACAACAAATCTAAAGCCAGAAATGTCTGCTATTTTGGCATCCAGGAAACAATTTCACCATTCACACTAATACAGGTGTTCATGTGTAGTGTATCAATGTGTTATTAAATAATAACTGAATACAATAATATTAAATAAATAATTAAAAACAACATCCATGTTTTGATTGTTTTTTATTTGGACCTCAAGTGTGTAGTCGGCCCCCGCACTGCTGTTTGATAGTTAATGCGGCCCTCGGGCTGAAAAGTTTGGAGACCCTCTAGGGCCTAGAGCATTTATGCAGGCCTTATTTCCCCACCGCCCGTTGGCCTTTAGTGAGGCATGAGCCCCTGGCACATCTCCCCGGCACCCGTCCTGGTGCCTGCAGCAGGCCTGTGCCTGCGAGCTGAGCCCTTTCGATGGACAGCGCCAATAGCATTCTAGGGGCGCCAGCCTTGCCCAGCCAGCGGGGCACTGTGCAGCCTGATCAGGCTCTTCCTTTCAACTTCCCATGTGGCGCGATGCCAGGCTGGAGTAGCGGATTATGTGGGGTTGCTTCTGTTGCTGCTAGAGCTAGATGAGTGGCCTGCGGGAGACCCTCGCAATTTGTGGAATTGCTATTTGTAGTTTACTGATTTGCGGGTATCTCCCAGCCTGGCAAGCTCGCCACGGGGGCCGGGAACCGCGGCTCCCAGTATTCGCAAATTTTGCCATTCACAGTGCTGCCAGGAATGCATCCATTGCACATGGCAAGGGTTTCCTGTAGGCAAGAAGCCTCTTTGGGGAGAATTGGAGGGAGGTGATGCACCGAACATTTGCTCTTATGAAACTTTTCCTCTCAGCATTAAGTAGGAATAAAACTCTGAGATCTCCCAAGACTCATGGCGGGGGAAGGGGGGAAGAAGGTAGGCGGGAACCCCCCCCCCATTGTACTTCCACTGAAGTAAATTTGTGCGCTGACCTCAGTACGAGTTGGGTTGTCTTATAGGGTCTGGTTAGTCTGTTCCTTTTTAGCTTTCTCAGACAAGGCCCCAAGAAGCAAGTGCAGGGTGTGAGTAGTGGTGCTTGGGGACAAGGCCTGCTGCCTTTCTTCTAGTTGCCAGTGATCACCAGTGTGGACGTATCTTGCAGCCCTCTGCAGACTTTGGAGGAGTGACGTGAATGTCTTGCCTTGGCCAACCCCCATGCTCTTGGGTTAGTGCAGCATGAGAAGATCTACCCTGCCTGGTGGGTGTTGAAACCCGATGTGCTTGAACTCTGACCCGGTATTTTGGTCTGAGACACCTCTGGGCCAGACCAGTTGTGAGCATTGCATCTCCTGGGCACTTTGGCTCCTGCTGGGATTTTTGGCCTGTGTGGCTTGCAGTGAAGGGAGGATCAGCTGTGAAACCAGAAACAAATGTTGAGAAACCTAACATGCAGCAGCCCTTGATCAGGTCTTGCAGTAGGCTTGTGTGCGTGTAGAGGCGTTTCTCTCTGTCCCTGTTCATCTCCTGGTTCACGTTCAGCCTCCCTTTAGGGCGCTTGCTGAGTGGTCAGTCCTCGCCCTTGCCCAGTGAAGCTAGTCAAGATAGGAAGAGCCATGATGGATTTGCAGTGTCTGGAAAGGGTGGTGCACGCTGACCGCAGCACTGAGGGGTTTGGTTTTAAAGCTTTATTACTAAGGTAGTACCTGAAATGGTTGGGATGTATGTGTTATGTTGATGATACACTTACGGGAAAAGGTCTCCTTACCAGCTGCAGTGCTTTGTACCTTTATAGTAGCAGAAGTTACTAATTGCTTCTCTGAATGCGCTAAATTCCCCATCTGGTTTTTAAATTAGAGACAGTGATTTATTTTCTGCAGAAAGGGGATTGCTGCTTTGAGATTAGGGTAAGCACCATGGAACATTAGGGTTCACTATGAAAGGGTTTGGCTTGTGATCCTAGAGTTCTTCTTTCCCTCAAATGAATAACACAGAAGAAAATGTGAAAAACACATTTCGGGGAAGATTTTTAAGTTCTTCATATTCTGCTTTACACCTCTTTGACGTAGTAAAACTCCAGCTTATAAAAACTTGCATTTTGGCGCTTTTTTCCCCCTGATCATCACAGTATGTTTACTCTGCATAAGTGCATTGGAACTGACTGTGATTCTGCTAAGTTACCCATTAAAAAAATCTGGGGTCTGCTGTGAAATTGTCTTGCCTTTTAGGATGATTTCTTGGTGCAGATGTCATGTTGGTTTGCTGATAGTGTGTGTGCCGAAATCCTGCTGAATTCCTTTATCTACTGAACTTCCTTTGAATCCTCCGTTCTCGGTTCTATCTGCAGAAGCCCAGTCCAACAAAATCCAGCCGAGACTCTCTGTAGTTTGGGAATACAGGCAGTCCCCGACTTACGCAGATCCGACTTGTATCGGATCCGCACTTACGAACGGGGCTTTTCTCGCCCCGGAGCTCACGGGCGGCAAGTTGCCACCCGTGTCCTCCGGGGCGAGAAAAGGTTCTCCTGGTCTCCCTGGTCTGCTGGGGGGGGGAGGGTCCAGCAAAGCCGCTGGACACCCCCCCCAGCAGACCAGGGGGACAGGAGCAAAGCCGCCCAGGCGGCGGGGGTCCCGCCGCCTGGGCGGCTTTGCTCCCTGGCAAACGAGCAAAGCCGCCCAGGCGGCAGCTTTGCTCGGGTGTCCCTGGTCTGCTGGGGGGGTCCAGTGGCTTTGCTGGACCCCCCCAGCAGACCAGGGAGACAGGAGCAAAGCCACATGGGTGGCGGGGTCCCTCGGCATGTGCGGCTTTGCTCGGGTCTCCCTGGTCTGCTGGGGGGGGAGGGTGCGCAGCTAGTGCGCCCCCCCCAGCAGACCAGGCTTTTGTTGCAGGACGCCTCGGGTAGAGCAGCTGGGGTGCTGCTGGGTTGGTCCTGTGGGAACCTACCGGGCAGTGCCCCAGATGTTCTGTCCCAGGCTCCAGATTCAGCAGGTGTTGAAACTGATTAGGCTGATTCCAGAAAGCTGGGGGCAGAGCAACTCTGCCTCCGGCTTCCTGTAGTCAGCCCCTGGTCAGTTTCAGTGGCAGCAGCTGAATCTGGAGCCAGTTCCGACTTACATACAAATTCAACTTAAGAACAAACCTATAGTCCCTATCTTGTACGTAACCTGGGGACTGCCTGTAGTTTGTCAGTACAGCTGTGCCAATCAGTCTACCTGAGTGGGCATGGCTTGTACTGGCAAGTACAGCTTAATTTCTTTGCACTGCCATAGTGACCACAAGCCTAATTAAGAATCTGGACCCTGTTCTGCAAGGAGCTGTACAGTCAGAACAGAGCGATGGTCCCTGCCTCAAGCAGCTTCCAATCCAAGTAGCAGTTCAGCGGGTGAAATAAGCAGCATGGTCACATGTCCTTGTCCACTGGTAAAACAGCTAAGCTAGGAGTTCAGCTGGTAGAGGTGTCCTTACAAGTCCTCTTAACTGACCTGGCCATACCCACAAATGTTTCTAGCACAGCCCCCTGCGAGGCAACCTCCAAAAGATTTCAAAATAATTTTGGAAACAATAGACTTGGTACTTGCGGGCTTCCCCTCTGAGAAGCGGGGTGGAATAACAATGGTGCAGTGTTGCTGGCCCCAAGGAGTCCAAACCCAGTGAGTTACAACAATAATAAACATTTGGAGGCTTTTATCTGCCTTCCAACTCTGGAACTGCTAGAGGTCACGTTTTCCAGCTTTCCTCTGCAAGCCTGAGGGCTAGAAACATAGTTAAATGACAGGCGCTGAGATGTTCATGTGGTATGCAAGAACCCAGGGTTTTGAGAGAGACCCCCAGGAACGTAAGACTCGTATTGGTGGTTTGCAGCCTTGGGAGGGGATGGCAGTGGTGGTGGTTCCGTTTTGATATTTATTTAAGCAAACTTAAAATGTTCCCCTCCCGCAATGACAAGCGTCCTACTGTAGTTTAGTTTCTAGGCGTAGAACTCTCCTGTGCTCCAACACTTCTCTCTCTTGAGTGCGCCACTGACAACAATTGTAAAAAGTGACATGTGTTGCCATCTGTTGGTACTTCATGCATACACAGGTCCCGTATAATTCTGGCTGCTAGAGCACTTCAGCTCTGACCCACAGGCACTGGTGTCTGCCCCAACAGGCTCTCGCTGAGTTGTACCAGTGGAGGGGATCCTAGTCTAGATGCAGCTACACTGGTAAAAGGTACCATTTTATACTGGTGTAATCACATCTACACTATGGGATGTGAAGTCATTGCACTCCTCATTGGTATACTTATGGCAACACAAAAAAACATGTGTAGACCAGACTTTATGCTCCTACTGTGTTTAACTGGTAACCAATTAAATGTGATTTTACATCCCTACTGGGGATACATCAACTTGAGAGATGCAGAACTCCAGGTGGGATGGGGGAGATGACTCCCACAACCCGACTTCTGCTTGCTTGTCAGGATGAAAGGGTAGAAACTTGCACTGCTTACAAAGGCAGGTATTTGGTGTGTAGCGTTTTTACTCTAAGCATACACGACTATAAATGGACTCCGTTGACTTCAGTGGGACTTAAGCACGTATTTAATTGCTTTGGTTGATTAGAGATGGAATGTAAGACGTGCACCTGTAAGACGTGCACCTAACACTGATCCTCTCTCATTGCCATTAACTTACCAGCTCTGGTTGAGTTGACACAATTTACCTTTCATTCGTGCTTATCAAACTTGCCCTCAGCTCTCCATGTAGGCTTCCCGTAGAGCAGGGAATCAAGGTCTCAATCCTCCAAGGCGTGCTGGGCCCACAGCATCTAAAAGCTCCCCGTAACCTGCTCTGAGGCCAGCCCCTCTTTGGGAGCATCAGCGTTTCCCTTCCATGGTAGCTGGGAGTTAAGCTGCTGTATAAACCCCCATGGTGCGGCCGCTCTTTGGGCGACGGCTCAGCTGGAGGGAGGCTGTGTGGGGCCGTCGGACAGACCCTGCTAGTACATGGTGCTGCTGTGTTGATTTTTGTTAAGCTTGAGAAATGCTGACTGAGTCCCTGGCACTCCCAGCCATTCAGACCAAAGGTCCATCTAGCCCAGTGTCCTGTCTGCCCACAGTGGCCAATGCCAGATGCCCCAGAGGGAGGGGACACAACAGGTAATCCTCACGTGACCCCTCCCGTCACCAACCTCCCTTGGAATATCTTCCATCCTGCCGTGGGACTGTCTGGGGTGAACTGTGTTTGTGATGTTTGAGGGGGAGGGGCATTGATTGGCTTTTGGTGGCTACATGGCATCGACAGACTCATTGAAGATGGACAGGGTGGTACAGAGCAATTGCCTGGGGGGAAAGGGGTCTCTCTCACCGATGAAATGCCTCTTCCTTTTCTTTCTGGGGGGCAGGATAAATCGCATGCCTGCCCATCCTCCCCAGCTTGGTTTCCTGTATGACCTCATTGTGACTGAACGTGGCTCCTTGGAATGAAGTGAGTGAATTACTTAGGCTTTTCTCTGTCTCCACCTATTCTCCAGCCTGCCCGGATTGATCAGGGCCTCCGTTTGGCATGCCAGGCATGCGGTTGGAGAGCTCCCTCGCGCTCTCTCCTGCATACTTCCCCTTTCTCTCCCACCACAGGGGTTAGTTTCCCTGCATTCCTGATGGGAACGGGATAGCGAGTGGCTGCCTCCAGTGTGACCGCGATTGGTCACGGTTCAGCCTGGCTTGCTGCTTTGTACCAGGATGCAGAATGTGCCTGGGGAGACAGAGCTCTGAAACGCTGTTCTTGCCGGAGAGAAACCCGCCCTGTTCCGGGGAGCCCAGCACTTCAGGGGCTGGCCATCTGTGTGTAGACAAGAAAACAGTGCCCAAGAGCTAGTGAGAGAGAAGGCTGTGGAGGTCTTTCAGGAGCAAACAGGATTCCTTACCCTGGTCCCCAGGAAAGGTGTTTACTGGGCCGTGTGTTTTTAGCCTTTGTTTGCTTATCGCTGCTCATTATACACCTGACTCAGCTGTATTTTGAGGGATGGAAGGGTACCAAGCCAGTTTTGGAAGTGCTCAGATCAGATCTCTCTGGCCGCCTTTAAACGTGTAGGGGCTGACAGCGTAGAAGCAAGGTGTAGGGGAGTGTGTCTGACCCAGAAGGGGGTTCTGGGCTATTGTAGGGGGCTGTGAGAGGCGATGGTATTGCCACCTTTCTGCGCTGCTGCTGGAGGTGCTGGGTAGGCACCCAGCACAGAAAGCAGCATCACCCCGCAGCAGTAGAGAAATAAGAATGGCATGCAACGCGTGCTCTAATGTTTTGTCTGTGTGGAATAAATGTTATGGCCACCAAGATGTGCGTAAGTGCACACCACCAGTAGAAACACCTGCTGCTGGCAGCGGGCACTCTGCTAATTATCTGGGTGGCACCTGGAACTTTCCTGAGCTGCCTCCCGAGTGCTCAGCCTACAGGGAGCACTGAACTGGCATGGTGTGGTGCTATGGTAAACGCCATCCCCACCAGAACTTGAATTCTTCACGCTTTCAGAAAGCGTGGGTGCCACTGAGTGGAGGGATAACGATTACCCGCCTCTTTCAGTGCTCCTATCAGCACAGTACAGTGTTTGGGGGAGGATCGCCAAAGCCTGAAATATTTCAGGGGGGGCCTAGCAGGAAAAGCTGGAGAACCCCTGCTGTAGAGAGAGTTTCGCTCTAGGTGAGCTGTACCAAGGCTATTAACCTTCTCTGGAACCATCCTTATCACTTGACCAGGTCCCAGCCCAGCTGCTTGCGGAACATGGCTTGGGAATGGCACGCTTAGACGGAGTAGAGGAGCAGGCGTCTTGGTGGGGAGTTTTGCCGGGCACAGGGTTGGTTCCAAATACCCTGGCAGCATGGAGAGGCTCCAAAGGGGAGAGCATGGGTGGCCAATTGTGCCGAGTCTTCTCTCCTTTTTGGCAAAGCAAGTCCAGGCCTAGCTCTCGGTGTCTGCGGGACTCGCTCAGGAGAGTCTCCACTAGCCAGATTGTTAGCGAAGACACAGGGATAATTGCTTGCTGCTTAGTGGCTGTGTGGGGTGTGTTTTTCCTACCAACCCAGTGACCCTGCTGTGGGAGTGCAGCAGGAGGTCTGGGCTTGATTCCTGCTCCCTAGTGGCTTCATGACTGAAGTGGGGATGCTGCAGCCGTGCCTTTCCGTGCTGCCATCCTGTCAGAGCACCTGTGCTAATCCAGACTGAGCCTCGGGTGGCCGACTCTCCAAGAGAAAGGATGGATGAGAGGTGCACTTGGCATGAGCACTTCGGTGCAGCTGTTTTAGCCTTCATGTGAAGGCTTTTCTGTTGCACTCCTCCCTGTGGCCAGTGAGCCGCTCAGAGGTGCTGATAAACCTGTTCTCCTACCCCCAGGAGGTAAGGTAAGGAAAGGTTTCTACATCCTTTAGAGACGCAGCACTTAAGGCTGGCCAGTACTGAACGCTTAGCTACAGGGGGGAGGAAAACTCTGCCCTCCTCAATTCAGTGGGTGAATACTTCCTTAGCCCGACCTACTGCCACGTGGGGAGGTGGCATTTCTGTGGTCATAGGAGAGCCACTTGTCTCAAAACTGAGAGAGAACCATTGTCGGCTCCTCTCCTCTGACTGCTCTGAGCCTGGGTCTCCAAGCACTCGGGCTAATAGGGGAATAATAAGTGTTCCTCACGTACAAGACAGAAAATGCTCTGTGGCAGAGCTGCCTCCCCTGTTCCGCCTTCTTGGCGTCAGTGCTCAGTCGCCGTGGCCCCAGGGTAGAGTTATAAAGGGTGCAGGGCGTGGAAGCGTGATTAGGAACAACCTGTGGCTGGCTTCCAAGTGCTGCCTGTTCCCGGTGAGTATAACTCGTCTTCTGGTGCATCCTGGCGGGTGTGAGCATGGGTGAGAAGATGATTTGCGCAACCATTGCTAATTTATGCCTCGCAGCCGCAGATCTGGGCCAGGTGCCCCTGCTCTTCTGGTTCCTTTTCTGTTAGCTGCTGATTGCACGTTGGCAGGCGCGAGGCCCCATTTGCACACCGTGTCAGGAGGGGAGGGTGTGCCAGAATTGCTGCGGAGTCCTTGGAGCAAGGTGTCTATTCACCTGGCATGGGCATAAGGAAGATTCTCTCTTTTTCTCCCCCCCCCCCCCCTTCTGCCCCTCCTCCACTGTTTGCTTTCTTGGGTCTTTGTCCCAGTTTCTGAGACTTTTCTCTTCACCAGACCAGTTTTGGGAGCTCAATATTTGTTGGAACTTCTGTGGATTCGTTTTTCTCCCACTGTGGGGTCATTTAGAAAGAACAGTGCTCCGTAGACATTCTCTCCCTTCCTAGTCTGCTACCCCATCCCCAGGGTGCTACAGACTCTTAAGGGGCCCTGCTCCCCAGGGGTCTGGTGTAATGTTCTCTCCGATGCATCAGGAGTCCTCAACCTCTCTTCAGGCCTTTGATGCTGATGCAGGAGTCTGCCTGGTTGTGAATATCCCTGCAGGTAATAAACCATCTTGTTAGTCTTTAAAGTGCTACATTGTCCTGCATTTTGCTTCAACTACCCCAGACTAACACGGCTACATTTCTATCACGGTAGGAAGAGAGTCTGTCTCAATCAATGCCCTAACCCCTCCCCTCTCTCCATTCACAAACATCAATACGGGCCCATTCATTGGTCCTGACTAGTAACTTCATGAATCAAAAAAGAGGACTATGTAGCACTTTAAAGACTAACAAGATGGTTTATTAGGTGATGAGCTTTCATGGGCCAGACCCACTTCCTCAGATCAAATGTTAGTCTTTAAAGTGCTACATAGTCCTGTTTTCGTTTCAGCTAGACCAGACTAACACGGCTACATTTCTATCACTATTCATGAATCAAGTGCCATTTGTGGGTTGAAAGCTCTCAAAACTGTTTCAGGGCACCCCTGTCACCCCTGCAGGGGCTCGCCACTATCAGACTGAGGTAGCACATTGGGGCCAAAGCGGAATGGGAGTATGGCACTGGGGCCGTGTCAGTGTTGTCAGAGCAGCCACTGCACTTGGAGTTCCCTGCTCTGAGTGTGTGTTTGATCTCACTATCTTAATGCTGCCTTAATGCTAGGATTGTATGTGTGCTTTTTTAGGCCTTGAGGGAGAACTGAACCCTATAATTTCGAAGTAATAGGCTCGTAAACCTTAAAGGCTCATCTGCCTTTCCTAGCACAGCTGGTAAATTCCTCAGCAGCTATGCACTTTGCCGGCAAATACAGTGAGTGTGTCCTAGAATGTGTGATGCTGCCGGCATAGTCCCTTACTTTCAGACATGCCTGATTTGTATGAGAGAGCTAGATTATTTCAAACTTTGCACATCATACAATGCCTATTTGTGTGACAAGTGTAACCTATTTGTGTGCATTACCATAGCTACTACGAGTCCCAGTCCTGGCTTAGAACTCTGGTGTGCTAGGCATTGTACAAACCACAAAAAAGTCACTATAATTTGAACTGGAAACCATGAATTTGTCCTCCCAAAATTCAAACTAAAAAGATTTTACTCAAATGACACCCCCCCCCCCCTCCAGCTCCTCCCCAACCTCTAATGGGTCAAAGCTAGGGATGTTAAATTTAGATTAACTAATTGAATAGTCGATAGAATTTCCATCGACTATTCAATTAGTCTATAAGGGCGCCCCTGCTTTTGAACTGTAGCAAGGGCTCTACGGTCTCTTGCTACAGTGCAGAAGCGGAAGGCCCACAGAGAGCATGGGGCTTCCTTTCCACGCACACAAGCTTGCCCTGCGCTCCCTGCGGCACTTCAGCCTTCTAAATGTACAAGAGGCCCACTGGGGATCTGCACATTCCAAAAGGAAGCCCCGCAGGGAGTTGGGGACCCGTCTGGCGTCTCCCGGCCAGAGCTCTTGTACATTTCAAAAGCAGAAGCAGCGAGAGCAGAGACAGCTCCTGTCTCTGCTCCATTTCCACTGTGCCTCTACCTCCCCTGCCCCCCGCAGAGATGGTGTTGGGGGGAACCACCTTTTAAGCCCGTTCTCCCCCACCCACTCCCCAGCACTAGCTCCTGCTCCCCCCCCCCCCTTGCTTCCTCTCTCTGAAAGAGGCAGAAGGGGTGGGGGGGAGCAACGAATTGCATCACTAGTCAACTAGTCTTACACCCCTAGTCAAAGGCCAGGCTGAAGAAACTGTCATCCCAAAGTTAAACTGGACAGTAGCCATTCTGAACCCATTTTCACTCGGACTCAGCCTCCCTTCCAGTCCTGTAGTGCCCATGTGGCTGCTATCACCCCCCTCTTTAGCAAACAGACTTGAGGAACAGAGGGCTACAGGAGCCAAGAGGCATTGGAAAGTCTGTGCCCCCTGTCCTCTGCTCTAACCATCGACCTTTGCTAAAGGAGAAGTCCCCAATGGAATGCAAATGCAGTCTTTGTGATGTGCCAGCCACAGTCACGTGGATGGGCAGCCCTGGTTGCAGTCCATGTCAAAAGGAGGAAGCGGCATCTCTGTGGGATGGACAGGAAGAAACAGTCTATGGGCGAGTAGCAGTGTCTGTAGATCCCAGGGTCTGACAGCACAGTTGTACTCATGGCTGGGAACAGAACCAGCGCTCCTGTTCTCTGGTCTAGTGAAGCAAACTTTGCTTCTCATATGAGCATGTGGCTCTGAGCATCTGCCTTTGAAGTCTCTCTCTCTCCATTGAATTCTTTGAATGTCAGCTGCTGTGATCTGCTGTTAATGAGGGAGAGAAGGGAAAAGAAATGTTTGAGATCATCACTTGACAGGGGTTTGCCAAGCTATGCTACAACTCAGTTGCAAGGTGTTGGTCTAGGTGCAGGACTAGCTGGGTGGTGGTCTCTGGCCTGTTTTATCGGAAATCAGATGAGATGGGTTTAATAATTGGTTGCGTCTGTGTATGAGACACCGATTTCTGTTCCATTTGCCAAGTGGCCAGTGGCTTTGACCGACTTGCATGCATATATTGTTTTATTATTGGTTCTGTTGCTGTAAATTGTAGGACTCGTGCCGGTTAGCCAGAGAGGAATCTTGTCTTATGACACTAGAAACTCTACAAAGGACGTTGACATGGCTATACATTGTATATTGCCCGAGATTTAACCTTTTGTGATCCTGAGCAGTTCTGTTCATTTCATAGAAGATTAAGGCGGGGGGAGATCTCAGGTGGTCTCAGGATTTGTCTCTGAAGCTCTTGGTTTAGGGTTCTCTGGTGTCATACTTGCTAATCTGCCTCCCCTGGCAGGGCAGCTGTGTTGCAGCCAGCTGTGCCATGCAGTGCCCAGTGAAGTGTGTTTGCACTGGCAGTGGAGTGGAGGGCTTGTGGGGATGGTAGCTCTCTTTGCACAGTCTGAAAGATGGAGCTTAATTTGCAATAGTCTGGTCCAATAAAGATCAATGTGTTAGAAACTAAGGTGCATGCGATGGCTCCCGCGTCTGCCTTGGACTAGGGCAGGTGCTTAATTTCAAGGGCATGTTTGAGTTACATTAATTTGGTCAGATGAAAGCATGTGCTAAAAAGCTTTTAACAGTGATGGGACTCCCGTTGTGCTTCAGGTGAAACAAATGCTTACTGAATCAAGGCCTGATATCAAAATGGGTGTGGCCTGACTGTTTAAAAAAACCCTCTCTCTCCCAATCAGTCATTTCTATGTAGGAACCAAACTTAAAGCCCCCAGGTTTGAAAGATTTGGTGCTGGTGTTCAAAGCCTTGAAATCTATGGCAGGCTGTCCAGCCATCTTCTCTTGGTGGAAGGAAACAAAAGGAAGTTTTTCTTAGCGCACAGTCAGCCTGTGGAACTCCTTGCCAGAGGATGCAGTGAAGGCTAGGACTCATAGACTCATAGACTCATAGACTTTAAGGTCAGAAGGGACCATTATGATCATCTAGTCTGACCCCCTGCACAGTGCAGGCCACAGAATCTCGCCCACCCCTCTTAGAATAATCCTCTCACCTATGTCTCAGATATTGAAGCCTTCAAATACTTTGAAGGCCCCAACATGCAGAGAGTCCTTCAGCTGTGATCTGTGCCCAATGCTACAGAGGAAGGCGAAAAACCTCCAGGGCCTCTGCCAATCTACCCTGGAGGAAAATTCCTTCCTGACCCCAAATATGGCGATCAGCTAAACCCTGAGCATGGGGGCAAGACTCACCAGCCAGACACCCAGAAAGTTCCCTATAGCAACTCCTATCATCCCTCCATTGACCTATTTCCAACTGGTAATGAATGGTCAATTAGTTACCAAGATCATGTTATTTCATCCAACCATCCCCTTATCATAGGACTTTAACAGGGTTCAAAAAAGAGCTAGATAGATTCATGGAGGTTAGGTCCATCAATGGCTATTAGCCAGGATGGGTAGGAATCGTGTCCCTGGCCTCTGTTTCTCTGGAAATGGGTGACAGAGGAGGGGTCACGTGAGGATTACCTGTTGTTTCTCCTCTCTCTGGGGCATCTGGTATTGGCCACTGTTGGCAGACAGGATACTGGGCTAATGGACTGTTGGTCTGACCCAGTCTGGTGGTTCTTATGTTGTTATGAATGAACAAAAAGCGTTTGGGGGTTTCCCTGGTTGATTCTGAAAGCCAATGCAGTGAGTGAGGTAGGGTGGGTGTGTGTGTGTGTGTGTGTGTGTGGTAGTGTTTCACAAGTGTTGCTACCTGGCCCAAAACAAGGCTCTGAACCTTCAGTTTCTTGGGTTTGCTAACTGGTTTGTGTCGTGGTGGCCCATGGGAGCTTTCGCTGTGACCTGTACCCCAGTAGATGCTGCTCAACACAGACCAAGAAGGGAGCTGTGCTGCTAGGTGCTTTGCGGGATTGTGATCCAAGTTTGATGCGTTGTCTGTGACTGGTGCGCATGTATACCGGTGTTCTGATCAGGTGGTGTAGCTCAACCAAAGAGCCTGCCTCGTGCTTAGACAAACTACAGCCACTCCTCGACTTACAAACACACCGACTTACGACCATCCGTACTTATGACCAACCTCCCATTAACCCCATTATAATTTCGAGTTGAGAGCCATGTACGTCAAGTTTTTCAAACAGTGCGGGCAGCACGTTTAAGGATATTTCCGACTTACGACCAAATCGAGTTACAACTAGGTGTTTGGAACGTAACCCGTTCATAAGTCAGGGACTGCCTGTATTGCTTATCTCCTGCTGTGCCCTGTGGAGAACGAGTTTGGATTGGCCCTTTTTAGCATCAGCCAAGGCAAAGAGCTTGAAACCCTGCATGGAATTGGAGCCCACACGGCCAGGTTTTCAGACCTGATCAGCTCCCACTGAGCAGCTCAGGAGCTGCAGGGTGCTATGGAGGATGTGGCCTGTGTAGATGTCTAAAGAGTCGAGGAGAACTGAGTTGCACTGAGTTGCACTAGAGGCAGGGCCTGTGCTATGTGGCACTTGACTCACTGCTCTGGGGCAAGAATTTTCACAGACGCCTCCTCCCGGCAGTTTCCCATGTCCAGCCTTTGCTCGCAGAATGACTTCTCTATTTCTGCCAGTCAACTTGCTTCTCGGCTTCCTCATGGTTCTTGTTTCTTCTGAGGGTTTCAACTCTTATCTCCATCTTCAGACTCCTCATTCCACTTCCAGCTTGTTGCAGGGTACCTGGTGTGGCGTGATTCTGCTTACCTGTGTGTTTTGTTTGGAGGAGTCGGGCTGCACCTATTGGGAGCACGCTGTTGATGCCAGGCGACTAAGCTGAATTGCAACAGGGAAGGAGAGTCTGATGAGGAATCCTGTACTTCATTCTGTTAGTTCCTCTTCTGGCAATTCAAGCTTTTTTAAATGAGCAAATTGGATAAAAATACCCTCCTTTGTTCTATCTCACCAGCCGCTCCCAAAAACTTATCACTGCATGCATGGGAGTTCGCATTAGCGTGTTTTTAGATCTACCAAGAGCCTGCATTTAACACCCTATTCTAAGAAAAGAGTCTTTTATATCCATGAAGGAGAAAATATTTGTTTCTGCTTTATAAATCTGAACTGAGGCAGCAGTATCAAATGTCACTCTCCCTCCTCCTTGAGTCACTATTCCATTGCTGCTGTCGAGGTGGGAATTTACAATCTAAAACCAGCAGCTGTTGTTCCTGTGTGTTGGCTGTGGGCGTGGAGGCAGGGTGTCCAGGATTCATTGGGGGCAGGTTTCCCAGCCCTAAGCATAGGTCATCAATCCCCAAGTCCATCTCACGAAATTAGGCTCAGGAAATAATGAGGCTCGCTTGAAAAGGGTGAGATTTTTAAAAAGTTCTGATGTTGGGGTCATTCTAGTTTTTTTTAAACCCTTAGCAGGGTGCACTTGAGTCTCACTTTCAAACATTTCTCTGCAGCAGTGTTGTGTGAACTTTTAGCTTTTGGTGAAAATAAACCGTTCCCTGAACCAGACAAGAACTCTGTGCAAGTTTGAAAGCTGGTCTCTTTCCTCAGCAGAAGTTGGTCCAATAAAAGATGTTTCCTCACTCGCCATGTCTCATCGTCATCTGCTTTCCGGAGCTGGGCGTTTAGGTGGAACCTCAAATATCGCAAGGGTTAGCAACTCTGGGTGGAATTAAAGTGCTGGAACCTGGGCTGGTGTAAAACAAGGAGGTGCTATTGAAGTCTGTGAAGCTATGCTGATTTACACCAGAGTTCTAGAGTTCCGGGCCAGAACTGACCACCAGTTCATCTGGTCTGACCCCCCTCTGTAGCACCAGCCACCACCAGCACCCCTCTGTCAAGAAACTGGTGGAGGACAGGTAAAATCAGGAGTTAATGTGGTACAGATGTTTCCCCTCCTGGCTCAGATGAAGGCTGTGCATGAATTGTTAAATCGAGTAGCAGCTGCCGAGTGTTCCAGGCGTGTAATTTAAGGTTATGAGACTAAAGATCTGGAGTTTGCCAGAGACAATTGAAGGATGTACCCAACAGCAAGTCTACAACTTCAGATGCTGCAGCTTTGGTGGGCACACCACCTACGCTGACAGGAGGGATGGTACTCCACCTCCCTAAGAGGTGGCAGTTATGTCTTAGTGTTACCTACTTGGAGTTCAGTTGGTTTCACTGTGTTGGGAGAAGGGATTTTTCCTAGTAGAGACCTGGCAGCAATCCTCAAATCAGGAGATCCAGGCTAGTCTCCTTCCCACAAAGACAGGATCTCTCCCATTTCCATTGAAGATTAGCATTGCTAGGTTGGCCAATTCACATACCCCAACTGATTCTTTGGGGGCAGAGGAGAATGTAAATAAAAGGCAAACCTCTTAACACTTTCAGGTCTTCATAAACTGTGTTTGAAGCCTTTGGCTAGTAAAAAAAAAAAAAAAAAAAAACCCCGTTATAGCTTAGAGCAGCAGTTTTGTGATCTGGAGCATGTTCTAATGTTGGCTTCCACACTCTGCCCTTTTCATGAATCCCTGGCTTCAGTTTCCACGCTCCTCGGGTAAATACAGAATTCGTGGTTCACAAGGGCCTTGCAGTTCACGAAGGGCCTTCCTACCGTAGGGAACACTGGCACGACATCGATATGTGTTAGGCTGGGTGCAAACCCCTCCTGCAGACACACAGCACTAGTGCAAAGTGAAGTTAGCACTAGTGTAATGCACCAGGGGGTAAGCTACAATGTAACTCTAACAAGCACCAATGCAGTTAAACTGGTGCCGTGGAACCTCATTGTAGATGAAGCCTGCATCTTCATTGGAAAGTGACTTGGAGGTGACCGAATGCTTACTGGTATCTTCCTCGGTGCAGAAAATGAGTGTTTTTGTGTTTGCTTGAAAATTTTGTGGACTAAGGTAGAATGTCAAGAAGTCTAGCCTTTACACAATAAACTCTTGAGATGAAGTATGATGACCTGCTTATCACAGGTAGTTCTGTAAGAATGGTGCTGACAGTTGAAGCTTCTCTATCTAGGGAATTTAGGGCCTTTATCAACTTAACCTGAAGTTCAGTGAAAAACACTTTCTGTGACTAGCCGTATTACCTTGAGTTAGAATTTTTGTAACTGAAAACTGAAGTAAAAATGCAACTGTCTTCAAGTGAAATATTGATGAGAATGTATGCTCTGAGATGAAGTCAGAAGTCATTATGTTATTTCAGAAAATTAATTCCAACTAAAATGTTCACACTTTTGCTGTACATTGCCTACATTTTGAAGCTTATCTACATTCTTGCTTAACATGTATTATGTTTTTACCATTGCGTTTGCATCTTCCCATCCTTCAGGCCAGCTTTTAAGGGATTTTTAAGCAAGAGAAAAGATTAATAGAGAAGCAGCCTTGCAAAGGGTTCACATTGAGTGAAAAAGTTAAGAATTGCTTAAATAAGGCACTAACTGTGGATATGGCATCATCACGTCTGTAGCTGAACAGTGCATTTTGAGTTTAAAAGGTACCCCCCCCCCTTCCTTATATCTAGGGCAGCAAAGCAAACAGGCTTTCTGTGTTCCCACGTGAGTCACTTAGAGCCAACAGAAGATGGACTAGTGTTTGATATGTACAATTGGAGAGACTGATCTAGCACTTAAGTTCTGACAGATGCCTGGCCCCATCTGTCTGTCTTGGCTCGTAGGCTACACAGCTTCAAAAACCAAATGATTCCATATGTGAGGAGACCAGGGGGAGGCCATAGCACTTTGCTAAGCTGTAATTCTGGTGTCTTAGTGTGGATCCACTGCTCTGGAAAAAGCATATTTTACTGGAAAGCTTCTTCCACTGACACGCTGGAACCAACCAAAAAATAAACACACTCATCCCCTCCTTTCTCCTCCCCCCCAAGATGAACTCTATTCCACTGGCGCAGAAAGAAGTAGCTATGATGTTAGGATCCTTGTCTGTAGTAGATCATCCATTACAAGAATTGCATGTTATGAACAAAGGATGAAAAAATGAACTGCTTGTGGTTTTTCCCCCATTCACTTGTATCATGTAGGTTTTGTCTTCACTGCCCAAAAAAGATGTGGTCTTACCAAGAGCTCACTAACTTGAGAGAGAATCTGGGGGGGAGACGAGGCAGTTGGTAGCTTTCCCAGAAGTTGAAGTAACCCTTTGAGTCTGGTAATCTTTAATTCAACTTGCTAACCTGTGTGAAAACCAGGGGTGTGAAAGTGCAGTGCAGGGAGTAGGCAGGAGCTGTCTCCTGCCCTTAGTGTAACCGTGAAAATTTCAGTGGTTACATGTTTACTTGGATAAGTGCATTTTAATATCCCTTGTGAAAATTCAATGGCCTTAACTTCTACAACTAGTTCTCATCTTTCCCACTCCCCCTATCACTTTTATTCATAGACTGAAACAGAAATACGAGTGTCCCTGCTCTTTCGACACCCGGCTGATTTCTTGCCTTTGAGTTACTAAACGATGACAATATTCTCTCTGTGTCTGAAGAGGAAGTTGCTGCCATGAAAAGTTGGCTTAGCCTCTGAAGGACTCTGTTTCAAAGTGCCTGGGTAATGATTTCCACCAATTCAGGGGAGTGAGTTTGTTCAAAACATCATCAGTAAACACGTACTAATTGTGGTCTTGCTCCAGCCCTGAAATTCATTATGGCTGGCATCATGGAGTAGTGATTTGTAGATGCCCACACCAGCATTTTCTTCAGAAGTTAGGCATCTACCTGTACATCTGAGCTACCTCCTCCATGCATTGTCTGAGCTACTTTCCCTTTTTTCCTATTATTGAATTGTCTGATCAATGTGTTTCCTGCCTGCCATGGTGGGGTTGAGATCCTGAGTTTTGCTGGGTTCGGTGACTAGCCGTGCTGTGCTATCTTGAGCATGTCACTTCATCTTACTGTTCCGCAATTCCCCATCTGCAACCAGGAACTGGTGCTGCTTTTCCTCCTGCCCTTTTGGCTGCCCAACCTATGCAGACTGTAAAATCCTCAGGGGACGGCATTCTCTTCCTGGATGTATCCACGGCATTTGCAACGGCAGTCTCCTGATCTTGGCTTTGTTATCCAAGCATCACTGAATATTAATGAGCTTCACTAGTGTGAGGTTTCCAATCAGTTATGAAGAATGTGAAACTTGTGCGTATCTTCTTAGCTTCTAGGGGTGATCATCCTCACCAAAGCTACTTGTTTAAAGCCATAGAATATCTGACCTTTTATACCTTGGGGGGTGAGCGCCTTGTAACCCCCATATTCCTCCATTTTATATCATTGCAATCTCACAGATAAAGCGTGCCATGTCAAGGAATCGGGAAAGGTTGTGGTCTGGTGAAAGACTTCTCTTTCTCCATATACATGTCATTAATGCATACGAAGTCATGAGAACTCTGTTGTGTGGTTGTCACTAAAACATCAGCCAGCTGTTTGCTTCCCAGAGACAACAGCCAACACCTGGGCAGGGTCTAAGTAGCCATTGTCCAGCAAGAGAGCTACAATGCAATGACTCACCTACCTCTGGCCACACCAGGGGAACTGCTCAACTTCCCCTGAAACTCAGCAGTGCCCCAGACATGTCAGGACTTGGCCTTCCCAAGCTCATGGGATTGAAGGTATAAAACCCAAACGCAGACCTATGTTTGGCCTTTCTCCTGCCCCACCATGCTGCAAGGAAGCAGGACACTCTGAAGACTCCAGCAGAAGGAATTGGCCCACGTTTCAAGGCAGAACTCTGTGTACTATGGACTGCAGTAGCCAGTGAGGTGAGAAAAACAGCTTGGGATAGTTGTTGCCCAGTGTAGTAGGGTTGAGAGTTTAGATTTTCTTTTGGTAGCTGCTCTGACTTCTGCCTAACACTGTTAATAAAATTCCATCTCTGTAGTCAAACTTACTTGTTTTTCTTTACCAGTGAATTTGTAAGAAGAGTGGCAAATCAGCTCAGGTTTGACAAAAGCTGGTGTGTCCACTTGCCACTGATTAAGAGGTGAACCAGTTAATACATTAATATAGTTTATTCCTGAGGTCTAGTGCTTGGAGCTGGAAGGGGGGTGGGATTTGTCTGGTGCCTTTCTCTGTGTGGTTCTAGGAACATTCCTGCAGTCTGGCTGGGTGTGGGCTGTGATAGATCCACACCAAGAGGGTTTGCTGCTGGTTGCTAGCAAGATGATGTGAGAGCCCAGGCTGGAAAGTTGAGAGGACATACAGATTCCACAAGGAGGTGGGAATCCCATCATAGAGTAACGTCCATCCGCACTCCCTTTCTAACCCTATCCTTGTACATACCTTGGTGACGTGTTTCCCTGCTCTCAGGCAAACTGAATTCCCATCTGCCTGTGAAAATTAGCAGTATCGATCAATCTGGGAGGGATGAAACTCCTGTCCAGCAGTCTGGGTTATGTACTAGGTCACCTGAGCTGTTGAGAGCACACACAACTCTTAGATGTGGTATCTGCAGGCTGTACAGAGCAAACAAACTACATTGTAGAAGCTTCGATGATGAATGGTGAATGCAGGTTTCTTTCATGAACTTACAGAATCCAGTTGGTGATGTCATATAGATAAATGGCCCTTGTGGCTCCTTGAGGTCTAAGAAGGGGGGAGGAGGAAATTAAAAGATTGACTTCTCAGAGGCTTGAGTATACATTAGCCTATTTCTAGAGCATGTGATAGGTCTGTGTAACATTGTAAAAGTGCCTTAGGTGAAATCCATTGAAGTCAGGGGCAGCGTGAGGAAAGATTAATCCCTTCTGGCAATTTAGAGTGAGAGATTTTTGGGAGATGAGAAGTCGGGTAAAACTTTCCAAAGGGCCTATGTCCCATTTCCAAACTGACATGGCCTGAGGTCTCAGTGAATGGCTTGTGCAAATGGGACTTGGATTCCTTTCTCAGTCAAACATCTCTGAAACATTTCATTCCTTATCTGTTTGGCTTGGGAATGCAGAACTGAGTAGGTGTTTCTCACTTGCACTTGGTCGCAAGGAGCCCTGTAATTCACACATCCTGGCTGCGTCTCAATTTAAACCTTTGAACTAGCTTCAGAGTGGCCTGCCAGAGATTAATTTAATTGGTGATTCCTGGACACATGGAAGGGTCCGGTACAATTTGGTGTAGAATCTCCTAAAACCAGAGGTTCAAGGAAGGGGAAATCAAATGACTTGGACAAGAATGCAATTCACAACTCTCAGGTTACAGTAATAAAATATGTGCTACTGGAGATGGGGGAGCTCTTACCTTTCCTTTGGGAATGTTAAGGTACGTTTACACTTTATTGCTATTTTAGGATACTTCCAGTATCCCTAAATAGCTATTTCGTGTCTTTTTGAAACAAGCCCATTATTTCAAAATAAAACAGGCTCACTATTCCAACGTCCCTGTAAACCTTGTTCCGTGAGGATTAAGGGACGTTTTGAAATAGCAATTTTTCAAAATTAACTCGAAATAAGCTACGCAATTTGCATAACTCAAATTGTGTAGCTTATTTGGAGCTCAGGGTGCAGTGTAGATGTACCCTTAATGAATAGAAGGCTCAGAAACGGGTGAGTAGGGCAGCTGGCTGCATTTTTGCAGGGGTGAGTAGGGCAACTGCATTCGGGCCAGAGTTTAACCGGTTAGACAAACTGTTTAACTGGCTGACGATTGTAGGCGGCTTTTACATCCCCCTGCTTTCCCCAGAACATAGTCATTGTTTTGACCTGCGCTCGCAGGCAGGCAGATGGTGTCTAAAAACAAATGGCTCCTGGTGGCTAATAGTGGGGAAGACGTTTTGCTGATTTTGTTGATAGAACTAAAGAGTTGGGATTACTGAATGGCCTCTAAAGCCTCAGAAGGGCAGGGGAGTAAGGCTCCAGTTTCGTCTCCACCTAAAGATGAGGCTGACACTGGTGAGGGCTGTGACAGAGGCTCAGTTCCTTGAGCGTGGCTGTGAAGCCGACCTGAGCCCCCATGGGGACGTGGCTCAGTCGCTGACAGAATAAAATTTGTGAGTGGAGACTAGCTTCACCCCCAGGGTGAGATCCCCGCTCCTTTCCTGGCTCCCTAGCCCTGCCTCGTCCCTTTTGTGGGATGCAGGGGTCCTGAAAGGCCCGTATCTGGGGGATTCCCTGGCACAGGTGCTGCAGATTATTTCTATAAGGTGGGTGTTCCCTTTGCATGTGTATAACCCCCCCAATTCCAGCCAAAGTGGCGTGTTGAAGAAGAGGGGTGTGTGGGGAATCTGCCCAGAGGTGGCCATCATAACATAGGCCTTTCAGCTGGCAAAATACACCAGAGGCCTGTCCGGCCTTGAGCCAGCTTAAAACGCTGGTTAGCCCTCTCCTCTAGGGCCGCGTGGTCTGTGTGGTGAGCTGCAGAGGTCTGGGCAGCATGTCTGTGCTGTTAGAAATGGGCCTGACCTGTGAAAAGGGAGTCTCTGAAGGAAAGGAAATCAGTGTTCTCTGACCTGCTGAGATCTGTGGCTCAGGCTGGCCTTTGTTCAGTGCACTGGGTTACAATGCCCATCCGCTGTTTGTTTTCACTCCGCAGAACAGCTTGTTCTTACAAATACATCTCCCAGCCATGCGCTGGCTTGGCTCCTGCAGTGTAAGTCTGCTGCCCAATCAAGCTAAAATGTAGACACCCATGTTTTATACAGAAATAGTTCTGTTTCTTGCTTGGGTCGTTCAGGACCAAATTCTGCCCCCTTGCTTTTATTGTTCTGCTCTTCTTTATGCATTGCTTTAACTTCCCACGCGGCCTGTACATCTCTTTATCCTTCATAGTCACACATGCAAGGTGGATCCGAGCAGCAGCTAAACTGACGAGAATGTAATGGTGCATATTTCATCTAGAAATCATGGTTCGATGTTCTCAAACTCAGGGCTTCCTCACTTCTGGTATGTGGGACGTTTTGGGAATAAAATGCCCTCAGGTTGCAGCAGGTGGTACTTTGTGTGTATTTCTTAGAAGGAAACAGGGCTGCGCAGTAAATACATCATTCTATTTCAGGGCATAAGCCAACAACCACTGCCTATTGGGGGGGGGGTGTGTCAGAAGGAAACTTTCCCTCAGGGCAGGTTATCTGGTAATTGCCCACTGCAGTGTGTGTTGTGCCTTCCTCTGGAGCAGCTGGGGCTGACAGCTTTTGGGGATGAGGTCCTGGACTACACAAATCCTGGTCTGATTCTGTGTAGCTATTCCATTTTTTTATAATGGATGGGGGCTTGACCCCAGCTGACATGCGCCCCCCCCCCCCCCCCCGCCCCCGGTCCAGAGGATACAACACTGTGTAACAACAAATTGCACTGTCATCAAGAGAAAATGTTGCTGTGGCATGTGAGTTTCTTTTGGTTACTCTTGCTTTTATCTCATGGGGCCCTGAGGCTTAATTAGTCTATAAAAGAGATTTGTCCTCCAAAGCTGCAAAGAACTGTGATGATTGGCCATCTCTCTCCTCCAATTAGGCAGTTTGCTTCCTTAATGTCCCTCTGCCCTGCCTCATTGCAGCTGTTGGTGCTCTCCCTGTAGTGGTGTGGAAAGAAATTAGTTGAGCTATAGCACCATGGGGGAGAAGGTTTCTTGCTCTTCTGCTGCCTTTAACACCAGTCGCTCCAGCTGTGCTCTTTAAGTGCAGTGTGGCTAATGATTAGAGCACCAAACTGGTATCTGGGACACCTGCCTTCTCCCCCCAACTGGTGGACTGTCTGCCATTCCCCTCTTTTGCTTGCAGTAAAACAAAGCTCGTGATAATGACTTCTTTTGTAGAGTAAAACTTCTGTGGGAGCTAGGGCCAGTCCTGTAAAAACTGGGCTTTGCTGTATCATGAACACCTCACATCCTAACTCCCCTAATTTTCCTGTGATAACCCCTCCCCCCCAATCTCTGACTTTAAACCCCTTCCCCAAAATTAACATTTTTCCATGATTAAAATGAAACAGCGAACTTTGTCCCTAGTCACAATATATCTTGGTATTCGTTGACCGCCATGTTTTATTGTTAGATTTACAGGTTTTGAACTGGTAGCGCGAGACCCGTTCTCCTGATGATCTGAGTTTTTGATTGTTTGAGCTGGCCTTGATCCTGGTTAGGTGGGGTCGTGGAGGCTCTGCTGCAAAATGCTTGTTTTTTCAGAACACGTGAAAATGAAGAGTTCTCTGTAAAAATGTGAATGTTGTTTGCCACAGAAAAACACCGCTTTCTGGGATCCCTTATGCTGATCACTAGCAGAATGCTCACAGCCAGCAGCATGTGTTTCTACGGGTGGTGCACATCTTACATGCCTCAGTGCACAGAATAAAACTTATTCCCCACACAGAAAAATGAGAGAACTCTGACATGGAGGCCCTGGGAGTTTTTACCCAGTAAACACAATGTTTTAGGGCCAGATCTGCAGCTGCCCTTGTGGGAGTCTTTTTAAAGCAGCATTGATATCTTATCCAAAGCCTGACTAAATTGGCTGATTTCACACCAGGCCGAAGCAGGCTTTTTTCTCACTAGGTGTCTTCAGCAAGCCGATACCTGCCCTGAATTCTGACTTTGAGAGAGACAAACTCCACTCTTGGATATATTTGCTTTTCACCACCAACTCTCTCTCAAACTTTTACCCCAAAACTTGATTACTAATATCCAAACAGATAAACCAAAGAAAAGATCTGCTTGATACATTGCTCATCCGTTTCCTTGGAAATCTGTAGTCACAAGTTGTTGGGGCAGACCCTCCTTGATGGAAGCCAGAGTTATGCTGATTTACAGTAGAGCTGTCGATTCGCAGTGGTGGAACATGTAACCCTGCAAATCCAAGGCCTGTGTGGGTGCATCTCAAAGCACAGTGTGGCTGTTTACACAATAGTTTTAGCTGTCTTTGGGCTTTCATTTCTGTAATCTGCTTTCTCCAAAGCCCTGTATTTTTGGGAACGCAAATGTGTTCTGTGACAGCTGTTCTAGTTGAAGACAGAGATCCCTTTGAGAAGCATTGTCACTCTCAGGTTACTTAAAGAGCACTGATTGTTTTTCCTCTGTGTTGGTTTTAGACCGCACAAACTGGTGCCAAACTGTAACTATCTTGTAAGTTACTTTTAAAATTAAGGCTGATTTCTACCAGGGTGCAGACTCTTGGCGAAAACAAAGAATCTAACACAAGCAAACTGTGGGGGAGGGGCAAAACATTTTTGTGAGTCACTTAAATCGAGGTGTGTGAATTTGAATAGTACAACTAAGTATCTCACCTCTGCACTTTTAATTTGTTTGGGCTGTGTACTGACTAGCGTTTATTCAGGTGCTAGCTCAGTATTAAGCAAACCTTTAAAGTGTGCAGGTAGTTCTCATGGTCCCTTGAGAACATCACCAACTCCTGCTATAATCTGATTACTGATTTTTTTTTCCAGGTTGTTAATCCAGTCCTTGTTTGTGTGTCCTTTTGTGTAAAATTGTTTATTTGCAGTGTACTGTTCAACCACTAGAGGTCTCTGTTCTGCATAACGTTCAGGATAAAGCACAGCCCTTGGTAAACAGACTGACCAAGCTGGAGCTAGAATTGCTGTTGGAAACCGGAAAAACTTAAACAACAAATAGACTAGTACTAGCACCTTAAAGACTAACAAAACATGTAGATGGTATCTGAAACAAAAAACAGGACTATGTAACACTTTAAAGACTAACAAGATGGTTTATTAGGTGATGAGCTTTCGTGGGTCTGGCCCATGAAAGCTCATCACCTAATAAACCATCTTGTTAGTCTTTAAAGTGCTACATAGTCTTGTTTTTTGTTTCAGCTACACCAGACTAACACGGCAACATTTCTATCACTAATGTAGATGGTATCGTGAGCTTTCCTGAGCATAACCCACTTCTTCAGATGACAGCTGTTGGAAACCGGTATGCTTTATTTGTAGAACAGGACTGTTTTTTTTTAATTGGGCTTCATCTACTGCAGAAGTACTGTGGCATCATGTAGTATATTCTTGGGTGTGATGAATGAAATGTGCTGTCCATGAAACCAGCCGTTAAATTTGAGAAGATGGATCAGATCCCTGTAGCTAATGCGTTTCCCTCTCCTTTCACCCTACAGTTTCCTTTCACTCCAGGGAGGATGATACTGTTTCAGGTGTTTCTGAACTGGCCCCAGTCTCATGTCCATGTGCCTCTCTGCAGTCTGAGTTACCACTATTCTGCCACCTCTTGTCTCCCATTGGCAATGGTCAGACATGCTCTGTGAGTAGATCGGGTTTCTTATGTAGCATCCATTGTTTCCCACATCCATTCAGGATGCTGTTTTTCACTCTGGGTAAACAAATGGGGTTGCTTTTCCTGTTCTATTTTAACCTCTTTTGAAGTCCCACACGCACAATTGTTTGCAAGCCCACCTGTGGAACTGGTTTCCCCCACTGGCTTCCCCCGCTCCCAGGCTGTCGGCTTTTTGTTCTTGCACGTTGATTGTTCTGGCTGGAGTTCTAAAACCTGATTCTAGAGTGGTTTGCTTTCATTGGTGTTTAGAAACATCGAGCTGATCTCAGTTTCACAACATTGCCATTCACAAACCTTTGGAGTTCGTGGGCCAAGTCCCCTGCCCCAAACATGACATGGGCTTAAGGATTGATTCTTAAATGGGTTTGCCGCCTTTATCGTGTCTTTTGGGTGCCAGTGGAACACATTTTTGGGCTTTTTCCCACTCCATGCTATTACGATGGCTAGAAATTTGTTGACAAAAGCAGAGATTCCCATGTGCTTACGTATGTTGTCTAGAAGCTGGGAAACAAATGAATTGACATTGTGAAATTTGATCTAAGCAGAAGGGTTATTAATGAGTTATTTATATTGAATAGGAGCAACTGAATGAAACTGATCTGCAAGGCTGCTTACAGACTGTGACTGGAGGGATTTGGGGTTTTGTGCAAGTCTTTTAACCCTGAGATCACAGCGAGGTACTTTGCATTGAGGAAGGGTGTTAGACTCAAGACAGAAGCTGCATTTGACTTGATGTGGCATGTGTGAGCTTTAAATTCACACTCCCATTCAGAAGAATTTACATGCCCATCTTCACAGCTTAAACATTTTTTTTTTCTAGGAAGCATTTTTTTGGGAGATGCAAGAATGTGCATGAAGGTTCTAACTTTGGGAAGCCTGCAACTGCTGGACTGTGGAAGATATAGCTAACACGTTCCCCTAATGAGGAAACGTGTCACTGTTTCAGACCTCCATGCATTAACAGGACATTTTATCTGGGTGCTAAAGAATGGCCCCTTTATTTTTGTTGCTTATTCGTCTCTGTGGGGCAAAGCAGTAGCTTGTAAGTCAGGGGTCAGCAACGTTTCCGAAGTGGCATGCCAAGATTAAACTTATTCACTTCTATTTATGGGTCAGCATGCTGGTGATACTTTGTCAAGTCAATAATAGTCCTACTCACAGAAGCTTCATTAATAAATAAATTAAGATGCAGAACTTACCGCTTAGTGTGATCCTTGGCCTTGCTTTTTTTCCTTGCTGAGTTCTCTGATCTTGGCCTCGTAGTTTGATGCTTTAAGCAGAACACAAGCCACTGAGTCAAAGTTCCGCAACCTACGGCATGCCAGAGCAGCCGCCCCCCAATGTGGCTGCGGGCCCATCCCTGGCTCTAACCCACCCGCAGCTCCAACCTGCTTGCCTTTGTCTTCAAGCCTCTCCCCCCCCCCCCCCCCCCCCCCCCCCCCCGCAGCAACCCATCTGCTGTGGCTTCAACCCACCCTCCGTGGCAGCAACCCACCTGCCCACCACGTATTCTTGGCCCAAAATGCCGGCAGCAGCTGCCCCACACTGCATCCTCAGCCCCCATTGCAGCTGGCCTCCGATGCGGCCCTGGCCGAGCTACCATGCCCATCACAGCCCTGGACTGTTCTCCTCCCCCCCAGTGGAAGCAGCCGTGACAGTCGCCTTCCAGGAGCAGGCAGAAAGGGAGTGCAGGGGCAGAGGTGGGCGGGCTTAGATTAGAATTTTTTGTGCATTGCTGCGTAGGCGCACACGTTAAGGGAACAGTGGTGCAGGCTCCTAGGTGCCCTGGGGAGGAGAGGTGGGACTGAGCTCCTGCCTTGCGTGCCAGTGAAAATCGGCTCTGGCAAGCGTGCAGTAGGTTGCCGACCCCTGCTGTAAGTGATCACCTGAAGGCAATGGCTGCCAACCTTTCCAAACTCCAGTACCCCATTCAAGAGTTTGATTTGTCTTGTGTACCTCTAAGTTTCACCTCACTTCAGCTACTTACTTACAAAATCAGACACAATACACGGGTGTTACAGCACCCTCTACTGAGAAATTGCTGACTTCCTTTTACCATGTAACCAAAATACATCAATTGGAATATAAATGTTGTAGTTGTATTAAAGCAAGATACACAAGTCAGTGTCTGAAATTTGAGTTACTACTGACTTTGCTAGTGTTTTTTATGTTGCCTGTTGTAAACTAGGCAGAATGCTAGATGAGTTGATGCACCTGCTAGAAGAGCTCTGTGTACCCCACTGGGTATGTTGAGTCATTGTCCTAAGGTGCTAGTATTTATGTGGCCCTTTATCCGTAGCTCTCCAAAGCACTTTACAAAGGAAGTCAGTATCTTCCCCGTTTTATAGATGGGGAAACAGAGGCATGATGACTTAGCAATGTGATTGACCCCGTCTCCTGATTCCAATCCAGTGCTGTGGCCTCTACACCAAACTTCTCCCTCCTTCCTTTTTTCATCAGCATCTGCTACACAGAGGTAAAAATGCTCTATACAGCTATAATTATAGCCCGTGGGGGAAGGGATCCTTTCCTGAATTGAAAACTGGCTTCAGCTCTTGTTGAGGAAAAAATGATAGCTGTATTGTCTCCCTCCCTGTACTTAAATCAGGAGCAGTGTCTTTGAGTAACCGTAACAAAATACAGGACTATGTAGCACTTTAAAGACTAACAAGATGGTTTATTAGATGATGAGCTTTCGTGGGCCAGACCCACTTCCTCAGATCAAGTAGTGGAAGAAAATAGTCACAGCCATATATGTCAAAGGATACAATTAAAAAAAAAAAGTGAACACATATGAAAAGGACAAATCACATTTCAGAACAGAAGGGGGATGCGGGGGTGGAGGGGAAGGAAGGTAAATGTCTGTGAGCTAATGATACTAGAGGTGGGGAAAGGTAAATGTCTGTGAGCTAATGGTATTAGAGGTGATAATTGGGGAAGCTATTTTTGTAATGGGTAAGGTAGTTATTGTCTTTGTTGAGACCGACACGTAGAGTGTCGAATTTTAGCATGAATGACAATTCAGAGGATTCCCTTTCAAGTGCAGATTTAAAAGGCTTTTGGAGCAGGATGCAGGTAATTAAATCGTTGAGACAGTGTCCTTTCTGGTTGAAATGGCAAGAAACTGCTTTTTCTTTGTGATCCTGTCTAATATCTGTTTTGTGGGCATTGATTTTTTGGCGAAGTGTCTGAGATGTTTGTCCAATGTACATAGCAGACGGACACTTTTGGCACATGATGGCATAAATTATATTTCTGGATGCGCAGGAATATGTATTCTTGATCTTATAACTCACTTGGTTAGGCCCAATAATGGTATCAGCAGAGTGAATATGTGGACAAAGCTGGCAACGGGGTTTGTTGCAAGGGAAGGTACCAGGGTTGGTATTAGTGTGGTATGTCCTGTGGTTGTTGGTAAGAATCATCTTGAGGTTAGGTGGTTGTCTATAGGAGACGATGGGTCTGTCTCCCAGAGCTTCTTGGAATTTAGTATCCTATTCCAGTATAGGCTGTAGTTTATTGATAATGTGTTGGACAGGTTTAAGTTGGGGGCTGTAGGTGATGACAAGTGGTGTTCTATTGTTGGTTTTCTTGGGTCTGTCTTGTAGTAGATGGTTTCTAGGTATTTGTCTGGCTCTTTCAATTTGCTTTCTTATTTCTCCAGGTGGGTAGTTGAGGTTCATAAATGCTTGGTAGAGATCCTGAAGTTTCTGGTCTCTGTCAGTGGGATTAGAGCAGATGCGGTTGTATCGAAGGGCTTGGCTATAGACGATGGATCGTATGGTGTGTGCTGGATGGGAGCTGGAAGCATGTAGGTAACTGTATGAGTCAGTGGGTTTCCTGTTGAGGGTGGTGTCTAATTTTCCATTGTTGATTTGTACTGTGGTGTCCAGGAAATGGATCTCTCGTGTAGAATGGTCCAGGCTGAGGTTGATGGTGGGGTGTAGGTTGTTGAAATCTCTATGGAATGTCTCCAGTGTTTCTTGGCCATGCGTCCAGATCAATAAGATGTCATCGATGTAGCGTAAGTAGAGAAGGGGTAAAAGGGGACGGGAGTTGAGGAAACGTTGTTCTAGGTCAGCCATAAATATATTAGCATACTGTGGGGCCATGTGTGTACCTATGGCTGTGCCGCTGATCTGGAGGTATAAGTTCTCAAACTGGAAATAATTGTGGGTGAGAACAAAGTTACATAGGTCTGCTATCAGGTTGGCAGTGGTGTCCTCTGGGATAGTGTTTCTAATTGCTTGTAATCCATCTTCATGTGGGATGTTGGTGTATAGTGCTTCTACATCCATGGTGGCAAGGATGGTGTTATTAGGGAGGTTATCGATGTTTTGTAGTTTCCTTAGGAAGTCAGTAGTGTCTCAGAGATAGCGGGGGGTGTTGGTTGCGTAGGGTTTGAGGAGAGAGTCTACATAGCTGGATAGACCAGTAGTGAGTGTGCCAATACCAGAGATGAGGCGTCCGGGGTGTCCAGGTTTATGGATCTTGGGAAGCAGATAGAACAATCTTGGTCGGGGGTCAGAAGGTGTTTGTGTGGATTTGTTCCCGAGATTTGTTTCCCGGGAGGCTTTTAAGGAGACAGTGTAATTTCTTTTGGTATTCTGAGGTGGGATCAGAGGACGGAGGTTTGTAAAATATGGTGTTGGAGAGTTGTCTGGTTGCCTCCTGGTTATAGTCGGCCTCATTCATAATGACCACAGCACCACCTTTGTCAACTGGTTTGATTATAATGTCCAGGTTGTTTTTGAGACTCTGGATGGCATGGTGTTCAGCGTGGCTGAGATTGTGTGTCGCTTGTTGTTGTTTGCGAATGTCAGTCTGTGCGTTGTTGCGGAAGGTTGTTGAGTAACCGTGTAGAGCATGAAGTGTATGTAAACTGGGCTTCTGTTTGGGTCTGGTAGTCTTCCGTTCTATGCTGGGTTTTAGTGTTCCAGATCATGTGTCCATGAAAGTAAAGGGTTGTCTTTTTTCCTGGCTCGGAGGCTAATGTGTGCTGGTGGAGAACATTGGTGAATGGAAGAGTCCAACTGACTGAATGTAAAGTATGTTTGTAAATTACCCTTCCCTTTTGGAAAATCCTTATGCTTCTCTAGGTTGCTACTTAAATGGGTGCTAGTTGAATAATTGATCTCAAGCTTGTCATGATACCCAGGATGTGGTTAGTACAGGGACATAAAGCTGTTGGAAGATGTTTCTCTTTCTCCTTTTATATGCGAGATCCATGAACAAGAGAGTTCTATAACAATTGTTTTTGTTCACTGAAGGGTCTCACTGCTGGACTATTAATTCAGCTTTCTGTAGTATTGCTTGCTGTGAAACACTAACCCCTCTGCTTGTATTTAATTATTGGAGGTGATACAAGGACCGTTTGGATTAATTGCACATCCCAAACATTAGCAGTGTGTTAAATTTACTCTTCTAAAGGAATAGGTTCCCCCCAGTTCTTTTCCCCAGCAACCTCCATCTTTTCTTCTTGTCAATGGAGTTACTTTTCTGTCTTGTTGCCTGACCCAAACCTTTGGATCAATACAGTCTGTTGTTCCCACTCAAGCCCAGTTTATTTGCAAATCTCAAAAGTCCTATCTGGAATGTGGGTGACATGGCCAGAAACAGTGTCTTTAAACCAAAAATTAAACACAACTTCGGGGTAATCTTCTGTCCAAACCTAATGCATCTCTTCCTCCCCTTTTGATAACCGCATTCCAGACATGCTGGGATGGGAAGGATGGTGAGGAGATGTACTGAATACAAGTATTTTGTTTCAAAACTAAGATTCCCTTCCTTGCATTCCAGCCAAAGCATGGGGTCCTCCGCCTGCACACACCACCTTCCCTCTGGGACACGCTGACAGGTTAACAGCACCCTGAGCCAGCTTATCTTCATGTTTCCTGTTCTCTCTCTCTCTCTCTCTCTTCCCCCTCCGCCCCTATCAAAGCCCTGCCCCATCTAAGGAGTTCTGATTTGTGTGTGTTTCCTATAAGTTACAAGATGCTTCGCTTCTCTTCTTCCCCTCCCTCCCCACTCTGTGAGCAGAAAGTTTAAAAGTATTGGAAGCAGCTTTAGCTTTGGGCTGCTGATTCCCCGCATGTCAAACTGTTCTCATGTTCGTGCTGGTGGAAGAGGAGAGGAAGGGTAGTCCGGTCTATAGGGCTCTCGCCTAGGTCCTGGGAGACCAGGGATGAATTCCCTGTTCCTCCACAGACTTCTTGTGTTAATTGGGCAAATAACATTTAAGCATTGGTAAAGCTATGGCTGCTCAGACCTATTGGTGGGGGTGGAGGGGAAAAATCACCCCCCAACTGACGTAACAATGCAGACACCTCTGCATTACAACAATACACACCTCTGTCAACAGAGGAGTACTTCTGCAGTGGCCCTCTGACGGAACATCTCCTTTGTAAGCATAGTCTGCGTCTACCCGTGCGGGCTGTGTCCACATGGCTAGGCCCACATAAGCTTCATGGTGTACTGTAGACAGACTCTTAACCGCTCCATGCCTCAGTTGCCCTTCTGTACAGTGGAGAGAATCTCACTGCCCTGCTCCACAAAAGTGTTGAGAACAAATATGTGAAAGGTGCCCAGATGCTAGGGTGACGGGCACCATAGAATTACCTTCGGCAGCTATTTGCACGGCAGCGTTGTCTAGTCGACTGGGCCTCAGAAAAGAAGAGCTCTGCTCCCAGCTTTGCTCAGTGACCTGGGGCAAGACACTGAAGCCCCCCTTCCCATCATGTGCCTTCCTTCTTCGTTACAGCATATGTCCTTCAGGGCCAGGACTGCCCTTTCCTAGATGTTTGTGCAGCACCCACAACAGAGGGCTGCAGCCTTGGGTAAGGATGCCTCTGCATTTCCAGGGTACCGGTGTAATAACGAAGACATCTGGCTGCAAAGAGACAGCATTTAATGGGAGTGGTGGGGGATAGTCTAGCGTTTCTGGGGTCCCAAGTGAAATCACTAAGTCAAGTCGCATCTGCAATGGGCAGGTGAAATGTAGCATAAGCAGAACTGATTTGTGTGGTGCTAGGCAGGGCAGGGGATGAATATATGCACGGTGGCTGCCTGGGGCAAGTGAGGAAAATCTATTTCATACGCTGCCAATGCTGCAGCTGGCCATCCCTCTTCCAAACCTAAATATTTATGAAGCTCTTCCCCTCTCCCCCCGCTGGTTGCTCTACATCCCAAATTAGGCTAGTTGAGGCCGGCCAGTTGCTCGGCCCTCTGCTAAGGGCTAGTCTACCCTGGGAATGTGCATTGGAAGTAGTTCATCTCGCAGAGGTGTGAAAAATCCACACCCTGAGAAATGTTGCTCTGATGACCTGGCTCATTGTAGGCAGTGCCAAACTGATGGCCGTACCAACAGGAGGGGGAGTAGCCACCTGTCATCTCTGGGAGATGAGCACAAGCATGATGAAGCAGATGTAGAACGGAAAGGCTGGGTTTTGCGTTATCCTTTTCAGGACACCACTGGTATCTGCCTTTGAATTCCCTCAGAGGGAATCCAGAAATGCCTAGGGCGGAGTGGGGGGGACTGTTTACTGCCTCCTTTAGATTAGTCCTTGGGAGATAAGAAATGCGCTGCTTCCCATTAAGAGTTGGTGTTGCTCAATCCCCTCCCATCCCCAAAAAGCCGCAGAAAGGCTGAAACTAAGGCAATTACTGGGGGTGGGAGGGAGAGGGGGAAACGTCCTTTGGGTGGTGGGGTTGTGCTTGTAATGAACCGAATCCAGTGTAGCTGTTGCTGGGTCAATCCCAGGATACTAGGGGCCCAGGTGCACGGGGTAATCTTGAGTTGGGGGAGGCCACCCAGATCTCTGCGTTAAGTTGGGCCACTGCTGCTCAGGTGAGCTGTGAAAAGCAGTTTCTCATTGTGCCAGGGCCAGTGCTGTTCAGTGGGCATCTTGCCAACACCTCTCTGGCCTGCCGGGTGAGGTGGGGAGCAATGGCATTAAAGTCAGTTAGCAGCCAGGGGATGTGCACTTAGGAAGGGGCTGAATTGCTCCACCTGCTTTGATTGCAGCCTCCCAGTGAAGGGAGGGGGAGAAAAGGAAGCATGAGGCTACTCCGCCCAAACAGAAGCCAAGCAGGCGCTCTCCAGTAAGCCTTTTCCCTTCCCTGGCAGCACCCGGAGGGCTGTAAGTCTGAACTCTTACCCTTTGTTTCAGTTCTGCGGTCTCTTTGGAGAGCGCTCAGAATGTGTGCTGGATTCTGCTGTCTGCGTTTCCCGCTCTGTGCTCAAGGGCAGTGTGCGCAGCAGTGGTGTGAGCCTGGGGGGTTGGCAGAGTGCTTGGGCTGTCTTGCCAGCCAGTCCTGGATGGCTGTGGCATTTGGGGGAGATGTCTGGACCTGATAGTCTGCTTTTCGGTGAGCCTTATGAAAGGGACTGTATTTGGGGGTGAGGTTTGGGGTTTTCTTCCCAGCTTTGCCATTAACACCTTTTGTCTTTGGGCAGGTGGTAAAAGATCTGTGTCTCGGTTTACGTATCTGTACAATGGGCATTAAATGTTAGAAACCCAACCATTATCTGCCTGTTAGAAGGGGGACATTGCAGAGATTTTTATCAGATTGTTGTCTCTGAACCCTGCTGGAAAATGAATGATTCTTACTGCTTTTCAAAGGGTTTGGTATAGAGCAGTGAAACTGACCAGACTCTTGTGTTAATTTCACTCTGTGACACCTATGAGCTTTGGCAGAAGTTCTGGCTCTAAGCAGCGAGCGGGGCAATTGGGAGGGAGATTCTTTATAATCCCAAGGGTTAGACCTTAAGCTCTGTTGCATTAGAGTTTAAACCTTGTAAAAAATGGGGTCTGAGGCTCCAGTACTTGCTATGGAAGCGTCTGGAGTAGGTTTGGATTTTTTAAGCCCAGGACAGATATTCGTGCTTAGCATAGATAAGCAGGTAATAATGTCAGCTGCAGCAAACATTAGCGCTCTACGATTAAAGAAGTAACTATTGACTGTTTGCTTCAGTATCTCTTTCTGGGGGCAGATTTAGATTGTATTAAATTGGTAGACAATGAAAACTTGATGGTTCTGCATTTTTCCCTTCCCTTAGGTGTGCATCCCCCCCCCCCCCAAACAGAAACAGGAGTTTTCAAGTATTGAATTGTAACAAACTCCTTTTGAGAGAAGGAAAAACAAGACTGTTTGTAGCTGTCCTGCCAGAAAAGGGTTTGAAGTCTTCTGTGCTGCAGCCTTAAGGGAAGTGGGCAGAGTCACTTATTTCCCTTGTTTGCTCTGGGAACAATGCACTCTAATCTGGGACCTCCAGGCATGTTTAGTTACAGGAGTGCTGGACATTTTCATGCGAAATACCTGGAAATCTTTGTTTGTCCAATGCTCTGAGGACATCAGAATTTTAGCCTAAAGGAAATTAAAGAATTAACCAAGCTCTGGAGTTAAAGGTTGAGTGCAGAGAAACTTTCTGCCTCTGCGCAAGTCAGAAAGTGGAGATCTGTGGAGTCACACTCCCGCCCAGGGCAGAATGGTCACAGGTTTGTGTTGGAAAGAATGCTTGATAGCGTCTCTGCAAACCTGGAGTGATCAGGTGGGAGATGAGGGAGGTAGTTCTTATCTGTCGTGGGCACAAGCACCGAACTTGCCAAAAATCTGTGGGCATTATGTGCAACAAGTTGTCTTGAGTCGACCGCAGACCTGGGTGCATACTAATCCCTCTTCCGACTGATCTAGCTGATGCTGTGAAACGTGCCAGTGTGTGTGGTGCCAATGGCTGGTATTTACCTACATGGCAGCTTTAACTCCTGCCTGTTGGGTTTGCAGAGGGTTACTAACTGATTATTAAAGTGCAGTGCAGCTGCACCACTGACAGGCAGTCTCTAGGGTCAGCTGTTTCCATGTCCTCTCATGAGCTGGCTGATGAAGACCTGTGACACTTAGCCATTATCTGGTCTGTGGGGCGCACAAGATTATATGCACTCCGGCACCTGTATTAAAATAGGTTCTAAAGCCCTGGGACTCTTGGTAATGAAATCTTAATGAGAAATGCCAAGGAAATCCGGGTACTTCAATAGGAGGCAGGAACAGGCAAGTTTAACTCGCAGCAGATGACCCTTGTATCCCCCTCCGTGAGTTGACTCTTAACAATTTGGCATTTCAGGGACCCACAGCTGAAGATCAGAGGCACCAATGTGTACGATGGGATTGTAATGTACCTCCTGCACAGTGCCTCTGAGTGAGCAGAAAGAGCCCGGAGCTGACAGCCTGCACTGGTGCTTAGAGGAAGTAGCTCTGGTTGCCATGCGGGCGGGGGGGGGGGGGGGGGGAGACTCCGTAATTAGCAGCAAGAGAAGAGGCCCAAACTCAGGTTGTCCTTGGTCACAAAGCTTTTAGATCCTCGGGATGGGTAGCTTGCACTAGCAGTGGTATAGGAGTTGGTTCTCGATGCCCAAGGAGAATTCAGGAACCATTTTTGTTGGCAAATGTTATGGGTAGCACCTTTGAGCCGAGCTCTGTTGTGCTAGACACATGGAGAGAGACATCCCTATCCATGAGAACTTAAACCAAAATCTCGTGAGTTGCAGCTCAGTGCTGTAACCAGACACTCCTTCTTTCTACAGTCACCTGATCATTTCTGCAAGCGAGCCATGACTCCCCCACGCTAATCCTCTCTCTCTTACTCTCCCTTCAGGTTGGCCGAGCTGTAAAAGTTGCATCTGGGCGCAGCCCTCGTGGAAGCTGGAATTTCCCACGCTGGACAGTCTAATGCCTGTAGCAAGACCTTGGGAGGAAACATGACCCTCTAGCCTTTCCAAGGCCAGGGCAAGCTTTTGGGATGGCAGCCCAGAGGATTCGTGCTGCCAACTCCAGTGGCCTCCCACGGTGCAAGTCCGAGGGGACGCTGATCGACCTCAGCGAAGGGTTTTCGGAAACCAGCTTTAGCGATGTCAAAGGTGCGGGGGGTTCTGCAGCATTTGATAGTTGTAGTGTGGCAGCAGGTGGAGGCCCTGACTGAAATCAGTAGCTCTGGACATAAGCCTGTGTATACGCATATAAGACAGTATGGGACAAGACGTATAAAGGGGGCAGAAGGAGAAAGGAATGGTAGTAATTGACTTTTCAGGTGGGAAGTGAAGGGGTGAAGTGACATGTCCAAGGTCACACAGGGTGTCTCTGGCAGAGCCGGGAATTGAATCTTGCTCTTGTGAGTCCAGTCTGGGAACTTCCCTTGCAGTTTGGTTTCCATAATTTTCGAGTTTAAAATGTCACCACCTTGTGGGGTACAAGTTCTGAGGAGGGTTTGTAAGTGCTTAGAAATGGCCTGATCTGACTGGAGTACTCTGTGTCAAGTCAGTTTGGGTTCAAGGGCTGTGTGGCACAGACCCTAACTGGTATGGTGGAAGCAAATGAGAACAGGCTAGGGTCCCTGACTGATTTCCATGGTCATCTTCTGCAAGGGCTGGACAAACATGTACAGTTCAAACTTGTTCCTGTGTTACTTCAGGGAATGTCCGATCAGTCTATAATGTCGATTACTGTCTTTGCCAAGAAGTTTACAGACCCATTGGGGCTTTACTTTTTGAATTCTTTGCTGCTCTAACAGTGTCATGTAACATACGGCTTATCAAAATAGCCTCTGAAGTGACTTCCCTGTCCTTGAGCCATTCTATTCAGGCGGCATAGACTTACACTGGGCTAGTGACTTTATACACACACCCATCCTTGGCAGTCACGGCTATGACCCTTTTGGGGGTGGAATCTTGATTCTACCTCAGCCTTGATAATAGGATAATCCAATTTGAACAATCTATATCTTTTTTAAAAATAGATATTAGAAGCCCCTGTTTTGGGGCTGTGTTTGTGTACTTATGAAAACAGACTTTTTTTTCCCTCTTCGGCACGATCTCTTTGGTTTATCATCTAGCAAGATGACAAATATTTGAACACTGCTGAGAGAGCCAGATTTTACTCAAGCATCTCTTGCAGCAAACACGGTTTATCCGTGGGTGCGACACAGCTGAAGTCTGACGGGCCATCTGTGTGTTGTATTGGATTGCTTTCAGTTTATCTGGAGAATAACACCCAGTTTGGCTTGCAGCTGAGTGCTCCAATGGCAAATGAGTTTTGAATCTCTGGCTAATTGTTGATGGTACAGCAGTGGGCAAGGTGCAGAGTTTATTTTGGGAGCTCGCACTGCATCCACTGCTCTTTGGATATGGAGTTAATTTGCGTTAAATAGCCTTGAAAAGCAAAAGCTGGGGAAGTAGAGGGAAAAGCACACAATATGCTGATTTTAGTTGGAGCACGAAACTCTGTAGCAGGTGACTAGTGCTTTAAGAAAAGCACTCTGAAGGCAGTGAGGACTTAAGCACACGTTTGGAGACACATTAATTGGTTTTGCTGGATCAGAGGCCTAGCTGAAGGACTGATTTTTTTTTTTTCATCTGTAGATATGTATCCTTGAAAATAAATCCTAAAATCTTTTGTTAAACAAGAACTCTCCTTCCGCACTGGCAGTTCGAGGGGACAGGAATTTTAGAAGGCTGGTGTTTTGTTTACATCACTCTTGATGATCAGAGACATGCAGCTCAAAAGCTTCTCCCTGTCAGATTTTTCTCCTCCACCCTGACTTTCTCCCTTCGGGATACTATTTAATGGAGGCTTGGGAGCAATCTGTAGTTACAAGGAATGATCAGCCAGAGCATTTGAGGAGTTTGCTGAGCCTCTGCAGCAGAGTGCAGACTATAAGGCTTGTTTGTTTTTAGCCAGATTAAGAAATAGCAGATTAAGAAATCGACTGGACAGGCCAATTCTGCTTGTCAAAGACATCCCCAGTGTCTGAATCCTTTAAAACTTTGAAAGCCCCATTCAGTCCTGTCCTTTGTGCCATTCCCCAGAGCCCTTTTCTTCTTTTTACACACTAAATTGAGAGCGCAGAGTGGCCAAATTCTCCCTTGGAGGAGCTTGTTGGGACCCTGGTTGAAAAGGGAGGTGGTGAGGTCCAGGAGGTAAGATCCTGGATGTGGAGTCTGGAGTCCCTGGTTCTCATCTGGATGAGTGGGCTGCTTGATGAGGTTGGCCCAATCACATCTCCTGTTTCCTTCCAGTCCTTTGACTGTTTTGTCTTTGTAAGACCTGCAGGGCAGAAGCACTTTCACTAAATATCAAAGCATCCAAACTACTAGGTGAGTGGTTTTTAAAGATATTAGAAGAAAAAAAAATTATCCGAGGGTAAAAATGATAAAACATGCTGGTCAAAGTAATTGGATAGTTATTCACTAAACCTTCATCTTAGAAAAACAGTTACGACTTTTGCAGGTTGCTTGTGACACTTGTTTCTTTTCATTTTGCAGTGCCTTCTCCTAGTGCCTTGCTGGTAGACAATCCCACACCTTTTGGAAATGCCAAGGAAGTTGTAGCAATCAAAGACTACTGCCCAACTAACTTCACCACCTTAAAGTTCTCCAAGGGTGACCACCTCTATGTCTTGGATACCTCGGGAGGCGAGTGGTGGTATGCTCACAATACGACGGAAATGGGTTACATACCTTCCTCCTACGTCCAGCCTGTAAACTACCGCAACTCTTCCTTCACTGACAGCGGCATGATAGACAATCTGCTCGAAAGCCCTGATGAAGGAGTCCGAGAACTGGATCTCCTTGGAGAGTGGACTGATGTCAAGAGAAACTCTTCCAATGCCTACAGTAACAACCCTTTCTTCAATGGGGTCCAAACAAACCCGTTTCTGAATGGGAACTTGCAAACTGCACCCAGCTTAGACAAAGAGTGCACCCCCCAAACCACTGTGGACTTACTGCTGTTTGAGACGGCAGCTCCTCTATTTACGGGGGCCAGTTCCACAACGAACACCAGTGTAGGCAACATCTTGGATGAACTTTCATCCACAAATGGATTGGTGTTCGAGCCACCTGTTCGGCGAGACAACCCCTTCTTCAGAAGCAAACGCTCGTACAGTTTGTCAGAGCTGTCAGTTCTTCAAGCTAAATCAGAAATGCCAGCCTCGTCGGGGTTTTTTACCGGGCTCAAGTCCCCTACCCCGGAGCAGTTCCAGAGCAGAGAAGATTTTAGAACTGCCTGGCTGAGCCACAGGAAGCTGGCACGGTCGTGCCACGACTTGGACTTGCTTGGCCAGAGCCCGGGCTGGGGTCAGACGCAACCTGTGGAGACCAACATTGTCTGCAAGCTGGATAGCTCTGGTGGAGCAGTTCAGCTCCCAGATACCAACATCAGCATCCACGTGCCAGAGGGACATGTCTCACCTGGGGAAACGCAGCAGATCGCCATGAAAGCCCTGTTAGACCCTCCCCTGGAGCTCAACAGTGACAAATGCAGCACCATAAGCCCCGTGCTAGAGATTAAACTGAGCAACATGGAGGTGAAAACGTCCATCATGTTGGAGGTGAAAGTGTCAGCAGAGGTCAAGAATGACCTGGTGAGCAAGAGCCTGGTGGGATTACAGTGCCTGCGGAGCGACACCAAGGAAGGACCCTATACACCAATGAAACTCAGCTATTCCTATGGAGACACGATTCAGGTGCAGTTGGATAACCTGGAACCTTGTATGTACGTGGCTGTTGTAGCCCAAGGACAGAATGTCGTCTACCCGTGCACTGTCTGGGACTATATCAGTAAAAAGATCACCGTGGGGGTCTATGGCCCCAAACACATCCATCCTTCTTTTAAAACCATTGTGGCTATTTTCGGACATGAGTGTGCGCCAAAGACTCTCCTAGTGACCGAGGTGACGCGGCAAATCCACGGTGTGGCGCCTGTGGCCTTGCAGCTGTGGGGCAAGCACCAGTTCTCTCTGTCCCGACCGCAGGACCTGAAACTCTGCATGTTTTCCAATATGTCTAATTATGAGGTGAAAGCCAGCGAGCAAGCCAAAATCGTCCGAGGCTTCCAGATGAAGCTGGGGAAGGTCAGCCGCCTCATCTTCCCCATCGTGTCCCATGACTTCAACGAGCTCTCAGATTTCACATTAAGGATACAGGTCAAGGATGACGAGGATGCCATACTGACCCAGTTCTGCGTGCAAACGCCACAGCCGCCTCCAAAAAGTGCCATCAAGTCCACTGGGCAAAGAAGGTTCCTCAAGAAGAATGAGGTTGGGAAGATCATTCTGTCCTCCCTGGCTGCCACTAGCAAATATCCTGTCTTTCAGGAGCGGCCGGTGGCAAGCCTGAAGTATGGCAAACTGCTTAAAACCGTGGTGCGCCAAAGCAAGAACCATTACTTGCTGGAGTACAAGAAAGGAGATGTCATTGCGCTGCTCAGTGAAGAGAAGATCAAACTGAAAGGCCAGTTGTGGACAAAGGAATGGTACATTGGCTACTACCAAGGGAAAATTGGCCTTGTTCATGCCAAAAACGTGCTAGTGGTTGGGAAGGTCAGGCCTAGCTATTTTTCTGGACCTGATCTCACCACCAGCACATTGCTTGAGCAAATCCTGAGGCCGTGCAAGTTTCTGACCTACATCTATGCCTCGGTTAGGACTCTGCTTATGGAGAACATCAGCAGCTGGCGCTCGTTCGCAGACGCTTTAGGATATGCGAACTTGCCACTCACTTTCTTCTGTCGAGCAGAGCTGGACAGTGAGTCGGAACGGGTTGCCTCAGTGCTGGAGAAGCTGAAGGAAGACTGCAATAATACGGAAAACAAGGAGAGGAAATCTTTCCAGAAGGAGCTCATGGCGGTAAGAACAGAACAGTCCATACAAATAAGTGTCTGGTTGGTTTTTTTTTCCAGCAATGTTTGAATGGGAAACTGGCCATCCTTCACTATATTCATATTACAGCATGCCTAGAAATCCCCCAGTGGCATCAGGGGCCCAATATGCATATGCAGTGCCTAGCACATATGCCCTGAAGAGCTAATGTGGCCTGGAAGCACAGAGAGGTGGAATGATGTGTCCAAGTCACACCTAGGTCAGGGGCTGACCTGGGAATACAACCAGGCATTCTATCCAGTGCATCATCCAATAGAAAACTTTGCCTCCTTGTGGGCTCCAGTGAAAAGGACTTAAGTGTGAGGGTAGCCTAGGGAATTACTGTGATCAGTAAAGCATAGGGGAGGACTGCCCCATGGTGGCAATGAAAACATCCTCCACAGGCTCTTTCCCACCGTTATATCATTAACGAAAATGCAAAGGAAGCGTCACCTCCCGGTTGGAGGGAGGAGCATTGGTTACAAAGTCATAGACACCCTTCATGAGCCTTCTCTCATTGAGTGGTGGGAGCGTGTAGAGCCTCTGCAGGGTTTTAGGAAGGTCCATGGGCATGTGTGTTTTTTTTAAAGGTATCTGATCCAAAGCCCGCTGAAGAAATTGGCAGTTCCACTAGCTTCAGTAGTTTCTGGCTTTAAAGTGGCCATTAGTGCTAAAATGGGGAGTTTAATTATACCCTCAGGGCAAGAATAAATATGTACTTAAGAAAGAACATGAGTTCCTAGCCATGGAGGGTAAGCAACTCAAAGCAAACAGTTTTAAAAGCTTGTTAGGCATCAAGCGTTTTGGGGTGGGTGTGCGTGTGTGTGTGGGGGGGGGAGGGGGTTATGCAAAAGTTTGTAAAAAGACGACAAACTGACATAGCAAGAAATGTAAAAATGATTTTTGTCTTGTTTTAATTGACTGTTAACCAATGTATACCATCTCTTGCAAGGGAGGGTATAGCAAAGATTTTGCTGTAAAGATTGCTACTGGGAAAAGAGAATTCTGCATCTTTGCTTATGGGACAAAAAACAGACTTTAAAAAAATAACCAGCAGGAAAATCCTTAATGTTGTTTTTGGCTTCCCTTTCCCTGATCATCATCAAACGCAACCGCTGAATCGTGTTTGGAGCAGCTTGAATTTAGGCAGCTCATCCTGAAGAATGGGTTGCTCCTACAGAACATCTGGAAATGACTCAATCAGTAGTGTTTGAATAAATTTCTGATTGTATTCTGGGGAACCTTGAATCCTGTGCTTCTTGCTTAGGAAAAAAATGCCACTGACAATTTGCTGTTGCAGAGTGGATCTCGGTGTGATTCTGGGGATACAAGCCACAGACATTCAGTACTTGTTTATTAGACAAGCGCTGTGGCATTTTTTGTCCTTTAAATGGTGCCTTTCAGAAAAGCAAATAACTGGGCAACATCAAATCACGTTTTTAAAATGGCAGCTTCATTACTGAATAGCAAAATCTTTTCTTGGTTGTTTCAGGCCAAAATGTGTAGAAAGGAGGCAGCACCATGTGTAATATCTCACATCTTTGTAAAAGCAAGGAGTCCTGTGGCACCTTAAAGACTAAAAGATGCATCTGACAAAGTGGTTTTTACCCACGAAAGTTTATGCACAAATACATCTCGTTAGCCTTCAAGGTACCACTGGAATCCTTGTCCGTTATTTGTTGCATCTAGATCAGGTGCTACTTTATATTTAAATCCTAGAACCATAGGACAGGAAGGGACCTTGAGTAGGCGTCTAGTCCAGTCCCCTGAACCCAAGGAAGGGCTAAGTATTGTCTAGACCATGGGTTCCCAAACTGGGGGAAGGGGGCATGAAGAAGTTCGGGGGGGGGGAGGGGGGGAGGAGGCGCAAGGCGATTTTTTTTTCCCCTCAAGTTTTGCTGCTATTATGGGGGATGAGGGGGCGTGAGGGTTTCTCAAAAAATCAAAAAGGGGGCGGGATGCCGAAAAGTTTGGGAACCACTGGCATCCCTCACAGGTGCTTGTCTCACAGGCTCTTTAACATCTCCACTGACTGACTGCTCTGTCATTTTCATCACTGTCTGTTTGGACAACAGTTTAAATTGCCAGCCACTGGAGAAAGGATCCTTTTAATGTCTGCTTGTGGCGTTCCTCCATTTGTGTCTTTAAATGCAGGCAGCAGTCTTGCTAGAGCCTGTAGAAATGGGCCTGTGACCAGGACATGAAGATCCGGACATGAAGATCCGGTCATGTTTGTGCAGAAGCGCAGTGCTAGGAATGGAAAATGGCAACCCAAATGCTGATGTGTCTCCAGAGATCATGAAAATGGTCAATAGACAGGCCCTTACTCAGAGAGGAAGCAACCTTTCCAAAGGGTTCTTGCTGAGAAGGGCTCTGCTCAAAAGCAGAGGTATGGAAGCATTTTAAAAAAATCCTGGTGTCACCTAAAAGAAAAAAGCCTGAATTCTACTTTAAGGCAGGGACAGGTAGAAAGGAATTCAGACAGAACCCTTTCTGGGGAGCGCAAAATGGGGCAGGCTGTTAAAGGGCCATGAGCTATTCTTATAGCTGAAAAGAGAAATGTGGTGATGTCGTGGGGCAGTACTGAGAGAGAGAGACCGACCCACTAATTCAAAGGGAACAGATGTTGGAGGGAAGGGTGACCCTGGGTTTCCCGGATACAGGCCTGTTAAACCCATCCATAATTTCAGTGCTGTCTGGCAGTCATGACTGTTCCCCAGAGTCTCTTCTGCTTCAAAAGCAAGCCTGTTTTTTGGGGGGTTCCCCCTCCTTCCTGCTGAAAGAACTCTTCAATTGAAATTGGGGGTGGCGTTTTCAGGCAAATGAGCATCTAAAAATGGAAGAGGGAAAAATCCATGGGCTGCCCTCTTCCTGTGGTCTTACAGGGAAGCACTTGTACGTGGGGTCTTTCGTTTGGGCCAGATGTTGTTGTTCCTCAGTGTGGGCCCTCGCAGATGTTCAGCAGCTGTATTTTCCCCTTTCCTTCTACCCGGGGGGCACCAGAATCCCCTGACTCCTGATGAATTATTGTGGGGAGTTCTCTGACCTGTACTATGCAGAAGATCAGAATAGATTGCCCCCCGATGTGTGGTATGGCAAGCCGGCTGGACTGGCGCGCCTTCTCCCCCTGCCTGGGCCACGAGTTAACCTGTAGCTGGTAAGCATCACCCATTAACCATTCACATCCCTAGTCAGAGCCATGAGCAGGACACTGGGCCTCAGCAAGCACGTGTGGGTCAGCTGTGTGGCAAACTTCACACCATGTGCAACTTCTCACTTGCTAGTCGGGATGCCAGCCGCTTCGCTGACCACATGAGCCGAGGCAAAGAATTGGGCCCGTGGCTTTCCACCATCTGCAATCAGCATTGTTCCCTTTGGGGATACTGATGGATTTTCTATAAACTGAAGTGAGACTTGCGTGTGAAGGAGAATCAGTAAGTTAATGGGGGGGCGAGGGGGTAAGGAGGGGTGAGATGTCTGATTCTGCAGACAGCTTGGTGTTTGCTATTGTCACTCCATAGCAGCCAAAGCTTTGGCCCGAGTTCTCCTCCCCTTTTGCTCAGATGCTATTTTCCTCCCAGCGAGGATTGGAAATGGGATTCTCTGCCTTTCTGAGGTGGGATGCAAATCCCGGGTCTCTAGCTGGATTTTCAATGGGTTTGCCTTGGCAAGGCTTTGAAATAGCAGCATTTGAATATCAAAGCGGGCGCTGGGCGGTGCCCAAGCTAGCTAGTCTCTTGGCTGGCTGGAAGTGTCTCCGAGGTTAATGAATACTTGGAAGGCCATTTTCAAGATAGTGCTTTCAAGCAGTGGTAAGAATAGTACCTCCATGGCCAGGCTTCAGAGCAACATGCCCCGATGTGAGTGGAAATGGGACTGCTGAATGGGAGTGTTAGTTATGAGGCGACTCAACGTGATTTTGCTGCCTTGCATTGGGTGGAGGGGAGGTAGTGAGCATCACTACAGAAGCCGAATGCAGGATTAAGGGCCATTGTGACCCTACTAATCCCGGCAGCCAGTGTCTGTGGGATTGAATTGTTTGGATGAGTTGTGCAAAGGCCAGAGATGATCCAGAGTACTGTGGCTGCGCTAGCTGCCCTGAGCAGCCCCTGCCGCACTGTGGGCGCTGCCTGAGGCATGTGCGTTGTTGCTAATGGACTCACAGATGTAGGTGCATGAGGATGAACCATTCAGCTGCTGTGAACGTGTCTGGTGCCAGCAAATCTTCCTGTTCATCTCCTATTTCTCACCTGTCAGTCTAGTCTCTCACACATGGCTGGCCAGTGTGGTGGCCTCTGTGATGCTCCGTTAAGCTCTTGTTGACGCTCTTCTCCATCCTTTTCCTTTGCTCGTTCATGCCCATCTTGTCTGCAGACCACCTGCTTCGCAGGCCCTCGCTGTTCCTCAGGAGTCGACAGGCTTGCGTCGTGCTAGGGACTGAAGGCGAAGGAGGCTGGCTGCAGCACAAGGGCTAGCTCTGAGCTGGAGGTGTGATTCCCTGCTCCCTTGCAGCGTGCCCAAGTATAATGGGTGTAAAACTCGTCCCTTCTCTGCTGGGAGCATCGTGCGTCCCCTGCAGTCCTCCCGCTCCCGTGTGATGGCCATGGAGAATGGGTGCTTATGTAGAGAGCCCGTTGCCATTCGCACTTGGGATTCACCCCAAGGGTTGGAGTTGCCTTCGTTGGCTCTGGATTCCCAGCCGTATGGCCTGAAGCAGTGCTCAGGCACAGCCCCCATGGGACGTGGCCTGGTTTTAGTACCAGTCCCACTCTGGGCATCAGAGGTTTTTGTTCTGTTCATCTTTTTAAACTAGCAACTTCTTTTGCTTATTGCTTCATTCCCTTCAGTGTTCTGCAGAATGGGCGGGGTGGGGACCAGCCTGGCTTGCTGGGAGCAGAAGCAGAGTGGCTTGCTGCAGGGTTGGCAAAGGCCTGTGTAGTTCCTGTGTTTGTACCTATCAAATTAACCCCAGTCGGCGAGGGAGCACAGCAGAAACTTGTGTTCAAGCACAATTAGGGACTCAGTTGTGCTACTCAACGCCAGGCCTCCTTTCTTCCCAGCTGAGTCGCAGCAGAGAGGATCAGGGAGTCAGAGCCCTCAGCATCTTTTCAGCCTTTGGGCCCTGAAAAGGTGAAGAGAACCTGCCTGTGTTGGGGTGAAACACAGAAATCCCCTTTGGGTTTTCTCCCCAGCATGCTGCTCATGCCACTGACACCGGCCTTCCTGCCCTCTGGGGCTTCCCGTCACCCTGCCCTGCTGGGTCAGGGTCTCTCCCAGTCACAGCGCAGAGCTGGGGTCACCACCCCCCTGCAGAGCAGCAGACACTGAACCAGCTCAGCTCTGGGAAGGCTCAGCACCCAGGAAACCAAAACCCCAAATCCTCCTTCCTCTGTATGCAAGTTCTACACAGCAAGATCATAAAGATGTTCACCAACTTTAACAATGAAAGAGATGCAGAGTGGTTCTACCCCCGCCCCTCTAAAAAAAATTTACACTGGGCTTGATAATAAACAAAGGTGTTTTTAAGTATAAAAAAGTAGGATGTAAGTGATTGCAAGTGAGAACAGTCAGATCAAAGTATGTTACTAAGTTAAAATAAGCAAGTGTTCTGCTCCACTAGGAAACATGTTACATGCACATTCTTACCCTAAACAGTTGCTCCTATCTCAGATAAAATGCCTCAAGTCAGAGTTGTTGATCTTCACTCTGGCCTGTGTCTGCAGCTTTTTTCAAGATTCTTTAGAGTCCTTTCAGGTTTCTTCATGTGTATCCTCCTAGGGTGGGCGAGGCAGTTTCAAAGGCCAGCTGAAAACAAAGACCTGACTGCTTTCCATTCCTTAGACATTCCAAGGCAGGAACCCTTTGTTCAATCACTCCATCCCCGTGGGAAAGTACTAGACTGAAGATGGATTCCACTACCAGGAGGCATGGGCACATGTCCTCCGGGGACCAACCCCAGTTTGGGCTCACAGGAAGACTAAAACCATTCATGGGTTGTTGGTTTGAGTACTGAGCCATTAAGTTCCTAATACATCATAAATGGCCCTCATTAGCACATTGAGAATTAAAACCAGATCCATATGTCTAACTTCACACACAAGAATGATACATGCACAAAAATGGGATACACAGATTACATGACCAGCTTTGTGGAAAGCATTTTCAAGTTATGCATATTCATAAGCCAATTTCATAAAGCATGCCCTCCTACACCAGGTACCTTGGGCTCTGTCACCCCCTAGTGCTGTGACAAGCACAGTGTGCCTGTGGAGGGGCTGGGCTGCAAGAGGGGATAGATTGCTCTTGCTTCTGATGCTGTGGTCTGTGTTTGCTGGGTGCAGCTGGCCTTTCCAAGGGTCGCTGCACAGAGGAGACTGTGTAGAGAGCAGTCACGGCTGAGATTGGGGGGAGGAGGGAGTGAGTGAACTTCTCACGTTCACACCTGTTCAGTGCACTGTCTTTGTGCTTGAACCATTTTGTTTGCCTCGTGCCTCCCATCCCGTTTTTGGAAACTGTCAAAAACACTGGTTCCAGTTCCTGTTGCGCTGGCTTTGAATTTTCTTCTTAGGAAACGATGGCACTGACCAATATCCTTAATACAGCATTGTCACTCCAGACCTTGGGCTAGGCCATTGGCGGCAGGACACATCAGTGTTTTCCTGTGGTTCATTCCTCTCCTATCTGAGCCTTTTTATAACCCTTCTAAAGTTTTACATCCCTTAATCTCTTACTGTGTTTGCTTATCGGCAGCGTTGATTGCTTCTCTTGTTGATCCAGGAACACAGCATCAGCTCTGGTGTGATTCCATAGACACAGCTGGATTGCTCCTGCCTCTGCCGGCTACAGGGCATGACAATGCTGGCATTCCCAAGCTGCTTTCTAGAGTCAAAGGGCAGGCACAGGAGCCTTTTAAGTGATAAATGTATGTGTGGGTCTCTGGAAACTTCGCCCTGAGAGAGGTGGGAGTTTAAGATTAGGAACTAGACATTGCTCTTCTCTCTTTGTAGGGTGCTGGATGGAGTTACAGGGGTTGACTATGTAAAGGAAACAAATCTTTTGGGAAGTATTTTATGAATTGTAACACATGCACATACCTGACTATTAAAGTTAAAATGCTGCTGCGGGTTGCTACCACTTCACCTCTCAGCCTGTCTGTCGCATTTCGGTATTCACAGTAATGTTGAGTTGAGAGCCCTGTGAAAATTCTTTGCCATGTGTCTGTGGGGAGCTCTGAAACCACAACCTTCACCCTGCCTGTCTGGAAACATCTGCCTTTTATCCCAAGGACGCAGAGCACCCAATGAATCTGAAAGGCAGCAAACATTAAAACCGAGCAAAGGAAATTAATATTTATGCAACCTTGGGGACTCATTGCCACAAGAGGTTCCTGAGGTCAGAGGAGAGGAGTAATTACATGCTGGTGGATGTTCTCATCTGAAGTTGTTTTTTTAATTGTGTAAATAAGGGGTAAAACTCGCTCCTACTTCAGAACACACACCTGTCACTAACTTCCTGAGTCTCTGATGAAATATTCCCCATAGGTAGGTAATTGTCCATGAATGGGTTATTGCAAAAATCTCTGAAACATCTCATATTGGCCAGCATGCTGGACTAGATGGAGCACAGACTTGGTTTGGGCTGGTATTTCTTTGTTCCATAAGAACCAATGCAAAGTACTCCATTTAGCAAGGAACAATCAGTTGAAACGAGTGCCTAGGAAGTACTGTGGAAAGGGATCTGGGGGTCCACAAGCCAAATGAGTCAGCAGTGTGACACTTACAAAACATCATTCTGGGATGTATTCACAGGGGTGTTGTAAGCAACATGTGAAGTAATTCTTCCCCTCTACTCTGCTGATTGGGCCTCAACTGGAGTATTGTGGGAAGACTGAAAATATTTGGTTTGTTTAGTTTGGAGAAGAGGGGACTTAGAGCGGACATAAGATTTTTCAAGTACATAAGTTTATGAGGAGAGTGATAAATTGTTCTCAGCCTCTGAGGAGAGCACAAGAAGCAATGGGCTGAAATTGCATCAAGGGAGTTTTAGTTTAGACATTAGGAAAAAGTTCCTGCCTGTCAGGGTGGTGAAGCACTGCAATACATTGCCCAGGGAGTTTGTGGAATCTCTATCACTGGAGATTTTTAAGAGTAGGTTAAACAGATGCTTGATATGGGTGAGGCTGATAATACTTAGTCCTGCCATGAATGCAGGGGACTGGACTAGATGTGCCCTCGAGGTCCTGTTCAAACCTGTGATTCTGTGTTCTGATCATTACTGTGTAAGCCCTTAATTTCTTAGGCCAGCTGGAAACTCTTGCTTGACACTTGTAGGTCTGTTTCTGCAGGTTGCATCCCTTTTTGCTCAGTCCTGTGCAGTATCAGGTTATGGGTACATGCTGCTGAGTCTTTCACTGGAATTCTGGATTCCTTCAGTATTTGGTTCCATACTGGTTAAAGTATGGCAAAGTAGGAGAGCCAGAAAACTTCCCACTCCAGGAGGCCCTAACTGCAGTGCCCCCAGAGAAGGGTTTCAGGAATGGCAGGTCTTAAATCCGTGAACTCTCCTCTTTCCAGGGATTAGAGGCTGTCTGAAGAACTGAAAGGTGGGGTGTGCAGAAGGAAAGTAGCATGACTGCTTCCATCACACCACCTATGTCTCTGACCTGCCCATACAGCTGGCTGGCACTGGCATCAGATCTGTGCTTGCTTTTCCCCATGCTGGCATGCGGCTCTTGGCTGGCAGATGTTCTAGTTATTAACAAGTGCCTGGGTGCATTGATTCTGTGTGTCCCCTTTTCTCTGTAGCAAAAGCCCTGTTCTGTTCTTCTCTGGTTGTTATCCCTCCCAAGGTATATTGACCATCTTAAGTTAATTGTGTTTATCATGGGCTGCTGTTTTTCTCAGTTCCTATAGGCTTACACTGCAGCATGGAGCAAAATATTTCATGTGTGTGCCTGGCAGGTCTGGCTGGGACTCCCAGGCCTGCCTCTGAAGTGGAGGCAGGGTGCTTTATCCGCTTAAGGATATAATTCTTCCTGCTGGTCCAGCGACCCTGTTTCACCACCTGTCATATGGGGGAGGGGAGCTAATGCTGCACTGAAGAGATTTTCCTGCATACTCAGACAGGGCTGTGTGGCTAGAAAGGGACATGTCAGTTTACATTGCTGAGGGGGTTTGAATGACGGGCTCAGAGACGGGGCAGCTGAGTTGGGTTTTGGTAGGGAAGGTCTTGGCTTCCTTCTTTCATAGGCTTTATCACTGCCACAATTGAGAGCAAAGAATGAAGCCTGGCCATCGCTGTAATGAGTTGTCACTGGTCTCAGCGGTCTGGCCTGGCAACAGCTCAGGAGTACGCTGTTGATGGCTGTGGGGGGGGGGAACCTGTGAGTGTGCTCTGACCTTGGCCTGGTTTGCTCTGTCATCTGTCAGGCCCTGCTGAAAATGGACTGCCAGGGGCTGGTGGTGAGGCTCATTCAGGACTTTGTGCTCCTGACCACAGCGGTGGAAGTGGCGCAGCGCTGGAGGGAGCTGGCAGAGAAACTAGCCAAGGTCTCCAAGCAGCAGATGGACGCCTATGAAGCCCCCCACCGAGACAAGACTGGAGTGGTGGACAGTGAGGTGAGACTAGATTGGACATGACCTTAAAGTCCTGCTGTGCCTGGCTGTGTCCCATGGCCTGGAAGCCAGTGCTGAGGGCTGGTTGATCCGCCTGTGTGGACGTCTTGGCTGAGGTGTCCGCAAATGATGCCCCTTTGGTGATGGGAGCCTTAGTCACATTCCCTTCAATTACGAGATGGAGCTGCCTGAAAGCAGCCTCTGCAGGAGAACCTCCATTGAGCCTCGAGTCTGAGCAACTGTGCTGCAGGGGGAGTGAGGATTTCCTTGTCTTCACAGCTAACGGCCCCTTTCCGAAAGGGGGGCAGAGCACAGTATGTTTCTGCTGACCGCTTGTGATGATTGACACTTTGTGTGTGACAGACACACATGCACAGTGTCAGTCATCACAAGCGGAAACCTTGGGTGTGTGGTTGAGCGACTCCCTCTCTGTCTCCTCTCTAGGAGTGGAGCAGTGAGCCTGCCAGGGTAGGCTTGGTAGCTATATTTCTTGGGGTGGGCCAGAGGACAGTCAGTTTCAATCATCTCTCTGCTGCTGTTCTAAAAATAAATAGCATGTCCATGACGATGGAAATCCTGGGGCCCTTCCGGTTTGAGTAACTGTTTCTCCAGTCCTCTGATCCTTACTGGAGTTGAATTTTCCCCAAACCAGTGGCCTTTGTGGGGATCACTGTTCACATTCTGTCGGGGTAAATCAAGACCTGTGTTCTGGGGTGGGCGCTGAGCACTGCAGGGCTCCGACAGTTGTCCTCCTCTTTCCCCCGGCTCAGCTCTGCACAACCTGGCTGAGTGTGCGGCTGGGAAGCCTTGCTACTCGAGTATCTGGAGGTGGTGAGCAAACAGCCTGAATCTGGACTTGGGTCCTGATTCAGCAAAAGGCCTGCTGAGCCTCATTGAAGTTGATGGCATTTACCTCTTGCAAGTCCCTTGCTGATTAGATAGGGCCCTGCCAAATTCACAGCCATAAAAATGCATCTCTGACTCTGAAATCTGGCCTGTCCTCGTGAGAGCTGCTAGTTTGAGTGGTTTTTCCCCTCTCCTTATACTGATTTCATGGGGAAGAGCAGCATCTCTCAAATTGGGGGTCCTGGAGCAGCAGGGTTATTTTAAGGGGGGTTGCAATATTGCTATCCTTACTTCTGCACTTCATACCTGGGGGAGCCAGAGAGTGGCATCTGCTGACTGGGAACCCAGCTGTGAAGGCAGTGCCACCCCCAGTGGCAGCCAAGAAGTAAGGGTAGCAATATGTCTTCCCCATTCCTTTTTGCATCAGGACCCCTAAAATTATAACACTGTGAAATTTCATATGTGACTAGCTGAAATCATGACATGGACAACTTTTAAAATCCGAAATGGAGGGTGAATTTGGTAGGGCTCTAGGAATAGGGATGGAGATAAGCGCTTTACAGAGGTAGGGCCTGAATGGGCAACTATCACGACCCAGTAACAGTTCTGCTTGGCTTTGCTTTCTCTTTCTCTCTGGCACGGAATGCAGGCCATGTGGAAACCGGCGTATGACTTCCTGCTAACCTGGAGCAGCCAGATTGGAGACAGCTACCGGGATGTCATCCAGGAGCTGCACACAGGGCTGGATAAGATGAAGAGCCCCATCACCAAGCGCTGGAAGCATCTAACCGGGACCCTGATCCTAGTCAATTCCTTGGACATTCTCCGGGCAGCTGCCTTCAGCCCTCCAGAGCATGAAGATTTTGCCATCTGATGGCAGGAATTCCTGGCAGGTTTTAACTCTTCCTGATTTTTAGCAGAGGACAAGAAGTGGGAGGGAGCTGACAGTTTTGGAAGACCAAAGTTTGAAGGTTCGCACTGGGACTGGAATCGCACACTGAAGTGGATCCTCTTTCGAACATTCTCCCTCGTGTTGAAAGAATCAAAGCTGGCTTTCTCTGCTGGGGGCTGATACGAGTTCTACAGCTTTCTATTTGTGAATTTTAACCATTGGGGAGGGAGACCTCGCACATTTTTAGGCATTTGCAAATAAATATTTACTTTTTTAATGAGAAGCGAAGGTTGAAACCACTTTGGGAGAGTTGTTGAATTTTTAAGTTGCGGAGAAACTTTTTTTTAAAATGATCACTTCTAAAATTTACCATGAGTCATGTAAATATGTATTTAAAACAAAGCACAGTGTGAATCTCTCCTTTCCCTTCTCTCAACCTCCCCTACCCCTTGAGGCTTTTGACTGTCTATAGCGAGACTCTAAGATCACTGTTTTATATTCACCATTGCAGAAACTCTGAACCTCCTAGTGCCCTGAGAAAGTGTTACAAAGAGAAGCGGTTGTACTGTTTTTGTTCCAATAGCTTTCTGTGATCTGGATTTTTATATATACACCTTTTCTAATGTCTAGATCTGGCAATACACAATGTACCACTTCAGTTTTGAACCTGACGTGTCAGTGCTGCCTTTAGTATTCGAGCAAAGGGAGGCATCCCTCCTGCCTGCTGTTACATTTAGCATTCTGGAAGAAGCTGAAAAGATTTCTGCTTCCATGGTGTTCCCTCCGCCTCTTCTTCCTTCTCTTGCTTCTGAGGGACATTAACCAGATAGGTGCCAGGTTCCTGGAAGGTAACCTTCCCCTCTCTTGACTGCCAAGATTTGCTTGTTACAGTTCAGAGCAATCTCGGCTGGGGACCTGCATGCTCCAGAAATGGTCAAGAGAGAACTGCGTTAAAAGTCCTTTTCCATGGGATCATGCCCAAAGCTCACTGGAGTCAGTGGGAGTTATTACTGTCTTAGGTGCCCTTTCAGTCAAGCCCTGAACATTTTAGAGCTCTGGGCCAAAGCCCATTAAAGTTGGTGGTGAAACTGCCTGTGACTTTCCTGAGCTTTGGGTTGGGTTGTTGATGCCACTGAGTTCCAGTCCACCACGTAAATACCTGTTGGTCCGAGGAACCACCAAGCTGAAATCTTGTCCTGTCTGGGGTTCCTTCACATGCGATGTCTGCAACCCTTTTTAGCAGCTGCACCCCTTTTGAGTGATCCCCTCTCCCTCTCTTTGAAATATTCTACATGGCAGAAAAGGTATCTTTGCACAGAATGAAGACATTACTTTTAAGTGGGAAGTCAAGCTGCCACACGCATGGAAAACTGATGAAAACATTACCTATGAAAGACGTTTCCGCTGGGTTGATCACCGAGAAGGGAAGTATATTTTTACTCCTTTATCTGTATATTGAGAGAGGTTGGTGAGACCTTGCTAGAAGCATTATGGTGCTGTAGTGACTGATCCGTGATCACAGGTTGCCAGGAGAAAGTGGCACGATTATTTTTTTAACTCCATTATCTAGTTCCCAGCAGGCACGGAGGCCTACAACTGGCGTTAGTCATCAATCCAGTGGGATTGCTCTGAACGGTTGAGCTGGCTTGAGTCACAGGGCTCGTCCTGCATCTGAAATAAAACTGCTCAAAGAAGTCCGCCTGGGCCCCAAGAGGTGGACATTTAAAGTATTTGTGACCCCAAGTGACTCGTGTATCAGGAAAGGCCCTGCCGGAGTCTAGCAAGAGTAGAGTGACAAGTTAGATGCATATAGTAGAAGGAAACCCCACTTCTCCAAAGAATGGAGAGACAGTTTAATGGACCTTGTGCCTCTAATTTCACCTTGAAAGAATTCCCCTTAGAAACAAGTCTCACTAATGAAAAGTAGCACCTTTCACATTCTGCATTTTCTCCTCAGGGGCTTTAAGGTGTTTCCTATGCAACTCATCATAGCACACTCAAAACCTGGCAGTCATGCTCACCTGTGGGGTCCTCATTCTGAAAGGAACAAACCACCTTAAATAGGGTTGTTTTTTTCCTTGTGTACCAACCTGAGCGCTAGGTGGAAATGCTGGAATACCTTACGTCGCCGAAGTCTGGTGCCTTCCGACAGCATTCAGCATGCCAAAGAGAACGGGCCTGCTAATGGGTTTACACTGCCAAATGACACCATGTGCACCAGCAGAGGGCTTGCAAATGGCTGGTCAAAACACAGACTTCCGTTTTTCACTAAGCTATTGGCTTTAGCTGTTGAAAAGCCTTCTGCTGTACAAGGCCCTGACCCGGCCAGTGGATCTGAAGAGGTCTGGCCAGAGCTTGCTGAAATAAGGGCTTTCCCTAGAGATGTAGTTGGCGAGTGAGGGTCTAACACACTGCAAATGAAGACTGTGGGGAGGCTGTGTGGCCGTATCACTCTTGTAGCAAAGTTTCAGCTACAGAGCAGATGCTTTAGCCCTCTGGGAGTCTTACAAGATGGGAAATGACCAGCTAGTTTGTGTGTCCAGTTTTTCTCACTACCTCAGGTCCTGCATGCCCAGCTGAACACTTCCACAGAAACCGAAACCTGCCATTCCACACCAGCCTTGTCTGTTCTTTCCCCTACCTTGAGAATCATTTGAGCCCAAGCAGCTGCCATGTCAGCGTAATCACTGCATAATCACTGTGTTTTCCCTCCCTCTCCCCTCCTTTAACTTAAAAATCAGCCTCCTTTCACATGTTGAGTCCAGGTGTCCATTCAAATGCCTTTCACCCACCACTGGAACATGGGAGTGGACACTGCATTACTTGGGTGTGTGCAGGAATCACTTATTGTACTAACAGCTAATGTTTAAAAAAAATCATTGGGAAAAATATTACAATTAAAGCTGCTGTTTGAACACTCCTGCGAGGTCTCGATATGCTCTGTTTCCTGGGAAGTTGCTTGAGTCATAGGACTATTTTAGTACATGGAAATATCTCTCTAGGTTTCCACTAAATGATCTTATCCCCCCCAGTGACTGGTTGACCCATAACCCCCCCCCCCCCCCCGGGGCTTGCCTTACAGACACAAAATCAATGGCTAGAAAACTGCCCTTGAAGCTTTGTGCTTTCGTCAAATTCTCAGATAAATTCTACTTCCCTCTTCAAAAACAACTCCTCACAATCAAAGCAGGGCTACAACTTTACAGGCAAATATCTGCATAGGTTTAATTTTTTTTCCCAAGCTTTAAAATCATTTGCACTTCTCCAGCCCCAAGATGGTATTTGCATTTAAATACTAGGCAAGTCTAAAACATTTTACTTTTAAAAAATGAAAGGTAGTTTGTCTGGCTGAGAAATGACCGTATGTGTTGCAGTATTTTGTCAGACGTTTTTATTACTTGGCTGCTTCTCTTGCATTTTTCTGGCTGGAGAAAATGAGCAGGTAATTAATCATTGGTTGGAATATTCCTAAAAAGCGCCCAAGAGGACTGCACGTGTTTTAACTAACTAACTAACTAAATAAAATCAAAACAGAGCAATTCCTCAAGGTTCACCTTCGTTAGTGTTAACTTATCCAGGATCATTGGTTGTGACATCAAGGATAGAACAGCTTCCCATTTCCGACCTTCGTGTTGTAAGATGGTTAATATAAGAAAGCTGGTGAGCTCATCATCTGGCCAAATTTGAGCCTGGTGTAAGCATTTGCAGAACTTTTTGGATATAGGAAGTGACCTTGTGCTGTGTTCTGGAACCTGGACTATCTTGATAGTGACTTCTGATGGCAAGTGCATTGGATTCAGCCTGAGTTGGATTCAGCCTGCTGTGCTAGATGGCATGTGACTGCAGAGGGTCATGCACCCAGTAAAGCCCACCCCACCTTCGGCTCAACTTTGCACGAATGGCAGATGTTGCTGATGAGTCCCAGCATTGGGCATATGCCAACACAGTGCCATCTAGGAGTCCCTTGCTTAGCACCAGCTTGTTAGGCCTACTTCTAAAGAGTTTCCCAGTGTTCTGCCTTGCATTGCGGCCCGAGCAATATCGGAGGCGCCTAAAACCCCAGCTCCTAGAGTCAGATGATCATATGAGAATCTGTTTACCTCTTCACTGAAATGAAACAGTTGGGCACTTAGTGTTTCTGTTTCTCAGCCCAAGGGGGAAATCTTGAAAATGTGATCACTACAGGTGCCAAAGCCAGCTGGCAAATGAAAAGAACCCACATCTTTTTGTCAATCTCACAATCTTTAAGCCAAATTTAGGGTTTGGGTGGGGGGAAGAGGGAGGCTGGACTCATGAGCTAGAATAATTGGTATTTGTTGGTGGGTGTTGGCAATGAAGAGGCAGGGATATTTAATATACCCCCCCAGCCTCCCGTGAGCATTAATTCCCCAAATCCAGCTGCTGCAAATCGAAGGCTTTGCAAAGCCACAACTCAGTTGAAATGTTTGCAAGATGACCCTGTATGTTGGGTCCAGCTCTGTTTGTTTGGCTGACCCTTCCTTGGCCATGACTTTGAGGGAGCATACCTTCCAAGAGCTAGCGGGACCTCAGCAAAACTGAACAGTTCTAGGCCACAGGAAAACTCACCCCGTCCATGTAAGACATCCACTTACATGAGGCTGTGAGGTCCGAGCTGGCAGAATGCATTAACAGGTTATAAAGGCCAGATTTCCGGTGGTAACTGTGTTTGCACTTGGCTACATCCTGACATCTGGGGGTACACATTGGGTACGTTCTCTGTTCTCCCTGTGAGCATCACTCCTGAGCTTTTACTGATGTTCCCACTGCAGAGGCTCAGGGGTGATGCCTGGGGCTTACACAGGTGTCCACAATGGCATGAGATGAAGGCAGTGGCAATGCAGTAGGGCACAGTCTCTATTGTTGGGGAGGTAAGAGGGATGAGAGATGATAGGTGGTCAGATTACGTGACAGTGGACCCTTCTGGCCTTCAAATCTAGGACTAAACAAGAACTTGAGAAAATTAGGAAAATGAGTACAGTGCCCTGCCTCCGAAATACAAAGCACCATGCTCCACAACTTCCCCTCTGGGCTATTTTGCACCAGCAGCCGGCCAGATGAGAGTGCAGGGGAGCCCTGAGTTGGCATGAAGTGGTGTAGCTGGCTCCTGCATTGAATGCCCTCCCACACCGCAGCACTGTGGTCTGCTGGGGTGAGGTTGTGGCTCACTACACTGCTTCCCAATGGGAATTCGGTCCTGGGGCATGAGCAGCCCTGGGTCTGTTCTACTGTGTGCTGGTGAGTTGAAGTGCAAAAGCACTGTGGGAATCAGGAGGTATCTGGGCACCGGAGAGCAATGTAGTATGGAAACAGTGTTCCCACAGAGGGCCCCATGCTGCTGTCATCTTGCTTGGATTGCTGCACTTTTTCTTCCGTTCTACGACCATCTGTGAGCACCTAGTTACTTCCTTACTGTCGTCTTCCATCTCTCATGAGAGTCCCCTGATTATGGACAAGGGCTGGAAAAATTGATGTAGGTTCCTGGTCCACAGCCTTAGAGAGTTATCTGTTCCATGTGAGTAGCTCTCCATCACAAGTTTCTCTGGCTCTTTTATAGCTTAACTTCCAAGGAATTGTTTGCTATTTTTTCCCCCTCAGGACCTATCATAGGAGCTAAATGGAATTTCACAACTTTCTTCTCTACTTAAGCCATCAAAATGATTCTTACATCATTTTTCATCTTCTCCAAAGGATTGAAGAACCTATTTGGGGGTGGAGGAGAAGGGAGAGATTTGGTCCCCATTAGGTTATCAGTGTTCCTAGAAAAACCTACATCTCTGAAAAGCCGGCTGTCCTCCACAGTTTCTGGCCACTGGAAGTCCAGCCCTCCAAGAACGTTTGAAATGAAACCCTGGAATTAGGGGCAAAGATCAAAGGTTCCATTATGAATGTCCATCCCCTGCCAGCTGCTATGGCCAATGATTTGCAGGTAATTTCAGTCCGCTTGCTCTGCTATTGTTTGGGATTCAAATGTCCGTTAGTCCATGTCAGGGAAACCGGGGTATCTAATCTTGCCTTCCCTCTTTGTGCTGCTGGGGTGGGCACTCCCAACCCTCACTTGAAGAGGCTGTTGGTGCTTGATCTTTATTTTTTTTAAACTCAAATGCTTGAGGAATGCTGGGAATGTGAACTTGGATGCAGAAAGTCTGTCTAGTTGCCGTGCCCAGCAGTTACCCGGTGTCCTAGCCCCAGCCAACCAGAGGCAACACTCTCATTGGTGCAAGGCGGTGCTCGTCTTCAATGGGACACCCCCATCCTTTGGTTACCTCCCTTTTCTGTGTGAAAGGTGCTGTTCTCCCTGCCTACCACAAGGGGGCGGTCTCCTCTCCAGCAGGACAGCTGATTTACCCTGGTGGCTGGTGCTGTCTCCATGTTTTTGAGTAGCAGCAGCCCAGAGGAAGATGATGGGGAGGGGATCCCTCTCCCTTGTGCTGAGAATGGGGGAGGGGATGGTGAGAGCCCAGTACATATTCTGCACTCACATGCTGCTATGACTGCACAGAATGCCTCTTGCAAAGCTCGAATTGGTTTTCGTTCCTGGTTGCAGCAAGGCACAGACAGATGGCCAATAATTACTAGACCATCCAACCCCCTGTCAGGGCCAGGAACTCCCTTCTTTTCTCATGGGTCCGAATGACCTAAATCAACATAATCAGCCCTGATCCTTTTGTAAAATGTGGGTTCTGTGCCTGTGAATTACCAGAGCCCATCCTCCTAGTCTGAACTGCAGCGCCCGCGGTTGATGCATGACTACGTCCCAGCCACAGCTAGGATCAAGCCTCCTTGCTCAGATAACAGGCTTTTCTGAGTTCTTTAGCAATGGTATTTTGGCAATGTCGGCTTTCACACCGTCTGTGTTACTTGACTACAAGAATCAGGGCTTGCTGAGCTGTAAATGGCCACCTGTTTTTATGGGAAATGTTGCTTGAGTGGCAGAAAACCAAAAGTTTGGATTAAATTGCAAAACATGAGGGGCAAATTAGCCGCAAGTGGTGAACAATATGATCATTACAAGGGTTATAAAAGAACCATAATAGAGTGTAACACACGTAAACATTATTCATGGAAGCACTGGAGGAAGGGACAAAAACCTGAGCTGTATGCATCTTAGAATCACCATGTTCAATGAAAGGAAGGCAAAGGGTGTGATGTAGGGAAACATTTTCCCGATGTTTCATATGAGTAAGCTTTCCTACACAGCTATTCACGCTTTGCCAAAAAAAGGAGTTTGTGAGAATTCAGCCAGAGCAAGTGAATTGCTTGGTTTTACTCTACCCAGCCTTTTTTTTTTTTTTTTTTTTTTAAACTCTGCTTTCCCTTATCTAGTCTGCTCAGGCCTGCAGATTTCCAAAGCATCTATGGCAGGCAACACACTCACTTTGACCTCCCTCCTCCCCCATCCCTTCCAAAAAATAAGGACCCGGAGCCTTTTTGACAAACTCTGGACACAGTGCAAGAGTAGCTCTGGAGAGCAATTAACCATGGGTTGTGCCCCACTTTGGATGCCCCCCTGCTGACCATTAATTAAAGCTTTCAGCAACTGCATTGTGAAGTTGTGTCTGGTACAGACTCAGTCTCCAGGACGCATTCTGGTCACCAGCTGCGAGGGAGAAATGAACCACAGAAGGTTGCATAGCAACAGATGCTACTTGCTTTACCAAATATGTGTCACTGGGCTCTCCTTAGTTCAGTCCCTCAGCTGAGTGGCTGGCATGGAGCACTGAAGGGACTAGGACGAGCGTGTAACTGGATTCAGAGCCTTTGTGTGTGCCAATGTCACTTCAGTAACAAAAGTGTTATGTAAAATGGCCATCGGTTGCTTAGTGCAGTAGTTATTTACTCGAAGGATTTTGATAGTGTTTTAAACTGGCATCCAGAAGGGAATATTTTCTTGCCCATTTCCACGCCTAGTCTGTGTGTCTTAGGCCAGGTCTACACTAGACCTGGAAAAGTCAGGTTAAGGCATGCAACTTGTTACATAAAATACATAGCTAGCCTTAGCTTACCTTAAGCCAAGCTTGGTGCCTTTTTCACAGAGGGAAGCTTATGGGAGCAAACACTCCCGTTGGCTTCCCTTACTCCTCATAACTGCCAGGAGTACTGGCACAGACCAGAGCCACCCTCAGTGTTCGATTTAGCGGGTCTTAACTAGGCCAACTAAATTGATCTTCTGGTGTTCGATCTGATATGTTAAATATAGACATGGCCTTAGCTAGTAAAGAGAAATCTGGGGTTGAGTGTGCATCAGGCATCTTGCAGACTGGCCAGGTGAGAGTTTCAGACTCTGTGACTACTGAGGTCCCTCAACCTTGTCCCCCAGCTGTACCATCACTTTCATTTAACCTGGGTATTGCTTGGGCTTTTTCACTATGTTGAGGGAGTGATGTGTTACTCATGGCCACTAGGACAAACCCACCATATGGTATTTTCACTGATGGTTTAAGCCAGATTTGAATCTGGGCTTCTGTGGTTGCAAAGCTAACACACCCTCCATTCTCTCGCTTCGTTCCTGGGATACATTGACTTAGGCAACGAACCCGGGGAGGTGGGGACAGGTTGCTAGTTCCCCCTGGATGTGATAGGTGGGGGCAGAGGGAGGCTGGCTGGCAGGATGTTTTTTATGAGGATACCCAAAGCTTTGGAGTGCCTTGCTCCTGATCCAAGCAGCCCAGAGAGGTAGTGCAGTCGAGGTGCTGGCTGGTGTGTAGTGGGGAAGGGTTTGAACAGGACGTGCTGCCCAGCAGAAGAGGGGAACTGACCACAAGGTGTGTCCTTGGTTCTGGAATTTTAAGCCAACAGATCCTGGGTTTGTGGCCTTATTGTTCTGCTGGACAGAGAAGCAATGCAATAATACTTGTAACTACCGATGAACGAAAGCACGAATGTGACCTAACGTACTGTCTGGCTCCACTCCACCCTGATCTCTGGCTGCTGTGATGCCAGCGCACAAAGCCCTTTGTCTGGCAGTGGAAGTTCTGCCTCAGATGTGATGGGTGTAAACTGATCTTTGCCCTTCTGGAAGTCTGTGTCCTTCGCTCCTTGCTCTTTGGGCGCTCTGCCTTCGGCGTGCTGTTCCTGAGAGCGTGGTGACAGGTGCATGGAAGAGGATTCCCAGTGAAGTCGAGAGGAGCAGAGAAGGGGCTGTAGTTTGGTTTTGTTGGTAAAGCATGCTTTGCTCCTTCTACTCAGCAAACTCGAGTGCTGCCCCTTGGCACCAGGCTGCTAACCCCTCGCTCGTAGATTGCGCTCCTCACCTGGAGATCTGACGTCCGTAGCATCACTCCCATTTCACAGATGCACAGAGGTGTCAAGTGACTCACCCATGGTCACCTGGAAGGCCAGTGGCAAAACCCAGATCTCTTGAGCCCAGACGAGAGCTCAAGTTACTAGAGCCCTAATCTGCTTTCAGCTACACAGACCAGAGCACCCACAGCCTCCTCACGCATCTCTGTCAGCTAAGATGTTTCCATAACCATCCAGCTCTTGGTCTGTCTGAAGTGGCTGGGGGGGGAGGGGTGTGTGAGAGCGAGAGGAAAAATTAACCAAGGCTACGTGCGAAGCAACTATGCCAATTAACCAAGGCTACGTGCGAAGCGACTACGCCAAAAATGATTGGGGTTGGCAAAACTCTCATAGTCAGCATCACGTGTCAAAATCTACTTGGGAGCAATTTTTAAAAGCACCTAACACTCTAGTTGGTGCTGGGGCAGCTGGAAAAGAGATGCTGGTTTCTAATATAGACAAAGCCTTGTGCACTAGGAACTGCACTGAGAATTCAGTTAGGCTGGAAAACAGTTGTGTGATAACTTGTCATTGTAGACCTGGGTCATGTCCAGTGTTCCCTATAAGCTGAGCACTTGAGCAGCTGCCCAGGAGAGATTCAAATGCTGCCTACCTGATTAGCAGAGTGCCTAGAGCTGGCAGCATGTGTTTCTATTGGTGCACATAGGACATGTTTTGGTGAACAGAACAAAATGTATTCTGCATATGAATGGAAAAAGCTAGAGGTAACTTAAGGCACACCCACTCCAGCTAGGACTGGCAGTTCTAGAACTGTACAGACCTTTCTGCTCCCAGTACTTATAGATTCACTTGGGAAGTTTCTTTTCCTTGGCAGAACTTGACTTTGTGACGGGTCTGTGTCAGCCCCTGGCTCTCTCCAAACCTGCTCCCTTCACTATAAATAACACTCATTTGCAGGTGATAATTAATCCCTGCCTTGCATTCTGCAGTAGTCTGGTTAAGAATATCTTGCTCATTACTGTCAGGTGCGCCTGCCCTCCCAGACAGTGAGTCATCCATGCGAACTTGGAGCTGTTCTGTTGCATAACCCATAACGAGACTTGATCCTGCAGTTCCTGTTCTGGGAACTAGTTCCGGTTTTGCATTTGCACTCGTGATTTGGGTATCGACCAGGCCACGTGCCAGCTCTGGAGGTGGCGGGGGGGGGTCCAGGCGCCCAGGTGGCGGCTTTGCTTGGGTGTCCCTGGTCTGCTGGGGGGGTCTAGCGGCTTTGCTGGACCCCCCCCCCCCCCAGCAGACCAGGGAGACAAGAGCAAAGCCACATGGGCGGCGGGGTCCCTCCGCCTGTGCGGCTTTGCTCGGGTCTCCCTGGTGTGCTGGGGGGGGTGCAGCTAGTGCGCCCCCCCCCACCCCCCAGCAGACCAGGCTTTTGTTGCGGGACACCTTGGGTAGAGCAGCTGGGGTGCTGCCGGGTTGGTCCTGTGGGAACCTACTGGGCAGCGCCCCAGCTGTTCTGTCCTAGGCTCCAGATTCAGCAGCTGTTGAAACTGATCAGGCTGATTCCAGGAAGCTGGGGGCAGAGCAACTCTGCCTCCGGCTTCCTGTAGTCAGCCCCTGGTCAGTTTCAGTGGCAGCAGCTGAATCTGGAGCCAGTTCTGACTTACATACAAATTCAACTTAAGAACAAACCTATAGTCCCTATCTTGTACGTAACCCGGGGACTGCCTGTATATGGTTGTGACTATTTTCTTCCACTATTTGATCTGAGGAAGTGGGACGAAAGCTCATCACCTAATAAACCATCTTGTTAGTCTTTAAAGTGCTACATAGTCCTGTATTTTGCTTCAGGTACACCAGACTAACATGGCTACGTTTCTATCACTGTTTTTTATTGGGTTTGCTTGGCAAGCAGCCATAGGGACTGCATGTTGCATGTTAACTTCAGCGATGCTGTCACAGTTGTGGCTTTTATAGGAGAGGGAAATGACGTGAATTTGTGGAAGGTTTTTTCCACTTGAAAGCCCTTGTAACACCAAAAGGGGCCAGGATCTTCCGGCCCTGAGGCTTAGTGAAGAATTCCCAGTCTGAAGAGCTTGTGTTCTGAATACAATGAAACTGATCTGAGATGGTCACATGTCAAGTGGCTCCATCACATGGCAGTCAGTGTCTTATGCTTTGTGGCTCTGAGCAGACACCAGCCCTGCGGCTCCCATTTGGTATCTGGGTCTGATCAAACAGTGAAAGCTGTCCCCTAACGGTTCCATCCCTGGGTAGCTTCGAGCTGGCTTCACGCGGCATTAACCAAAGAATCTGCAGCTCTCTTTGTCCTTCCTGTTCCTGCCAAGAGCTGACCTCCGCGTTGGGTTTCCCCAGCAACAGCCGATGCCTGGCTCTGCTGTTTGTCCTGCTTTAGCTGTTACCAGGAAACAGATTGCTGAACAAAGCCCTCGGAAGCTCGGCGAAAGGTGTTCGGGCTGCAAAGTTTTGGCTTGGTGATGTGTTCTGAGGCCAGCCCGAAGCTCCATTGTCGGGGGGGGCTGGACCTCAGTGCTTTGGTAAGGAACATAGATACTGGATGCCCCACCCTGATGCTCCCTCAGAGTCAAGATCCAAGCTTGGGAAGGGCTCACGTGGGAGCGGCATCCTGCACTGTTGCAAGAGACTGGGAAAAGCATAGGGCACTGGCACATTCCCGACTGAGAGATCTGTCTGGGTGCCCCTGGGATCAGGAGCCATACAATCACTTGGCTGACAGATCATGCTGCCTCCTGGGTTTAGCCCAATACTTGCAGACAAGGAAATTAAACTCCTACTGGCCTTATTCTCGGCAATCCTGAGCACCCGGACGTGTTCTGCTGTTTAGTGATGTAGTGCTCAGACCTGCTCCAGCATCAGTGGGGCGCTACTCAACTGCAGACACACTGACGTTTCTGAGACCAGGTCTATGCAACAGAGTTCTGCTGGCATAGCTGCACCAGTTGGCATCTTCTGGAGGGTGCTAGGCTGGCCTGGATCTCTGATACAGCTGTGTTCTTAGGTCAGTTGCTTGTAAGAGCAGGGTCAGCAGTTTGCCTCTCCAAAACCAGTTTTGGTGTATCCCAGTTCTCCGAACAGTGTGTGAAATGCAGCCTCCTAATTTGCATGGGAATGACTTTTCTACCAACACCCAGATCTGGCCCCATTGCTCTGCCGTGCTAGTTCCTGAGGTCAGATGCAGTATGACTTCTGGAGACTCCCTCCCTGGAGCCTGGGTGATTTATATTGCATAGTCACCCCCAGGAATGCTTCATCACATTGGAATGTGTCTCACCCCAGCCAGATACCTGAGGGCTTGAATCAGCAGCAGAGATACCAGCAAAGGTCTTGTATGGGTCAGTGTGGGGTGAAGAAAGCCCTCACAGTAGAACTATTTTTGCTCAGGGGTACTACACCAGTCAGGGATGTGTCCCAAAGCTCTGATTCAACCCAGGAACGTCAGTTTATTGATCACTAGTTTGAGTAGAACACGGCTGTCCCACCAGGCATCTGTGCAGCATCTTGGCTTGGAGAAGTTCTTGGGGCTATGTTAGAATGGGGGCGTCAGATTAGCTCATCACAGGGGTCCCTTCTAGCCATGGAGAGCTTAATGGAGAGTCCCAAGAACTTAAAGTTGACAGAGACCAGACAGACAAGGACTGGGGAGAAGAGGCTTCTCAAACCCATTTTATAGATAGGGAAGCTAAGGCTCAGAGCGATGGAGTGACAAATTGTTTTGTCCAGAGGTTATTTGGGATCCTCACTAGCTCTATGTGAGCATGTGATATTTGTCCTACATTTGTTAGGGCTTTTGGCATGTCAGACTGCATGGAGGCAAGGAGATGGCTCCATCTGAGAATTTCTGCATGGCCGATTTCTATCTCACTATTTCTTTAATATATGTTTCTTAACTTTTCCATTGTGATTACCAGTTAGCTAGTGTTTGCTCCGCCTCCTAGCTCTTCTCTTCTCGTATTACCCTGCAAGGAGGTTGTAGTGGTTTATAACCCAGAGTCATGGGGCTAAAGACTGAAGCCTAAATTAGCCAGCATGCTTAGTGATTGTGGCTACTTCTGGATAGGATGCCTACTTTGAGACATGGTAAAGGGCCTGATTTTCAGGAAGCACTGAGCCCCCTTCCTCTGCAAATCTGTTTCCAGCTGGACCTCAAAGAACACTTCAGCCTGAGAGATAATCTGGGGCATAAGCTTCACTGCCAGAGAGGCTAGGATGAGAGACTGAGATGATTAAGAGTGGCACAAGTGACAGAGGGGCAATATTGCCCTTCTAAATCTTTTTCTTATGTCCTTTATTATGAAAGCTGCCTCCTGAGACAGACCACAGCATGAGGTTCCCACTAATTCCCCTCACCTGGGGAATGGGTTTGGAGGGTTTCAGGCATTCTGCTGGGCTTGGAGATCGGCAGGATTGGTGGATTGTCTCCTCTCCAAGAAGAGCCCCTCTTTACAAATGTCTTGCCTCAGCCATGCCACTTGGATAACTGGTCTCATCTGATCCTGTAGGCTCCTCTGGGCCATGCCAGCTTTGCCAAGTTGAGCCGTGGAGGGGAGAATGCCAAGGTAACCCAAAGCTGCTGCTAGCAGCAGTGAGGGAGAGTCAGGGGGCAGTGCCTTTCTCCTGGGGCAGAACTGGACCCACACCAGTGGGGTGTACAACAAATGCCCAGAGGGTAGGTGAGGTGCAAGGTTTCTATGTTTTGGCCACTGTGTGCTGGTAAACTTTCAATTTAATTCTGCACCCTCCTGCTCCACTACTTTCCATTTGTCAAGGTGTTTGCCCCGTCATGTCCATAGGTGCAGCTGTAGCTTCGTTGTGCAAATTCCCACCTCTTCACTGTGCATCCCTCATTGAGGGGAAGTTGCACTCCAGCCTGTTGCTACTTCTTTGCATCCAGGGCGTCTGGGGCACTTGTCAGTACAGTATCCAAGTGTCTTATTATTCTTCATATATTTGTCCTCACGGCAGCCCTGGTACACAGGACAAAGCCATATTACTTTGTACACAGGGGGAGTTAGGCCCAGAACCTCAAAAGTCTGTACCCAGTGTCTGGAGTAGAGGCCCTGACGGTTCCAGTGGGAGGGAGTGCGGTGTTTCTCAATCCTCTCCCTAGTTTCATAAGAGGCAGAAACAGGCCAGAGCAGCTTGGGTCAGCATTTGTACATTGCTCTGTACCAGCCTGCTCCCCCACACTGCAGCCTCTCGGGGCACTTGCAGTACATTATCAGGGAGATAAGAGTTTGGTGACTCCCAGAGTCCTGGGCATTTGCTAATCTCTTCCTTTTCCCGCCACTGCCCTAGCATAGTGCAGCACAGTATCTGCTGCTCATCTGCACTAGACTTGGGATCAGTTTTAATGATCACTTTTAAATCTCAGGCTGGGCAAAGTCTATGGATTTATCAACACTTGGAACGTTACCAAATCCACTATTTAGGAATGATTACAATTATTTGATGATGACGACGACGATGATGATGATGTGTTATGCTGGAATAGCTATTCCAGCATATTTCCAAATGTAGACAAGTCCTTTGGCTTACACACACCTTGACTTTCTCACCCCTGAGCCATGTAAGTTGCAATGACTTAAGTGGTAGTAGACCAGCCTTTAAGACTAAACCTCTACAGAGCCTCCCATCCCAGCTCAAAGCTCTTGTGAAGATGCTCCCCAAACCCATTCACACTGTCATCTCCACCAAAGCAACCCAGAAACCTTTGCCCATACCAGTTCCAGCCAAACCACAGAACTAGTTCTGATTTCTCATTTAAGGCAACCTTGACAAGGCAACTTTCAAAGGGCTCCCTGTAACCAGTGATCTCCTCTAAAGACCAGCAGGGGCTGTATCCTTGTCCACCATGATCCCCTCCTAAGCTAATGGAAAGGGTTCCATGGATTGAGTAGCCTTTGGATTGGGATCTAGCTGAGCTTTCATATGCAAGAGCAATCTTCCTGCAGTACCTGTGTTCACCAAAATACAGTGGGCAGCCTCTAAATATCCGAGGGGTAGCCGTGTTACGTCTGTAACTTTAAAAAGGAGTGGTCCTGTGGCACTTTAGAGACTAATCAAAATATATAGGATCATGAGCTTTTGTGGGTAAAACCCCCTTCATCAGATGAGCTGGATATATAAGCAGCAGCAGAAGCACCTGTCAATTGTAGGGCTCATATGAATGAAGCTAATTAAGCAGGCTGGATGTGTCCCAGTCCTAGTTTTTTATGTGAAAATGCAGATGTTCAACTCAGTTGTTACTGTGAGGGAAACCCAGTTCCCCCCAGCAGAGAGAAAGTCCCAGGACCCAGCATATGCACTTCTTTCAAAGAAGCATCTGTCTCCCCTCCCCAGGCTGGTGGTAGGACTAGGAGGTCTGCCGCTCCCCAGACAAACACACAGGCTGGGCCTTTAAGGAAAAGGCAAAAGAGGTAAGGGACACTTCCCTCACCACATGCACCCAATTTGCAGTTGTACCATTGCTAATCCCCCTTGAGTCAGGCTTAAAAATCACGGGCTTTTACCAAATAAGACACGGCTCATTTTCTGTGTCCTCTGATGGCTCAGCCTTGCAGGTCACCATTCAGCTTTTGTTCCCCGTTGCATGGGCTAAAAATGTCTTTAAAAAAAGCAAGCTAAGAATCTTGTGCAAAAACATGGCTCCAGCAGCTGGGGATTCGGCAAAAGCAGTAGATATTGCAAGGAGATTACAACACTGTCTATGATCATTCCCAGACATTCTTCTGCTCATCGGTTAGGGCTGACCTCATTCCAGGCTATGGAACAGCCCATCAGAGTTTTGGGCAGTGAGGTGAGTTTAGAGACCTGGCTCTTCTCTACCTGGGGGCTGAATCGGTCTGCATCAACCCCACACAAAGGAGACCGCCACCAGAGAGCTTCCTCTCTGTCCCGGTGCAGAGCACGCTAGGGAACGGCACTGAATCTCAAGCATCAACGATGGATGATTGTGAGGCAGTGCCCCCCAGAGAGGGCACAAGCCGTCTAGTCCTGTCACTTCGGTTAAGTTAGTTCACCTCTGTGCTTGTTTCCCCTTTGTGCTTGGCCTGTCATTGTCTGCGAAGCATCTAGCACAATGGAAGGACCCCTCTCTCAGGCAGTTCCTGGGTGTGATTCTAATGCACATAATAACAAAGGCATAGTGTGTTAGCTCTGCCTTTCTTAGGGAGGTTCTGAACACGCATAGATACCAGAGCAAAGGGTGCTCCAGGGGAACCTCACCTGCATAGATAGCAAAAGCAATCACTTCCATTACACGCCTTGGCCTTTCGGTTCAATGGCAAGGCTGAATTATGATGCTCCTGTCAGCTTCAGTCTGTTCAGGTAACACTTGATTTCCATCACTCCTGGTTTTATTTTGTGGCCAAGGTTTCACTTCTGCAGTGCACATGCAGCTTTCCTTAATGGGGGAAAGTATTTGCAGGGACAGTATGCTCTCTACTGGCTGTAAGTGAAACACTCCGCATCCTTAATAGACCCTGTGGCGTGTTGGTCAGTCCATCTCTTCTGGTCTGTGTGGAAGTCACCTTTTGCACTACAGATTGATTTTAAAAAAAATTCCACACTTCTCTGTCCCTCATGTGAGAGAGGGGGCTGTGTTATTTCTGCGTATTCATAATGCCTGTCTGATAAACTCAACTGCTCTTCGCTTAACAGGAAGAGAGAGGAATGCAGGCTATCGGAGTTATGATCCAGGGACTTAAGTCTCCAAATGGTTCCTCCTAGTTGAGTCTCCAGAAGTTGTGTGGAGGCCTCTTAACTTCATGTCCATGCACACAAGGTTCAGAATTTGATAGCTACAATTAACTTGTGTCTGTGGTTGTATCTCTAGTACACACAATCTGGCACAATGGCGTGAGACAGAGAAGTGGTGAATCTGTCCTGTCATGTAAAGGGTGGAGGGGGTTTGAAGACAGCTTATATTTTTGTCCTTAACTTCCTCCTGTAAACCTTGGCAAAATCCTGGCCCAGGGCATTGAGACAATATTTCTTTGTTCACTGTTGTGTGTTCCTACAATGGTGATTGTTTGAGGGTTTTGCTATTTTAAAGCGACGGTGTTGGACTTTACAAACTGCCATTTAGAACACTTCGGGGGGCAAGTCTATTGAAACTTCCCCCGCATACAGTAGAAGTAGCAGAGGCCTGGGTTATGCTAGCAAGGGAAAAGCTAAGCTCTGCTGGGTAATGGGGGGCAGGATCAGACCAAAACCACCTCAGGACAGAGCCTTAACCAGGGTGGGGTGAACAGGTGATTGCTACCAGGGAGTTTTGAGAGGGAGTTCTCCAGGTGAAGGAGAAGCAGATACAGGAGTCTTGAGGGAAGTGGGTGTTTTGTTTGGGGCTTTCTTGCTGTGAGCTGAGCTTGTGTTTGTGAGTGAGGGTTGGTGTGTGTTCTTTTTTGTTTTTTGTTTGTTTATTTATTTATTTATTTATTTTCCCCTGTGTTTGAGAGTGAGGCTTTTTTTTTTCCCACCTCCCCTTGATGGAGTTTGTGCTGTGATTGGCTGGTGGAAACTGTTGGCTTCTAATTAGTTTGAATTCTAGAAGCCTCTGCTGATTGGCTGAACCGTGGTAGGGGGAGTGGCTCTATAAGGCAGTGGGCAAGCTACCAAGGAGCTTGCGAACAGGTGATTGCTAACAGGGAGTTTTGAGAGGGAGTTCGGAAGGGGAGAGGGAAGGGCGGGAGGTTCTTTTGCCTTTCTTTTTAAATCCCTTTTCCAGGACAGCAGCAATGATTGGTGATGGGTCTGCTGTTGTTACCTGCACAGCGTGTGCCATGTTTGTCTTCCTCCCGGAAGAAAGAACGGATTTCATCGGCACCAAGTGCAAGCTGGTCGACATTTTGGAAGAAAAAATTAGAGGACTGGAGGCCCAAGTGTCGACCCTACGCTTGATCAGAGAGGATGAAGACTTCCTCGACAGAAGGCAGCATTTAATCCTTCAAGCACGGCAGGCAGAAGAGCCAGAGAGGGCAGTACGTGACTAAGAAGAGAACTGGCAGCATATAACTTCTAGAAGGGGAAAAAGGCCAGCACAGGAATCCCCCGATGCTATAGAGGTAAGCAATCGCTTTCAAGCTCTCTCCACAGGCTCTGCAGTGCTGAAAGCCCTGGAAGGGACCTCACAAGGAAGAAACCAGAAGGGAACACCATCTACTGGAAGGCATGGGATGCATAGTCCTACAGATGGGGGTTCCGTGGCCACCACGCCCAAAAGGAAATGACGGGTGGTGGTGGTCGGGGACTCCCTTCTAAGAGGGACTGAGCCATCCCTCTGCCGTCCGGACCTGGAATCTCGAGAGGTGTGCTGCTTACCGGGAGCTCGCACTCAGGATGTCACTGAGAGGCTTACCAAGCTGAGCAAACCTTCGGATCGCTACCCCTTCCTGCTTCTCCATGTGGGAACTAATGATACGGCCAAGAATGATCTTGAGCGCGTTACTGCAGATTATGTAGCGCTAGGAAGAAGGATCCAAGAATTTGGAGCGCAAGTGGTATTCTCCTCCATCCTCCCTGTTGAAGGGAAAGGACTGGGCAGAGATCATCGAATTGAGGACATAAATGCGTGGTTGCGCAGATGGTATCGCAGAGAGGGCTTTGGTTTCTTCGACCATGGGACTCTGTTCCGGGCGCAAGGATTGTTAGGAAGAGATGGGATCCACCTAACAAACAGAGGAAGGAGCATCTTCGCGGGCAGGCTTGCAAACCTAGTAAGGAGGGCTTTAAACTAGGTTCGTCGGGGGACGGTGACCAAAACCCTGAGGGGAGTGGGAAAGTCGGATACCGGGAAGAAATGCAGAGAGGAAGGGGCAAGAAAGGAGGACCCATGTTTCGAATGGAGAAGATAGGACAATCAACTGGTTACCTGAAGTGTTTGTACACTAATGCGAGAAGCCTGGGCAACAAACAGGAAGAACTGGAGGCCCTGGCCCAGACCAAGAAATATGATTTAATTGGGATAACAGATTCTTGGTGGGATGACTCGCATGACTGGTGCGCTGTCATGGAAGGGTATAGACTGTTCAGGAACAACAGGCAGGGGAGAAAAGGAGGAGGAGTTGCACTATATGTAAGAGAGCACTACAATTGCTCTGAACTCCAGTATAAAGAGGGAGAAAAACCTGTTGAGAGTCTATGGGTTAAGTTTAAAGGAGCAAATAGCCTTGATGTTGTGGTTGGTGTTTGCTACAGGCCACCGAATCAGGTAGATGAGGCTTTCTTCGGACAACTGAGCGAAGCTTCCAGATTGCAGGCCCTGGTTCTCGTGGGGGACTTTAATCACCCTGACATCTGCTGGGAAACCTATACGGCAGTACACAGGCAATCCAGGAAGTTTTTGGAGAATGTTGGGGATAACTTCTTGACACAGGTGCTGAAGGATCCGACCAGGGGCCGTGCGCAGCTTGACCTTCTGCTCACAAACAGGGAGGAACTAATAGGGGAAGTGGAGGTGGGTGACAACCTGGGAAGCAGTGATCATGAGATGGTAGATTTCAGGATCCTGACCAAAGGAAGAAAAGAGAGTAGTAAAATACACACCTTGGACTTCAAAAAAGCAGATTTTGACTCCCTCAGAGATCTGATGGGCAGAATCTCCTGGGATGTTAACATGAAGGGGAAAGGAGTCCAGGGCATCTGGCAGTATTTTAAAGAAGCCTTATTGAAGGCACAGAAAGAAACCATCCCGACGTGTAGCAAGAGAGGCAAACATGGTAGGAGACCAGATTGGCTTACAGGGGAAATCCTTGGTGAACTTAAGCATAAAAAGGAAGCTTACAAAGAGTGGAAACTTGGACAAATGACCAGGGAGGAGTTTAAAGGTCTAGCTCGAGAATGCCGGGGGGGTTATCAGGAAGGCGAAAGTGCAAATGGAATTGCGACTGGCTAAGGATGTGAAGGATAACAAGAAAGGTTTCTACAGGCATGTTAACAAGAAGAAGAGGAGGGGTCCAGTGGAGGGCAACCAAAATGATTAGGGGACTGGAGCATATGACTTATGAGGAGAGGCTGAGGGACTTGGGTCTGTTTAGTCTGCAGAAGTGAAGAGTGAGGGGGGATTTGATAGCAGCCTTCAACTTCCTGAAGGGAGATTCCAAAGAGGATGGAGAGAGGCTGTTCTCAGTAGTGACAGATGGCAGAACAAGGAGCAATGGTCTCAAGTTGTGGTGGGAGAGGTCCAGGTTGGATATTAGGAAAAACTATTTCACTAGGAGGGTGGTGAAGCACTGGAATGGGTTACCTAGGGAAGTAGTGGAGTCTCCATCCCTAGAGGTGTTTAAGCCTTGGCTTGACAAAGCCCTGGCCGGGTTGATTTAGTTGGAATTGGTCCTGCCTAGAGCAGGGGGTGGACTTGATGACCTTCTGAGGTCTCTTCCAGTTCTATGATTCTATGACTTTGCATGCTCCTTGTGTTGTGCATCCTACCTCACCCACATATATATGTTTGTATAGATCACAATTTTCACATGCCATAACTTTAAACTCTGAGGTTTCCTGGTCCTGCTTGCAAGCCAGGGACTCTTAGGGAAGTGTGCAGCTAGGAGGAGCTAGCCTGGAGCAAAGAGGGTAAGCTGTACCTCTGCATTAGGGAGCAGTCTGCTTTTTCTCTCTCTGTTTTTGTGTTCTTGTGTTTTTGTTCCAGATTTAAAAAAAAAAGTCTTATATTGAAGCTTTCCAACAAGATGATTTATGGATTATCTAATTTTATTGTGCATGCCTTAAAATGAAACAGACATGTAGAACTATGTTGTTTTGGTCTTTCCTGCTTTCCCTATGGCAAAGACTTCAGTAGCTCTAAGAGCTGGTCTTTTTATGTTAGTTTTAACTGAGGATGTAGATCTGGCATGCTCAACCCTATTGAGTATTTCTAACGAAGATGAGAGGAGAGGATCATGCCACAAATGAGGAAAAAAAGCTGTTTTCTTTTCCCTTTAATTATACTGATTTTTGTTGTGTTTATTTTTAACAGAGTATCAATAACAAAGATCAAATCACTAGACTCCGATGCCCACGGTTCAGTGCTCCAGCTGGAATGAAACTTGATTAGGTGGGGCTGGTTCAGTAATACCTTCAAATGGGAAATTTGTTCATATTCAGTGTTTTTGAAACTGCTCAGAACAAATACCATTCTCTATTTCCAGGCGACGGGCTGCTAGGATGACATGCTGTCCTTGGAACTTATGGAACAACTTTCACCCAAAGCGCTCACAATGCTTCATAAATATGATGCACCAGACACTCACCTGAGTGATGGGCACCCTAGTAGTGCCACAGTAGACGTTTTGTTACCCGCACTGCACAGATGAGAAAACTGAGATACAGAGCCGTAGTCAGCTAGTGAGCGACCAGCACAACCAGAAGTGGAACCGAGGACTCCTGTTAGTACTCTGTGCACCACCCCATAGTGTTACAGGGTGAATTATTTTTAACAATCAGACAAGCTTTAACCAAAGTTTTCACAAACATTCTGAATTAATGGGAGACAAAATCAAAACATGGGAAGACGGAACACTGTGTGGCTATTTAAACAGAATATGTGTTGAACAATTACTGAGCTCACTGTGGGAAATTACTTTCCTGGGACTATGCTCAGAGGAGCTCTACATTCCCAAAGCTCTGGAGCTAAGCCCCATCTTTACCCCTTTGTTACTGTGCTTTTGTTTTGCTTGATTTGCTCACTCTTCCTTTTTTACAGAAACACTTCCGGCAGCAGAACAGGCAACACTTCCAAGAGATGAACATGGCCACGAGCACCACAGCCAGGAGAAAAGCAATGACATCCAAAGAGTGGTACTGGATCCAGTTGAGATCGTGGGCTGCAGGCCGCAAATGCGGTGCCCCCTTGTGTCTCATCACAAATTCGATCCAGTGCACTGCAAGATCAAGAGGATGGATGGGTCTGTCGAGGTGAAGGGCTGAGAGGCGCATGATATTTTCTTTATAGCTGCAAAGAAAAGAAATTAAGTGTTTTAAATCTTTTACTATGTATTTTAGAAATATGTGTCTGTGTCCATTTGTTCAAGAGCTCCTCCTAAACAGTAAGAGCTAGGACCACCAAACTTGGCATGCAGCTTCCTCTTATCATAACTTAAAGCAAGATCAGGGTTTGGTTGTGCCAGGACAATGGGCTGTGCCTGGGATTCGATTGTTTCTCATAAAGTGGAAGGGGAGGGGTCTGGTGGGGGGACTGTTGTACTGAAGAATGACCATGGGGGAAGAGGAGGGCTGAAATCATGACACTCATGAGTTTTAAAATCCTGTGACCATGAAATTGACCAAAATGAACCATGAATTTCATAGGGCCCTATTTATAAATCATCAGCTGAGAGATGGTAGCTGAAGCTACGCAAGCAGAAGAGGTACCCAAGGAAATGGCATAGAAGAGAAGGTCCAGGACTGAGTTCTGTGTATTCTGTGGGAGAGAAGGACAATCCATAAAACTCGCCTTTGCTGGGTTGCCTAAAAAAGCTGAGAATAGCTAGGCAGTAGCTGTCTCTCATATTGCCTGGTAATAATATTGCATTATTTCCTTGTGCGTCCCACATTGCTATAGCTACCTGCTGTCTCTTGGCTCAGATTTGTATTGTAAGCGTGTTGGGGCGAGACGCCATCATTCTGTTCTGGATTTATACAGCACCCATTACAGGGGACCCTGACCCACAGCTAGGTCTCAGTGCTATAACAGTACAAATAACAAAGAGTAATAATGTACTAAGATACCCAAGAGTGATCAGTACCAAGAAAGCCCACGGAGAACAGAGTAGAAGGGACTGGCCAGTGAAACTGAAAGAAGAGAAGATTCAAGGAGGATAAGGATGGAGTGTCAGGCCCAGACCTGGCCAGAAGGGGATCCCCAAAGGTCTTGAGGAGGGCAGTTTCCAATGGAGCAGAGAGGGTACATGCCAGACTGGTGGGGGGACTACAGAAAAGGAAGCCAAGACAGTAGCAGTAAATCTCTGTTAGGTAAAGATAAAGGAGGCACTTGCAGAAGTAGACAGGGTCTCTTGGAAGCCTTGATGGTTGAAAGTGGGTGGCTGAATTATTGGCAAACTATTTAAAAAGGCCAAGTTCTCTTCCTACTGAAGTCAAGGGATTGGTCTAAGTTTCCCTGGCATACCAGATGGCCACCAAATCGTGTGTGGTACAGCCAGCTTGGCAGGGTGAGTGAATGCCCAACGGGGCCTTGGCAATGAGTGACTCAAAAGCCTTTCCCAGTTCCTTTTTGTGTGTGTTCCATAACAGCTACTATGAAAGCCAAGAGACCCCAATGACCTGCATTTCCTTTGTAAAGCCCAGCCAAGCAGTGTTTTACTGTCTGATGCTGCTGCTACCAAACAGAAAGAAAGACAAGTTGACTGAGCAAACATGGTCAATATAGTAAATTAATGCTATACTTAACTTCTGTAAACCATGGTGATTGAGATCATACTTTAGTGACATTCTGCAGCACAATCATAGCTTTGCTCAGGTTAAGCCCATGTATGGGAGTGGTTATGCAAATGAGATGCAAAGCTGATATGGGAGAGGCAGTCAATAAGGCTTGGCCATCTTTGACATTCTGCAGCATTTTGCTCACATTCACAGTACATTACAGTAAATCAAGAAAAAGGGTCAACCTCTCTCAAAAAGACATTCAAATACATTTTTGTTTTAGAACTTTCAGGAGATCCCTTAGACTTTGATGAAAATTCATGTAAAATTTTTAGCTTTTGATTTTTTTTCTGTCCCTTTACCTCCTGGAAAAAGAGGATACAAAAGGAGGAAAACAGCACATTTTTATTGCTATCTTGACATTCTCCAAGAAGCTGGACACGTTTGGCTTTAAACATGCAATGTACCTTGGAAATTTTGTTTTCTTCCATCATATAGAGGCCACACCCACCCTAGCATTGCATGGTCTCACTTGCACACTGAAGCCCATTCTAGATACCTTTAATTAGAGACCCTGACCAGAAAAGTCTTGTAATAATGGGGAAAATACTAGCCCCCTTACACTAACACATTGGTATATTACTCTGATTGCTGAGTGATATGTAACATCCTTACTGTGACGAGGGTAGTGCGCCGTGTTCAATTTAACTGGAAGCCAACAGTATATTCACTAGCCCTAAAGTGAAGATGCTACAGTGAAGATGCTGTTACTAACCTTTTATCATAAATCACTGTGTTCAATGCAGCCGATAGGTCCTTAGAAGTCATGTCAAGTACATTCAGTGTCACTCCCGCACCCCGGGATTCTATCCGCTTAGCATTGTCCATCTGGTCTCCAAATAATGGCATCAAAACCATTGGCACTCCATTGCATATTCCCTCATAGATGCCATGCGAGCCTCCATGAGTGATAAAGGCGCGGGCTTTGGGATGAGCTAGGAGGGAATGGTAGACATATGACTGTAGCAGAGTGTTTGTTCAGACATTTTGGGTTAATTCTTTAAGCTTCAGGAGGCACATTATTAGACTATGTCTACACTTGCCCATTTTTGTACAAAAACCTGGGTTTTTGCATTAAAACCATACTAGCATCTTCACCAGAAATCCACATTTTGTGCTGAAAATGTTGAGTCTCAATGACTCTGCTGATAGGGAGGGCACAGAGTGAGGGCAACCAGCTTCAGCAGCATTACTGAGTGTGCTCGGTATAAGCCAAGCTACAAATGTGGACTGGTAGGGGGCATGTGACCCAGTATATGTCCTCTCCCTCCTTCATGACCTCTACATCACTGGCAATTTTTAAATCTGGAGTGGAGGTGTTTCTAAAAAATCTGCTGTGGCTTCCAACAGAAATTAATTGAGTTAGGAAGTCCTGTGCGACACAAGAGGTCAGATGAGATGATCACACAATGTTGGCACAAGAATTGCCCAGACTTACCAAGTAAATCATTCTGTGGCAGCCATTTGATTAGCTTTGTGTTGTTTGCAAGATAGGGTGGTGGTTGTCCAGTGTACCTCCAAAGAATCTGTGGGAAATAATAAATGCATCATTAATATTAAGAACTTCTCTTTTAGTTCTTCTGCTGTTGCCTCTTCCTGTAAACTGTGCTGTACAGCAGAGCAGATGAACCCTTGATGGACAAATTCTGTTTCATCCAGGTGTGTGCTGAGCAGTGGAGATGGGGTTTTGTTTTGACATAAAAGGGGATGGGACAGGACTTTTGTTATTGAAAACATTTTTAAGGGCTATAGCAGACATTTAAGTAGGAGTTAAGAAAAATCCAATACCAGATTGTAACCAGTGACTATATACAACAGTTGGTCTAGAAATATTCTTTTCCTCTTACTGTCTGAGGTATTGTTCCAAAGGCTTCAGCAAACTGCTGGGCTTTCTTCATGGGGATCTCAGAGACCATTGAGCCCAAGGAGAAGACTACAAAGCCATGTTCCCCTGAGGCATTCACAATGCTTTCAAATTCCTGCAAATAGAGAGAAACCTCTAGTCAGTGCTTTTCATTCTAATCCACATCACAGGGCTGTAATTCGGGGGCTGTGCAATCAAAGGGATCTCACTTCTACAAGCCAGGAAAGGAAATATGTTAACATTTATGCTTGTTAAAAAACAATATAGGCATATGATTGTCAAAACCTATGGGACTACTCCCCAGAGTAAAGATTTTATGTGTAAGTGTTTGCAGGATTGGGTCATAACTCAAGACTCAGTGTGGAAATAGTAGAAACTGTAGTGTCATAAATAAATATGAAACATTTTCAGGTTCTGTTCAGGAAAGAAAGATGCAGTGCAAATCAAGTAGCTCTATTAAGCCAAGGTCATATATTTTCTGGCACCCCAAAACCGCTAAATACATTGTTTTCTTTAGATACCCCGAAGGTGTCGGGAACTTCAGGTTTAGGTCTGATGTTTCTCCAGATCACACAATTGTGGAAGCATGGATTTTTTTTTTAAAGCTTAATGATGTAAACAATAGCCTGAAAAATGAGCCACTTTACCTTTCCTGATTTATCAGTTCTGTCTGGATCTTGAGAATATTGAAAATCATATAATTTTTCCTTTTTTTCAAATGAATAAAAAGATATTTAAAAGTTGCCTAGACATGGACAGGTGGAAGATTTTGTAGACTTATACCACACAGAAAGGTACAATGAACTGTGGTGACATAAATGAAGGATTTGGACCTAGTGAAAAGCTAACTCAATAGGTAAGTCAAACAAGGAATAAATGTCCCATTTCTTATCACTATATTTTCCTGAAAACCTTGGGGAAGAGAGAATGCCAGGATGTGAATTTAAATATAGACCCTTTAAAAAATGTTCCAGGAGGCACTGAACATGGGGTTTGAAAGGCAAACTTGTTAAATAAGCTCATGCAACTGTCAGGGAAAAGCTCTTTGTAAACATTGCCCGATTAATCCCTGGCTTCTCAGGGGCAGCCAGGATTGGCTGTCTTCATTCTTCTGTATCAGATGTATTATATGTTCTGTTGAATGGTTAAACTCTGGTGATCTTTGTTATTGACCTTTGTTAACAACTGGATCCTAAACAAGCGGGCAAAGAACTTGCGAATGTCAGCAGTCCAGACACTGGACCATGGGCAAACAAGCTAGAATCATAGGGCTGGAAGAGACCTCAAGAGGTTGAGTCCAATCCCTGGCCCAAAGCAGGACCAACCCCAGGACCATCCCAGCCAGGGCTTTGTCAAGTTAGGACTTAAAAACCTCTAGGGATGGAAAGTCCACACTCTTCCTAGGTAACCCATTCCCAGTGCTTCCCCACCCTCCTGGTGACATAGTTTTTCCTAATATCCAACCAAGAACCTCCCCCACTGCAACAAGGTGAGTGGTCACTCTAATTCCAGAGCATGACTTGCCATAAGAGGCCCATCCAAAGCTACGCTCACAATAGGGAGCTGATTGGAAGCTGCATACTAAATCTATATAATGCTATCACATTTCTTACTTTTATACTATGCTATCGCCTCCTTACTTTTATTTTGTTTTAACCAATGGAAGCTTTATCAAATAGTAGGCACTAGTAGGATTGTCCAAATTTTAGCTGTAAAAAAGAACTAACCTGAGATAATGGTTTCTGCTGGCCACAAGTCACGCCACCAATTAAAACTATGTTAGGCATCACAGGCCTCGGATACTCAAACGCAAAGTCATATTTCAGCAGCCAAATAGATGCATGACTTAAAAGCTCCGTCATGGTCACATCTTGTTGAAGGAAGTCCCTGATCAGATCTTCATGGGACGAATAAAGAAGGGAACAGCTCCAGAATAGGGCTGAGCTGACTATGATATTCCACATGCGCTGGGGAAATGTCATGTGGTCTGTATAGCGGGTGAAAAATCTGGGGATGTAAGAAGGAGGGTTTGGACACCGGGCAGCCTGAAATTCTAACCCACATGGAATTCCCCTGGAGAAGTAAATTGAAGGTAGTGACAAATACTCAGCCACAGCTTGTCCACACAGAAATATTGGATCCATCAAGACTGCATCAAATGCACTTTCTTTGAGGGATATGATGAGCTCTTTGTTGGAGAGAAGCTGTTTGCAGGAATTCAATAAGAACGTTGTAATATTTCCTATTCTTGCGAATGTTTGAGTGACCCTTTCCAGGAAAGGTTGAGGGGTAAATACTTGATGGCCCAGCCTTCTAAATTCTGCTTCCAAGTACTCCTTGGTATATGGCACAAAGTACGTTTTCAGTGTGTAATGCTCTGAGGGCTCTATCAGAGCACTCACTTCCGGCGCAGCCACGACTATGTGGTGTCCTCTTTGCTGAAGCTGCAGTACTAACGAATGCATGCTGAGCCAATGACTTCCGTCCACAGGAATCACCAAGAGCTTCCCCTCTTCAGAAAGGCTCCAGAAGGACATAAAAAGCAAAAGCCAGATAGGTAGGTGATGAACCCCTTGAAACAGAGAAACCATCTTGCTAGACAAAGATGACTTGTGCAGCAGAGGCGGCTTTAGATGTGTGCCAAACCATTTGCAGGCAACACAGGAGAATTGCATTGCTGCTGGCCTTCCAACCCTTATTCCTTTCATCCTTAAGCTAATGTTTGGTTTACAATTAATTAAATGTTTACAGAAGCGCACACAAGGTATTTTTTAACTTTAGCTGGTTAAAGGTTGTTTACGCAATCTTACTGGCCAACAGGGGAGCACCAAAAAACTGAAGCAATGTAGGGAAAAGTTGGTTTCCTGGATTTGTGCATCATTTCAACATTAAGATGCTGAAAATCTAAGAGGATGCTTTGCTAACAATTCATGTGATTATTAACTTAGGCACAGAACTCAGTGCTGATTTGATTTTTCAGCTTTTGGGTTTGTTTCCAGGTGTGTATTACTCGTTTGCTTTTTTTAAAATAAAAACACGAAACAGCATTTTGAAGCGAAACATTTCAACTTTTTTTCTGAATTCCCTCCCACCCCCCTTTTTAAGTATTCAGATTTAAATCCAAACTCACCAAATTGCATTTCATAGAATCATAGAATAATAGGACTGGAAGGGACCTCGAGAGGTCATAGAGTCCAGCCCCCCACCCTCAAGGCAGGATCAAGCTCCGTCTACACCATCCCTGACAGATGTCTATCTAACCTGTTCTTAAATATCTCCAGAGAGGGAGATTCCACCACCTCCCTTGGCAATTTATTCCAATATTTGACCACCCTGACAGTTAGGAATTTTTTCCTAATGTCCAATCTAAACCTCCCCTGCTGCACTTTAAGCCCATTACTCCTTGTCCTGTCCTCAGAAACCAAGAGGAACACATTTTCTCCTTCCTCCTTGTGACACCCTTTTAGATATTTGAAAACCGTTATCATGTCCCCCCTTAATCTTCTTTTTTCCAAACTAAACAAGCCCAGTTCATGAAGCCTGGCTTCATAGGTCATGTTCTCTAAACCTTTAATCATTCTTGTCGCTCTTCTCTGTACCCTTTCCAATTTCTCCACATCTTTCTTGAAATGTGGCGCCCAGAACTGGACACAGTACTCCAGCTGAGGCCTAACTAGTGCAGAGTAGAGCGGCAGAATGACTTCACGAGTTTTGCTTACAACACACCTGTTGATACAACCTAGAATCATATTTGCTTTTTTTGCAACAGCATCACACTGTTGACTCATATTCAACTTGTGGTCCACTATGACCCCTAGATCCCTTTCCGCCATGCTCCTTCCTAGACAGTTGCTTCCCATCTTGTATGTATGGAACTGATTGTTCCTTTCTAAGTGGAGCACTTTGCATTTCTCTTTATTAAACCTCATCCTGTTTACCTCTGACCATTTCTCTAACTTGCTAAGGTCATTTTGAATTATGTCCCTGTCCTCCAAAGAAGTTGCAACCCCACCCAGTTTGGTATCATCTGCAAACTTAATAAGCGTACTCTCTATCCCAATATCTACATCATTGATGAAGATATTGAACAGTACGGGTCCCAAAACAGACCCTTGAGGAACTCCACTTGTTATCCCTTTCCAGCAGGATTTAGAACCGTTAACAACAACTCTCTGACTACGGTTATCCAGCCAATTATGCACCCACCTTATCGTGGCCCTATCTAAGTTATATTTGCCTAGTTTATCAATAAGAATATCATGCGAGACCGTATCAAATGCCTTACTAAAGTCTAGGTATATGACATCCACCGCTTCTCCCTTATCCACAAGGCTCGTTATCCTATCAAAGAAAGCTATCAGATTAGTTTGGCATGACTTGTTCTTCACAAACCCACGCTGGCTATTCCCTATCACTTTATTACCTTCCAAGTGTTTGCATATGATTTCCTTAATTACCTGCTCCATTATCTTCCCTGGGACAGACGTTAAACTGACCGGTCTGTAGTTTCCTGGGTTGTTCTTATTCCCCTTTTTATAGATGGGCACAATATTTGCCCTTTTCCAGTCTTCTGGAATCTCCCCTGTCTGCCATGATTTTTCAAAGATCATAGCTAAAGGCTCAGATACCTCCTCTATCAGCTCCTTGAGTATCCTGGGATGCATTTCATCAGGACCTGGTGACTTGCTGACATCTAACTTTCCTAAGTGATTTTTAACTTGTTGGTGAATAAACTATTCACCCTGTCACCCAGCTCAAATTATCTCCTCTTGGATGTAACTCTGTGCAAGTCACTTGGATAACAGACATGTAAAGAAGCTATACCGCTTCCCAAGGTATTGCTTTTGTGCTTTAAACAAAAAGATGTTGAAAATCATTAAGATTTACTTACTCACTGTTTCCTGTCCACCACATACTCCGTCAAATTGAGCTCTCAGTGGAGTAGTTTGGCAGTGATCAAAGCCATAAGAATGTTTTGTTGGCTTACAAATAATATTAACTTTGTTACCTAATTTTCAGGATCCGCCTGAGTGTTTGGGTTAGGTTCCCTCTCCTTGAGTCTGACATTAAGACACAGCTGCACCATGATGAGAGTGGTGAATATTCTCATTATGGAGGTGAAACTAGACTTCCATTATATCCCAGCATTGATCACGACACACATCCCCAGTCATTGCCTAAACTTTAAAAAGTCACACCCGTGACTCTGTTCTCAGCTGGCTGATTTTTTTGAAAGTCTGAGACAAAATGAACAAGGCGTGGCTTCAAAAATTAGGTATATTTGTTTCCTTAGAAATGCTCTTCGTTGCCTCTGGCTCATGTCTCAAAACTGGCTTATTCAGTTCTGTCTCCACTTGCACTTTTGTTACTATGACTTACATCACACAGGGGTGTGATTAAGGCACCCTCCTCTGAGCTACGCTGACAGATGCGCTGGTGCAGAGAGCACTACGTTGCTGGGAGATGTTCTCCTTCTGATGTAGCTACTGCTGCTTGTGGAAGATGGCTTAGTTATACTGACAGAAGAGCTCTCTGTCCCTATAGTGCCAATGCAAGCAAAGTTAGAGGTGCATCTGCATCAGTACAGCTTGATCTTAGTTTAGATAGTCCACTGTTGTTGTAAATGTCTTGATCTTGCCAAGTGTTTGTGTTTCTACGTGGTAGTTATATAGCCTTGATGTCCTTGAACAAAACTTACCTGAACATCTGGAAGTTGTATGGTCCCATGCAAGCTGTATGCTCCCTGCAAGGCTGATGCCAGAACATCTGCATTGGCTAGCAGCCAAACTAACCTGCCCTGTTGTATGCTCAGTAAGGGAGATGAGTTTCTGGCAGGTCCATTGAAATACCATGTGTTCCCATAGCTGTGTCCCTCTTCATTTCCATGGTGACTACCTTTAGGGCAGTCAGAGTTTCACAGTGTAGTTCTGAAACCTGCATCTCTTGTGCTTACTTGACTGGGAATTCGAGTGCACCAGGTCTGAATCCAGCCTTTTGCCCTTACTTCCCTCCCCCATCCCACATGCTTGGACTGGGGGCTAGTCTCACCCATGGGTTCAAGTTAGAGCAGCTCTTGCACTATGGTAACTTCTTATGGCTGGAACAATTCTGTAGGGACTATTTTTTTTTATTATTTTTTTTAAACTACCAAGGACCAACAGAATGTAGCATATTCCTCTCCCATCCCTGACATGTCCCTAGCTCCAAGCAGGCATCATAGAATCAGACATGCTGGCTTTGCAGCATTGAGGGAGTCTCCAAATGCCCCTCAGGCTGCTTGAAGTCCCTACTGCTTGTCTCACTGCAGTAATCCTACATCGCCACTGCAGACACCTAGAGCAGCACATGATGTCTTAAAAAACCCATGATGCACAAGCCGTAAGCTAAGCCAATCCCAGAGGGGTGGGGCAAGGCTCCCAAACCTAAAGCGTGTGTGTGTGTATGTGGGGGCGGTGGGGAGACTAGAACCCCGTAGTTCTAAACAGCATGGAAAGCTCAAGTAACCTAGGATAAAGTTTTAATCTTTTAACTTGTCTCATATAACCCTTTTGCCTCTTCTCAGATATGAAGGCAACGTACAGGCGCACCAGACATGATCATCAGCACCATGGGCCCCCAGCAGCTTCCTTGTAAGAGCAATACACTGAAAGTAACAGGCTACAGCACAGTGTAATGGAAAGCCATTCTCCATCAAGGCCTCAAAGGGCTTTTATTTCCATGCTGCAGAAGTCATCCTGAGGTGATGACAAATGATTTAAGGACCATTCCTCCTCACCCGCACCTCTGCTTGACATCATTATTTGAGTCAACACGTGTGAGGTCATCAGGACCTTGGCTCATGTGCAATAAGTCATAAGGCTGATGTTCTCACCAAAGGTAGTAATTGAGCCTACAGAAAAACACCATCAAATAATCTCTTGGTAAACCTTGTAATATTTTCAGCTTTTTCAAAATAATTTACAAACCTTGGTTAACGATTTCTTCTGTTTACAGTTGGTGCCTCCAATAAAGACCATGTTGGGCATCACAGGTCTGGGATACTCAAACACAAAGTCGTACCTCAGGAGCCAAATGGATGCCTTGCTGAAGAGTTCCAGGACTGTTACCTGTCTCTGAAGAAACTCAGAAGCTAGTCTCTCATATTCTGAATAGAACAGGTAACAAAGGAAATTTTCTGTAGCAGTGACTAATAGGTTCTTCATGCGCTGTGTAAATGGCATATGGTCAGAATTGGATGTGAAAAGCCTTGGGACGTAAGAAAGAGGACTGGGACACTGAGTGGCTTTGAAATCCAAGCCACATGGGAGTCCACGCATGAAGTATATGGAGGGAATTGAGAGATATTCAGCAAGTATTGGTCCACATGGTAACACAGGATCCATAAGGACAGCATCAAACTTGCTGTCCTCAAGGTATCTGATTAACTCTTCGTCATATAAGAAATGCCTGCAGGCAGAGGAGAACATGGTTGAAACTCGTAATATGTTTCCAAGGAGCATTGTTATTTTCTCTGGAAATGGCAGTTTGCCAAAAATGCTCTCTCCTACTGAACGGTAAAATTCATCCAATGATTCTTGTGTATAAGGCACTGAATGTGTTTTCACAGTATAATGCTCTGACGCTCCCATGAGCAAGTTGGCTTCTGGGATTACAACTACAATCTCATGTCCTCTTTCCCTAAGCATTTCCACTGCTGCACTCATGCTAAGCCAGTGACTCCCATCTTGAGGTACAACCAGCAATTTCCCACCTTCAGCAAAACACCACAAAGAGAAAAAGAGAGAGAACCCAGTGGTTCCTGGATATCCTGACATGGCAACTGTCGTGCTGCTAGGGATAAAAACCCACCTTTCTCCCAGGCAAACTTTTGGAGCAGCATTTAAAGGTAAGGATCTCTGGGACTGTAGCAGTCTCTGACCTTTCAGCCCAATTAATTCTCAAGTAAAATATTTGCTGAGAAGGGTTTCTAGAGTTCATGCATACTGCTTTAAACTGTAATGAAAGGGTGGATATTAAACAATACCAACCCATCCTGGTGGAGTTTGTTACGTGCTTACACAGCACCTCCATCAGCATTCCATATTATACAATGAGTCAGCATAACGAATAAGGCCTCTGAGCAAGAGGTCTCAGGATTTCATGGCAGGGCTGATGTGGGCTGGTGCTGATACAAGAACCCAGGGTAGGTCAGTGTTGCAATTAAACCCCATGTCAGCTGACTCAGGCTTCTGGGCCTCAGGCTGTGGGCTGTGAAATTGCAGTGTAGATGTTTGTCTTCTGGGAGAAGATATGGCAGCAGTAGGTGTTTAACTGCAGCATAGCGTGACAGTTGTCCGCTCTATGCCTGGCTCAAGGCTGGACAACTAGCCCTCATTCATCACAAATAAGCTTGAAGCGATTGTACTCTTCCTCATCAGCAAGCCAGCGGTGACTGCTACAACTAAGGAGGGATTTGGGAGAGAAGTACCAATCCCGAATGCTACCGCCCCAGCAACATTTCAATCCTGAGGTCTAAAATAGGCAACGTGGGAGGTCATGTCCATACTAGAATTCTTGAACCCTTTGAAAGACTGTGCTTGGAGGGTGTAGTGCATGGGGTGACAGCCAGAGCCCCGAGGAGACCAAATATCATAGAATCATAGACTACTAGAATTGGAAGGGACCTCGACAGGTAATCGAGTCCAGTCCCCTGCCCTCATGGCAGGACCCAGTACTGTCTAGACCATCCCTGATAGACATTTATCTAACCTGCTCTTAAATATCTCCAGAGATGGGGATTCCACAACCTCCCTGGGCAATTTATTCCAGTGTTTAACTACCCTGACAGGAACTTTTTCCTAATGTCCAACTTAAACATCCCTTGCTGCAGTTTAAGCCCTCCATTGCTTCTTGTTCTATCCCCAGAGGCCAAAATGAACAAGTTTTCTCCCTCCTCCTTATGACACCCTTTTAGATACCTGAAAACTGCTATCATGTCCTCCCTCAATCTTCTGTTTTCTAAACTAAACAAACCTAATTCCTTCAGCCTTCCCTCATAGGTCATGTTCTCTAGACCTTTAATTATTCTCGTTGCTCTTCTCTGGACCCTCTCCAATTTCTCCACATCTTTCTTGAAATGCAGTGCTCAGAACTGAACACAATACTCCAACTGAGGCCTAACCAGTGCAGAGTAGAGCGGAAGAATGACTTCTCGCGTCTTGCTCACAACGCTCCTGTTAATGCATCCCAGAATCATGTTTGCTTTCTTTTCAACAACACCACACTGCTGACTCATATTCAGCTTGTGGTCCACAATTACCCCTAGATCCCTTTCTGCTGTACTCCTTCCCAGACAGTTGCTTCCCATTCTGTATGTGTGAAACTGATTGTTCCTTCCTAAGTGGAGCACTTTGCATTTGTCTTTATTAAACTTCATCCTATTTACCTCAGATTATTTCTCCAATTTGTCCAGGTCATTTTGAATTATGGCCCTATCCTCCAGATTAGTCGCAACCCCTCCCAACTTGGTATCATCTACAAACTTAATAAGAGTACTTTCTATACCAATATCTCAATCGTTGATGAAGATATTGAACAGAGCCGGTCCCAAAACACACCTCTGCAGAACCCCACTTGTTATGCCTTTCCAGCAGGATTGTGAACCATTAATAACTACTTTGAGTACGGTTATCCAGCCAGTTATGCACTCACCTTATAGTATCCCCATCTAAGTTGTGTTTACCTAGTTTATTGATTAGAATATTATGTGAGACCGTATCAAACGCCTTACTAAAGTCTAGGTATACCACATCCACCGCTTCTCCCTTATCCACAAGACTCGTTATTCTATTAAAGAAAGCTATCAGATTGGTTTGACATGATTTGTTCTTTACAAATCCATGCTGGCTGTTCCCTATCACCTTGCCACTTTCCAAGTGTTTACAGATGATTTCCTTAATTACTTGCTCCATTATCTTCCCTGGCACAGAAGTTAAACTAACTGGTCTGTAGTTTCCTGGGTTGTTCTTATTTCCCTTTTTATAGATGGGCACTATATTTACCCTTTTCCAGTCCTCTGGAATCTCTCCTGTCTCCCATGATTTTCCAAAGATGATAGCTAGAGGCTCAGATACCTCCTCTATCAGCTCCTTGAGTATTCTAGGATGCATTTCATCAGGCCCTGGTGACTTGCAGGCATCTAACTTTTCTAGGTGATTTTTAACTTGTTCTTTTTTATTTTACCTTCTAAAGCTACCCCCTTTCCACTAGCATTCACTATGTTAGGCATTCCTTCAGACTTCTTGGTGAAGACCGAAACAAAGAAGTCATTGAACATCTCTGCCATTTCTAAGTTTCCTGTTACTGTTTCTCCCTCCTCACTGACCAGTGGGCCTACCCTCTCCTTGGTCTTCCTCTTGCTTCTAATGTATTTATAAAAAGTCATCTTGTTTTCCTTTATTCCGGTAGCTAGTTTGAGCTCATTATGTGCCTTTGCCTTTCTAATCTTGCCCCTGCATTCCTGTGCTGTTTGCCTATATTCATCCTTTGTAATTTGTCCTACCTTCCATTTTTTATGACGACTCCTTTTTTATTTTTAGATCATGCAAGACCTCGTGGTTAAGCCAATGAGGCCTTTTGCCATATTTTCTATCTTTCCGACACATTGGAATAGCTTGCTTTTGGGCCCTCGCATAATGCCTCGATGCTAGGTGTCCAGTGGAATTCGCAGCCCTGAGTGAGGTGCCCTGGAAGTGTGGAGGAAGCATTAGGCATCAACGCAACGGATGTTCAGAAACCAGCAAGCCAAGCTGAGAGATCCTTAGGCTCCATCTCCACTTAGAGCAGCAGAACTGCATTGTCATGTAGCCACCGTCCCTCTAGTATAATAAATCACCCCTACCGAGCAGTATCTCCCCTGCTGCTGACATTGCACTGTTCACACCAGCACTTTTGTTGGTGAAATGTATGTTAGCCAGGTGTGCATTTTTTAACCTCCTGACCAACGAAAGTGCAAGTGTGGGCAAAGCCCCAAGCTCGCCTGTAGGACAGGCCCCACCAATCAACATCTAGGCTGGGGGGAAGATGCCTCTCTCCTCTGAGGAGTAACAGGTGTGGATCCTCTCCCAGATCTGGTACCCAGGCCAGACATTCTCAGGAAAAGCCCCTGTGCCAGAGGGATGCTCTCTAGGTCATGGTGAGGGCCCTCACACTGGAAGTGAGAGAGTCACATTCAAGTTCCATGCTGTGAGAAATCTGTAATTTGATTATGCAAAGTGAAATGGCTCTACTAGGAGAGAGATACCTAAGAATACCCAGTAGCCTAGATTAGGGCTACTCCACTTTGGAAGCCCCTGGGGCCACGATACTCGTAGCACATGCCGAGGGCTGCAACTTAAGTGTGGTTGCATATATATGCAAATAGCTTCTTTCACACTGACGGGCAAGACTACACAACACACAGGCCCCATCTAAGTCAGTTCTGCTGATTATTAATAAAATGCAATATTTACCTGATTTCCACCCATATGGCAGCACTTTTAATGAGCAATGACTGTCCAGGAATTTAACTACTGAAACGCATATCAACAGAAGACCATTCTATCGACTACTTTTTTGTTTGGCTCCCACCTGCATGCTGAGCCCCACGTAAATCCAAGCCGCACTGTGGGCTGCAAACAAATGGGCTGTGGGCCACATGTTAAGTAGCTCTGGCCTAGATTGTGGGAGACCTGATTCACATCTCTAGACCAAAGCAGGTGAAGGGATTCAAACCAGGTCTTCTGCAGCCCATGTAAGTGCCCTAGACAATGCAGTCATGGGACTGGGACACCCTTCACCCCCAGCCTGCCCCAAAACTCTTCCCTCAACTGTCTTTTGTGCAAGTTAAGCAAATTTTGAATACACTTACTGGATGGGTCCTGCAGGCAGTTTGAGGTCTGGGGGAGTTAATGCCTCATCTGAGCAGCCTACTGGGGCTTAAGTGTGAGCCACAGAGCCAAGCAGTTCAGGAGGAATTTGCACATATCCACCTGTGGAGACTATTGTTATATTTACTTCAGTCAGTGCACCTAATTAAACAAGTGATAGAAATGTAGCCGTGTTAGTCTGGTGTAGCTGAAACAAAAAACAGGACTATGTAGCACTTTAAAGACTAACAAGATGGTTCATTAGATGATGAGCTTTCGTGGGCCAGACCCACTTCCTCAAATCAAATAGTGGAAGAAAATTGTCATAACCATATATACCAAAGGATACAATTAAAAAAAAAAACACATATGAAAAGGACAAATCAAATTTCAGAACAGAAGGAGGATGGGGGGGGAGTAAATGTCTGAGAGCTAATGATATTAGAGGTGATAATTGGGGAAGCTATCTTTGTAATGGATAAGATAACTAATGTCTTTGTTTAAACTTAGGTGTAAAGTGTCGAATTTAAGTATGAATCTCTTTTAAGTGTGGTCTGAAAAGGTCTTTGAAGCAGGATGCAGGTAATCAAGTCATTGAGACAATGTCCTTTTTGGTTGACAATGGCAAGAAACTGTTTTTTCTTTATGATCCTGTCTAATATCTGTTTTGTGGGCATTGATTCTTTGGCGAACTGTCTGAGATGTCTGTCCAGTGTAAATTGCAGACGGACACTTTCGGCACATGATAGCATAAATTAAACAATGATTTGTAAAAATGCTGATGTATCTCACTCACCCTGACCTGATAAATTTCACACTCAGGCCGGATTACAAAGGCAAGACTTGGGGAAGTTAGAATGGCCAAGTGATACCAGTAATAAGTTACCAAGGTAAAGGTTCACTAGCTTGATTAGTTTATCCAAAGTATAAAACTAGATATGGTATGTAAACAGTTTCTTTTGCTATGATTTACTCTCTGCTTATAAGATATCTTATCTAAGCTACAGTCTAAGACTCTTGACTTTATTAGCATATCTTCTCACCCGTCACCCTGCAGCAGGGGTGGATATAGGGCAGGGCGAACGGGGCGGCCGCCCTGGGCCCCGCACTTCAGAAAGCCCCGCACATGCGCCGTGGCACCGCTGCGCATGGCGTCACTGCGCATGCTCCATGGCAAAGGGGGGCCCTGCGGAATTATGCTGCCCGGGGCCCCGCAAAACGGTCGTCTGCCCCTGCCCTGCAGACAGCACAAGCCCTCAATGCCAAAGGAGTAGTAGTGAAGAAAAAGGTCTTCAGATGTCACTTCCCTTGGATTCCTGAAAAAATGAGTACAGGATCTTTCAAAAAAGCATTTTATTTTTGAACGATCCCCATCTAAACAGCTGTTTTTCTTTCGGAAAGCCCCTTTTCGAAAAAACTGCAGCCGCCATTATGCAAATGAAGCACGGGAAATTTAAATCCCAGCATCATTTGCAATTTTGAAGTGTCTAATTTACATCCCTTTTTTGAGAAAAGGGATGTAGTTTAGACAGCCAAAGAATTCTTCTCTCAGAAGAAGACAAAGCAGGACTGCATCTCTTGTGGTTACCCGGGCCGGAGGGAGAGGAGAAGATGCTGAAGGACCAGAAAAGCCCTGTAACTTTATGGAGGAGTAGGTAGTTTTGCTTTCAAACAAATCACAAAGACCTGGATACAGAAAGGAAGTTAGGTACCTAAAGATGTGAGGTCTGGGCCTAGGGCTCTAGTTGTCTCTTTAAATTCTAAGCCCCATTGACCTCTAACGTAAGAATGGCCAGACTGGGTCAGACCAAAGGTCCATCCAGCCCACTATCCTGTCTGCCGACAGTGACCAATACCAGGTGCCCCAGAGGGACAGGCAGTGATCAAGCAATCTCTCTCCTACCATCCCTTTCCACTCTCTGACACAGAGGCTAGGGACACCATTCCTTACCCATCCTGGCTAATAGCCATTAATGGACTTAACCTCCATGAATTTATCTAGTTATCTTTTTTACATCCTGTAATAGTCCTAGCCTTCACAACCTCCTCAGACAAGGAATTCCATAGGTTTTCTGTGTGCTGTGTAAAGAACTTCCTTTTATTTGTTAATCTTAGTTTAGTTCTTAGATAGACAAGGTGGAGGAGGTAACATCTTTTATTGGACCAACTTCTGCCAGCAAGAGAGACACGATTACTTAATATCCTGGGCTCGACATAGCACCAGCACTGCAAATGTACTTAGAAAGGTACATGGAGTTTACACACAAAGTTATAAATTAGGAGAAAAGTTGAATGGTGTGCAATGAGTAACTGATAACAGGAGTGTCAGTGGAGCTGAAGTAATATATTAACAAACCTCCTCCAGTCCTTTTTCTGGTCACAGTGATTCAGCACAACTAGCAGAATCTTTACGCAACAAGGGATGCTGAAGTTCATAGAGGAGGCACGGAAGGTCAGACTTAGCAGGACAGTTGCCTGCATTACACCTGACTCAGGCCCCGAGGACTTCAGTGTATGGAGGAAGCAGCTTCCCTAGTTTCCACACAGACATTTCATTTTCTCTCTGTAAATGATTCCAGGAGTGGCCACCTGAAGACTCAACGCCCTGCTGGCTCAGTGGCTGAGAGTGCTTTTTTGTTGAGATCAGCAGGTGGAATCCTCATAGGGTTCTGGTGATTCTGTCTAATTTTTAAGTCCTCAGCCACAGTGCAGTCCCAGAGGCCTATGGCAAGCCTTAGATGCACCTCTAAGGGCAGTCTTGACATGCCTTTTGCATTCTCCTCTGTCAGGGGACTGGTGGGATGGGGCTCCTCAGAGCAGCATGGCTCATGAGAAAGTGGCACTGCCAGGCTGAAGTGCTCCAGAGCAGCATGAAGGAGACTCACTTAGACTTGTAATTAGTCTGTTTAATTGATAGAGCCCAGTGGTTTGGGCCAATGTGAAATAACATGAAATACAACAAAAAGCAACCTGCATGATGAAATAAAACCAAAACCTCCTCCCAGAGTGAGGCTTCCTGCAGGACTGTTGCCACAGGGGCTGAGGAGTGCACTCTGCTCTTGGTGCTGGAACTTGGAATTGCTGAGACTGTTCACCTCACTTTGACCTGCCCGCCACACATGATGACAGAGTGGTGACCAGAGTGGTACCGCAACCCCATGTATCAGTGTGGAGTGTTCAGAGCGAGGAGCCATGCCCAGCTGTCATGAGACAGTGCCATTGCGGAGGGGAAAGGGCAGGGTGGGCTCAGTCTACTTCAATCTGGAGGTCTTTCCCACCCGCCCTGTACACTGTCAGGGCCAGGACCCCACCACCACCCCTAATAGAGCCTCCCACGATAGCAAAAAATAAAATATAAAACGATGAATAGTCTTGCAGCACCTTAGAGACTAACAAAACTTATAGATGGTAGCATGAGCTCCATGAAACCTCATGATACCCTCTACATGTTTTGTAAGTCTCTAAGGTGCTGCAAGACTATTCATTATTTTTAAAGCTTTTTCCAGTTACAGACTCACTCAGCTATCCCTCTGAAGCGCTTGAACAAAATACAATAAAATGCCTAGAAACCCACAATGATAAATTACCAAAAATAAAAAGAACTTCCAGGGTTTCTGCTAGTGGCTACATGGATTACATTTTGAAAAATGGCTAGTGATAGGGGTGTCTTCTCAAAAAAGGCCTGGCTGTCAGGGGTGGGGTTAGGGAGATGAGGAGAAATGATCAGCACTTTCTGAAAATCAGACTCCTCTGATGTTTCACATACTGGGTATCCAAAAATGGAGGTCCCCAAAGCAAGTTGCTTTTGAAACCTGCAGGCCATGTATTTCTCCAAAAAGCATATAACATAGCTGAGTAATTTGTAATTATTCCACAACATTTTGGACTAAAAAGAACTTACCCATGAGAGTTTTTTCTTCTGGCCACAATTGATGCCTCCGATGAAGACCATATTGGGCATTACTGGCCTGGGATACTCAAATGCAAAATCATATCTCATCAGCCAAACAGAGGACTGACTTAAAAGTTCTAGGATTGTCAAATCCCTTTGAAGAAACTCAGATGCTAGACTATCAAACTGAGAGAACAGAAGCTTGCAGAATAAGTGCTCCAGTGCGCCAAATAAGAAGTTCATTACACGTTGGGTAAACGACATATGGTCTGTGTAGGAAGTAAAAAATTTGGGGCTATATGAAGGAGGATCTGGACACTGAATAGCCTTATCCAAGCTACAGGGAACTCCACGCAAAAAGTTGACAGAAGGGATGGAAAGATATTCAGCAACTATGGATCCACAGGGTAAGACAGGATCTGTAAGGATAGCATCAAAATGAACCTCCTCAATGTATTTCATCACTTCTTTGTTTAACAGAAAGTGTTTACAGGTGGTGAGCATCATAGTATTAACACTGGTGAAGCTTTCATATGCTATGAAAACTTTCTTCAGAATAGGTCCATCATCAAAAATAAGGTAAATCAATGACTGGAAGAAGACATCCAATTTTTCCTTTGTGTGAGGCACTGGGTATGTTTTCACTGAGTAATACAGTGATGGTCTTATAAGTAAACTGACTTCTGGCATGACAACTACTATTTCGTGTCCCTTCAGACTGAGTTTCTCTAGCACCTGACACATGCTGAGCCAGTGACTTCCATCCACAGGTATCACCAACAGCTTTCCACCTTCTGCAAGACTGCAGACGACCAGAAAAAGAAGTAATCTAGAAACAATTGGATGCTCCGACTGAGAGGAAGGAGCCATGATCTATCACTCCGGGGCTGAACACTGATTTGTAACGGAGAAAATCCTTGTAAAGTAAATATTTACCTAGGTTCAGATAAAGATCAGAATGATTAGGCATTTGATGTAATAAAAATTAAGCAACAACTAAATGCTGTAAGTTTCTGCACAGATAGAAAGATTATTTTGATGGAATGCTACCTCAGGATGTGCTAGTTGGTGCCTAAGGATTAAATTTAAAATAAGTGTTTGCACAATGTAGAAAAAGAGGGTTGGGAAAACTACAGGTGCCAGGGGAGGGAAAGAAGAGGGGAAGACTTATAGATAAAGAACAGAGAAATCGCGGAGTAGTCTTTCTTTTCTTGACACTTTGACATCTGTGAGTAGGATCCTCTTCATTCCAGCTATGAATAGGGGCTTAACGTGTATGACTTATACTAGCAAAAAGCAGGTGTGAAAGAGGGAGTTGCCAAGCAGGGTCCATGAACAACTACTATAGGAAATTCCAGCACCTGTCATAGGATGTTGGTGCTGGCCCGGGGACCTCAGTTCCTGTCGTCTTCTATGTCTATCTTTACCTAGAAGGTTCAGTCTTTTTGTCAGTAACAAGTGTCCTCCTGGATGTGAAACTTTTGGACCAGATCCTCTCCACGTGAAAATGGACTTCATCAGAGCTACATTCACTTATGGCAGCTCAGAGTCTCATCCTACTTTGTGAAACTAGCTAATATTAAGGTGCGTAGGCAGAAATGAGGACTATTAGCACTTGGTGCTTAAAAGGAAAGGTGATTTGAATTGCTGTGTAATCACTTAATAAAAGTATATTTGAAAAGAAGAAATATAGCTGCCGAAAAAGCTATGGAAAAGTGCATAATGAAATGAAAGCAGAGTCATTATCTTCTCAACAGGATACTTAATGCTTGCCAAACTGAAATCAAAGGCATAATATTCCTATCTAGGATATAAAACATCTCATGAATTCAGGGTCCTGCCAGGAGTACAACACAAATGAAAGCTTTAACCAACCTGCGATAATTCCTTCTGGGCGCAGTTTATGCCTCCAATTACAACAATGTTAGGCATCAATGGTTTGGGGTAGTCCACTGTAAAGTCAAATCTCATCAGCCAAACAGATCCATGACTTAAAAGCTCCGTCACTGTTATATCTCTCTGAAGAAATTCAGAGGCCAGTTTTCCATAGGGTGCATAAACAAAATCACACAGAAAAATCTCAAATAAGCTGAACAGCAGATTCTTAACACGCTGGGGGAATGTCATGTGGTCTGTATTGGTTGTCAGTAACCTTGGGACATAAGAAGGTGGGTTTGGACACTGAATGGCCTTATAGTCTAAGCCACATGGGATTCCACGCAAGAAAAACACAGAAGGGACAGAAAGATACTCAGCAATGATCTGTCCACAGGGCATCATGGGATCCGTAAAGACAACATCAAATTTGCTCCCTTTTAGGTATTGGATCAGCTCTTTGTTGTATAGTAAGTGTGTGCAAGCAGATAAAAACAAAGAGGAGGTGTTCTTCAGCCTTTCACGTTGTCGAACAAATCTTTCCAGAAGAGGTCGTTCCTCAAAAACCTCTTGAGTAAAAGCCAAAAAATGACTCTCCAGCTGTGCCTTTGTGAAAGGCACCGGATACATTTTCATGACATAATTCTTGGATGTTTTTACATGTATGTTTATTTCAGGTGCAACGACGACAATCTCATGTCCTTTGAGCCTAAGCGCATCCAGCACAGCCCGCATGCTGAGCCAGTGACTTCCATCCATCGGCACCACAAGCAGCCTCCCGCCATCAGCAAAGCTCAAGAAGGCCAAGAAAATAAACCACACTGCACTGATCTGGGGCCCAGAGTGAATTTCAGGAGCCATTGCTGTAGCAGAGCGGTGGATACGCTAGAGACTAGCACATTGCCAGCTGAGACTCCACTTAGTAACTCCTGGCGTCTGTTTTTTGGACCTTTAGCCCCACATGCTATTCAAGCTAAAGTTACTTACATAATTGTAGGTACATAACAAGATCAAACACAAAGGTCTGAAACCTGAGCTGTACTTTGGCAGTAATCACAACACAATACACTTGATTAACCAAGGCCTTTTTCACCTTAAGTTAATCTCTGACTCTTACCACACTAACCCCTGAGTCAAAACCTGACCTTAGGTGCAGCATGAACAATCTCTGCACTGGCTAGATCAGTGTTTCTTAAATTTTTTAAGACCGAGGAACACCAAACAATATATTTTTTTTGTGTGGAACACCAAGGATTTTTGTTGGGGGGGGGAAAGCAAGCCTTCCCCTTTTATGGACAGCCATTTGAACTCTGTTCTTTCCATGTATGGTGACCATATTTTCTGAACCAAAATTAGAGACACATTACCTACACCCCCTGCCCTCTGTTTAATATGCCCCTGACTCTCCGGGTCAAGATGGACACATGACCAGAAGTAAAAGTAACCTCCTCCAAGAACTTTTCCCACCATCCTCCTACCCATAGGGGATGAGTTTGGCCCCCACCGAACTCTCTCTCATCTGGTGCTGGTCTCTCCCCTGCAGGTGTCTGCTCTTCTGCTTCACCCCCAGAATCCCCTGGCACCTGCACCTTTCCTTACCCCTGCCGCCTCCTTCTCTCACTGCTTCTCCTCCTTTCTCCCTGATGCCCATCCCCTCACCAACCTCTGCCCCAGGTCCTCTCATGCCCCTCTATGCCCTCACACATAACTTGCTCCATCCCCTCCTTCCTCATGCCCACCCTTCCTTTCAATCCCTTTCCCAGCCCCCCACCCCCTTGCTTCCTCTTGCCCCCAATGCCCTTCCCCTCTCCTCTCCCGGCATCACCCCGTCCCCTCCAACCTCCCACCCCCACTGACACCTCCCCTCAAATTGAAAGAGCCAGACGAATACCTAGAAACCATCTACTTCAAGACAGACCCAAGAAAACCAACAATAGAACACCACTTGTCATCACCTACAGCCCCCAACTTAAACCTGTCCAACACATTATCAATAAACTACAGCCTATACTGGAACAGGATACTAAACTCCAAGAGTCTCTAGGAGACAGACCCATAGTGTCCTATAGACAACCACCTAACCTCAAGATGATTCTTACCAACAACCACAGGACATACCACACTAATACCAACCCTGGTACCTTCCCTTGCAACAAACCCCGTTGCCAGCTTTGTCCACATATTCACTCTGCTGATACCATTATTAGACCTAACCAAGTGAGTTATAAGATCAAGAAAACATATTCCGGCTCATCCAGAAATATAATTTATGGTATCATGTGCCGAAAGTGTCCGTCTGCAATATACATTGGACAAACATCTCAGACTCTTTGCCAAAGAATCAATGCCCACAAAACAGATATTAGACAGGATCACAAAGAAAAAACAGTTTCTTGCCATTTCAACCAGAAAGGACACTGTCTCAACGACTTGATTACCTGCATCCTGCTTCAAAGATCTTTTAAGACTACACTTGAAAGAGAATCCTCTGAACTGTCATTCATGCTTAAATTCAACACTTTACACCTAAGCTTAAACAAATACATTAATTCTTACCCATTATAAAGATAGCTTCCCCAATTATCACCTCTAATATCATTAACTCACAGACATTTACCTTTCCCCCCTCCCCCATCTGTTCTGAAATGTGATTTGTCCTTTTCATATGTGTTCATTTTTTTTAATTGTATCCTTTGGTATATATGGTTGTGACAATTTTCTTCCACTATTTGATCTGAGGAAGTGGGTCTGGCCCACAAAAGCTCATCACCTAATAAACCATCTTGTTAGTCTTTAAAGTGCTACATAGTCCTGTTTTTTGTTACATTAGATATACAATTCCATATGGCCCAGAGCACATAATGAAGTGATTGCCAACAATACTTTCCTTGCAATTCCAGTATGTCCTACGAAACATACATTCCTTACCTGAGACAATGGCTTCTTCTCTTCGCAGTTGATCCCTCCAATAAAGACCATGTTGGGCATCACAGGCATGGGATATTCAAACACAAAATCAACTCTCTTCAACCAAATGGATCCATGGCTGAAAAGTTCCTTCATTGTCATTGGTCTTTGCAGGAAGTCAGAGGCCAGACTTTCAAATTGTGAATAAACAATATTACAAAGAAAGGACTCGGAGGAGCTGATTAACAGGTTCGTCACACGCTGGGTAAATGTCATATGGTCTGCGTTGGATGAAAGCATTCTCGGGACATAAGATGGTGGGTTTGGGCATTGAGCTGCCTCCAAGTCGACTCCACATGGGATTCCCCGTAAGAAGAAAATAGAAGGGACAGAAAGATGCAAAGCTATGATCTGCCCACAGGGTAGCATGGGATCAGTAAAGACCGCATCAAAGTTACTCTCTTTGAGGTATGGCATCAGCCCACTGTTGTACAGTAAGTGTGTGCAAGTGGTAAAGAGAAGAGCAGAGGTTTTCTTAGCATTTTCCAATATCTGAATAATCCTTAGTGGAAAAGGTTGCTCCTTAAAAATGGTCTCAGTAAATGCGAGAAACTTTCCATCCAGTTCTTCCTTTGTGAAAGGCACTGAGTACGTTCGCATCGTATATGACTCAGATGTTCCCATGAACAGATTGATTTCTGGTGCAACAACAGTTATTTCATGTCCTTTCTGTCTGAGTTCGTCTAGCACTGCTCTCATGCTGAGCCAGTGACTTCCATCCATAGGGATCACAAGCAGCTTCCCCCCACCAGCCAAACGCATTGAGGACACAACAAGCAGCAGCACCGCAGTAAATGAATACATTTTCCCTTTAATGTAAAGCCCAATATGCACGGTCAAACGTGTACAGCCAAGTTTTATGCCAATAACCACACTTTGTGGCAATGCTTCGTCATTCCACCCACGTACCTTGGACCATGTCTGATTCTCAAGGGTTTATTCTTAGATGCTTGCACGCTATGAAAGTGGCAAGGTTTCAAGGGTTGTAAATGTCTGAGACTAGAACTGCAGGTTGACAATGGAAGTGCTTTGCTCTAACAAGATATCTCCTGGGAAATCTCTGCTATTAAACACTCAACCCATGCTACAAGAACAAGCCACACTATGATTGTTATTGCCTTTTATTAGGGTGCCCATACATTGTTTTGGCTGCAACAGTCCCCTTCTTAAGCCCTGTCAAACTTTCTTGACAAATCTGGGCATTTTTCCTGTTTTGCTCTCGAGGGCAGGTCAGGCTGGTAAAGCTCCTCCCCTCATACAAGTGGGTGGACAGATATGCCAGGACTCTGGGCAAGGTGTGGGGGGGTGGGGAGGTGGCTGCCGAGGCCTAAAAGGGGTGGAGTTGAGGGGACAGCCTTCCCCAGCTGGCCCTTCAGTGTAGCCTGGCATGCACCACCTGGGGGATCTGGCCGTTGCCATTCCTGTGCAGTCTCCGGCTCTTTTAAATCATCAGGACCTCGTGGCAGCTGCCTCCTTTGCCCACCCCCGCCTTCACTCCTTCCCCATTCCCCATCAGTAACCCTAGTTCCAAGGGGCAGGGATAGGTCAGGCCAGTCATGCATTGGGGGGTGGGGAGGGGGAAGGGACCTTTGGGCTGGCCCATGAGGTATCCCTTGGTCTTTTTGGAAAATGAGGTCACTCTACCTGTCATAATGACACCTATGCCTGAGATAAGACCACAACTGTTTCATCTCACCATGTTGCTATATGGCAGAGGGCTCTGTAGTTGCTGTTTTAGGGCTAGGCTGCACTAGAAGCATTCCTGCAGCACAGCTGCATCGGTGCTTGAAAACACTCTACGCTGGGACCAAGGTCTCCCATTGGTGCAATAAAGCAACGCCTGTGAGAGGCAGTAGCTTGTCGGCAGGATGAGCTCTTAGGTCCAGGTATCTAATGTTATTTACAGAAGTGGCTTATTCACATGCCAGAACAATGTAAGTGCTGCCAAGATAAGCCATAGTGTAGACAAGCGCTAAGCTAGGCCACCATATTGAGTAATAATGTCGACGTCGCTGCTGCTTAGATGCCTGCAAATATTTTTCCCGATGCAATGAAATAATCAGTGGAGGACCTTCACAGTCTGCTCTACGGTTCTCGTAACTGTTACCGCACTAACATTTTACACGCTGTCTATACAGCACTTCACAGAAGTGGCTGGCATATCCCTACAGCCTGGGGTGGGGCAGGTGGTTCTGCCCTTGCCTGCAGGCACTGCTGCCCCAGCTCCTATTGGCTGCAGTACCCAGCTAATGGGAACGCAGAGTCAGCACTTGGAGCATGGGCAGTATGCAAAGACCTGCTCCCTCACTAGCGGCTGCAGGGACATGTTTGTTGTTTCTGGAGCCTGGACAGGCAGGGAGTTTGCCTTAGCCTCACTGCACCACCAGACTTCTAGAAGCCTAAAATCTCCCAGTTTGGCTTCAGTGGCCTCTGAGAGATAGAGCCCAATTCCAAGAGCCTCCTTGGCAGCTGTACTAGTTAAAGTCCTGACTGTGGGGAAAATAGCAACAAACCCCAACAGGGTGCCATTTAATTTTACAAAGGAGGATGCTAGTTAGGTGGAAATTAAAAAAGCAGCTGCCAGGATAAAATGCCTGCAGGCAGTATGGAGACTACTTAAAAACACCAAAATAGAGGCCCTGACTGACTACAGATTCCATATCAAAAAAGACAATAGGAGAACCAAAAGAGCACCACCCTGGCTAATCAGAAAAACGGAGGCCATTACAGAAAAAAAGGCATCCTTTATATTTTGAACATTGAATCCTAATGAGGAAAATAGGAAGGAGCATAAATTCTACAAGTCGCATGTAAAAGTATATTAAGGCGGACCTTCTCACCATCGCTCTTTGAATTTGCTTAAATCCAGAACTAATGGTATAAATGTGTTTTAAGACTGTCAGAAGTAGGAAAGCCTGCCAAATGGGTGCACCAAATGACAAAGGTGTTAAAGGAGCACTCATGGAAAACAAGGCCAGGACAGAGTAGCTAGATGTATTCTTTGCATCAGTCTTTACTGCAGCGAAGGTGGAGGAGATACGGCAGAACTGTTCTTTGGGATGGCAGATCTACAGCATTGGCCTAAACTGATGTGCCATTAGTCTGGGTTTTAGAACAAACCTATCAACTTGCATATGGATAAGGATGACCAGGATGATACAATGTTGATGCAAAAAGCCTTTGATCAAGTCCCTCACCCAGAGCCTTTAAGGAAACTAAGAAGACCTAGGACAAAGAGAGAAAGGGGGGGGGGGAACTCTGACTCACACAGGTAAATAGGATAACCCTGGGTATGTCTACACTAGCCCCCTAGTTCGAACTAGGGAGGCTAATGTAGGCATTCGAAGTTGCAAATGAAGCTGGGGATTTAACTATCCCGGGCTTCATTTGCATCTTCCCGGGCGCCGCCATTTTTAAATGTCCCTTAGTCCGAACTCCATGCCCACGGCTACACGCGGCACCGAGTAGGTAGTTTGAATTAGAGATCCTAATTCAAACTACCTACTCCGTGCCGCGTGTAGCCGCGGGCACGGAGTTCGGACTAAGGGACATTTAAAAATGGCGGCACTCGGGAAAATGCAAATGAAGCCCGGGATAGTTAAATCCCCGGCTTCATTTGCAACTTCGAATGCCTACATTAGCCTCCCTAGTTCAAACTAGGGGGCTAGTGTAGACATACCCCCTGAGACTGTCCATTTATCTTTCTAAATCATTATCCTGTGACTTGCACTTAATTGAAACCAACATTTGTCAAAACCGGAAACACAACCAGCTTTTCACATGTATGAGATTTAAAGTTCTCTCAGTCCTCTGTGTTTCTACTTTGCAGTGTACTAGGTATTTTGCTCCTCCTTTGCTTTTGGCCCTATCCACAGCACTTTGACTGACTTGCATAACCCCACTAACTTTTCCCCTGCTCTGACTTTATCTGAGTCACTCTGCATCAGCATATGTACCTTCACCTGCCTGGACAAGGACTGCACCAGGTCGCTGTCTCTAGTATTTGCATTGCTTCACTGCTTTGATATTGTAGCCAGGAAGAGCAGCAGGGCCAAAGCATAAATGAAACACAATGTCACTAATGGAGACTGCCGGTGTTGGTGGAAAGGACACACAGCAAGATAAAAATGGCAAGTCCTAGGAAGAGGCTAAGTAGTGAAGACAAGGCGCTTGTATCTATATGGTGAATAGGGAGCCAATGCAAGGACTCTTTGAGTGGGCAGACCTGCTCAAAAAAGGTGGGCAGCAGCTTTTTCTCTGGACCTGCATGGGCTGACGTAGGTTTCAGAAAGAGCAGAGGAGGAGGAGTAGGATCCCGTAGTCCAGACAGGAGACAGAGGCCTGGATGTGATTTTTTTTTTTAAGTGGTATAAGCTGGGAGAAAGGGCTGAGTCTTGGAGAGGTGGTTGTGGAAGAGGCACAGAAAGAGTTAGACAGGCCTGGATGTGTGGCTCTAGAGAGGGGATTAATTTGAGATGGCATCAGGTTATAGGTCTGAGTAACAAAGAGGATAGCGATGTTGCTACCATTGAGAGAGGAGAGGGAAATGCTTCAAGGTTACTTCGTGTTGCTGTCTTGCAGATCTCTGATATTACACATTTCTGAAACAGGTGGAGGCTGTCCCGTGTGCACTGGTAGACAAAGCTTTGATGTTCAGTAGGGAGGTACGCCAGGCAGCTGGTACCACAGCGAAATGCCTAGTGCCCTCCATTTTGATGCTCTTATGATGAGATGGCCTGGCCACGGCCACAAACAGACACAGTCTGAACAACTTGGTCTCATCTATATGATAAAGCAAAGTCCAGGACACATCCAGCATCTGCAGCTCCTTTTCTGCTGGCGTTGCTCATGGCTTTGAGGAAATGACAGTTGGGTTGCTTTGGTGAGGCAATAGGGTGCATTTTCTGTCAGGACCTGGTGTGTAAATTTGGCAGGGAGCGTAGTGTGGAAGGGCCGACAGGAGGCAGACTGAAGAAGGTTACAGGGCTAGAATCAATCCCAGTGGCGAGCCCTAGAAGTAAGTCAAGCATATGGAGGCAGTCCACCTGAGAGAGGAGGAGTGGGGCAGATCTTGGGAGAAGCCAGAGGCCTGGGAACCAGAGGAGAGTTAAAGCACAGGCTCGAGAGAAACTATGCAAGGGGCTCAACAGTAGGAAGTGGCTGAGGGAAACAACAGTATGTCTGAAGGAGCAGACCTAGGTGTTAAACATACGGTCTCTGGGCTGGAACCCAGAGCAGACAATTGGCCTGGGTTCCCTTGCCAGGAAGGGGAGTACATGCTAGGTGTAAGCTCTACTGAGTCCAGGGGGAGACTGGACACCGAGCCTAATGGACAGGAGGCTGAAGGAACTTTTGGCTTGGGACGTTTTTTAGACATTCAGTTGTACTACTCCAGATGGGGCAGGCCCTAAATGGGACTTAGCTGCAGGGCTGAGACATGGACAGTCAGGACATGGTAGGGCTAAAGAGGCGAATGTGCCTATGAAAGAAGCATAGCTCAGCAGTTATGAAGTGCTTGTGAAGAGGATGCTGGAGGTGAAGATCCCTGCAGGTGAAGACTGCTTGACCTAGGGTGGGATGCTCTGGCTGAAACTTATCTCCCTAGTCATTGTGACCGATGCTCTGGGTCTGAAGTGAACTGCATGGATTATTCTAGTGCAGGGATGGGCAAATTTTTTGGCCCGAGGGCCACATCATATAGAAATGTAAGGATGACAGGGTAGGAAAGGCTGGGGGAGGCTTTGTCTCCCCCAACAGCCAATCATGGCCTAGCCCCCACCTCCTATCCAACACCTTCCCCAGTACCCACCACTTCAGGACCCCCTCCCCATTCAAACCCCACAGTGGAGCAGATGGAAGAGCTGACACCCCTCCACACTCCTGCCAATATAATATTCCAGACAGCTGTGGAATCTATTTTAGCACATTCCATTTTGTTATGAAGTTACAAAATCTGGTTTAATTTACAAGAGAGAGAGTCTCTGGTCAGTTAATATCAATGGCCCATCTTCAGATTTACAGGGCTGAAACACAGCAGACTTTGGCTGATCTACTCTGCTTCTTTGTTTGGTAACATTGTGTAGACTTTTAATTTCTTTTAAGTCAAGGCTGTTTGTCACTAGCAAGAGAAAATCATGTGGAGTCTGATTCACATTCCTTACAGGCAGGATCCTTTTTGTATTCTGTGTGGCGAACCCAGAGAGGAGGAGAGCATAAATGAGGCACATTACAATGAGATATAAAGATCATTGCTTATCTACATCCTTTTTCCACAAAGAAAATATCAAAAATAAAAGTGCAAGTGCAAAACAGAATCACTGGACATACCTGAGAGAGGTTCTTCCCCTTTTCACAGTTTATGCCTCCTATGAAGACCATGTTGGGCATCACTGGTCTGGGATACTCAAACACAAAGTCGTACCTCAGGAGCCATATGGAGCCATTTCTGTAAAGTGTTGGTAAGTGCACCTCTCTTTGGAGAAACTTGGAAGCAATGTCTTGGTATTTGGTATACAACTCTTTAAACAGTGGTGTCTCTAAGGAGTTAACAAGCAGGTTCATCACTCGCTGGGAAAAAGTCATGTGATCTGTATAGCTGGTATAGCATCGCGGGACATAGGAAACAGGATTTGGTGATTTACAGATTGCATGCTCTAAACTGCATGGAAATCCACGAAAGAAATACACAGACGGGATGGACAGATACTCTGCCAGGATCACCCCACAAGGCAATGCTGGGTCTGTAAAGAGTGCATCAAATTTACTCTCTTCTAAGTATCGTACCATCTCTCTGTTCTGCAGGAGGCTGTCACAGTTGTAGAAAAACAAATTAATAATGTACATGTTGTTCCGGTACTCTGCAAGGGCCATGTCAAAAAGAGAGACCTTGTCAAAGTGATGCTTAGAAAACTTGCTAAAACCCTGGTGAAGCTCTTCCTTAGTGTAAGGCACAGCATATGTTTTCCTTTTGTAATGCTCTGATTCTTTCAAGAGCAAATTTGTTTCTGGAGCAAGCACTACTATCTCATGCCCTTTCTCACTGAGTTTCTCCACGACTGCCCGCATGCTGAGCCAGTGACTTCCATCTTGGGGGATCACCAACAATCGCCCACCTTTCACAAAACCCAATGAGAGTAAGAGAAGAAAAATCCCTGCTGGAGACCAAGGAAGTGTGGGACAAACTGTTGCCATCTCAAAGCTAGAAGAGGATGCTTTGTCCGTACTGATGTTGCAAACTTTTATAGTTGTACGACATATTTCAGAGTTTACACTGCTTGCAACCTTATTTGAACTTACCTACTTTTAATCTCTACTAAGCTAGCACAACATAAACTTGCCTTCTCTAGTGGAACAATTCTCCCTTTGGATTATCAGCACCATTCCCATTCAAGGAGCGTATCTTTGTTTTACTCATTAACTTGACAGCTATTTCTGCACACTGAACTGGATGGTCGCCTCTGACCCTTGATCCCAGTATTTGCCATTTCATCACCCAGAGATGTCTTTGTGGCTGTTACCCATTCATAGACAAGATCAGCAAAAGTAGCAATCTGAGTTTGTGCCAGTATGATGCAAAAAAACCACACAAACCCTTATAAACTTGTGTTGGCAGTAATTACTGTTTTCAAACAGTGGAGAACATAGGTACCGAGTGGGAGTGCTCTGGGGCTCAGGCATCCATGGGAAAAAATGGTTCAGAAGGGTGGCTGTGTTATCTGTTTCAACAAAAATAATGAGTCCTGTGGCACATTAAAGGCCAACAAATGTATTTGGGCATAAGCTCTCATGGACTGGAGCCCACTTTACCCAGGAGCCCTAGGAGTTCCTGGCCTCCGTAACAGAGGTCTGCTCACAGCACATGCCATAGCTCCACACGCCTGGCTGTTTTGGGAGGCACAGCTTCCCCAGCCTTCCCTACAGGGCCCTCTATGTGATTTCTGGACCCTGATGTATCCCTGAGGCCAAAAAGTTTGCCCAGCCTGAGCAAGACCATACTAGGTAATTAGATGTCAATACGATTGCTGACGCTTTCATCTAGAAAGCTACAGTGGACCCTAATGTCCTTAGCCCAGGACATTAGTGAAGATTGGGGATGTTAAATATTAGTTAATTGAACAGTCGATTAAGCTCATGAATTCTTATTGGTTAGTCAACTATATTACAGTCCCCAGGGGCAGGACTGGCAACCACTGTATCAGAGGCAGCAGTGCAGAGTGTCAGGTGGCAGTTGGTAAAGTTTGTGGATGATACCAAACTGTTTAGGATAGTCAAGACCGAGGCAGACTGTGAGGGACTCCAAAAAGATTTCACCAAACTGAGTGATTGGGCAACAAAATGGCAAATGAAATTTAATGTGGATAAGTGTAAAGTAATGCACATTGGGAAAAATAACCCCAACTATACGTACAGTATGATGGGGGCTAATTTGGCTATGACAAATCAGGAAAGAGATCTTGAGAGTTATTGTGGACAGTTCTCTGAAAACTTCCACACAGAGTGCAGCTGCGGTCAAAAAGGCAAATAGGATGCTAGGAATTATTAAGAAAGGGATAGAAAATAAGACACAGAATATCTTACTGCCCCTGTATAAAACTATAGTTTGCCCACATCTTGAATACTGTGTGCAGATGTGGTCTCCTCACCTCAAAAAAGATATTTTGGCCTTGGAAAGGGTTCAGAAAAGGGCAACTAAAATGATTAGGGGTTTGGAACGGGTCCCATATGAAGAGAGGTTAAAACGACTGGGACTTTTCAGTTTAGAAAAGAGGAGGGGTGGGGGGAATATGATAGAGGTATATAAAATCATGAATGGTGTGGAGATGGTGAATAAAGAAAAGTTATTTATTAGTTTCCATAATAGAAGAACTAGAGGTTACCAAATGAAGTTAATGGATAACAGGTTTAAAACTAATAAAAGAAAGTTCTTCACACAGCGTGTAGTCAACCTGTGGAACTCCTTGCCAGAGGAGGCTGTGAAGACTAGGACTATAACAGAGTTTAAAGAGACGCTAGATAATTTCATGGAGGTTAGGTCCATAAAAGGCTATTAGCCGGGGGATAGAAATGGTGTTCCTGGCCTTTGTTTCAGAGGCTGGAGAAGGATGGCAGGAGACAAATTGCTTGATCATTGTCTTCGGTCCATCCTCTCTGGGGCACCTGGTGTTGGCCACTGGTGGAAGACAGGCTACTGGGCTAGATGGACCTTTGGTCTGTCCCAGTATGGCCGTTCTTATGTCCACGGAGGAAACCAGTTTAAACCAAGCTCTCCTTGTGGACTGGCTGCCTGTTGCCCAGTGCTGCTGCCTCTGATAAAGATACAGCGGTGTGGGGTAGCAACAGCTCCTGTTTAAGGTGGGTCGGAGCTCCCAGACCCAGAATGAGCCGGAACTGAGCCGGGCTGCCTATCTGCCCAGCTCCTAATACACTTTAAATGCTGAGCCTCAGCAGGAGTAGGTTCTGGACTCGGTGCAAGCCAGAATTGAACCAGGCAGCTGGCCAGCCTGCTAAAAAATTTACTGGCAAGGGTGGGGGGAGAGGGAAATGCTTTCACGTATCGGTTAATCAACTATACTATTATATCCCTAGTTAAGACAGCTAGCAGGTGATGGTGATGTTTTTCATCTCCAGTAATTCATGATAATGTAATTATGTAATTTATAACAATTTACTCATGATTAAAATAGTAAAGATACCAATGATAGACGCACATTCTATAACTAGAATGTGAGGGAAGTATATAAATATGCTGAAAATAGCCTTTTCCCCAAACTGGCACCGGCCTCCTTCCCTCTCTCCCCACCCCACCCCACTTCAAAAACACCCACTGGCAAAAACAAGAGCATCTAGTGATGATTCTGATTTGGGTCAGATTGATAAGTTCTTCTCTCCTTCACAAAGAATTGTCCCCTTAGTAACAGGAACTGTGTAGACCCTCACCATCCCCTGGCGTGTTAATAGACTCCTTTCTGATGGTCTGCTAGTGAGTGATCAGAATGAACCCTAACAGTGACAAGGTTGTGCCTCAAGGGCCGAGTAGCTATTCCCTTCTTCAGACCCTTTTCTTCGTTGGCCTCTTTGACAGACTATTAATGAGATACAGAGTGCCAATCATATTAGCTTGTGAACATAGCAGGAACTGTACTGACCATGTATGACATTTTATAGCCACACTGAGGTAAAATCTTTCCTGCTCAGACTGTGATCTCAACAGGGTGGTTGACAGACTGGAATAGGATGTTGTGAAAGTCAAGAGTATAGCATAGTTCATAAAAGAGCTATATAAATTCATGGAGATTAGGTCCATTAATAGCTATTAGGTAGGCTGGGCAGGAATGGTGTTCCTAGCCTCTGATTGTCAAAAGCTGGGAATGGGCACCAGGAAATGGATCACTTGGTGATTCCCTGTTCTGTTCATTCCCTCTGGGGCACCTGGCATTGGCCACTGTCAGAAGACAGGATATGGGCTAGATGGACATTTGTTCTAAGCTAGTATGGCCATTTTTATGCTCTTATGTTCAGGGCAGGGTGTTCGCTTTTGTGCAATTAGAATGTCTGCAACTCTAATTAAAGGTTGTATTTACACACCTATTCAAATCCCATCTGGGGTTTTCATATTCTTCCCACTGAATCTTCCCCTTTGTGGTAGGAATGGATACAAGACAGACCCATATGCAGGCACTTCTGTGAGCAGAGGGGTCCTTTTTTTCTGTAATTGTGGACGGCAAGGGTGTGAATGCAACCCCCCCCCCCATGATTCCCCAAGTAAGCAGGGAAATCAGCCCCAGCATTCCCCAGACGGTTAGAGTATGGGGGAGGGAGGCTGGGGCAGCGCACCACTCCTGCCTTCCCCTGGCTGGCTGGAGCATGCTTACTTGGGAGGATCATGGGGGAGGGTAGAGGGTGCTTTCAAACCTTTCGTACCCCACTGCCTCTGCGTATGGGCCTATAACAGTCTTGTTTCATTTTCTCCCCCAAACTGGTTTGTGGTGGTCTCGTGTGTGGTGAAATGGCTTCTATGCTCCATTACAGAAGCTTCTACACTGATCTTGTAGACAAACTGAATCTTGCACATATAGCACTATTGTGTTGGCATTCCTGCTGAAAGAGAAGGAACTAGAAAGATCTCAGGAGAAACCAGAGGCCTGGGAACTAGAGGAAAAGCTGTGTTCGCTCAGGCTAAAAGGAAGGAAAGTGTAGCCCATCCACAGGAGCAGACCTAGATATTAAACTTATGGTCCCTGGCAGAGGAGATGTGCAGGGTCACGTGCTCCCATCCCAGATTTGCTGCTTGGCTACAACTAAGCATGGACTGAGCATGCTCGGTAGAACTGCTAAAGCTGGCTGTCCTTACTCTGTCCCCAACTAGGCAGTCAGAGGTCATCTCTGGTCCCTGGGCAGGAACCCAGAGGAGACGGCTGACCTGGGTTTCTCTTACCAGGAAGGGATGAACAAGCCTGATGTACACACTCCTGAGTTTAGGGTGGGTCTGGACACACCTGAGGTAGGTTCTTCCTCTCCTCACAGTTTGTCTCCTATGAAGACCATGTTGGGCATCACTGGTCTGGGATACTCAAACACAAAGTCGTACCTCAGGAGCCATATGGAGCCATTTCTGTAAAGTGTTGGTAAGTGCACCTCTCTTTGGAGAAACTTGGAAGCAATGTCTTGGTATTTGGTATACAACTCTTTAAACAGTGGTGTCTCTAAGGAGTTAACAAGCAGGTTCATCACTCGCTGGGAAAAAGTCATGTGATCTATATAGCTGGTATAGCATCTCGGGACATAGGAAACAGGATTTGGTGATTTACAGATTGCATGCTCTAAACTGCATGGAAATCCATGAAATACACAGAAGGGATGGACAGATACTCTGCCAGGATCACCCCACAAGGCAATGCTGGGTCTGTAAAGAGTGCATCAAATTTACTCTCTTCTAAGTATCGTACCATCTCTCTGTTCTGCAGGAGGCTGTCAACAGTTGTAGAAAAACAAATTAATAATGTACATGTTGTTCCGGTACTCTGCAAGGGCCATGTTAAAAAGAGAGACCTTGTCAAAGTGATGCTTAGAAAACTTGCTAAAACCCTGGTGAAGCTCATCCTTAGTGTAAGGCACAACAGATGTTTTCCTTTTGTAATGCTCTGATTCTTTCAAGAGCAAATTTGTTTCTGGAGCAAGCACTACTATCTCATGCCCTTTCTCAGCGAGTTTCTCCACGACTGCCCACATGCTGAGTCAGTGACTTCCATCTTGTGGTATCACCAACACCATTCCACTTTCCGCAGAGTTGAAGGAAGTTGTTAAAAGAAGAAATCCTGGTGCAAATTGGTAAAGTAAATGGAAAAGAAAAGCCATCTCTGTGGCTAGAAAAAGACACTGTCACTGTATGGAGGTTTGAAATTACTTTTGATACTCAGAGAAGCTATACCCACTTTTTGTCCGCATGTGCTTGTTCTCCTGTGAATTCGAGTGGCATTTTGTTCTTTTAACATCTGTTAATCATTAGCTTTGAAAAGTCTGCAGGATGTTAATTTTTGAATACTTTTCACCACTGACAAAAGTAGTGGCAAAGAGACAAAACAGGGAAATCAGTTTGAGTCAAATTAGAACTGACCAAACTTCTGCCACAGATCCAAGTTTAACCTGATCTCTCAGCACTTTATTATTGTTAGTACGTTACGTCTTGTAATACTCCTAAAAGCAAGAAAATACCAACCATATACTACAGATTGCGAAATTGAGCACAGATATTACGGGGAAATTCTGTCTTTTCTTCCATGGGCACAAAAAAGTCTTGCCATTTTACTGCCGGTGAGGGATAAGAGTCTCTTCTAAAGAGGTTTTTATTTCCTATTCATCATAACCTTAATATCTGAACACTTTCCAACATTAAGCAACATGATTACACATCTGCTAAGTTGATACATCTGGAGAGTTTGCCTGGGTGGAGTACAATGTTTCCTCTAAGTTTTTTCATCCAGAATAAATTCTTACAGAATAAAGTTTATGTGCACTGAGGCATGTACAGATGTGCACCACCACTAGAAACACATGCTGTTGGCATGCTGCCACTCATCTGGGCAGCGACTCATTCTCTCCTGGGTGGCCACCCAAGTGCTCAGCTTTACAGGGAATGCTGGTGGAGTATGTAAAATAAGTCACTGGAGTGTGAACTTTGTTGCATAACAACATTAGCACTCTTTTTTACCCTTACACAGATCATATGGCTGAGGTCAGGAAAATAATGTGCAGTTTATTACAGCGCTCCTGGCGAGCCACATCTCTCAATAACCTGAGATTTAGAGGGCTCACCTGGGAGGTGGCAGATCTTTCCTGAAATCCTTTCTCCCCAGCTAGTGGAGAGAGAACTTGAACTAGTGGTCTCCCTCATCAAAGGTGCTTCCCTAATGAGCTAGAAGGGAAGCTGTTCTTCTCTACCCCAGGAGAGGCATCCCTAGGAGTTCATATACTGGATTGGTCCCACCATGTGTCATACTTTTGGAATGGAGAGAGTAAAATGGAATGAGATATTATCTGCATTCTAATGCTATTTTCAGTCTTAAACGGTAAGTGACTGGCTGCTCCAGACATCCACCATGTTTTGCTCATTTGGGCTTCATGTTGAGGCCATTGTTATCTCTTCAATTAAGGAATCTTCAGTCTTTAAATTTCACTGATAATTGCTGGATAGTTTGCCATACATAAGCTGGCATTTTAAACTTGGAGTAAAGGAGAAAGAATGTACCCAAGTTTCTTGTTGAAAGCTACACTATCCACCTTCCCCTCCCCAAGAGAATATGGATTCCTGTAACTGTAAGAGTCAGCAAATACAGAAAATTGTGAAATCATTAGTTTCATAAGATAAAATGACCTGGGGATGAATCAAGAAAGAGCTTTGAGGCAGGAGAAGGAGTAGTAATAATAATGATAATATAGGAAGCTGGGGGGAGACTATGAAAGCAGTAGAGGTGGATGTGATGCTCAAACTTTTCTCATGAGACTGGAAACTTCCACAGTTACATTTTATTAGAACAGGGATACAAAACTTTTTATTCTACAGGCAGGACAGTCAAACATTAACTCATTAGGGTCTGCCCTGTTTTTTTAACAATCTGGCCTGAGATTGCACTTCTCAGGTGTACCCAGACCAGGCATAGTGACATGGCAGGAGAGATGATTACATCAGTCAAAGATCCAGTATGAGTCTCTCAAAATCAGTAGCTCCCTACCCTTACGCTGGTCTCTTGCAGAAAGGAATGCAATGGGGCTCTTTGAGCTGTTTGGCTTTCTTTGCTGGTTGACAACATAATTGCAGAACTGCAAGCCAACTTCAGGTCCCATCTGAGCCATGGGGTTGCTTGGCCCCTTTCCTGTGTACCTGATTATCACTCGCCAGGAGGCCTCTGCTCCCAATACAGGAATGTTGGTATACCCCTGCAGTATATGGGCACTGGGCAGCAGTGATCTCCCACCCCATTCCAGATGAAAGAAGCATGGCTGGACTTCATGCTCCCAAGTGCCCATGTTATAATTTCGCCCAGTACTAATAAAGGGCAAACAGCATCTACATACCTGAGAGAGCTGCCTTGGTGGATTAAACTGTGTGGCAACAACAAAGACCATATTAGGCATCACTGGCCTGGGATATTCAAACACAAAGTCCAGTCTTATTAGCCAAACAGAGCCTTGACCCAAGAGCTTATGCAAGGTCACTTCTTTCTGGAGAAACTCAGAAGCCAGCTGTTCAAATGGGGGAATAAACAGCAATACAAGCTAGCATTGCCACTGTTTGGATTATCAGGTTCTGCACATGCTGGGGAAAGGTCATGTGATCAATGTTGCTTGTAAATATTCCTGGGACATAAGAATGTGGACTTGGACACTGAGTTGCCTTGGTTCCTAAATCGCATGGAAATCCATGTAATAAGAACACAGAAGGGAGAGACAGATACTCAGCAACTATTGTCCCACATATGTTAACCGGATCTGTGAGCATGGCATCAAATTAACTTTCTTCTAGGTACTGAATCAGTTCCTGGCTGCTCAACAAACTCTCACATCTTTGGAAAAGCATCTGCAATGCTAGACTGTTGTAGACTGATATAACATTTAAAAAAAGTTGCTCAACAAAGCGCTCTTTGCCAAAAGTTTCTAACAGTGCATCGATGTGTCTGTCTTGGTAAGGCACAGGATGGGTTTTAATTGTGAAATTCTTGGTTGATTTCATAAAGAGATTAGCTTCTGGTTCTACAAGGACTATTTCGTGTCCATTATGATGGAGCCTCTCCAGGATAAAACTGGTACTCAGCCAGGCACTTCCACCCATAGGTATCACCCGTCATTTTCTTTTGGGGGTGGTGGCTGTGGAACCCCCATCTCCAGGACTAGGCATCCAATGCCTTCCAGTAGGGGGTGCCTGAACGCCTCGCGATTGACTGGTCGAGGCTTTGCGATCGACTCAATGGGTTGGTGACCACGGCTTTAGAATCTAAAAGTTTATTACTAAAGGAACGAAAAGCATGAGAGTGAGGTTGTTAAAGTATCATACATTACATGCATCGAATCCCCCAGTTCTTGATGCAGGCTCGCAGCAGAGATGTTATAACTGCTGGCTTAAAAATCCTTGGTGTACATCCTATGTTCAGATGGGTCCACAATCCTTCCCGGCTCGTGATTCCCTGTGAGGCCACATCTGGGGTCAGGAGCAGATCTGAAGACAAAATGGAGGATGCCACATGGCCTCTATATACTTTCTTCCCCATCTCTTCTTGGCTGCAGCAGGTCACCTGACCAGCAGCCTATCCCTGTGTTCCCTGTAAGTAGCCCTTAGGTATCAGTCACCATTCTTGAGGTGTATCCTTGGCCTGTGGAGGGCTATTGTTCCATAGCGGCTTGCTCATTAGCATGTCAGGACAGGAGCTGCAGACAGGGGAATTTGAGAGAGACCACAAGAGATCCCGCCGCTGAACAGGCTTCTTGGTAAGAGTACTCGCTTTTGGTATGAGTGAGTTTGCTCGACTGCTTGAATTTTGTTTGTTAAATTCTCATTCTGATTTCAGGTGACTGCAGTTTCAGTTTCAGCTGCTGTGGCAGTTGGGACTGAGTACCTGACCCTTTGTTCCCTCAATTGCTCTCTTGATTGCATCTGATCAGCCTTCCCCTGTGTGACTCACGAGGGGGCAGGCCTGGCCTGGGCAAGAAGGCTTTAAAAGTTAGAGGCAGCGTGATCAGGGAGCAAAGCGGACAGGAGCTGCAGACAGGGGAGTTTGACGGAGGGAGGCCTACGATGGTCAGGAAGACACGCAACACCTGTGCCAGCACTGTTTCTGTCTCCTCCACCGGCGCCTGTAGCCAGACAGAGCACTTGAGCATGGATGCCTCTACCCAGATCCTGGTGTGGTTTTGCAGGGACTGTGGATTGCAAGTCCCACTTACCGATATCCAGGCTGGGGAGATCATCCAGTGTGAAATGTGCCTGCTGGTGGAATCTCTCAGGCAGCAGGTGGCAGAGCTACAGGAGGAGGTGGCTAGGCTGAGGAGCACCCACATCTATGAGAAATTCCTGGACCATGTTCATGAGGAGACAGCTGAGGTAGGTGTCCCGGTACACAGGACTGGGGACACACCACTGGTGGAGGAGGAGACGGCTCAGGGTGGACAGTGGCAGCTGGTTACTTCTGGTAGCAGACACTGCTCCACCCCTGCTCCAAACCCTCCCGCCGTGGTACTAGGAAACCGTCATGCTCTTCTTTATACAGAAGATAAGCAATCACCCCCTACACCGGAGGAGGAGAAGCCCAGTACCCCCAAGGCGGGGAGGTCTGCTGCCACCACTGCAAATAGGAAATGTAGGGTAGTTGTGGTCGGAGACTCTCTTCTGAGGGGGGACTGAACCGCCCATATGTTGCCCTGACATTTCATCTCGGGAAGTATGCTGTCTGCCGGGGGCCCGTATCCGAGATGTTACGGAGGCATTGTCCAGGATTATCTGGCCCTCTGACTACTACCCCATGCTACTCATCCATATGGGCACTAATGATACTGCAAGGTGTGACAATGAGCAGATCAAGAGTGACCACAGGGCTCTGGGAGTACGGGTGAAAGAGTTTGGAGTGCAGGTGGTATTCTCTTCTATCCTTCCTGTCGAAGGTAGGGGCCCAGGCAGAGACAGGTGCATCCTGGAGGTGAATGCCTGGCTGCGAAGATGGTGTTGCCAGGAGGGCTTTGGCTTCCTCGACCATGGGATGCTATTCCAGGAAGGACTGCTAAGCAGGGAGGGTGTTTACCTTTCGAGGAGGGGGAAGACCCTATTTGGACACAGAATGGCTAACCTAGTGAGGAGGGCTTTAAACTAGGTTCGACGGAGACAGGTGAGCAAAGCCCACAGGTAAGTAGAGAACATAGAGACCTGGGAGATGGGTCAGAAATGGGAGGGAGCGTGGGCTACAATGGCAGAGAGAAAGGAGGGTCAGGGCAAAACTGGGAGGCAAAGTCAAATCAGGATCTTAGATGCCTATATACAAACACAATGAGTATGGGAAATAAGCAGGAAGAACTGGAAGTGCTAATAAATAAATACAATTATGACATTGTTGGCATCACAGAAACTTGGTGGGATAATATACATGTTTGGAATGTTTGTATAGAAGGGTAAAGCTTGCTCAGGAAGGATAGACTGGGGAAAAAGGGAGGAGGTGTTGCCTTATACATTAAAAATGAACACACTTGGAGTGAGGTGGAGATGGGCATAGGAGACGGAAGTGTTGAGAGTCTCTGGGTTAGGCTAAAAGGGATTAAAAACAAAGGTGATGTCATGCTAGGAGTCTACTACAGGCCACTTACCCAGGTGGTAGAAGTGGATGAGGCTTTTTTTAAACAACTAACAAAATCATCCAAAGCCCAATATTTGGTGGTGATGGGGGACTTCAACTATCCAGATATATGCTGGGAAAATAACACAGCGGGACACAGACTATCCAATAAGTTCTTGGACTGCATTGGAGATAACTTTTTATTTCAGAAGATTGAAAAAGCTACCGGGGAGAAGCTGTTCTAGATTTGATCCTAACAAACAGAGAGGAACTGGTTGAGAATTTGAAAGTGGAAGGCAGCTTGGGTGAAAGTGATCATGAAATCATAAAGTTCACAATTCTAAGGAAGGGTAGGAGGGAGAACAGCAAAATAGAGACAATGGATTTCAGGAGGGCGGATTTTGGTAAGCTCAGAGAGCTGATAGGTAAGGTCCCATGGGAATCGAGACCGAGGAAAAACAACTGAGGAGACTTGGCAGTTTTTCAAAGGGACATTGTTAAGGGCCCAAAAGCAAGCTATTCTGATGTGTCGGAAAGATAGAAAATATGGTAAAAGACCACATTGGCTTAACCACGAGATCTTGCATGATCTAAAAATAAAAAAGGAGTCTCATAAAAAATGGAAAGTAGGACAAATTACAAAGGATGAATATAGGCAAGCAGCACGGGAATGCAGGGGCAAGATTAGAAAGGCAAAGGCACATAATGAGCTCAAACTAGCTACCGGAATAAAGGAAAACAAGAAGACTTTTTATAATTACATTAGAAGCAAGAGGAAGACCAAGGAGAGGGTAGGCCCACTGGTCAGTGAGGAAGGAGAAACAGTAACAGGAAACTTGGAAATGGCAGAGATGCTCAATGACTTCTTTGTTTCGGTCTTCACCGGGAAGTCTGTAGGAATGCCTAACAGTGAATGTTAGTGGGAATGGAGTAGTTTTAGGAGGTAAAATAAAAAAGAACAAGTTAAAAATCACCTAGAAAAGTTAGATGCCTGCAAGTCACCAGGGCCTGATGAAATGCATCCTAGAATACTCAAGGAACTGATAGAGGAGGTATCTGAGCCTCTAGCTATCATCTTTGGAAAATCATGGGAGACAGGAGAGATTCCAGAGGACTGGAAAAGGGTAAATATAGTGCCCATCTATAAAAAGGGAAATAAGAACAACCCAGGAAACTACAGACCAGTTAGTTTAACTTCTGTGCCAGGGAAGATAATGGAGCAAGTAATTAAGGAAATCATCTGTAAACACTTGGAAAGTGGCAAGGTGATAGGGAACAGCCAGCATGGATTTGTAAAGAACAAATTGTGTCAAACCAATCTGATAGCTTTCTTTAATAGAATAACGAGTCTTGTGGATAAGGGAGAAGCGGTGGATGTGGTATACCTAGACTTTAGTAAGGCGTTTGATACGGTCTTACATAATATTCTAATCAATAAACTAGGTAAACACAACTTAGATGGGGATACTATAAGGTGGGTGCATAACTGGCTGGATAACCGTACTCAAAGTAGTTATTAATGGTTCACAATACTGCTGGAAAGGCATAACAAGTGGGGTTCCGCAGAGGTGTGTTTTGGGACCGGCTCTGTTCAATATCTTCATCAACGATTGAGATATTGGTATAGAAAGTATGCTTATTAAGTTTGCAGATGATACCAAGCTGGGAGGGGTTGCGACTAATATGGAGGATAGGGCCATAATTCAAAATGTCCTGGACAAATTGGAGAAATGGTCTGAGGTAAATATGATGAAGTTTAATAAAGACAAATGCAAAGTGCTCCATTTAGGAAGGAACAATCAGTCGTTTCCCATTCTGTATGTCTGAAACTATCTGGGAAGGAGTACGGCAGAAAGGGATCTAGGGGTTATAGTGGACCACAAGCTGAATATGAGTCAGCAGTGTGATGCTGTTGAAAAGAAAGCAAACATGATTCTGGGATGCATTAACAGGTGTGTTGTGAGCAAGACACAAGAAGTCGTTTTTCCGCTCTACTCTGCGCTGGTTAGGCCTCAATTGGAGTATTGTGGTCAGTTCTGGGCACTGCATTTCAAGAAAGATGTGGAGAAATTGGAGAGAGTCCAGAGAAGAGCAACAAGAATGATTAAAGGTCTAGAGAACATGACCTATGAGGGAAGACTGAAGGAATTGGATTTGTTTAGTTTAGAAAAGAGAAGATTGAGGGGGGGACATGACAGCAGTTTTCAGATATCTAAAAGGGTATCATAAGGAGGAGGGAGAAAACTTGTCCATTTTGGCCTCGGGGGATAGTACAAGAAGCAATGGGCTTAAACTGCAGCAAGGGAGGTTTAGGTTGGACATTAGGAAAAAGTTCCTAGCTATCACGGTAGTCAAACACTGGAATAAATTGCCCAGGGAGGTTGTGGAATCTCCGTCTGTGGAGATATTGAAGAGTAGGTTAGATAAATGTCTATCAGGGATGGTCTAGACAGTATTTGGTCCTGCCATGAGGGCAGGGGACTGGACTCAATAATCTCACAAGGTCCCTTCCGGTCCTAGTATTCTAGGATTCTATGTCCATAGGCCGAGCTTTGCCCATTGCTCAACCACATTCCGAGAAACATTCAGTACCCACACAAAGCATATGTTTATAACTTCACACACAGACACTATACAGTTACATGTATAGCATATATGGAATCAGAATAAGCTTCTATTTGACACCTCACATGGCCCCCTTTGTACCACTTTTGGGGCCAACACTCCCCTCCTCCCCCCATGGGTGCAGCAGTGATCTCGCTGCTTCCCTAAAATCTAGTAATGTGTCAGGTGTTTTTTAATTTACCCAGAGGACTAACTGCTCTTGGAATGGAAAGCTGAGGCAATGATGATTATTGTGATGAGGACATAAGCTCCTTGGCAGAATGGTGCCATGAGGAGACATCTTGGAGGCGAGAATAAAGAGATAGCAGACAAACTCATGGATTCCAAGCACATGTTGTACATGGAAAGTAAGGAGAACTGAGCAAGTAAGAACAAGAAGGAAGTAATGATGCTAGGTTACTTGGTTTTGATGAAGATTGTTCATTGAAACTCCTCAAATGTTCATGGATATTGTATCTTTTTGGTCACTAGCAAATAATGTAGTGAAGCAATAGCACTGGTTTCCAATGGTGACCCAAAGAATAAACTTAAGTTCAACAAAGTTCATAACTCATTAAATAGGTACTGCAAAGTCAGATTACTCACAATTGCTGCCAAATTCACTGTGGCCTTTGGGTCAACAAATTCTAGCTCTCGGTTCATGAACTGATTATGAACTTTACTTAAAATCTGGAGCGAAACCGGCACGAACTGGAAGTCTGAACTTAGAGAAAGAGGACTAGAATGGGCTGGAGAACCAAAATACTTTTCTGTAACAAATTCATTATTTTGAAAAAAACAATTTACTTTAAATGTAGATGAAAATTCAAAAACACACATTTTTTCCTGCAGGAAGACAGTTCCAGTTTTGGGAGAGTAAAAATGGTGTGTTTCAGCTTGTTAGCTGCTCACCAGGACAGCTGTTGACAGTTCCACTTCCTATCAGTGAGAAATTGTGGTGTTTCATGGAAATAACTGCTCAAGGTGTGGCGAGCCAATGGAAAACCAAGCCCCTAGTTTTCTGCTCTCTCTCTGTGGGTGCTTGTGGGGGTGGAGTTGGGAATCAGTGGAGGGATGAGGTGGCATGTCCTCATTCAGGTGCTCTCTAGCCAGCCCTCAGCCAGAGAAGCTTTGGTGAGGATCATAGTGGTGATGGGTGACAGTCATACTAGTCTCCACTTGTTCCATCTGAGTCAGTATCATTTTGAGCACAAACAAAATACAGGACTATGTAGCACTTTAAACACTAACAAGATGGTTTATTAGGTGATGAGCTTTCGTGGGCCAGACCCACTTCCTCAGATCAAATAATGAGTCTGAATAAACAATCTAATTATCTTACCCATTACAAAGATAGCTTCCCCAATTGTCACCTCTAATATCATTAGCTCACAGACATTTACCTCCCCCCCCCCCCAACATCCCCCTTCTGTTCTGAAATTTGATTTGTCCTTTTCATATGTGTTCATTTTTTTAATTGTATCCTTTGGTATATATGGTTGTGACAATTTTCTTCCACTATTTGATCTGAGAAAGTGGGTCTGGCCCATGAAAGCTCATCACCTAATAAACCATCTTGGTAGTCTTTAAAGTACTACATAATCCTGTACAGTAAACTTCCGATAATCTGGCACCTTTAGGACGCAGGGGGTGCCGGATTATCAGATTTGCTGGACTATCGGAAGGGGGGGGCTCTGAGGGGTCTGGTGTGGGGGGGCATGCCACCCCAGACCGCTCATAGCCACCCCCCTTCCGATAGTCCGGCTCTGCCCCAGGCGTCCCTGATTCAGCCGCTGCTGGTCAGTTTCAGCAGCGGCTGAATCGGGGACACCTGGGGCAGAGCAGCTGGAGTGCTGATGGGTTGGTCCAGTAGCGCCGACCCTCGGCACGGCGAGACCAACGCGGCAGCACCCCAGCAGCTCTGCCCCAGGTGTCCCCAAGTCAGCCGCTGCTGATACTGATCAGCGGCTGACTCCAGGAAGCCTGAGGCAAAGCTGCTCTGCCCCGGGCTTCCTGAAGTCAGCCGCTGGTCAGTTTCAGCAGCGGCTGAATCGGGGACAGCTGGGGCGCTTCCAGGTTGGGTCCCGCAGCCCTGAGGGGCAGCGCTATGGGACCAACCCGGCAGCGCCCCAGCTGCTCTGCCCCAGGCGTCCCGGATTCAGCCGCTGGTCAGTTTTAGCAGCGGCTGAATCAGGGAACCTGGGGACAGAGCAGCTCCAATGGTCCGGCTGCCCGGAGCACTTCCGGGTTCCTGATGGTGCCGGACCATCAGATGCTGGACCATCGGAGTTTTACTGTATTTTGTTTCAGCTACACCAGACTAACATGGCTACATTTCTATCACTATTTTGAGCACAGGCACTTCAGAGGCCCCTTGCTGTGCCCAAGGAGGTCAGAGACCACAGAGTCCTTTTGAAACTCCCACAAGAGAACTCAACACCCTAAATCCACTTTGTCACACCCCGCCCTGCCTTCAGGACCTGGTCAGCAGTCACCGTGCTTAGGGGAATGGAGACTTACACCCTGGGTCAGGGTCTCACCTGATGAGAATTAGCACAGCTCCTATGGAGCTCTGACAATTTAACCCAACTGAGGATCTTGTTAGAACTCCCATAAGATCTTGTTAGAACTGTCCACTTGTTAGAACTCCCATAAGCTCCCCACAGGGACAAAGACCTCTGGTAAGTCATTTCAAATGCCACTTCTGGCTATACAGACTTACGAAAAGTTTTGCTGTGGTATGTACTCTTAAACAATTCACCGGGAATCTGAACTATCCAGCATATTAGGATTCCATTATAAATACATTCAAATAAAGTCAGAAAATCTTATTTTCTTATTTACTTATTATTTTCAAATGTTCCAGATTACACTTTAGCCTGATAAGGGTGTTTAATATGATAAAAAGGATGTATTTGCCAAATCCTTTAGTAGAGAGCCAAACTCTGAGACATCTATTCCATTTTTACGTGGGCATTTTGCTCCTTTCTGTACTGCTATTACACATGGCCTTAATTGCTAAGGGTATTTTTTTTAAATAATTAAGATCTGTGCTTTAATGGCAGCATTTAAGGTTAGCTTTTAGGTTTTCACAGAACATTATGGATGGTGCTTTTTTATGAGTAGGCCTAGAGATGTCCCCAGAAGAAGGCCTTAATGTTGCTACAGGATAATTGGAGAAAACAACACAATGATATAATTAAAATTGTGAGGGCAGTTTTCATGAGTGATACAAAGCACCAAGAAGTCATAGATGCATGCCTACAAATAGAACCACTTAGGCTCTACAAATAGAACAGTGCCTGTAAACATTTTTTTTCAAACAATTTTGCATTTGAAATTTTCCTTTTTTCCCCTAGAAACTTAAAAAAAAATCAAATGAATTATCTGGTAAAGAAAACACATAGGATAAAAATGTAATTGTAACTTAATTTTGCATATATGTGTACCTTTAAAAACAACTATTCCAGGCTAATGATCTTCCAAGTCAAATTGACATTTGTCTCTCTCAGTGCTCTATAGAGTAACAAAGATATAGATATTCTATGACAGGAAACACATGCTGAAAGTTACCAAAACAATGGCATGGTGTTTGAGAACAGAATAAAAATCAGAACTGATAAGATTTTTTTTAAAAAGGTTTGTTGAAGTGAAGAATTCTAAGCCTGAAAAAATACAAATGAAGAAAAATCTATTATTTCAGGACTGTTTTGAGACAACAATACAGATTTAGAGTGTGCAGATAGAGTCCTTTTTCTCTTTCATATGCTCAGAGAAATCTTAGTGAATTAAGGGCCTATAGCAAGAGACATATGAATTCCATATCAGTCTGTGGAAAGACTGCCAAAGAACAGTTAAATTAAATGATTCCCCCAAAGCAGCCAGTACCAATAATTGTTCATATACTATTTACTCACATTTCCTTAAAGCACTGCATTTGTCAATGTTTGACGTGGAGAGGAAAAAAAAACCCACCATACCTCAGACAAGGATTTTCTCTCACCGCAGTTTATGCCTCCGATGAAGACCATGTTGGGCATCACAGGTCTAGGGTACTCAAAAACAAAGTCATATCTCATCAGCCAAATGGATGAATTCAGGAGATCCAACATTGTCACGTCTCTTTGCAGAACCTCAGAAGCGAACTTTAGAGCTTCTGCATAAAAACCGTTGCAATATAAGAATTCCACAGAGTCAACCAAAACATTTTTCAATCGTTGGGAAAATGTCATGTGGTCTGAGTTCATTGTAAAAAGTCTTGGGACATAAGAGAGAGGATCTGGACATTGGTTTGCTTTGTAATGTAAATTGCATGGAAATCCTCGCATAAAGAACACAGGTGGGAGTGAGAAATAATTTGCAATTATTGCTCCACAAAGAGAAATGGGATCTGTGAGGACAGCATCAAAGTCACTGTGTTTCAGATAGTGCATCAGCTCCCTTTGGCTAAACAAACTCTTACAGTGAGTGAACAACAGACTGAAAACTGCTACTGAAGTGTTATATATTGACAGCACATTAAATGGAAATGGTTGTCCCTTTAGGTGAGTATAAAGATACCTCTGAAAGCTTCCATCTAGTTCTTCCCTTGTATAAGTTACTGGATATGTTTTCACTGTGTAGTTCACTGCTCTTCCCAACTGCCAACGTACTTCTGGTATAACAACCACCACTTCATGCCCTCTCTGACTCAGGTTTTCCACTACTGGACGCATGCTGAGCCAGTGGCTCCCATCCATGGGCACAACCATCAGCTTCCCACCTTCTGAAAAGCCAGGGACTATCAGGAGAAGTGTCCAGGCAGCAAGCTGATAGCCAAGGAGAAGGGCAGTCACCATCTTTCCATTGGAGCTCAAAACCTGAGTCAGCCTTCCTTCTTCAAAACTAATTTCAGGAGCAAGCACAAAGAATTATAACTGCTGGCTTGTGACATTCTCAGTGTCCTGTGTTAATGATTTATAGTTTAGTTTGTTACCAGATAACGATGATCATAGGAGTTTTTAAAGAGGTAAAAGAGGGGGTCAAATCCATCTACATCACATAAGTATGTGCTTGAAAGCCTGTCTGGTAACTGAATGCAAGCGCCTTTAGTGTTATTTACAGAGAGACACAGAGTTGAATGGAGTTCAAGAGGGGGAGATTTGGCCCCTAGTGCTTGGTAAGACAGTGAGTCTCAGATATTTTAGCATAGCACTTCACTTTCAGCAAACAATTTAGGACGCATCTTCAGGTGTGCTAAATTCACTATACATACTTGTCCACTACTAAAGTATATGCAATTATGAAAGCTTCTGCTTTGAATCTTTCAAGAGATGAATTAATATGTTCCTAGTTTATGTGGTTCTGGAACAACTGACCTAATCAGAAACTAGAGTGAACTAATAATCCCTCCTGCAGCGAACGAAGGCTAGAAGTAGGCATTTCAAGGGTAGAGACAATAGCACCAAGTAAAGCTCCCAGATTGTTCCCTGTGAAACCACATCCTCAAAACCTGTCCATCTCCCACCCACCCACTCTGTATAGGCAAAGTCCTCAGAACATCGAGTAGCTGCTGCCTTCTGCACCTGAGGAACTCTGGGCTCTGCACGTTAGGGGTGAAAATTAAATTCTGGTCGATGGTCAGTCAGCGTGGGTGTCACAGCCACACACCCAGCTAGTTTCCCCAAGACAATAAGAAGAGGTTCTATAAATATATTGGGAAGATGAGAAAAACAAAGGAAAGTGTAACTCCACTACTTATAGGGGAAGGAGAGCTAATAAACTAGCTGTGTAACATCATTAATATTAGCAAGGAGGGACAAACAAGAGCCAGGATAAGATGAGAACTGGTTAAAAATATTTAGATAGGGTAGATGTATCTATGTCAGCAAGGCCTGATAAAATTCACCTTACAGTAATTTAGGGTATGTCTACACTACAAAGTTAGTTCGAACTAACGGACGTTAGTTCGAACTAATTTTAATAGGCGCTACACTAGCGCTCCGCTAGTTCGAATTTGAATCGAACTAGCGGAGCGCTTAGTTCGAACTAGGTAAACCTCATTTTACGAGGATTAAGCCTAGTTCGAACTAGCTAGTTCAAATTAAGGGGTGTGTAGCCCCTTAATTCGAACTAGTGGGAGGCTAGCCCTCCCCAGGTTTCCCTGGTGGCCACTCTGGCCAACACCAGGGAAACTCGTCTGCCCCCCTCCCGGCCCCGGACCCCTTAAAGGGGTACGGGCTGGCTACGGTGCCCGTGCCAGGTGCAAGCCTGCCAGCACCCAGCCAGCAGACCCTGCACCTGGCACGGCACAGAGCCACCCACCCGATGTCCCCCAGCCCACCCCCTCTTCCCGGGACCAGGCTGGTGGCTCCCGGGAGCTTGCCCTGGACCGCAAGAGGCGGGCACCTTCCTGGGCTAGTGCGGACATCGTGGACCTTGTCCACGATCTCCGCACTAGGCACAGGAAAGTGGCCGGCTAGGGCAGGAGAGCTGCCAGCCTGGCCACCCAGGAGCAGGTGTGCATGAAAATCAAGGGGGTCCACTGAGACCCCCGACCCTGAGCTCTGAGCTTACAATGGCCGTCCTGGGTCAGACCTAAGGTCCATCTAGCCCAGTAGCCTGTCTGCCGACAGCGGCCAACCCTAGGGACCCTGGAGGGGATGGACCGAAGACAGTGACCAAGCCATTTGTCTCGTGCCATCCCTCTCCAGCCTTCCACAAACTTTGGGCAGGGACACCACTCCTACCCCCTGGCTAAGACTACTCCATGGACCCAACCTCCATGACTTGATCTCACTTCCCTTTCAACTCTGTTCTAGTTGTAGCCTTCACAGCCTCCTGCAGCAAGGAGTTCCGCAGGTTAACTATTTGCTTTGTCAAGAACAACTTTCTCTTACTAGTTTGAAGCCTGCTACCCATTCCTTTCCTTTGGTGTCCTCTAGTCCTTCTTTATGGGAACTCAGGAAGAACTTTTCTGAATGCACCCTCTCCACCCAACCCCTGCTTTTAGAGACCTCTATCCTGTCCCCCCTCCGTCTCCTCTTTTCTAAGCTGAAAAGTCCCAGTCTCTGTAGCCTTTCTTCATCTGGGACCTGTTCCCAACCCCTGATCATGTTAGTTGCCCTCCCCTCTCCCAGCCTTTCTCTTCCCCTCTCCCACCTCCTTTTCCCAGTCTCCCCCAGTTTTGTTCAATAAAGACAGAGTCAATGTTGGAAGAAACGTTATCTTTATTTTGTACATCAATAAGAAGGGGGGCTAGGGAAGGGTAAGTGGAAGGAGGTGAGGGAGGAATGGGGTACGAGCCCCCGATGGGGAGGACTGGGCTGGCTCTGTGGGCTTCTGGGGGTGGAAGCTCTCCTGCAGCCCCCCGATTGCCCCCTCTCCCCAGATGGCAGCCTGCGGCAAGTGCAGCCAGGCTGATGGCCGAGTGGTGTGATGTGCCCAGTGTGGGTAGTCCGGGCAATCCAAGCCAGGACTGCTTTACAAGCGGGGCACCCCTTAGAACTGTCTGTCCGGGGTAGGGGTCGGGACCCTTTAAGCGCAGCCCTCGGCTAGCCTGAGACAGCATCTCCATGCTCTAAGTCCTCCTCTTATGCCCTGCCGGCACTGCTTCCGGCCATCCTTAAGCCCTGTTCAGAGTCCACTCAATGTGGACTTGCTAGTTCGAATTAGCAAAACGCTAATTCGAACTAGTTTTTAGTTCCAGACGCGTTAGTTCGAATTAGCTTAGTTCGAATTAACTAATTCGAACTAAGTTAGTTCGAACTAGCGCTGTAGTGTAGACGTACCCTATGGGACTAGCTGAAGCTATGCCAGAACCACTAGGATTATCTGCAAGAACTCATGGCAAACAGTTGAGCTCCTGAAGGGCAGCTGTGGTATATAAGTTTAAAACAAGGAATAGAACCTGGGAACTTACAGACCAGTCAGCCTTACTTTGATACAGAGAAGGATACTGGAAATAATGATTAAAAAATAAGTTTGTAAGCACCAGAAGGATACTAGGGTAATAAATAATAGCCAACATGGAATTGTCAAGAACAAATTCCAAAATGAACGTGTTTCCTACTTTGACAGGGTTACTGGACTTATGGTTAGGGGAGAAACTGTAGATGTAATCTATCATGATTTTAGGAAGACTTTTGGACACACTTTCATTTGACATTCTCAAAAGGAAACAAATGTGGTCTATATTAAATTACTACAAGGTGAATGTGGAACTTGTTGAAAAACCATATTCAAAGAATGATTATCAATGGTTACTCCTTGATTGTGGAGTGTTTCTAGCCCTCCTTCAGAATGGCCACTGCTTCTCTTTATTAGTAGAATATGAAGCCAAGCTCTCCTCAGGAAATATGGTTGTTCACAAGAGCAAATAAACAGTTTCCAGGGGCTTGCTTTTTAAATTATGTGCCATTAACTGCTGCAATGCTCCATTACTGATCTCTAATTAACTCTGACAGGGTATTTCTACACTTGCACCCTCTTTTGGGGGAGGGATGCAAATGTAGAGAATCGAAGTTGCAAGTGAAGCCTGGATCAACCTTCCTCCTTGAAGACGAAACAGATTTCAGGAGCAAGTACATAGTGTCACATTGTTAATTATTTATAGATCTAATTTGTTTCCAGATAACAATGATCACAGGGGTTTTCTTAAAGCTGTTAGATCAAATTGACTTTGTAAATGATTGTGAATGAATGAACAAGCTTGAAAACATGTGTAGTATTTGAATCCATGTGCTCTTAGTATTATTTAGAGCAGTGGTCCCCAACCATTTGGGGTTGCCGGGCACCAGGGGGCGTGGCCGTTTGCCCGCCGGGCGCCCGGGCCCCCCCATACCCCCGGGGCCAGCTCCGGCACCGCACATGCGCCATGTGCCTGGGGCCAAGCCAGCTCGGGCCCGGCACCGAGAAATGCCCCCGCAGGCGCCATGGCGCCCGCGGGCACCATGTTGGGGACCACGGATTTAGAGAGACACTGCACTGAATGGAGTTGGGGGGGGTAGGAATTCCACCCCTGGTGCTTGGTAAGGCAGCGAGTCAGACATTTTTGCTTAGCATCCCACTTTCAGCAAGAAAAATTATTTCAGGACCCCCTCTCCCCCTTCAAGTGTGCTAAAGACATTCATACTTGTGTACTACTAATGAAATACTGAGATGGGCGCAGAGGCAGAGACTCAGAGAACATTAGAACTGGAAAGACCCTTGAGAGGACATGGGGTCCAGTCCCCTGCCCTCACAGCAGCACCAAGCTCTAGTTAGATCATCCCTGACAGATGTTTGTCTATCCTACTCTTAAATATCTCCAGAGACGGAGATTCCACAGCCACCCTCGGCAATTTATTCCAGTGTTTCACCCCTCCTGTGACAGGACGTTTTTTCCTAATGTCCAACCTAAGCTCCCTTGCCGCAGTTTCAGCCCATTGCTTCTTGTCCCGTCCTCAGAGGCCAAGGAGAACAATTTTTTCCCTCTCTCCTTTTAACACCCTTTCCGCTCTCTGAAGGCCCCCGTCACGTCCCCTCCCAGTCTTCTACTTCCCAAACCGAACAAGCCCGGTTCTTTCAATCTTCTCTTGTCAGGCACGTTCCTCACTCCTGCTGCTCTTCTCTGGGCCATCTCCAATCTCGCCACCTTTCTCGGAAGGCGGAGCCCAGAAGCGGGCGACCGAGGCCCACCCCGCGCTGAGTAGAGCAGCAGGCCTGCCCCGCCCTGCTCGCAACACCCCCCGCACGCAGCCCAGTCAGGTTTGCTGCAGCGGCGCTCGTGGGGCACTCAGACCCCTCGTCCCCTCCCGCGGGACCCCAGGCAGCGGCTGCCCGCTCCCGCCCGGGCGTGTCTCCACAGACGGGCCCAGCGCTGCTGAGGCGGGAGGGAGGCCTGAGGGGCTGGCGGGCTCTGCTGCAAGCGGACACATGCGGCACTAGGCGCACCCCCTGCCCGGCCGCCGTACACGACAGGAGAGGCCGGCCCCGAGGCCAGGGGAGGCGCCATTTCACCTCAGAGGCGGCCTCTCCCGGCAGCCCCTGCGCCCGCCTCTCCCAGGAGGCATTGCGGCGTCCCCCTCCGGCGGTTGGCGGCCGGTGCGCGGTGCCTTGTGGGAGGTGTAGTCCCGGCTGCGCGAGGCGGCCGTGCGGGCGCCGCAGAGAAAGACTCCCTGTCCCAGCGTGCCCCGCGGGCGGAGCCCAAACCAGCATGGCGGCGGCGGCTGGCCGGGGCGGCTCCGCGTCCCGGCTGTGAGCGGTGAGCGGGGCCGGGGCTCCCCTCGCAGCCCCCTGCTGTGCGGGGCCGATCCCTGTCACGTCGCGCGTGGGTGCCTGTGTCAGCCCAGCACGGGGGGGGACAGCGGGGGTGCCCAACCCGCCTGAGCTCGGGCAGCCCCGGGAGCCGAGACCCACCGCAATCCCGGTCTGGGCCGAAGTGCCGCAGCCTGGGGTCCGCCCAGCCCGTTGAGAGGCGCTGCCTGGTAGGTGACTGCACCCAGCGGGGCGGAAAGGCACCCGGCCCTGAACGCAGCAAGGTCCAGGCTGGAAAGCGGCCTCCCAGCGCTGTGCGCTCCTCACCTCCTGGCCCTGGTGAACAGCGTGCGGCCCCTCTGCGACCCAGCAGGGTTCTGCGTGTGGCTTGTTTCCTGTTGCCCACAGAGCGGCTGTGTCTACATTGGCACAGTCTTGTGCGCACCAAAACTTGCTGCCTGTCTACACTGGCCGCCAGTTCTTGCGCAAGAACTCTGACGTTTTAATGTATGAATTCAGGGCTTCTGGCGCAAGAACTATCATGCTCCCGCTCAGGAATAAGCCCACTTGCGCAAGACCATTGGAGACAGGCAACATGAATTACTTGCACAAGAAAGCCCTATGGTTAAAATGGCCATCAAAGCTTTCTTGTGCAAGAGAGCATCTACACTGGCATGGATGCTCTTGCGCAAAAGCACATGGCAGTGTAGATGTTCTCTTCTGCAAAAGAGTTCTTGCGCAAGATCATGCCAGGGTAGACGTAGTCAGAGGGTTGTTGGATTCCACTGGCTTCCGCCTGCTTAGATTTTTTTCCCTACCTTATTACTAAAGTGACACGCATGTGAAGTGAAGAGTGTGCTAATTGCATACAAACGGTGACAGTCGAAGCAGTGCAATTACTCTGCATCCAATCAAAGCACTGTTAGGGTTCAGTTGGCACACCCCGACAAATTCTAAGTAATCCAAGCATAATTAGCAAAACTACCCTATCCTGGGATACATCTTGGTTATAACAATCTCCTAGTCCAATGAGATGGAGGGCCACTCATGCAATCTCCTCACTAGCTTAGGTTGCCCATTGCTAATCTAGAGCATTGGGAAAACTCTCCCAGTGCTTATGCCAAGGCCACCTTGCCAGGTTAAAGTAAAAGTGCAGAAAAAGCCTAAATTGGTGTTGATTTATACCTGTTGTTTGCTTACAAGTCTGTGCATGCACATGCTTGCTTTGGAATTAAAGCCCTATTTTTACCAGACTCAAAATAGGGTTCTTTAGTTCCAAAATAAGTATGCACATATAGACTTGCAACTAGATTTCAAAGGTACACATTAAACCTTCAGAATTATCCCTCTGTATAGGTAAAAGCCTGAGCACTTTTGAATTTGAATTAACGTGTAGTACATAGCCAAATAAGATTGCAGTTTTTGTGCTAAAGAGTCGTTTTTGTTTTAATTGGCTCTCTGAAGGACTATAGTGTGGATTCACAATGTTTGGGGACTTATTTGAAGAGGACTTTTCCTTTGTATCAAATAATCAATGTGGAAAAGGGAAGAAATCGAAGTCCAAAGATACTGAAACTCCTGCTCCAAGGGAGTTCACCAACTTAAGTGGTATCAAAAATCAAGGCGGGACCTGCTACCTTAATTCTCTTCTCCAGACTTTGCATTTCACACCAGAATTTAGAGGTACTATATTTTAAAATATAACTTTCTAATGTAACTTTTATATTAGCCATGTTTGTTATAGTAGTGCTTAAGGGCCAACCAAGAATGGTGCCCCATTGTGCTAGCCACTGTACAGATATGAAAAAGACATTCCTTACCCCAAAGAGCATCAGGCTAAATAGATCAGAATCCCAGGATGGAGGGAAGAATTGAACACACCAGCAGGAGTGAAAGATGGGATAACAGCAAACACCATGACTGTGTCTAGACTGGCATTTTTTCCAGAAAATCAGCCGCTTTTCCGGAAAAACTTGCCAGCTGTCTACACTGGCTGCTTGAATTTCCGCAAAAGCACTGACGATCTCATGTAACATGGTCAGGGTTCTTGCAGAAATACTATGCTGCTCCCATTCGGGCATAAGTCCTTTTGTGCAAAGCTTTTGCGCAAAAGGGCCAGTGTAGACAGGTCAGATTTGTTTTCCGCAAAAAAGCCCCGATCGCAAAAATGGCAATCGGGGCTTTTTTGTGGAAAAGGGCATCTAGATTGGCCACGGATGCTTTTCCGCAAAAAGTGCTTTTGCGGAAAAGCGTCCATGCCAATCTAGATGCTCTGTTCCGAAAATACTTTTCATGGAAAACTTTTCTGTGAAAAGCATTTCCGGAAAATCATGCCAGTCTAGATGTAGCCCATGTTCCATGTTTTTCCCCCTTCTTTGGGATGTGGGAGGGGATTTATTCAAGAAGAGAAATGAATAAAAGACAAGAAGGTCAGGTATGGAGTAAAGCTGATGGGGGAGAGGGTAGGGTTGGGGTAAATAATCAAGACAGAGAAAATCCAGTTAAAACTGTAAAAGATTCTCTACATATCCAAAAGACCAAAGTTTCTGCTTTTGCCTCTACCAGCAATATATCATATTAATGCTGTTGTACTAGACATTCTGCACTGCCAATTGTCAGTTATTTATAAAACATTACATATTGAAAGCCAATTTCCAAAACTGTTCACTCCAGATAAGCTGTAGCTGCTGAGATGGAAACAAAGAGCAGGTAGTCCATAAAGCTATTCTCTCACTTCTGCAGAAAGATAAATATCATGTCTAGTTATATGTGTAATTCTCATCATATTGACACAAATATTGTCACACCTTCTTACTGCCGCTCATTCACTTTTCGTATAACTACTAACTTAAGAAGCAGTGCTTCCAAGACAGCTAACCCTTTGTATATTTCTTAGTATTGGTATTTTATTTGGATGGGATGAAAATAAATTGGTACAAAAAAGTGCAAATGTCATTCAGGGATATATTTCTTAAGGTGCTTTTGGGGATATTTGTGATTGCTAACGGGACAACATGTAAACTTTTCACTGAAAGAATAAAAATATGATGTATGTATACAGATGCTTTATTTTGAAGTCGTGTTTCCTTTTCCATTACAGAAGCACTGTTTTCCTTAGGCCCTGAAGAACTTGGTTCTCTGGAAGATATCAATAAACCAGATGTTAAGGTGTTTAACTCTGCTTTTATTATTCTCTGCTGTAGGTTGAATCAGAAAAATGAGGGTTTGAATCAAGAGTGTAAATACAATATCTGACCATACTGAGAAATATAATAGCTTATGGAAAGGCAAGAATTCTGTTTTGGGCACTGTCAAAAGCCAGTGCACCAGTTATTTCTCCATAAGATCATAGGTCTTGATCTTACTTCTATAGAATCCAATGGCAAAAATCCTTCCGACTTATGGCAGAGCAAGAGCAGGCCCAAAACTTGTCCAGTACTGTTCCAGATTTTCTTTACTAATTAAGGCTTCTATTCTGTGACTTCTTGTTTGTGGTACTGCTGTTTCTTTCTGGAGCCTCACGGATGTTGTGGGTTACCTGTATATAAGATGTTACAGGGTGGAGTCTAATTTTTATTTTAAAAATGTTTGTTAGTATTGGAAAACAGATCTTGTTTCTGTATTCTATGATTTAATTAAATCTCCTATGGCCATGTTCCTTTGGTTTTTTTGAGTTACAAAAGAATACAAAATTCCCAAAAAAGTTACTGTTTATATTATGATAGATTAAATGTAGATTAATGATTTTTCTTTCTGTGTATTAATTTATCACTGTTGAAATAATGAACTTGAATTTCTGTGTTTGAAGGGTAGCCGTGTTAGTCTGTAACTGAAAAACTTAAACAACAAATAGTCATACAACAAAGAAAGATTTGTACCCTGGACCCCTTACTCCATTTATCTGAAGAAGTGGGTTGTGCCCACGAAAGCTCATGAAACCATCTACATTTTTTGTTAGTCTCTAATGTGCTGTATGACTATATGTTGTTTTTAAGTTTTTTTTAGTTTCTCTGAGATACTTAACTGAGAAGGATAAATAATTATCTAGATTTTGGAAAGAAAGGATGTATCCATGTTTATACAGTTGCGAATTAAGTAGGCCAAGTTATAATTAGAACATAAATGCTATTGGGTTGTTGGTGGCTTGTTCTCGCTTCTGTGCTAAATCCTAATTCATTTTATTTAAACTACTGGTTTTGAAGTTGTTTCCTGAAACTTTTTGTTTTTAAACATTTAGGTTCGAATAATTCCATTACAGTTACAACGATTATTTGCTCAGCTTTTGCTCTTAGATCAGCAGGCTGCATCTACAACAGATCTCACTGAGAGTTTTGGATGGAACAGCAATGAGGTATAGTATGGTATGAGTAAGGACATAGCTTGAAAGAGTTTCTTCCAAAAGAGAGAGAGGAGGCTTGAAATATTTTGACCTGTGAGAAAATGTCTTAATTTTTTTTTAAACTGGGAAATACATTTTTAATTGGGCAAGTATTCTGTTTTGTCTGCATCCCCAGTGAAAGTACATATATTATCTATTTCTGATGGAGAACAAGTAAATGGGTCTCTGCAGACACAAAATATATTTATAAAATATTTCAGTAGTTATTCATTTTTTGTTTGCTTGATGGCTTGTGGCTATAAGTCTTTTAAGAAAATCAGCACATATTTCATGTTACAAAAGAGAGGAATAGTCCCACTGTGTTCAGTGGAAGTAGTGTGTTTGACATGGACAATATTATGCATGAATATAGGAGAAATAATGGAAGGAAATTAAGGCTGAAAAGTAGTTGCACAGGGGTGGGGGTGAGAGGAACAAACTTAAGACAAGTCAGTATTCCTCTCTTGATAGTGGGCTGCTTTCACATTGTATCTTGCTTCCTTTTAAGGTCTTTATGTCTCTAATGTAACTGTTTATTGCTTTTAGAAAATGTTTAATCATAGTATGGAAAGCAGCAGATTGCACTAATAAACCCTTTTAAAAATGTATCCTGTGTTGTCTTGTAGGAGATGAGACAACATGATGTACAGGAGTTAAATCGCATTCTGTTCAGTGCTTTGGAAACTTCCCTTGTGGGGACTTCTGGACATGATCTTATTAATCGGTTATATCATGGAACTGTTGTTAACCAGATTGTTTGTAAGGAGTGCAAGAATGTCAGTGAGAGACAGGTAAATTCATAGGCATGTTATAGCATAGCTTGTTGGCAACTTGTTAACCAGGTTCTGGTTAATTGCAGAAGTTCCATTTCCAGTACTTGTAAATGCTTGCTTAATCTAGGAAAATATTCCAAGCAAATTAATTATTTTGACAATTCTAATAATGTATTGGAACTGTGCAGCTTTTATGTGTTAGGACTCTGCAGTCTTCTAAACACGGGAAAAATTCTAGGCTTATTTGTTCATATTGAATCTTGGCTGGTATTCGTAAGCTGTGACTACAGTGAGGCATGAGTCATCAAAAATAAACCGGTAGCACTGGTAGTATGTAGCTGAGTTGCCATGTATCACCTAGGGTAGATATGGTTAGAGATATAAGTAACAATGTTACTACAGTGAAACTCCTTTTGTTTTATTCACATTTTGCAATCTATTTTTACTTTCCCTAATCTGTCTGACGTGTGTTTTACAACCAGGATTTCTGACAAAGCTGAATTCCTCACAAAGAGGAATGAAACAGTATTTTTAAAAACTTACAAATACTAGTATCACTGAAGTAAAGTGAAGAGAGAAATAAATTTCCTTAATCCTGACACATGACTTACATTAGGGATGTAAAATCCCAGTTAACCAACTGAACATGAGCTCCAGGCTGGGGGCTGCTCCAGCTTAGCTTGGAACATGAGCCGCCTCTTTTCGCTGCGGGCCACCTGCCCATGGCAGGTGGGGAACTGTTCCAGCTCCTACCGGTTAGCCAAAACTGGTAAGCATTACCTGCATAGGGTGATGCTTACCGGTTAACTGGGTAACCTGTTAACCTTTCACATCCCTAACTTACATAAATGTGTTTCTTTATATTTAACAAATCTGCTATTGTACCTACAGGCAAGTGTGCTGCAGTATACCAAATATCAAAATTCAGCTTTGTTTGCACAATGTGTTTACTTTGGTTCTCTGCTGTATTATTATATAGGAGGATTTTTTAGATCTAACAGTGGCAGTCAAGGATGTATCTGGCTTGGAGGAGGCCCTCTGGAACATGTATGTGGAAGAGGAATATTTTGAAAATGATAACTTGTACCGATGCGGAGCATGCAACAAACTGGTTGAAGCAGCAAAGGTAATGGGTTTCTTGGTCCATAGCATCCAGTTTAACAGCAGTTCAGGAATTTGGATAAGTAGGAAGAGCTTTGGCACTCTCTGCCAAATTGGTTACTATATAAACTCTTAGCTGTCAACTTAAGCAGGAAACATGTGAGAAGACCTCTCATTTTTCCTTCTGCTATGAAACTAGTTAAAGAAATTTTGAAAGTATTTTATGTCTTGTATGTAACATGTACATTGTTGCTGTTTCTTATGAGACCCTGGATGGATGGGGTAAGGTTTGGGCAAATAAAGTATCAGTTCATCAGTGATAATCTTCTAGAGCTTATCTAGACTACACTAAACTGTCGAAAGAGGATATGCAAATTCCCTGGTAATTTGCATGTCGTCTTCCGATCTCATTTTTGAAAGTGGAGCTTTTTCGAGGTTTACACAGTTTTTCGACAAAGGGGGGGTTCGCCGAAAAAGCCGCATTTAAACTACTTTCTCTTTTGAAAGCTCTCCTCTTTCGACACTTTAGTGTAGTCTAGATAAGCCCGTAGTGATTTATAGCACCACTTCAGCACGTGCTAGTTTAGTCTGAGTTAGCATCCAAGTGTTCGTTCAGGTTTAGCAAATTAGACAATTTTTCTGACGGTCTGTCAGTGTTGAGGAGCAGCTTTCTTCCCTTACCGTAAAACAGTGGTCTCCAACCTTTTTACACCCAAGATCACTTTTTAAGTCCCAGAACAGGTGAAGATCTACTGTCCCATCCCTTTCTTGAAGCCCCCATCCTCTCTATTCTCCTGTCCATCACTTGCTATCCCCAGCCCTTATACACTCTGTTAAACAGTTTATTTTTAAATTATGCAATATATAACATTAAAATCACATGTTTATAGTTATGAAATAAATGGTCTGTTTTTAATTCATGCTATTTAAATGTCAAATGAAGCATTTACAATTATACATTTTGTTCTCTGCTATTTTGTAAATCTAAAATCAAGTATTGATAATTATATATTTTTTCTTCCAATAACAAAGTCTCAGTGTGACACCTGTGAATGAACAGTATCTGCCAGTGTCTTGAAGTCTGGGTTGTAGTCTGAGATTGCTAGTCATATACGGTCCATCAGATGGGCATCTGTGATCCTGCGCTCAGCCTGGGAAGCTAGCTAGACGCAGCTTCCCTGGGCTGAGCGCAGGGCAGCCGGGCTGGAGGGAAAAGAAGCGGCTGCCCAGCCAGCTGGCCATGGTGCTCAGCCAGGGTGCACCAAGCTCCACGTGGGCAGGCGCAGAGGAGAAGCTGCTGATCAGCTGGAGCGCGGGGCAGCCGCTTTCAGCTGAAAGCCACAGTCAGCTTGCTGGGGTGTTTCAGCCCTCCCGACCTTCTAGCTCCCACCATTCCTCGTAGCTACTCACCTGTGGTGTTGCTCGGTGAGTAGCTGCTCCTCAAATGAGGAAATCTAATGTAAATGTACTGTGCAGGCGTGCAGTTCAGAGAGGGCTCAAGATCTATTCTTAGAGCCCCTGAGATCTACCGGTAGATCGCGATCTACTGGTTGGTGACCACGACCGTAAAATTATCCCCATTGTGGGTGGAGGTGAGACTGGAGAGGGCAGGCTGCATCTAAAGAACTTTGAGTACATCAGAAGGTTACAACTGTTTGGTGCAAACAGTTTTATTAAAAGCAGATTATGAAAGAATCTTACTTTCCCATTTAGACTGATGGCTCTGGGCAGGATTTGACAAATCCTCTAATCAAAGGCTACAAAATTTCCCTGGCTAATCGGAGTGTTTCCTAGCTCTTTTTACAGATTGGATAAACCAATTGTTAAATGCCTGTCCCTGATGTACATTAGCACTTCCACTCTTGCTGCAGTTGGTGAATCTGCATGAATGCAAAGATATAATTCCAAATTTTCCCTGTGTAGGCATACTTTCAGAATCAGGAAGCTGCTTTGTGACTCCCACTCTGCCAATGGAGCTAGAGCATACTCTGCTCTTTTCATCTTTTTCTGGTCCTGATTCTGTGAAGGATATTGGCTGAACCTCTTTGAGCCTCTTGCATTTCTAGCCTTTGATGCAGGGGAATTCTGTGATACTGCACAATGCAGAATCTTGCAGACAATACTGTACATGAAGAATCTCCACAACAACTCCCCTCCCCCCCCCCTCCAATGGGCTGTAAAGATGTTGGCTGCTACTAGGGGCTGCTGGACTCAGCAGAGCCCAGCTCATAAATAGAAGACAAGAGGGTGGGGTGAGGGAAATTAAGGGTTCCCAGCACACCCTAAAGGAAGAAGGTAGTGGAGTGCAAAAAACTCTGTGCAAGCCCAGGACCCCACATCAGGCTTTCTCTCCTTGGTTGGGCTCTAGAAGGGTAGGGTCTGTCAGCGTCTGGGGGCGGGAAATCCACTGCTGATTAGTAGGGAGTATGATTGTCTGAGGGGGAGGAGGCTCAGCTGGGCTCTGGGGAGGAGGGAGTGTGATTTCCCGGCTGGGGGGGAAGGTCCATGGCTGGATTCTAGGGGGCCTTCTCCTGGTAGTTTGAGAGTTGTGTTTAGAATAGAGAGCGTGCTGCTTCTTATCTGTCACAAACCTATACGTAAAACTTTTTGTTCTTTTTACAGTCTGCTAAACTACGTAAGTTGCCTCCCTTTCTTACTGTCTCACTCCTGAGGTTTAACTTTGACTTTGAGAAGTGTGAGCGATACAAGGAAATGAGCTGCTATACGTTCCCTATCCGGATAAACCTCAGGCCTTTTTGTGAGCAGGTTTGAACAGTTTTATCTTAATTTGTTCTCTGGCTGCATATGTGGGAAATTTATCTCCAGGATGAGCCATATTTCATTTTATCTCCTTGGTCAGGTCAGAGGCTATTTACTGGAGAACCTCTATGGCTTTCCCTCTGACTCCAATCTGTCCTTCCAAAAGAGATTTCTTTTAATAGTATTGGAAATTGTAATATTTCCTGTGTGAAAGCAAAGCTTTTATGTGTAGTATTGACAAATGGAAAAATCAATAACAGCATAAGACTTAATTGAACATTCTCAGGCAAAAACCTCATTAGCTGAAAATTAGTTTTTGTGTTGGTATTGCCTAATAGCATTGCATAGCAACTCAGTTGTAAAATCACCATGGATTTGGTCTTTAAAGTTCTACAAATTGGCAGTTGAGGAAGAATTTTTTCAACATTACTTTTAATGGAGGAGCTTATTATTATTTTGCTTTTATTTAATTTTTTTAAAAAGGCTACATTTGAGTTATTTTGTTAATCTCTGCAAAATTTCAAGAAAATTAACAAAGCCTTATAGAGGATTTGGTAAAATTAGTCATCCACGCCGATATTTCTCAAGAAGTCACTTTTATCATAGAATTCCTAAACATTTACTTCTAACTTTCCAGAAAATTACAACTATGCCTAGGAGTAAGTGGTATAAACTTTGTTTATGATAATCTTTTGTTTGGAAACAAACATGTTTTCAACAGCATTCAATTGAAATATTCAGCGTGGTATTAGCTAATGGAGCTCCTAGCTGTTCTTCAATAAGTATGAATAGTTATTTCAGGGACAGCTGAGTTGGCATGTTTTATACTTTTATGCTGAACATAAGAATGGCCATACTGGGTCAGACAAAGGTCCGTCTAGCCCAGCATCCTATCCTCCGACAGTGGCCAGTGCCAAGTGCCCCGGAAGTGACGAACAGAACATGAAATTTCCAAGTGATCCATCACCTGTCGCCCATTCCCAACTTCTGACAAACAGGCTACGGACATCATCCATGCCCATCCTGGCTAATACCTATTGATAGACCTATCTTCTGTGACTATATCTAGCTCTTTTTTGAACTTCATTTTAGTCCTGGACTTCATAACATCTTCTGACCACTGTTATTGAAAATATTTTATTTCTAAAGTAGTTAAATGCATTTTTGGCTTGGTCAAATGTATCTCTGACTCTGGGATAGTGGTGGATAATGGAGAACTGCATTGATGGCTCTGTTTCCCCATAAATTGCCTGAAATTTTATCCGTAGTGTAAAATCCTCTTTCCAGTTGTGTGAAAGACTTATAGAATGCATTAATTTCCTTTTCTTTTAGACTCATTTGGATGATTCGGAGTACATATATGAGCTGTTCTCTGTTATTATACACAAAGGTGGCTGCTATGGAGGACACTACCATGTATATATCAAAGATGTAGATGCACTGGGAAATTGGCAATTGAAAGTAAGTTTAGAACACTCATTTTGTGTGGCTTTTCTCCTGCTTGGTGAGTTTCAATTCCTTGAAATGCTGTAATGTTTTTAATATACACTTTGTATCAACGAAAATAGTCTAGTAAGGCCTTCACTTAAGCTTTCCTATATTGAGAACAGACCACTTATACAGCTGAGGAATTATTTCTTCTAATCAGAGACTGGAAACCGCATCAAACTTTGTGACTTGATTTTGATTGTCTATTTCCTATCCTGCTGTGTTAGGTCACAGCATATGGTTTAGACAGTGATTTTGGCTCCCAGGCGCCTACCAAGTTTAGAATGTTAGACTTTCAGCATTGTCTCTGATGCTGGCCATCCTGTATCAGAAATTGAAAATGATTTCAGCAGCTATAGTGTTCAATGTCCTGTATGAGGTTTGATAGTCCTCTTCAGGAATTATTTTGTTACAATGTAAAAGTTCTTGGAATTTCTATTCACTGAATCTTGTTTGCACTGGCAATCTTTGAATCTAACATTTGTCATCTCCTCTAATACTTCTGTGAGAGAGAAGAATCTGTGCTAGAAATCAAAATGAAAAATATGCATTTCTGTTTGACATACTAATCTTTATTTCCATAGCCTTGTAGTAAGGACCCTATAAATGATCTTTTTCAGGAGGAGGAAAGCAAACTGATGTCTAAAGAGAAGGATCAGAAAGAAACTGAAAATGTCAAAGAAATGGAGAATCCGCTGACAGTCCTGAAAGAGATCTTATCAGAGGTATGGTATGTAAACATCTTTACTGCTCCCAATTAATTACTGATCTGAAAGTGGGAAGGGAAATGTAGAGAGAGGATAAGTGGGGGGTGGAGGAGTGGGGAAAATCTAAACTTGACCTAATAATTCAGCAAGGAGCTGAATTATATTAAAAATCAGTTTTACACTTTCAGTGTATAATACAAGTAGTCATTCACTGGTTCTCTCTGAATACTTGTTTGGCTACGCCATTAATTATTTAAAGTAGTTTACCCCAGCTGTTTCAAAGGCTAGTAAAATCAATTGGTTTATTACCATTTCTGTTTATTGTATATTTCTTGGTGTGTTTGTGGTTTCCCCCACCATTTCATCAGCTCAAAATCTTTAACTGTATTCTGTTAGGAAGAATCTAAACAAATTCCTGTGGATCAGTTAGGGCAGAAACTACTGGAGAAGAAAGGAGTGTCCTGGAACAAAAAATACCGGAAACAATATGGACCTATACGAAAGGTAACAAAAATAGAAAAATCGACATAGATACATTAGTTAATTTTAACTAAGCCTAAAAGTTTAAGATTTTTAAACTGGTGATTTTATGAAATTTCAAATATTAATAATAATAGCAGTGGCTCTTCTTTCCCAGCAAGTAATCTGTAATGCAAGTCTAATTTATGAATGAAAATACAGAAAGCAATGTATTTAGAAATGCCAGTACATATAAAGATGCTAATAATTTAAAAATACAGTGTTCTTGAACTAGCAGCTCAATTGTCATGATGGTAATGAAACTCTTATTCTGAATCCTTCTCCTTGGTAGTTCAGAACTCATCCAAAAAATTACCACTTGAGCTAAATTCTCAGGCTTGGCAGCTTAAGAATTGCATTGCAATAGAAAAGGAAACTGCTGGATTTGAATTTTGAGTTTGAATTCATTTTTAACCTTTTGAGTGATTTATCTTGAGAGTATGACACAGGCCTATGGGGTGGTCATTACTCTTTAATTCTTATCAGGCCAGACAAATGTTCACTACCCCCACTATATTGCTGTCATAGTATTTATCTAAGAAGAATGTTGTGTGAGGTATCAAATGAAACCTTATATCACAGTGGTCATATGTAGGGATGTTCAGAAGCATGTACTTTGGTAATTGTAGCTGACAAAAATGAACAGATAAGCAGCTCTACATTTAAAGGCTGTTGGGAGCTGGCGTGCAGTCAGGCTGACTCAGTCCTGGCTCATACCAGGTTCTGGCAGCTATCCCCGCTGTGTTTCTGCGAACAAGAAAGGAAGATTCCTGCCCTGAGAAGCCTTCAGCCTAAGGTTTAACACATGAGGGGAGCAATGAAAGGGGTTTTCTATACAAATTAAGGTGAATCACTCTAGGAAGCATGGCAGAAGCAGATTTTTCAGAGCAACCTAAAAGTGGGCATTACTTCAGGGAGAACAAACTATGCAAAGAAGGCCTGAAATTGGCAAATACAGCTTTGCACATGTAATAGATGTGTCTTTCATTTTTCTGTATTTTTCTTCCTTTTCAGTATTTGCAGAATCATTCTCAGATATTTCTACTCAGTCCTGATGAAAATAAGGTTAGTCTCAAGGAAATGTACCATAAGCTCCAATTTGGGTCAGATTCCCAAGGACAAGGTCTGCAAAGCCCTTCTCAGGACAGTGATGTCCAGTGGACTTCAGAAAGTCTATGTACAGTGTTGAAGGACAACACCTCTGGTTCCCATTGGTTTGACTTGAATGATTCAAAAGTCCAGCCCATTAAGGAGAAGGATATTGAGAAACAATTTCAGGGTAAAGAGAGTGCCTACATGCTGTTTTATCGAAAATCCCAATTGAAAAGACCACCTGAAGGTATGAAAAATATTCACCTTGATGGATTTTTCTTCCCTCCACAAAATTCCTTTTACTTAAAACACACACACACACACACACACACACACACACACACACACACACACACACACACACACACACACACACACACACACACACACACACACACACACACACACACACACACACACACACACACACACACACACACACACACACACACACACACACACACACACACACACACACACACACACACACACACACACACACACACACACACACACACACACACAAAATCAACAGTCCAGCAGTGGAGTTCTGCTCAAAAGGAGTAGAAAAATGCTCCCACTACAAAGTGGAGGAAAGTGTTAGCAGGAAATTCAATTAAGTGGTGTGAATAGTGGTGATAAATTAGGCAGTTAATGGTCTCCAGTTGCCAATATTTTCCAGCATCTTCCACAAACAGACACATAAGTCACTCGTGTAATGAAAATACACTATAAAAACGTTGATTGTAATAGTTATGCCTAGTATTTAATTAAATAAAACGTAATAGGAGTATAAACCGAAATAAAATGTGCATGTTGTATCTACCTGCAATTTAAGGTTCCATTATAAAAGAACCCACCACCTTCTTCATTAAAGAATTTAAAAGACTACTGCATTGGGAGGACTGGCTTTGAGAACCCTCTCCTAGTACTGTCAGTAGGGCTTTATACAACTAGAACCAAGCTAATCAGCTTGCTTTGGTCACAGCACAAGCAAATCCAAGATACCGGGTTCCTGACCATCTTTTGAATGAAATGGATGCTGCCAACATTGAACTGCACAAGAGAAGGTATGTAATATAGCCATCAATAATTTTCATTTGGAGATCTCAAAGTGCTTTACAAAGGAAGCAAAGTATCATTATCCTAATTTGGCAGATGATATTGATGCATATTTGATATGCTTTTTTAAAAGGATGGACTGTGATTCTGCAGACTATAATATTGATTTGCATCTCCATTTGGGCTCTCACTATAAACTTTACAACGGGGCCTTACACCCATCGCTTTCTCGGAAGGACAGTGTGCTGGATCTGACTATTGATAAAAGAAAAACCCTGGGAGATGTCCGGCAATCGATATTTCAGGTATTTACTCTTTTCTGAGCGTTAACATAAACATTGTATCTTTACAGTGACAACATAAAATTGTGGATGTGACTGTGCTCTGTATTCCAAGAAGAAAAAAATGTCTGTAGTATTTGATATTTTGCTGTCTGAAAGACTACTTAAAATCATAGAAGAGTAGGTTTGGAAGAGACCTCAATCAGTTTGAAACATTGCTGAGGGGTTACAACTTTCTTACTTTTTTCATAATCTGTTTTATTTATACCCATTAGCTGTTGGAATTTTGGGAAGGAGACATGATTCTCAGCATTGCAAAGTCTCTACCAGCTGGACTTCATCTTTACCAAACACTTGATGGTAAGACCAGCATAAAATAAGACTTCATTTCTTATTTGCATCCTTTATATCTTGCTTATGGCATTGTGAAGATATTCCATTTCTGAGCTTATTGGATGAATATATTACATTTTATTAACCTCAGTGTTCAGTTTGACCTATTTGCAATCCAGTGCAATTTCTTCAGTCTTGATCCTATTTATGGGAAACTTAACTTAGGCTGTAAGCTGTGTGGAACAGAAGCTGTTATTTATTTGTGTGTGTTCAATACCTAAGACAGTAGAACCTGGTCCACGACTAGGAACCATGATAATACATATAATAAATAAAATAATATTACAACATAATAAAGTTTTATGATCCTTACACTGGCTCTTCTGTGAAACCTTTGGGAAGCAGGATGCAAAGTTCAGGTCTCTTTTTGAGAATTAATCAGATTTGCAGATGTGTACAATTTTATTAGTAGTATTTATCTAATTCTTAAGATCTCAGAGGCCGGATAGTAGCAAACAGAAGTGGACTGGACTTGTTAAGCTGAGTGAAAACTTTAAGAGGAAAGGGTTTTTTATATAAATAGCACAATATACAGCTCAATTAAGATATAATGAATTTGTCTTTTATTAGTCTTGACACAACTTCATATGGCTTTGTCATTTTAGATATTAGGACAGACATTTAAAAAAATCTTTACTTCTTGTTGAGCGATATGCAGTGTCCATTGCTTCAGTTTTTACTTGGGTAGGTCATGGTCTGTCTGCCTCAGAAAACTAGGTTGCCAAAAATGCTCAAGTAATATTTGTATAACATAAATGTCAGAAAAACAGAAGCTAAAAAAAAGTTTGTAAGTGTTCTTGCAAATTTTCATGTGTTCTTTGTGGATTTAAAGTAATTGTCATTTAGTCTGTATTCTGGTAAGAAGATGGAGCTAGTTGCATGCTAAAGTTAAACATAAAGACTTAGATGTCAGATGCTGGCTCTAAGGATACAGTACATGACTACTTTAACAGTTATTTATTAAATATAAAAATTTAAATTTAAATCTTGTATAGCAAGTTATTGATCATACAGATAAGAGATTAATGTTACAGCCCTGCAGAAGGATTTGCCTAGGTGGACCCTTATGTCTACCAAAAGGCCTGTTGACTCCACAGAGGTATATGGGCCTGGGTCACATTACATGACTGGGCCCTCTTCTTCATCTGTTCTTCAGACTTTACATCTAGAGGGAACATCCGAATGTTACAGAAATCTATTCTGTGTCCAGTTTGCCAGCTGACATGAGTTACCTACCGGGAAAAACTTGATGATTTGATCTTTTCAGGAGATGAGATGACTTTGGCTGGCATTGGACTTGCCGATGGGGCAGATGTCTTTGTGTGGAATGGCAAGGAGGTGAGAGAACAGGAAAATAGATCCTATTTTACATTGCCCGAGAAGCTGATTTTTTTCATATAAGCAAAAGGTTTCTGGTCGTGTAAAATCCCTTAAAATGCTTTTTTGAGGCATGCTGGCAATATTTGACCAACCTCCAAATATGGTAGCACTGCTTCAGCCTCCTTCACAGATGGTCCCCTCTCTGCTGCTTGTGAATATACCTTTCATGATCCTCAAGGTACATTATTTTCCTGGTAGGACATGGGTATGTAAACAGAGTGTACCACATACAGTGTGTGATAGTCCATCAGATTCCCAGATGATTACTTCATAGATTTTTTTTTAATTCCATAGAAAATAAGCTGTAGTAAAGTCTTAAATTTACTATCTGTTTGGTCGGTTTATGATGCAGTATAGGTGCTCAGCTGCACAACATCCAGCAAACAGCTACATTTGCGTCAGTGATTGACACCATATGTAAAAGCATAATTCATTGAAACACAGCATGCTCTCCTTGGATCACTCTCTTCTTTTGAACATAAAGGCTTCTGTTTAGTTTCAGCATCAAACATCTAAAATGCAACAGTTATGTAGTATTGGGAAATGGCTTGCCTACAGAAGTATTAGTTTCTGTTATTTCTAAATACTTCATTTTTCTATAATAGAGTGAGCTATTATAGGGAATCTTTTATACCTTGTTGCAAAATATGTGTCCGGTTCCAATTAGAAATTCAGTGTAAAACATCCAATAACTAATTAAAACAAATGTAATGTCAACAGTTTCAGCTTTATTCTTGACATGCACATTTATTTTTGTTCCCTTGCTAATCTTCACAGTATCCCAACTTTTCTTTAAAATTACTTTAATTTTTGAGCTGCCTTGGTCTATTTCTTACGTATTTTTACACTGAATAAACATGTATCATTCATAAATATCTTAAAGGGGTAAATCAGTGAGGGTTGACGATGATTATCTGTCTGACTGAAACTTAGATGCAGTATGTTAGTGTTCAGATCCAGGTAATATCGCTGCAGGTGTTCCCAGGAGTCTATGCTAAAAGATTTAAATAATCCCATTACCATCCCATTTTTTCCCCCTTTACCACCAGTATTTTCAGGATGGATGCTGTGTTACAGGAATCCCTGCCCTCCCAGCATTATAGCCTTTTTTTGGCACCTTTTATGTTCTTTAGCAAGCTCTTCAGGTGGAATTCAGTCGGGAGAGTTTTAATTCTAATGAGGTGGGGAAAAAAGCAAGACTTCCTTGTCTTGAATGCCTGAGCAGCTAGAACCATCCGTGCTTTGTTGGCTCTTGCGGTTGCTGATTACCCTTCATCTGCAGATGTTGCATGTGTCCTACAGGTCGGTGGTATGGAGGTGTTACCAGGTCTTGACCATGAACCTGTGCTCCTAAATGTTCTTCGTTTGGCGGGCTATAATGAAGGAGGAAGAGGTCAGCATTTCAGAGAATCCCAGCATGTCATTCCAAGCAGTGCAGAACTGAGTACCCTGTGGAAAGCCTTAGCATCGCCAGGGGGGATCATCTTAAAGAACAGTTCAGGATCTGACAGAGAGCTGGAGAATTGGAAAGTCATTTGTGAAGAGGATATGAAGAGCACAGTCAGAAGTGTTGGTCTGGCAGATGGAAGCTCGATATTAGTTTTAGATAGCCACGACCAAAGGTAGCTGTCATAATTTTTTCTTTCTTCAACACTTGTTAGGTTGATGTAAGGCAGCTGACATTGAGCTAACTCTGTAAGCAACTACACAAAAATGTCACTCCTGCCGATGTATCTTTTCTGCTATCCCAACTTGAGTCCATCCCCACAAGAGGTGTAGACTCATCGTTGGTTTAGTTAGATTGATGTAGTCTCAGTGTGCTTTACATCAACTATGGCTGCCTTCCAGAAGCCGTCCCACCATGCTGCACAGTGACAGTTCAGTCGGTGCAAGTGCTCATGGCGAGGATGCATGGCGCTGGCCCAAGGAAAGTAGCATGGACATGCAAAAGCAATTCAAATACTGCGATGGCGGAATGCCGCTGTAACTTAGGTCAATGTAATGTTGTAGTATTGACCTACCATTAGATGCTCTACTGTCAAATCCCCTTTGAAAATTGAAATTAGGCTCCTAACTCCCCAAGACATTTTTAAAAAATGTACCCATAACTATTTCAGTTTGTACAATACCTGCCTATGAAGGACTCTTAAACTGAGGGGGGCCTTTGGGTGTCACCATGCTACAAGTAGGCGTAATAATACCTAGTTTATATATAAACAATAAGACACTGTGGCATTTAGCATTCTACCTCAGCATAAGTAATGTGCATTTTTCCTACATTTTTTGCTTACATATAGTATATAAATCTGTGCTCTAACTATGTCTTGTTTGCAGTTTGGTGAATATGGCAAGTGGCAATTTGACTGCTTTTACACATGATATCAGCTGGCTACAAGTTAAAAATTTCTGCCGGTTGGAAGCAGAGGAAAAGCAAGTTAAAATCACTGCAACTGTTGAAACAGTGAGTAATTCGGGGGTTAACAGAATTCTTCCCTTACTCTGCCCACCTTCTTCAGTGCAGTTGGGCTAATCGCGGGGAGTAAAATCCTGGCCCTATTTAAATCAAAGGTGAAATTCCCATGGACTGCAGTAAGATCAGGATTTCACCTTGGGACTTTTCAGTTGAACTTATGTCAGAAAACAGCATGGGGGAGAGGCAGGCTTGGAGTTGTCACCTGTAAGAGCCTGAATAAGCTGCATAGTCTGTGTACTTGAGACAGACACCTGTGTATCTGATTTGAAAAAAAAAAACTAATTCCATAATGTATCCACAACCTATACAAGGCTAAAATTCACTGAGATAGACTGTAGTAATCTTCTACAACAGCTTTTCTGTGTGGTCGTCATGAAAACAGTGTGTTTTATGCGATTGTCTTCGAGAATAAAACTTTAAATATCTCTTTATGAAGAAAATAGTTCTTTTTGTTACAAAGTTACAATGGAAAAAGTGATGGGCTGTCTTTGTGTGTGTGTGTTTTGCAAGATCTTAACAGTAAAATAACAGAAGGAATCTGTGCAGTTTCATCAAACGCGTAAATTATTCAACTGGCTTTTGGTTTCTGTGTAATGTCCACATCTTTTATTGCTTCTTTTATGTGTATTTTACATGTTAATTACTTCCTGTACAAGTTCTCAAACTCCCCTGTCTTCTGAATCTGATTCCCATCCTTTGAAACCTTTTCATTTGATTTCATCGTCTGCTATTTATACATCTGAGTTGTCTTCTTAATCTCCTTCTACATTAACTACAGCTTCACTTTCCTAAATTTGTCATTAAGATATAATTCCCCTATGGCTTCACTTGCTCTTTCTCCCAATGTTGTTTTGTCCTACAGAAAAAACATTAAACATTATGTGCCACATAGTGTGTCAATTTCTAGTTGGTGAATTTTCTTTTGGGCTGAAGTCTGATTAAACTGATAATATATTAAGGAGCTATGTTATCAGATCAGCACAATGAAAGAGAATTTAATGCATCGTAAATAAATAGTAATAGTTTTAATGCTTGAACACCATATGTATATATTTTGTGCGCGTGCATGCGCGTGCGCACACACCATTTATACTCTGTTTTTGTGTACCCTAAAATGTAGTCACTAATATTTCTCTCTTAGGTGATGTCAGATATCAAAATTAAAGCAATACAGGAGCTGCAATTAGGGGAGGATCTAGGTAAATAACTTCAATAATATTTTAGTTGGTGATATGTTGGTTTCTGGTTGCTGGATGGCTTTTAGAGTTTACAGAAGGAAGATGGCTTTTAGTGTTTACAAATGGGAGATTACCTGAGAGATGGAAATTGCTTTTTAATATTAAAGCTTTAAAAAGTTTTTTCTGCTGCAGGATGTAAGGGATTTGGTTCTCCTCCAGTTGGGAATAAAATAACAGCTTCCTGGTGACAAATACTATAACGTACCAGACTGACTGCTGATGAGAATATGTATATTCTAGTAGCAATCTAATTTGTACTCACCCACTACTTTTCCTAGGAGCCATTTTTTGTAGGCCAACTTGTTTACTTGTTGTTTTTTTAATTGCGCATGGAAGTAATTCTAAGACTGCTGGTAACTTGGCTTTCTATAACACTTAGGCTACGTCTACACTGGCATGATTTTACGGAAATGCTTTTAACGGAAAAGTTGTCCGTTAAAAGCATTTTTGGAAAAGCACGTCTAGATTGGCAGGACACTTTTCCGCAAAAGCACTCTTTGCGGAAAAGCGTCCGTGGCCAATCTAGACGTGCTTTTCCGCAAAAAAGCCCCGATCGCCATTTTCTCTGCTGTGTACACTGGCCCTTTTGTGCAAAAGTTTTTCGGAAAAAGACTTTTGTCCAAACGGGAGCAGCATAGTATTTCCGCAAAAGCACTGACAATCTTACATGAGATCGTCAGTGCTTTTGCGGAAATTCAAGTGGCCAGTGTAGACAGCTGGCAAGTTTTTCCGCAAAAGCAGATGATTTTGCGGATAAACTTGCCAGTCTAGACACTGCCTTACTCTTTCTATCCTTCCCTAAAAGACTGACTTAAAGGCATTTTTAATAACGTGTAACTAAAGTTAGAAACTTTGGCCAATCACAGTATTCAAGCTGTTATATTTGTAAAGTAGCTGACTTTGGGAAAATAATGCCCCACTAAGGATGTGAGGCTAATCAGTTTTCTTGACCTATTGGAAGTGCATCCAAGTTGTGATATAGATGCTTCACCTTAGGGGCAACAATTTTTCCACTATGCGATGCCTCCAATTAATTAATTTTCAGTCCTACATTCCAAACAGCTGAGCTGATTTAATATAATTTTTATCTATTCAATTTGTCTTGTCCTTTTTCTTCTACTGCAGTGGATGCTAGCTGTCTCAGACCTGTTAATGAGAGTGGGAAGCTTCTTTCTCCAGGTAAGCCCCTCTAGGAATCATTTTTTAGATAAAGCAGAGGAGAAGCTGCATAGCTGCTATATTGAATGAGAAATAGAACATACAAGTATAGTTGGGTGAATGATGGAGTCACTATCATTCATAGTAAGAACATAAGAACAGCCGTACTGGGTCAGACCAAAGGTCCATCTAGCCCAGTAGCCCGTCTGCCGACAGTGGCCAGCACCAGGTGCCCCAGAGAGGATGGACTGAAGACAATGATCAAGGGATTTGTCTCCTGCCATCGTTCTCTAGCCTCTGACAAAGAGAGGCCAGGGACACCATTTCTATCCCCTGGCTAATAGCCTTTTATGGACCTAACCTCCATGAAATTATCTAGCGTCTCTTTAAATTCTGTTATAGTCCCAGCCTTCACAGCCTAGTGTTAATTCATAATTATAATAAACAAGCAGACTTACCGGCATTGCCCTGGTCCTTCAGGGCAAGGGGCTGGTGGTGTGTGTGTGGGGGAGAGGGGATTGGAGAACTCCAAGCAGGGTGTTGGAGATGTGGGGTAGTGGTGCAGGAAGCTGAGCAGGGGTGTGTGCAAAAATGAGGGTTGGAGGGTGAGGAGGGGCCCAGGGTGGGAGGTCCCATCTGCCACGGGCCTTTTTTCTCCCCAACCATTGGGGGCCCTTTTCTCTCCTCCAGCCTCCCCTGACCCCAGAGGTCCTTTTCTCTTCTCTCCAGCCCCCTTTCCTCCCAGATGCTAGGGGCCTTTTTTCTGACCCCCTCCTCCTTCTCCCAGCACTCTGGCCAAAAGCCGGGGGGGCGGTGAGAGCATTTGGGGCAGGGGTGCTACTTACCCGGGGTGCTCGCAGGCAAGATGAGGGAGCCCCAGCCCTGCTGGCAACTCCCTTAGTGTTGCGGCTGCGCCCAGGGGACACTGTGCAGGATAATCTCCATAAGCCAGTGACTAAGACGTGCACTTGCAGTGTAGGAGACCAATGTTCAAATGGCTTCTTCCTTCAAGAAGAGAGGGAATTGGACCCCTGTCACTGGGCTAAAAGTTAAAAGGAGGGCTGAGGGGTTGCCACCACTGCCTTAGATGGTATTGCGACTCCAGTCCCAAAACTCAGAATGTTTTGGTAATGTTGAAATTAAACGGTTTTGTTCTTATATTACTGAAATATTTCAGTTTTTCAGCAATGCCTAATCTATTCTTACTGCGTTTGCCAAATAGCTTCAGGTTGATCAACTCTTCATTGTAACAGTTTCACCCAAATCTATATGCAAATCTGATGACTCATTAAAGTGATGAATCAGTATTTCATGGTATTTTCATATTTAACCAAAACAGGAGAATTTTTTTCCAATAGTAAAGCTTGTCTTCTAGCATTTCCACTGTCAGACAAAGAAACCATTTAATTGCCTTTTTATTACTTGCATCTAAATTAACTCGATGCTGGATTGCTGCAGAAATGCACAAAAAGTGAGCCACTCCTCTGTACAATATATAGTATGTAGCTGAAAAGAGCTATTTGTATTCAGTAAAAGCAGCGAGGAGTCCTGTGGCACCTTATAGACTAACTGAAGTGTTGGAGCATAAGCTTTCGTGGGCAAAGACCCACTTCATCAGATGCAACTTACTGTATTCAGTAAGTCACTTAAAATGTATAAAGAAAATAGAGAAATTTGTATTTTGCTAAAAATATCAGTCACTAGCTCCTTTCATTTGTAAGGCTGCTTGCCAACCTTTTGAGGAAAAGAAGAGTCCCTCTTTGTGGATTTACATAATCTATTCCTATGAACATTACAAACAGAATGTTAATATTGTTAATAATTAAAGTTGATACACAATAGCAGGATTTTGGAATAGACTAGACAAATAAGCATGAACAATGTATTAACAGTTCAATGTTTGCATCAGTACTTTAATGAACAGACTGGAAACAAACTTTTATTGTGTTTTTCTGTTTTTTTTCTCCTCTGCGAAGTGCCTGAGGATTATACAGTCAAAGAAGCAGAGCTAAAGATGGGAAGCCTGTTAGGACTCTGTCATGGGAAAGCGCCAACTTCCACTCAGGTAAGAGAGTAGGGATACGCAGAAAGATGACTTAGCACAAAAGACTTTGATCATATTTACCTTTCCTGCTAGTCCTTATTTGTATTTTCTTGTCAGAACGCTTCGTAGAGTTAATAGCAGTACAGGAGAAGCGCTCATTCCTTTTATGAAACATGCTAACTGGTTTACTCACCTTGGAGAGTTGGCGGTAATAGGAACGCTGTCACTTACTCTGCTCAGCACTTTCCCTGCCTTATTTAATTTGTAACCGTAAAGACTGCTCTTGTATGCTTTGCCATGAGAGGATTTCAGTGCTGTTTTGTTTTGTTAGAGAGGCAGCCCTGCTGTAAAAAAACAACATGTAGTGGATACGAAGAAAACTTATGTCATGGCTCCTTCCCCACTCTGGCATGATAAATGCAGAACTGGGGGCCAGCAAGTGTACCCCAAAGCCTTATCTACCAGGCTTTGGTATAAAATTTCCCCCCAAGATCTTAAAACCCTAGATCTTGGGAATAAAACTTCCGCTGCCACCACCCAAATGTTGATAAAGAAATCAGGGGAAAGATCATTTGGGAAATCTTACCCCTAAAACAAAAATCGGGGCACACCATTAACCACTGCCAGGTTAATAAAAAGAAAAGAACTTTTATTATTACAACAATATTCCGGTTGCAAGTATAATGACTAGAGAGGAAGGTAACAAAATATACTCATGGAGAAACTCCATGGGCCTAGAACTTAGTTACAAAGAAAAGCCAAAACATCTTTTAAGCAGTGCCAGATCTCAGATCCCATACCCAATCATTAAAACAATAAAACCTAACGAAACTACCTAAACTTTACCCTACTTACAGAAAAGGAAGAATGGTGTCTTGGAGAGAGAGAGACATGCTTGTCCCTCTCTGTAGCTGCAGAGAACTCTCTGAGACAAAAGGGAGAAAGGAAAAAAACCCAAATTCCTTTGTCCCAGTTTGAAAAGTCCCACCTACATTCCTATTGGTCACTCCACCTGGCTAGGTGTAGTTAACCCCTTAATCCCCAGGCTGCTGGCTAACCCTCATAATCATGACAACTTAGTCCTGTTTCATTTTTAGCTGTATGTTCTGAGAGTCTGTATAGTGGTTTTGATGGACTCCCCATATTTGTACTGCATCTGAAATAGTCTGCCGTAGCCTTATTCTGGAATTAAGTGTGTAACTCTATTATGTGTGTGTATATGAAACATGCTGCATGTCCTTTGGGCTTTAACTTGACATGCTGTCCTTTTCTTAGCTCTTCTTGTATTTTGTTGTTGCGAGTGATCTGCAGGGAGGCCCCGAGATGGAAATAGTAGTGGAAGAGTCTGCATCGGCGAGAGAGGCAAGTACAGGAATTCTTCTGGTTTTCATGGACATTTCAGCACTCCAATGCCAGCTCCTCTGCACCTCGGCACTGTTTCCCTGCTACTGTGTATTGCTGCACAGCAGCATCTCTGGTACAGCACATGTCTCTTACATTTCAGGCATGTGGTCTATTGGGGAAAACTTCAAAAGTAGGGCAGGGAGAGAAATCACTTGAGGGCCTTAAAGATGGTGGGGAGAGAAATCTGCTTGTGGACTGATCAGAACTAGGGATGAAATAGTGTTGTTGATAAACTGATCAGCAAAAGCTTATAGGTTAATACTATGGACTACATGCATCCCCTCCCTCACTGCCAGTAAATTTTTTAGCAGGCTGGCCAGCAGCCCTGGCTTGCTATGGATCCGGGACCCACTCCCACTGCAACTCTGCATTTAAAGTGTATTAGGAGCTAGGTGGGCAGGCCACCTGGTTCAGTTCTGGCTCACACCGGGTCCCAGAGTTCAGGAACACCCTCCCACACCAGACGGGGGCTGCTGCCACCTCTGTATCACACAGCCGGTCTGCGAAGGGAGCTGTTTTTTAAATAGAAGCAGAGTTCTGGTCACACTCTGGAAAAATCTAGTTTTGTAAATGAAATTATTTTTCAAATTGTGTATTGAAATGGAATATAACCATGTATTTTTCTTTCTTTTTTTTTCCCTCCCCAGTGTCTAAATTTAATGCTGGATAAGTCTGGGTTATCAGGTTAGTTGTAACAAGTAGTTTGTCTAACGTGTTCAGTGTTCTTTTGTGCACTCTACAAGCTTAAAAAGTATTTGTTTTAATTAAACTAATTTACATCATTGTGATCTAAAGAGAGAGATGATTTATTGAGACTGGAGACAATTATGAAGCTCAGCAATCTCAGTCCAGTGAAGTTCATGCTTTGTTCTTTGTCCATCTAAATTGGGCAAAATCTCACCCTTGACGTCAGTGATCACAATCAATAGAGATCTTTAAATCGCTTTGCCAACAAAACTGTGAAAGTGAAATCAAAGGAAAAATTGCATCTGTGAGCATGTGCTTTGGAGCATCCCATTATTAAAGCTGCTAACAGAAATGAACATGCAGACGCTATGTAGTGGTTGTTGGCTATATCGATGGTTTTGTCAGCACAGCATTTCTCGTTGCTGCTGATTGAAAGATGGAACAAGCTTGAAAAAAGGAGAGCAGCAGGAATGTGCCATCGCTTCTCGTAGCTTGAGCACTGAAACAAATATGAATTAAATGCAAAATTCTATATTACTGTATCATGAAGGTTGCATAAACCAGAAAATAGGAAAGTTCATATTAAGAAAACATTTTCATCTACATACAAGTACTTGTATTAGAGTACACATTAAGTAGCCAACCTAAAACTTCTCTGTATGCGTGCATGCCATTCTGCAGGTAAATGTATTTGAAATAATTAGTTTAATTGATTTCTGTATGTGTTCATTTTACTGCCATGAAAGCAATGGCACTGTGCTCCTTATATGTAGTCATTTTATATCACCAGCCCTGAAAGGCTGATTTTGGCTTGCATACAGAAGCTCGTGGAACTAGGGGTTCTCTTTCTAATACTATTTGTGTTTCTTATCACTTGGATTCTTTTTTTCCCCACTTAAAAAGTCTTTTGGATATGCTTCCTCCCCCTGTATTTTATTAAGATAATTCTGTCTGGATTTAGGGATTTCAGTTTAGGAACATCAAATTTTAGACTTTAAAATGCATGCATGTATAAATATTTGTATAATACTTTCCTCAGAGGAAAAATTTGAGAACAAAAATAACTGCTCTTATGTAATGCTATGCTATACTCTGTTTTTCTGTGACAGTAATTAACATATTATAATCCCAGAGCAAATCAGCCCTGACATTTTGGAGGCAGTAAAAATACCCATTTCCTATGGCAACAGTTGTGTTCTTTTTTAAGAAGCCACTATCAACTTTAAACCTGTATCTCTTTGAAAATATACCTACAAGTAACACTACGTTTTTGTTATAGCTGAAAACATAACATTTTTCTCAATTTTTTAAATTTTGTTTTCTTTGTATTTCACACTATTTTGTAAAGCCAACTATTTACTTCCCTCTACTTTTTATTAGTTTCCTCTGGTTACAGGAAGAGAGAGAGTAACACATGTATAAAATTGGGAAATATGGTAGCAAAACAACAAAATTGTTTTAGGGACTTGGGAATGTATGGTATCTAAAACTAGTTTATTCTTCTCTGAATTTTGACATCCATTTAATCTCTAACATTTTGTCAAAGTTGAGCAATGTACGAATTAGGAAGGGAGTATTTATGTATTCTTTTGCCAGAGTGATATTTTGCTGAATGTTGTCAGTGTTCTGGTTTTTGCAGGGGACAGCTGGCACTTGAGAAGAATTGATTGGTGCTATGAAGCTGGAGAGGCATTAAGCGAGGAAGTAAGAGAGCCCTATATTTTACTTTCCTGCTAAGGCAGTGAATGTTTTCCTTTTTGTTCTGATGTTTTACATAAAAAGCGACTATATTAGGAGCTCCTAAGTCTGTGGTATAGTACAGGTTATGTCCTATTTTATGTTGTTGATTTGGCAAGAATGAGAATACAGAATATGTAACACACAGTATTCGTGTTGGAGGGATTTGCTGTGGATACCGTTAAAGATTTTTCCATAAAATTGTTTCTTGAAGCTTAGAACTTGGTATGTTAGGGGAACGTTAGGTCTGCTGATGAGAACTAGGAATTATTATCAATTATTGATAAGTTAGGGAGCTTCAGAGGAAATGGGAACCAGAGAGCAATAGAATCATAGAATACTAGGACTGGAAGGGACCTCGAGAGGTCATCGAGTCCAGTCCCCTGCCTTCATGGCAGGACCAAATACTGTCTAGACCATCCTTGATAGACATTTATCTAACCTACTCTTAAATATCTCCAGATATGGAGATTCCACAACCTCCCTGGGCAATTTATTCCAGTGTTTAACTACCCTGACAGTTAGGAACTTTTTCCTAATGTCCAACCTAAACCTCCCTTGCTGCAGTTTAAGCCCATTGCTTCTTGTTCTATCCTGAGAGGCCAAGATGAACAAGTTTTCTCCCTCCTCCTTATGATACCCTTTTAGATACCTGAAAACGGCTCTCATGTCCCCCCTCAATCTTCTCTTTTCTAAACTAAACAAACCCAATTCTTTCAGCCTTCCTTCATAGGTCATGTTCTCTAGACCTTTAATCATTCTTGTTGCTCTTCTCTGTACCCTTTCCAATTTCTCCACATCTTTCTTGAAATGCAGTGCGCAGAACTAGACACAGTACTCCAACTGAGGCCTAACCAGCGCAGAGTAGAGCGGAAGAACAACTTCTCGTGTCTTGCTCACAACACACCTGTTAATGCATCCCAGAATCATGTTTGCTTTCTTTGCAACAGCATCACACTGCTGACTCATATTCAGCTTGTGGTCCACTATAACCCCTATATCCCTTTCTGCCATACTCCTTCCTAGACAGTCTCTTCCCATTCTGTATGTGTGAAACTGATTGTTCCTTCCTAAGTGGAGCACTTTACATTTGTCTTTATTAAACTTCATCCTGTTTACCTCAGACCATTTCTCCAATTTGTCCAGATCATTTTGAATTATGACCCTATCCTCCAGAGCAGTTGCAACCCCTCCCAGCTTGGTATCATCTGCAAACTTAATAAGCGTACTTTCTATGCCAATATCTAAATAATTGATGATTTAAGTCGCCTATTATTCTTGCAACACAGATCCACAGTAAGGGAAGACTTGTATATTGGTGTTGGTATTTCGTCTGGGGGTGGCATAGCACTTTAGTCCCAATTCCTGCTCCATCTAATGTAACTTAGAATCATAGAATAATAGGACTGGAAGGGACCTCAAGAGGTCATCGAGTCCAGCACCCCGCCCTCAAGGCAGGACCAAGCTCCGTCTACACCATCCCTGACAGATGTCTATCTAACCTGTTCTTAAATATCTCCAGAGAGGGAGATTCCACCACCTCTCTTGGCAATTTATTCCAATATTTGACCACCCTGACAGTTAGGAATTTTTTCCTAATGTCCAATCTAAACCTCCCCTGCTGCACTTTAAGCCCATTACTCCTTGTCCTCTCCTCAGAAACCAAGAGGAACACATTTTCTCCTTCCTCCTTGTGACACCCTTTTAGATATTTGAAAACCGTTATCATGTCCCCCCTTAATCTTCTTTTTTCCAAACTAAACAAGCCCAGTTCATGAAGCCTGGCTTCATAGGTCATGTTCTCTAAACCTTTAATCATTCTTGTTGCTCTTCTCTGTACCCGTTCCAATTTCTCCACATCTTTCTTGAAATGTGGCGCCCAGAACTGGACACAGTACTCCAGCTGAGGCCTAACTAGTGCAGAGTAGAGCGGCAGAATGACTTCACGAGTTTTGCTTACAACACACCTGTTGATACAACCTAGAATCATATTTGCTTTTTTTGCAACAGCATCACACTGTTGACTCATATTCAACTTGTGGTCCACTATGACCCCTAGATCCCTTTCTGCCATTCTCTTTCCTAGACAGTCGCTTCCAATCTTGTATGTATGGAACTGATTGTTCCTTCCTAAGTGGAGCACTTTGCATTTCTCTTTATTAAACCTCATCCTGTTTACCTCTGACCATTTCTCTAACTTGCTAAGGTCATTTTGAATTATGTCCCTATCCTCCAAAGAAGTTGCAACCCCACCCAGTTTGGTATCATCTGCAAACTTAATAAGCGTACTCTCTATCCCAATATCTACATCATTGATGAAGATATTGAACAGCACGGGTCCCAAAACAGACCCTTGAGGAACTCCACTTGTTATCCCTTTCCAGCAGGATTTAGAACCGTTAACAACAACTCTCTGACTACGGTTATCCAGCCAATTATGCACCCACCTTATCGTGGCCCTATCTAAGTTATATTTGCCTAGTTTATCAATAAGAATATCATGCGAGACCGTATCAAATGCCTTACTAAAGTCTAGGTATATGACATCCACCGCTTCTCCCTTATCCACAAGGCTCGTTATCCTATCAAAGAAAGCTATCAGATTAGTTTGGCATGACTTGTTCTTCACAAACCCATGCTGGCTATTCCCTATCACTTTATTACCTTACCAGTTGTTGAGTCTGTATCAAGTAAGGAGCAGCCAGATGAAGTTTAAAATGCTCTTGAATGGAAAAACAAGCCCCTGTGGTTTTAAGGCCTGCAGAGTCAGAACGCTGCTTACACGTGCAAAAAATTCATTAACTTAACAAAATATCGTATGCTCTCTGATCCTTCAGGGTGCCACACTGAAGGAGCTTAATGTCTGCAGTGGAGATACTTTGGTCATAACTGAAGGGAAACTGCCACCAAAGGTAAAATTCTCACTTTGTATTATGCTCCAATTGGGCAGATCATAAGTCATTTAGAGCTTTGTAAGTGAAAAACCTAAGCCTTAAACTCCACTGTAAAGTGCAAAAAGTGAGAGACGCCACCTACAGAGCACCATTTTTTTAATCTGGTTGTTTACAAATGGTTTTAAAATGTGTGGTGCATATTGCAGTATGTTTGAAGTGAAGTGACAGAGAAAGGGTGGTGATAGGTCTGCCTCAGAAAGAAATGGTTGCAACCTCTTGGTCACATGTGGACAGTGTGTGTCATCCTGGTCATTTCCATTTCCTGATCATCCATAGCAATTGGGAATCTAACCAGAGCCCCATAATGTGCAGAAATATCACCTCAGTCAGAGAGGCAGATGAAATCTGTGTCATTTAAAGATGGCCATATTGGGTCAGACTACATGTCCATCTAGCCCAGTAGTCTGTCTTCCAACAGTGGCCAATGCCAGGCACCCCAGAGGGAATTGACAGAACAGGTAATCATCAAGCAATCTAGTCTCTGTTGCCAGCTTCTGGAAAACAGAGGCTAGGGACACCATCCCTGGCCATCTTGGGTAATAGCCACTGATGGATCTAACCCCCATGAATTTGTCTTGTTCTTTTTTGAAATATGTGACAGTCCTGGCCTTCACCACATCCACTGGCAAGGAGTTCCACAGGTTAACTGTGCGTTGTGAGAAGTAGTATTTCCTTGTATTTGTTTTAAACCTGCTACTTATTAATTTTATTTGGTTACCCTTAGTTCTTGTGTTATGGAAACAAATAAATAAGTCTTCCTTAATTACTTTGTCCACATCAGTCATTAGATTAATAGGCAGCAGGTTTAAAACAAATGAAAGGAAGATTTCCTTCTCTCAGGGTGTGTGTAGACTATAGGTTTTTTTTTGACAATAGTAGCCTTTTTCCGAAAAAACTTCCCCTGCGTCTAGGCTGCTGCCGCGTTCTTTCAAAAGTAAATCGAAAGACTGCTGGGGTGTTCTCTTCTGAAAAAGCGACTTGCTTTTTCAAAAGTACTGGTAGTGGTCCAGACGCTCTTTTTTGAAAGAGGCTTGCAGTCTAGACGTCGCCTCAGTGCACAGTCAACCTCTGGAACTCCTTGCCAGAGGATGTTGTGAGGACCAGGACTTTAAGAGGGTTTAGAAAAGAGCTAGATAGATTCAACGTTAGGTCTATCAATGGCTATTAGCCAGGATGGGTAGGAATGGTGACCGTACCCTCTGTTTCTCTGGAGGCGGGTGACAGGGAAGGGATCATGTGATGATTACCTGTTGGGTTCCCTCCAACATCTGGTTTTGGCCACTGTTGGCTGACAGGATACTGGGCTAGCTGGAACTTTGATCTGACACAGTATGGCCGTTCTTATCAGTCATGATTGTATTGACCTCTTCTCTTTTCCAAGCTGAAAAGTCCCTTATTAATCACTTCTTATATGGCAGCTGTTCCACCCCCCATTATACAGCCTGACCTTTTCCTCAAACTAGCAATGTCATTTAGGTCTTATGTCAGGTAGTTCTTACAGTGACTCAGTCTTTGCAGGACTCTGAGTAAGAGGTGCATTACACCTATTGGGCCTGGTGTAATAGAGACAAAACTGAGTGACATCATTAGGCTGTAACCAGTTTCATCACTGGGTCCCGTACAGGTGGAACAAGATGGAATCCGAGGCCAGTGCTGGCGTCCTTTACACAAGACAAGATGGAAAGTTAACATTGCAGAGTTAAACGCTTCCTCTCTACTGAAGCAAAAATCAAATTGTCCTCACCTTCTGTACCATTACAAGTAGGTTATCAGGTACTTTTCGTTCACTGCACAGGGATTCCTGAAAGTGCCCATCTGGTGGTTCAAGCCTCTGATGCACTTTGGACACCAAGAGAGCATGCAGGATCAAGTGAACGGCATGATGGGGACATTGCGGGTATCTCCAGCAGGAGGTGAGTTATAGGTGTTCAGAAATAAAGGTTTCTAAGATCATCTTGAGTTGAGACAGTGGCCTTTTGCAAAACCACCTCATATTTACCAGGTAGGCAGCAATATCTGTAGAATATTTTCTTGAAGGACCTGATTTTTTATGGGTTACACCAGTTATAACCAAGATGGTCTCCTGGGAGAGCGTAGTTTTGCTCACTCTGCTTGCTCACCCAGAATGTACGGGTGTGCCGACTGAACCGTAGCAGCACTTTGGATGCAGAAGTAGAACACGCAGTTTTCAATCAGCATGTGCCTCACCTCATTGTGCCCTTGCTTTATGATGTGTTGCTTTAGCATCACTGGCAGGAAAAAAAACTATGTGAATGGAAACCAGTGCAGTCTGGCAAACCTGCTCATGGGCAACAGTGAACAAAATGTTTTGTGGGCCACACACAGACTCCTGATGGGCTGCATGTGTTCCCCGGGCCACAGGCAGCCCACCACTGGGTTATATAGTCTTCAGATCTTAGGTAGACTGTGTACACGGTCCCACAGTTTGGACTGTGGGTTGTGAATAGCAGTGTGCACCTGAGCGCTGCACTGTATTCCTGAAGCATGTGACTTTTCACAGTCTGTAAAGCGATGGGTGAGTAAATAAGGCAGAGCTGCTAAGAGTGATGCATGTGTTTTCTTCTTAGAAATGTTTGCTTTTTTAACATTGATAAAATGATAAAAAATATTTTTAACACTGATAAAATGAAACAAAGATTAAATGAAGGTAAGAAGATTAAATGAAGTGAGGACGGAATAAAATAAGGTGGAGAAATAATGCAAACTGGGGGGGGGGGAGCTATTTCCCACCTCTTGCTGCTTCCAAAGTGGGAAAAAAACCTTTTCTTCAGTGCAAACCTCTGTTGCATTATCTAACGTTTTTCTTGTTATCTTCCTCCCTGCTTCCAAATTAGCATAACTAGTCAGTAATTCTTACAAAGTAAGTAACTCTTACTTTGTAAGACATGAAGATGTACCAAACTTCTTAGAATGTTGTTCAGTTAGCAACTTTCATTGCTACCTTGTCAAAGTTCATTCAAAGTTTATGGGTAGAGCAGAAAATCATGTTATTTTGCACTTTGCCTTGGCTTCTGATCTACTTACATGCTTTCTTTTCTAAATTTCTTCATTTGTGTCATAAGTTGAAATTGCAATATTAAGACAGGCTAAATTTGCTCCAGTTTTTGCATCTTACAGAAAGTATTAGAGATTTTATCAAATTATATAACATTAGAGAATTGTTAATTAAGCAAATGAAAGTAAAATCTTGCAGTTATTGAACACAGATTGACTTTTCCTTAACAGTTACGATTTTTAGCAAGATATTGTATAGAACAAGCCATGCAGTTACTTACATATTGCCAGTTTTCTGTAACATTTATCTATTGGTTTCTTTAAAGATTCCCCAACATATGTCCAGTCAGATATTGGGCTTTGTTATGCAGGCGATATAGAAATCTCAGCAGAAGCTTTTCTGGAGGATCTGAAAATTCAGGTTAGATGTTACCCTTTGTCTATTACCATGCTACTGTGCTTCTGTAAGTGAACTGTATTAATATATATTTTTTATTTCCTTTTCCCCCCATCTCCAGTATGTTCTGATATGGCATTTGCTTATATGCCATGTTCAGTGGTAAGTACCAACAGGCAATATGAGCATGTAGCTCAGACATTTTCCTAGTATCTGTTTCCTGCAAGTGCCATTCTACCGTTCACATGTTCCCAGCTGCTAAAGTCATGCTGCACTGCATCTGAAACTTTTACCTTTTATGGCTTGCAGGCCTACTTTTAGCTTGCTATTGTAAGAGTGATCAGTAAGAGAAACACACACCTCTACAAACACGATCAAAAGAACCACTTTCCATTTCCACATTGTTCCTGTGTTAGTTTTTTGTGTTTCTTATGTTGAATTTAACAATCCAGTAACTGCTTTTGGTGCTAAGAAGGCCTGGTTTTGTCATTTTGGAAGATGTGGATTTGGCCCGGTTGGGTGGAAACTAAGGTGCATTTCAGTAATTATTTCTGATGCCGTAGCAATTGTAGCAAACTTTTGGACAAGAAAACATATCTAACTGAATAGCGATTTATAAATTCTACTGCAGAGGGCACATTATTCACCCAACTGGTTGTTCCATTTTCACTGCATGGGGAAGAGGGACTCTCTTCTTAACTGTGCTCCATATTACATGCCACGTTGAGGCTAGACTAGAGTAGCTTAGTTGTAGCCAAGCACTTTGTATGACTGACTAATATAAAAGGCAATGTTGAATGTTTACATCCTTTTTGCACACACGCCAGCTCGTAATGGAATCAGCAGTATGCATTTGATGTTCCTTTTGCAAAATAGCAGGGAAAGCGTACTTGGCGCCTGGCTGGAGTAATCATGTCTCATCGCATTCACTTTTAAACCCAAAATACAGTGAGAGTTTGTAAGTGTTTTCAAGGAATCTCAAACTGTGTTTTAAACTGAGGAATGTGGGGAGGAGGGGGAAGGAGGGAGTTGACTCAGATTGGTTTGGGGGCTGAAAAGCAAATCAGTCCCTTGTAGTCCTCACTGGACAGTAGTTAAGTGGACAGTAGAGTAGAAGAAGATTTGTATCAATTCATTCTTTATATTTCTGGTTCCTTAAATAATGCACAGAGAATCAGACCATTGGGTTACATTGTGTGGCATTACTACCCCTTGGCACTCGGACTGGCATCTAAACTTACTGAAGAGGTGTTTGTTTTTTTCAGGCCATGACTTTGCCATCCTTCCAGAAGCTCAGTGTCCCGTCACCCGAGTTTCTCAGAGCCTGGACGCTGGAGAGCAAGCACCCAGGCAAGCTTCTACGAAACAACCAGCAGCAACTCAAGTAGGTTTCTAATTGAACACCTAGCCTGTTGCAATACTGCATGGCTGGATTGGGAGATGGATTGATGGGCAAATAAATCAGCTCAGTCAGTGTTAAGAGAAAACCCGTTCCTGGCAATGTCAGTGTTGTGAGCTGAGTAACCTTTATAAAATATTATGTTTCTATCTGGAATATCGTGTGTTTGTTTTTTAAATCAGGCTAAGTTTATTGGTTATGCTCACTTTTTTATTAATAGAATTTTTAAAATGTAATGTGTACCTTACTGGATTGTTTCCCTCATATTTCTTTCAAAAAGGCCATGCCTTTAGCTTTGTAACTTAATATCAGATAGTTCACCAGCATTTTAAACTTGAACTTGTAACCCATATTTTTTTAAATATTAAAAAAACCAAAACCCATGTGTTACCTTAATAAAACTCATGTGTCTTTCTTTATTAGTGAACATAAACTGGGAGGCAGAACAGAAATCTGTTTAGAACCTTTACAGAAGGAAGAGAATCTGAGGTAAGTACTACAAATGTCTGTTTTATTGAGAGACATGACTAGCTGAGACTACATCCAGCAGTTCTTAACTTAGAACTTTCTGCCAAGGCTCCAGTCAGTGCTTTGTTCTAGGATATTTTCTTTCACATCCAGATCATTTTACTTTTTATTTTCCAGCAGAATTTTTCCTTAGAAGGAAAAGAATTGATCAGGAATGTGTGTGGCCCCTGAAAGTGTGAATCACGAGACATTTGTTAGCCTTATTTTATTTTTTCTGATCACAGCCCCAGTGACTTGCTGCTTCGGGTGCAGATGGGCATTCCCGGGGAGAGGGATTACTACCACCCTGTGGATTTGGTGTGGGATATTTCCAAGGAATGCACAGCATGGGCACTGAGGCAGAGGCTTGCTGTTCACTATGCCCTCCCTGTGGAGAAAATCAGAATTGCAAAGTATTTCCCTGAGAAGTTTGAGTGGATGACAATCTCCAGCTGGGTAAGCTCTGAAATGACAGAGACGCTAATTTGGGCTTGGAATGACAGATGCCAGCGATGTCACTTTGCGCAGAGACTGTGTAATAAAAAGTAAAGTAGGAAAGTTCAAATACATTTAAATACACATTTCGTTCCCATTACCCATCACAGGTGGATCTGGAAGAGAATGAGGTGGTTCTTTAGGGCCTGAGCCAACTTGCATTGAAGTCAGTGTTAGGACAATGAAAGTGGAGTTACGCCCGAAGCCAGTGCAACAGGGTGCCATTTCATACTGAAGTCTCCTCACAGTGCATGCCCTAACCCCAGATGCTGCTCTTAACTGCAGTTCAGCTTTAGGGTGTTCTCCTCCCAGCTTCCACTTTTGGGGCAGAGTGTTTGTCTATAAACAGAGACAGACCAAGTCAGATAACAAAAGGCTTGTTGATAAATTACATTAGGGCTCATTAGATGATACTGAATGCATTGCACTCCAGTTCAAAGGTAGGCAAGAACAGGTAGGAATAAATGGTGAGAATGGAGAGATGTAAGTAGTGGTGACCTTCCGGGGCCTGTACTTGGGCCAGTACAGGTGGGCATATTCATAAATTATCTGGGGAAAAAAGGTAAACAGTGAGGTGGCAAAATTTGCAGATGATACAAAATTATTCAGGCTAGTGAAGTCCAAAGCTGACTGCAAAGGGATCTCTCCAAACTGGGTGACTGGGCAACACAATGGCAGGTGAAATTCAATGTTGATAAATGCAAAGTGGCAAAATAAAATGCACGTGGAAAAATATAACCCCCAAGATACGTACAAGATTAGTTCTAAATTAGCTGTTAGCACTGAAAAGAGAGACCTTTGTCCGGGCAGGCAGGGCTGCTCCGATCAGGACACTGTAGCAGCTCCTGCCTGTGAGGTCCCCTGGCCCTCCGGAGGCAGGAGTTACTCTGGCGTCCCATGAAACAGCTTCTGTCCATGGGGAGCCCAGGCACGCCACAGGGCTGCTCTTACCGGATGGTGGAGCAACCCCTGCCTGATACAGGTAAAGAACACTCTTTACTGTTCTTTACTTATGTGAGTTGAAAAACTTGCTAGGATTACAGACTAGAGATCAACTATGAAATCAGAAACCATCTTAGCAGGTGATTATGTACGGTAAATGTGGCTTTGGATTTTTGTGTGTGCTTTTTTGCTCTTTGGGTTTTTCTGAGTGAATAACTGCTGGAATGAGATTATGGAAACAACACTGAGTTTTGCTAAAGTAAATAGATTCTCTGATTAAGGACCAGAGTTAACTGGTTATAAATGCAATATAATCTAGATCTCCTTTGTCAGAGGGTGTGGGAGATTTAAAGTATGCATATGGAGAAGAGGAAGGATAAGTGGGAGACTTCATGGTGAATGAAAGAACAGGGACCTTTGTGGAGGAAAATTTGCTGGCAGAGATCCAGATGCAATTCTAAGAATAAGTAAGACTCCTGAATTGCTGAAGAGCAGCTGACTACAGGTGTTTTATACCTTTGGATGGGGAAACGACAGAAATCAGTTTCAGTTAACTCTATAGGCTTAGGACATGTCAACATTTTTGATACTTTGCCTTTATTCAGACCCAGCAAATTTCAAAGAAGAAGCGGAAGAAAAAACAAGAGAGTTTGCAGTCAGCACCTTACCACCTGAAAGATGGAGACATTATCGGTGTAAAGGTAAACTTAAGCATTAACACAATTGTGAAAACACCCAGGATTTACCAGCAATTGGTATTAGTGAACAAGCCTGTAGTCTCAGCAGTAATAACATCCGCCATGTCCTGAGTTCTGCCTCATTCTTCTGCATCCCTCTGCATTTATATGACATTGACAAAGCTCAGCACTTTGGGAGAGTGGGGTAGGGCACTGCTCCTGTTGCTGCCTCTCCCGATGTGCTTTGCCAGCCTAATGGAAGAGTGCAGATGGGACGAGGGGGATTCCATCACCCATTTCAGACTCAGTAACCCCCAGTAGTTTGGTGCAAAAATTGTCAGTAACCACATGTTCAGTCACACGAATTGCATTGAACAATTGAGTGGCCAATGGAATATACTATGGGTACTAAGCCAGTAAACTAATGCCCAATGCTTTCTGGCAACAGAATCTTCTGCTTGAGGATGGCAAGGACTTCAGTACTGTGAGAGATGACATTGGAAAGGAGACACAGAGGCAGCGTGCAATGGAAAAAAAGAAAAGGTATTTACTGCAATATATTTCTTTGTGTTCTTAGAGATACAAAGGGCTTGACTAGCATCCACTGATTTTTAGTGCTGTGATATTTTGTCTGAGGTAGAAGTAGATAATCAACCCCAGTAACTGTCTTCAGTCCTGAGAGTGCCAAAGGAGGAGCATTGAGTAATAGTAATTCAAAAACTTCTTCATGTTCTTAACACTACATCTGCACTGTGAACCAATTTGACAAGTAGGGCTCAGTTCTTCTTCGAGTGATGGTCCTTGTTATATGCCACGGAGGGTAACGCACATTGCCTGGAGCTTTTCATAGTAGTGTCTGTCAGTCCATGCATGTCCCCTGCATCCCATCATGGTTTTGCTTGAGATTATAAATTGCAGGGTGGACCAACCACATCTTTAGTTCCTTTTCACCACCACATGGTCCAAGTAAGAGCTTCAGCTGTCCTCTCATCCTTTGCGGCTCATTTCCCTATTTTTCTCACCCCCAAATACCCAACAAGCCTGTTTCTGTTCTTTATTTAGTCACTATGTGGGCGCTTTCTGTCGTTGTTTTCTTGTTTCTGAAGGTCCTGCAAGTCTCAGGACTCAGGACACTGCCTCGGTGTCCTCGCTGAACTATCCCTGCCTCGTCATGGTTACTTCTGCCAGGCGGGTTGCTGAGCTGGGGGTGGTGATGGCAGATCCCTTTTCATCACATTCCGTAAGGACAGGGTCTCACTGTGCCTGCAGCCCGAGTTCCTACCAAATGTGGCTTCCCCGCGTTCACCCTTTACGCCCACCCACTTTCTTTCCCAAACCGCATACCTTCGAGGGAGAGGGATGGTCTCACTCCCTCAGAGTCCTGAGGCCCTGGCCTTCTAAAGCCTTTGGAGGTGGCAGTCTCCCAGACTATGTGCCGCTGTAGCAGAGAGAAATAATGGGCAGGCCATCTCCATCCAGAGCCCCTCGGAGTGGGTCTCAGCGTGCGTTACCCTTTATCAGCCATCAAGATGGTTCCCGCCAGCTGGATATGAGCCCATTCCACGAGAGTGCAGGCATCAGCTACGCCCCGGCTTTGTGGTATACCCCTTTCAGATACATGTAGGGCAACCACGTGGAATGCAGTGTACACCTTTTCTTCTTGTTATGCTCTAGTGCCTGATTCTGTGATGGACACCCTGTTCAGTGCACCAACCCTCCAGTCCATGGTTCTCTCCTCGAAACGAGGTACCGCTTGTTCATCACCCTCAGTGGGGTACAATGGGGCCATTGCTCGAAGGAGGAGGAGAGGTTACTTACCAGTAACTGGAGGTTCTTCAAGATGGGTGGTATTTATCTGTATTCCAATCCCACCCTCTTTCCCCTCTGCTGCAGCTGTGACAGATCTGCAGTGGGGGTGGAGAAGGAACTATAGATGCTCTTGATCTGCTCTGTCGGTCACCGGCTTGGGCAAAACCAGGAGGCAAGACAGGGCTGCACGCACAAACAGACGTTACCACTTTGAAGAGCTCCAGTTCCAGGTGCATGGCACATGTACGTTGCCCTCAGAGGAATACAGATAGGGACCACACTTCTCAAAGGATCTCCAGTTACAGGTCAATCTTCTTCGCTTCTCCCGAGCTTGCATTTTGTAAGACCATTCTGCTAGGTTGACTACCCAAGGCAAAGCAGTGAACAATCAGCCATTTTGTCACCTGGGAAACACTTAAATGTACAGTTAGCAAGTGTGGGGGCGAGCTGTCATCTCTGCCAAAGGAGTAATCAGATTCCACGTGGATTTACAGCTTCCTAGAAGTACACTGATATTATCATGACAGCTGAATGCTAAGAAAGCCAACTGATTTTCTTACAGCCGGCAAGCTCAGCGCTTACAGAACAATGTTTCCTCTGAGGGAAAGGTGGTTAATAAACATCATAAGCCGGAAGTGGCTCTTTCTATTAACGTGGGAATCTTCAGATAGCATCGGACAGGTGACTTGTTGAGTGACCCTTGCCCCTGATGTACTGAATTAGAATGGAGTACCTCCGCTGGACCAGCCTGGTCTTCTCAGAAGTGTCCTGTCTCACGGATGAGACAACTGGCTGTAAGGCTTGGGCCAGCTCTGGATTTCCTGTAATCTATTTTGGTGAAGTGCTTTAGCTTCCCTTTTTCAATGTGGAACTTACTCTCAGGCTAGGTAAATGCACTTTATCAATGAGAAAATGGATGACTGTATGACATAACCTTTCTGTGACTGTTTTGTAATAATCATATATGTATTTTTATCTGATATTGCTATCCTATACCACTACTACAAAGCTCTTCTTTCATGTTGGCATAGAACGTCTAAAAGGAATTTTGACACTTTTGACTTCTGAAATTATTGGATCTTTGGTTTTGTTCACCTGCCTAGTTGAAAAATCTGAGCTTTATAATAATTTAAATCAAAATTGGGTTCATGCTCCCTTCTCTCTGCAGCCATTTTGTCGATGTTTTTTTCTGCAGTGCTAATAATAACAGCTAAACAGCAAACTGTGAATAGTTCTCCATCTAAGCTGTGCATAAGTGATCGATTTCAACAGAATGTGGGACATTTCACTGCTTACCTCCTCTGGTATATTAAATCTTTCCATTGTGCAGCAAGTCAAAATTCTACTCCTTGCCATATAATGAAGCTTTGTCTATTAGGACCATGAGTAGAAACTGGTTTCAGAATTTTCTTATCTCTGGGACAAATACACTAAACTGGCCAAAGGAAGGAGCAAATGTGTTCAAAACCTAGAAAGCTCTGGAGAGTGGAGTTTGTTAAATGGACGTATGTTGTCACTGTGCTGCTGTTCTTCCCGAGATGCCTCATCCTTTTTTCACTATCCACTAAGTTATTTTAAACATTTAGGAGAAAAGGAGAACATTTGGCAGAATACTGTATTTTTTTTAACTCAGGAAAAGGTTATTATGTTTGTTTTAAACTAATCAAATTAGGAATTTTGCGTGATTTATTTGCTATCCCTCAGTAGGGTTAAAAGGCGGAGAAAGGCAGAAAAATGTTTTGCCTCTTAGCTAGCTGTACATCCCCAGTAATAAAAGGGGATTGTATCCTCTTTCGGTTATACACAGTGACTTCTAATACCACCTAAACGCTATGCAGTCCAAGTCTGTTATGGGTCATCGTAAATAAAACATTTACTGTATTATCATAAGACTAGTTCTTGCTAGATGATGAGACTACACTTTTCTACCACCAAGTGTGGTAATCGGGCTCATTACAAATTAATGAATTGATTCTCATTATTTTTATGTATTTTTTTTTCAGTGCTTACAATTACTAAAGTCTTTTTATGGTCCCTGATAGTACATGCATCAAATACATCAGCAGTAAAGTTTTGTGGTTTCTTCAGAAAGAGTATTGGTGCTGATACATTGAACTGGCCAAGTATATATTGTTTACAATAAACTGTACTTTTTAAAAGTGTATTGGGTAATAGGATGAGAATGGGATGTATAAATGAAAGATAACCACATATCCTTAACTGAGCTGCAGTGCTCATATCACATGCCACGAGTTTGTCTTTCTCTGTTAAAAACTGGGAAAATGAATAATCAGAAATGCTACTCACCCTTGCACTCGTGTCTGGAATCCCTTGTAAATTATTAAAAGAAAGTGTTCAAACCCAATTTCTGAAAAAGAAAATGAAATGTTTTCATTTTAATTCAACTACTGCCAAAGTGACTGGATACAGTATCTGTTGATTTAGAGTATGCTACTTAATCTTGAATAGTTTATTTTCTAAGTATAATAGTCTTAGTAGTAGAAGGCCTCCTGATGGTGACTATTAAGCCTGTGGGAGAAAAGTGGGAAGATCCTGCTATTAAGGTGAGCAAAATTCTACTGTTTTGAACAGAGCTTCAGAGTAACTGAGACTCCCTCCCAACCTTCAGGCCCTGATTCAGCAAAAACACTTCAGTTTATGCTCAGTTTTCAGCATGTGAACACTCCTGACCTCAGTGTGGCTTTATATGTGCTTAAAATTAAGTAGGTGCTTAGGTCCCCTCTTGAATTGGGGCTTTAATCAAGGGAAAAGGAGGGAAATCTTGTAATTGCTGATTATTTGGTTTCACTCTTTATTGGAGCCAAATGAAATGCTAGATGTATGGAAGGGTTCTCTTGTAAGACTTGACAGAGTCCAGCAAACTTATCTCCTTCAAACTGATCTTGTTATTCTGTTCCTATGCTGGAAAATTATACTATTATTTTCTCATCTTCCTTTAATAAGTGAAGCTTATACTTTTCAGAAGACAGGAAACTCAGAGAAATTTAGTTATACATTAAGTACTTAAGTGGATATTTTAGTACCAGTCTGTTGAAGTCTAGTGTAGCAATGACAGCACTAAACCAATAGTGAGTTATTGTTTTAATGTTGGCTGACATGAAAGACTTTAAGAAAAATAATTATGAATCAGTCCATGACGAGGAATTTTGTTGAAGGGAAAATATCTTCTTAAAATTTGAGTCTTCATGATTGCACAAATTGTCACGGTTATGTTCTAATGTGAGAAGTAGCCTTGCTCTTTATTTTCCAAGTATGCTTCAGAAATGGAATAAAGAATTGTTTATATATGTTTAACACAGATGTTTCACTCATGCTCCCTTTGTATCATAGCATACATTTTAGATTGGTAACTAAGCAAACAGAATAATACTAACCAACCAACATGGAGAAGGAAGAAATGAATGAATGATTATCCAAATGTCTGAAACAATGAACTCCCATTTTTAAATTTATTTTCAACAAGTAAAATAAATAGTTTGGATGATTAGGAGATGAGACACTGAAAAGAAAAGTTCATTTAAGTGGTTGCTTTGCTAGTTTTCTTAATGCTCTGAGATGTATAATATCTATGCCTGGCTATTTCATATGCATCCCAGTTTTCAAACTTCCTAGTATAGCAGTCTGATCCAGAACAGCACATTCAGGTTGTCTTCTATTGTGTTCTCTCCATTGTCTGCCTAGGCAGGTTCCATTGCATGACTGAGGCTTTGCATCTACAGGTAATGGAAACCATATTTAGATTTTCTCCATTTTTGAAAAAGACTGCTAACTTATTGCTCCATACATCTAACTTTCCTAGTATATAGGTTAATCTGTTCATTCTGTCTTTTAAAAGAAATATCACAAACCTTCTGGAGGTCAGTGAACCCATGAACAATGTACAAAAATGGCTTTTCACAGCATCTGGTTTAATCTTGTACGTGCCTGATCTCAGCACAGCCCTAGCAAGACTGCTTCTGGAGTATAGTACTCAGCTCTGGGCACCACCTAATGGGAAAATGTTTTTTCTTGTAACTTTCTCCATTTTGCCTGAGTGATTAGGGAGCTGGTGGAACTCACTTGTTCAGAAAGCGAGTTATTTAATTTGTTTTAATTTTTTCTAAGGTCTCTTTTTGGTGGTTACTTACATTGCACACATTTGAAGGAGCTAAACTTCACGAGGAGAGAGAAATTAGGGTAGCACTGGGACAAATGTGTGGCAACGTTGAGAGAACAAATTTGGGCTCGATTCAGAAGAAACTTCGTGCCAATATAGATAATGTGACAGTGAAGTCCTGAATTAGGGGATGGATGGATTTCAGAGTAAGGGTCGAATGGGTCTGATTTCCAGTAGCTCCGTGAGCTGGTAATTTTCGGAGGCTTCCATCATACTTGCCTTCTGTGCCGCTCCCCTCACCTGAGCCTCAAGACTTTCTAAACAACTAGCTGGTCCAAGATTTTGGTCTAAATGCCTATGAAGGGTTTATTAAAAGGAAATCACCTATGTAATTTTATTTCAGTTTCTTAAATTCTTCCAAAAGGTTAGTGTCATTTCTGTTCAAAAGCACTTGAAGAACTTTTTCAGTGGCTGCTGTTTGTTAGCATTCTGCAGCATGTCAAAAGTGCCTTATAATGTAATCGATTCTTTTTTTTCTTTCCGTTTTTGTGTATTACTACTGCTTCAGCCTGGCAGGACTTCCTAACTGACAGTGCTGTTAAGCATAGTAACAAATTGCTCTGGGTAGTTGGGAATCTCCATCACTGGAGATTGTTAAGAGCAGGCTAGGCAAACATCTGTTAGAGATGGTCTGGATCAGATTTAGTCCTGCGGGGGCCTGGACTTGATGCCCTCTCGAGGTTCTTTCCCGTCCTATGTTTCTGTGATTTTATGACTGAATTATGGTAGAATGGCTAACTCCCTACATCAGCCTGATTGGCTCTCGGTAAACTTTCAGAAGTACTGTAGATTGTGAGAATAGTGTGTGGAAAGCATCTGGCCTCTCTTGACATCCAGCGTAACCCTTTAGACCAGCTATCCAGGCTGCTCACAATGTACTTGCGTTTACAAAAGCTTTAGCTTAAGGTTCTTCAGAAGAGATTAACAGGTAAGGAAAATAAGAAACCGCAATGTAAATGGCAAAGGTCTGTTGTGAATTTGAACCATGGTGAAGTAATAGGAAGAAGAGGTATAATAAAAGAGATTCTTAAGGGACACAGCAGTAAACGAATGAGAGTTTAGATGGTAGTACCAAGATTAGGGAGACAGTACAAATTGGGGGTCTTGTAACATCATAAGCTACAACCGAGGGAGTCATCCACCATTCCCCCTCGCATAGGATGACAACCCCACCACCTCCTCCTACTGTGACCTAGTGCTAAAGGAATTAGCACAGGTTGCAAGAAACCATTCAGGGTGATGTGGGCAGTTAAAGCCTCTGATGGTTACAGATTGTTTTAATGAACCATAATGGACTAAAAACCAAGTCTTAACTGAGTTGCATATTTTTCGTGTTCAGCCAGGTGGTAAAGTTAAATTCCTTATGCTTAACAATCTTGTCTGCATTTTAGCTGTGACACTCTGAGTACATTTCCCAGAACTGGCAAAGAGTTCTGTGTAAGCTCGAAAGGTTGCCTCCTCCACCAACAGAATAAAAGATGTTCAATATCCAATAGAAGATATTCCTTTCCGCACCTTGCCTCTCAATGAGGAGAGAACAGATTCAGAGAAAGACAATAGCTGGAGGCTTGTTGTAACATGTTCCTTCACTAGATATAATAGGAACCGCTTCTCCTGATTGTACAAGCAGATTTGTTTCATCTACACTCAATAGTTTACAAAGTCCATTTAATTTGAGTCAAGAGAATAAAACAAACAAGATTTTCTATTGACATTCAATGGTGTATACTTTTGACAACACAAAGGCTGGTTATCACAGTTTTGGTTTTATTCAGAGCTACCAAACGCTGATAAGGCAGCCAGAGTTGTATGAGGGGTCAGACTAGCCTCGTCTAGTCAATAGATTGAGCAGACAAATGTTAAAAGAGAAACAATAAGTTTTTAAATGCTTGCTACAGAAATGGAACATAAATGACCAAAAGGAACAGGAAGATGTTCAATATCTAATAGAAAACTGGAAAACTGAAAGGATGATCTAAACAGGTACTTTCATATCTGGAAAACAACCCAAAATGGCAACTTACACACTTTCTTGGTTTCTACCTAGAGCAAAAACAGTGGCAATAGTTTTTTTATCTTGGGGGGGGGGGGGGGAGGGGAGGAAAAATCAGCTTTGCTTGAAAGATTTATAGATCATAAGCTTTCATGGGCAAAGATCCACTTCGTCAGATGCATGTAGTAGAAATTCCAGAGGTGGGTATAAATAGGCACATGAAAAGAAGGGAGTACCAATCAAGAGGAAGGCCAGAGAGGTCAATTTAGTCAAGGAGGATGAGGCTCACTTCTAGCAGCTGATAAGGAGGAGAAACTGCTTTTGTAGTTGGCTAGACATTCAGTTTTTGTTCAATCCTAAATTGATAGTGTCAAATTTGCAAATGAATTGTAGTACTGCAGAAGTACAATTCATTTAGGGTCTGACCTCTCAGCGTCTGAAAGTTTGATAAAACAAATCTTCAGGCAGGAGCTGCCAAACAAATATGTTGAGTGTGTGCAGAGCCATAGTCTATGTTGTTTAAAATAATGGACTAAAAACCAAGTTCCATGCGGAATAGCAATCATAGAACCATAGGACTGGAAGGGACCTCGAGAGGTCATCGAGTCCAGCCCCCCGCCCTCAAGGCAGGACCAAGCTCCGTCTACACCCTCCCTGACAGATGTCTATCTAACCTGTTCTTAAATATCTCCAGAGAGGGAGATTCCACAACCTCCCTTGGCAATTTATTCCAATATTTGACCACCCTGACAGTTAGGAATTTTTTCCTAATGTCCAATCTAAACCTCCCTTGCTGCACTTTTAGCCCATTACTCCTTGTCCTGTCCTCAGAAACCAAGAGGAACACATTTTCTCCTTCCTCCTTGTGACACCCTTTTAGATATTTGAAAACCGTTATGTCCCCCCTTAATCTTCTTTTTTCCAAACTAAACAAGCCCAGTTCATGAAGCCTGGCTTCATAGGTCATGTTCTCTAGACCTTTAATCATTCTTGTCGCTCTTCCCTGTACCCTTTCCAATTTCTCCACATCTTTCTTGAAATGTGGCGCCCAGAACTGGACACAGTACTCCAGCTGAGGCCTAACTAATGCAGAGTAGAGCGGCAGAATGACTTCACGAGTTTTGCTTACAACACACCTGTTGATACAACCTAGAATCATATTTGCTTTTTTTGCAACAGCATCACACTGTTGACTCGTATTCAACTTGTGGTCCACTATGACCCCTAGATCCTTTTCCGCCGTGCTCCTTCCTAGACAGTCATTTCCCATCTTGAATGTATGGAACTGATTGTTCCTTCCTAAGTGGAGCACTTTGCATTTCTCTTTATTAAACTTCATCCTGTTTACCTCTGACCATTTCTCTAACTTGCTAAGGTCATTTTGAATTATGTCCCTATCCTCCAAAGAAGTTGCAACCCCACCCAGTTTGGTATCATCTGCAAACTTAATAAGCGTACTCTCTATCCCAATATCTACATCATTGATGAAGATATTGAACAGTACGGGTCCCAAAACAGACCCTTGAGGAACTCCACTTGTTATCCCTTTCCAGGAGGATTTAGTACCGTTAACAACAACTCTCTGACTACGGTTATCCAGCCAATTATGCACCCACCTTATCGTGGATCTATCTAAGTTATATTTGCCTAGTTTATCAATAAGAATATCGTGGACATCCATGTCTTCTGGGCAGTTTGACCCTTAAGGAGTAATAGTTATTTTTAAAATATTGAATATCAGCAGTTCACAAGAATGTTCCAAGAAAGTCTGTTCCCTAGCACATGCCAATTCTCTTCTAGTGCTACATTTTCTTGGAGCACTTGGCTTGGTTATGTCTCTCAATTTTGACTTGATTTTACTGTTCCTAGACATATCTATTTAGCTGTATTAAAATGCATTTGTCTGCTTAACAATCCAGATAACACTGTAGCAGTGACCTGTCCTTTTCATTATTGACCACTGCACCAATTCCACATTTTTTGCTTCCAGAAAATATCTCCTCTCTCCTTTGGAATGTTCCTGGAAACTGAATGGAAATACTTTGCTCAGCTGTGTACTCCACGGATAAGAAGTCTCTAGTCTTCATATTTCTCCCCTTTTCACAGATCCCACTGCTGACACCATGTCACAACTTCCTACCATAATGTGGTGAGATTGAATGGAGCTCCCACTCAGTGCAAGTTCTAGCCAGGGCACCTAAAATAGAGACCAAACCTCCTCTGTGTCATTAATGCAGGACACTTCCTTCAATTCCAAGTGCTTCTCTGTGGGCCCAGAGGGATGTCCATAGTCTGTGGGCTGTTTAGCCTTTGACTCTAGCTAAACCAATCCACCCTTTCTCAGCATACCAACTCGCCATCCAAATAAACAGTGAAGTTCACATTTAACAACCCCTGAGGACTCTCCCTCCCAGTCTCTCAGGCATCATAGATACTTCATGGAGAGCTAGTGGCAGAAGTCCAAATGAACCAGACCATTCCAAAATAAACACAGTTCCTCCCCAGCTTCTTCTTCCCACTCCTCTGGATTCCTAACAAGACTTCTTACAAAGTCCTTGGCTGTAGGAAAGTGTCAACACCTCCTCTTCCCAGGCTCCTCAGTTCCCCTGAGGCAGAGTTAGTCTGGGAATCTCGTCAATTTCAGATTGTCTCAAAGGGAGAGGAAAGAGGCAAACTACTTCCTTTGAGCTCTTTGTGCTGAAGTACCTTCTATCAGGTGTCCAGAGGCAAACTTGCCTGAACTAATGTGAATTTGTGCCTCTCTCCCCCACCCCCTAATTTGTTTCTGAAGCAGTTTGAGAGTCCTGATCAGTTAGTCTCACTCGGCCTCTCAGCTGTCCCCCAGCACTTGGACTTGAGTTTGTCTGAGGAAATACTAATGTTTGGGGAAAGGAAAGTTGGGAGGGATACCAGTCAACCTGTAACAATTCCTGCTTTAGTGCTGGGAGCTTGGGCTGATAAAGGTGTATAGGTATATGGGCTCAGCGAGTGCTCCACAGACTTTTGAAGAGTCTACATCTGCCTGCACTAGAAGCAGCTGGGGTTTGTGTCTCCTTGTCATCTCTGGGGTGCCTGAGCAGTGAGTCAGGGCTTGGGGTCAGGGTCTGGGAAGACAGATAGCTGAGACCCAGACTTGCCCACCATGGGAAAGCTCAAGGTTTTGCCCTTCTGTCACGTGGGACTCATGCTGACCACAGAGCTTCCAGTTTGGCATGAAATCATTAGCTTAGTGGGAAGTGCAGAGAGCCCGCAAGAGACCTGCTGGAATGGGAGCCAGGCCAGCTCGGGCCTCTGGGGAGAGAGAACTTGGGGTGGCCCTTGGGCAGGGACAGACTCAGCCCACAGGCACCATAGGTACAGCCAGGTGAGGTGTATACCCCTGTGGGGAGATGAAGGGTGGCAGGGAGCTGCTGGGCCCAAGTGTGCCCCACAGGCATCCCTATTGCCCCATACGCAGCCCTGTGCCCCAATTGCCCCACAGGCATCCCTATTGCTCCACGGGCAGCCCTGTGCCCCAATTGCCCCACAGGCAGCCCTATTGCCCCATAGGCAGCCCTGTGCCCCAATTGCCCCACAGGCATCCCTATTGCCCCATAGGCAGCCCTGTGCCCCAATTGCCCCACGGGCAGCCCTATTGCCCCACGGGCAGCCCTGTGCCCCAATTGCCCCACGGGCAGCCCTGTGCCCCAATTGCCCCACAGGCATCCCTATTGCCCCATAGGCAGCCCTGTGCCCCAATTGCCCCGTGGACGCCCCTGTGCTCCAAGAGCATCCCTATTTGCCCCCGCCCCGCGCGCCAGCTCTGCCGCCCGGACGCCCGGCCAGGGAGCGCGGCAGCGCCATTGGCTCCTGCGCGGCGGGGCGGGGCCGGGGGCGGGGCCGAAGCAGGCGCCTTCGGCCCGTTGCTAGGGCCGCGGTGGGCAGCGAGCGGCCGGGGCGCTGCGCCTGCGCACGGCGGGGGCGAGGTGCATGCCGGGAGGGCGCAGCCGGAGCCGGCCCGGCCGGTGCCGCCATGGACGGGGCCGTGGTGCGGCGCACTCAGGAGTCGCTGGGGCGCGTGATCCGCAAACCGCCGCTCACCGAGCGCCTGCTCAGCAAGCCGCCCTTCCGCTACCTGCACGACGTCATCGGCGAGGTGGGGGCGCCGCGCGGCCGGTTGCTAGGCGGGGCCCGGGGGTGGGGGGCTGAGGGGCGGGGCTCGAAGGGTTCTGGGGGGCTCTGGTAGGGCGGGGCTCCCTAGGGGGCGCTGGGGGGCTCTTGAGGGCGGGGCTCCCCAGGGGTGCTGTGGGCTCTGTGGGGCAGACCTCAGGGGGTGCTGGGGGGCTCTGGTAGGGCGGGGCTCCCCAGGGGTGCTGTGGGCTCTGTGGGGCAGACCTCAGGGGGTGCTGGGGGGCTCTGGTAGGGCGGGGCTCCCCAGGGGTGCTGGGGGTTCTGTGGGGCAGACCTCAGGGGGGTGCTGGGGGGCTCTGGTAGGGCGGGGCTCCTCAGGGGGGTGCTGGGGGGCTCTGGTAGGGCGGGGCTCCCCAGGGGTGCTGGGGGTTCTGGGGGGCGGGGCTCAGGGAGTGCTGTGGGCTCTGGGGGGCAGAGCTTAGGGGGTGCTGGGGGATTCTGGTAGGGCGGGGTTCTCTGGGGGCACTGTGGGCGGGGCTCGGGGTGCTGGGGGACTCTGGAGGGCAGAGCTCCCCAGGGGGTTGGACGCAGGACCCCACTGGCCTGGGACCTTGGTGAGCCCCCCCCCCCCCCCCCCGTGGTGCCCTCCCATCTGCCTGGAGGAGGGCGTGCAGCAGTAGGGGGAGGGGTAGCTATTTACCTACCTACCAGCAGCTAGGGATGTGAATGGGTAACTGGTTACCTGGTGAGCATCACCCTTATGCTTCTGCTGCCACTTCCCCTTCCCTCAGGGGTGCAGGAGCAGAAGCTGGCTCCCCTGAGCACAGAGGGGACAGAACCCTGAGTTGGAGGGTGGGCACATGCAGGAGCAGGAGCCCATTTGTTTGGTTAAACCAGAGGTGTAACTAATTAACAGATTACCTGGGATTTTACATCCTGACCAGCAACCCTTCTATTGCTTTGGTTTCTCTCTCACTCTTTTGCCTTTTCCAATGTGTGAAATGGAGGCAAGAATTTTTGCTCCTCTTAAATAAAAAACAACACCCACCCCCATCTCCCAAACCTTACAGCTGCAGGTGAAAGATATTACCAAAGTAGAAAACATTTGTGGTCGTTAGTACTACAGTAGGTGCTTGTTTACAGCAACACCTTATAAAAGCAACCACTGCTTATGAACATTTCTCGTGGGAATGCTTTCCCCACCCACCATGACCTGGCAGCAAGCCCTAGAATTGCAATAGGTGTTTAGAAGCTAAGTAGCAAAAGGCGCCCCTGTGTGGCTACTAATGAACATCTACTATAGAATAAAAGGTGAGCACTCCTACACTCTGAAAGATATTCACAAAGCTTATCCTTTTTTGCCTTCTTTTAGTCAAAGGAAGGTCAAAATGGATTATTCATTAGAAGATGTTAAATTCCCTGAACTCAAGTATGTGCATGTCTATTAAGAAATCAGCCACCACGTGTTAGGCAGTAACAGAATACATCGGGACTGTCGTTAAAGTATATGGCCTTTGGGTGTATTAACTGTAATTTTCTGCGTAAAACAAAAAGGCTTCATCTACACTGCAGGCTATTCTTGCACAAAAACTTGCAGAGCGTCTATGCTGCACGCGCGTTCTTGCGCAAGTAAATTTACAGTACAGCGTTGGAAAACACGGCTTCTTCCAGAAGAGTTATTCCTCTTCCCATGAGGAATAAGCCCTCTTGCGCAAGAGCTCTTCCACAAGAAGGCAGTGTAGACAGGCAATAGCGGTTTCTTGTGCAAGAAAGCCCTATGGCTAAAATGGCCATCAGAGCTTTCTTGCACAAGAGAGCATCCACACTGCCATGGACACTCTTGCGCAAAAGCACATCTCTTCCACAAAAGCACATGGCAGTATGGACACACTCTTGTAGAAGACCTTTTGCACAAGAACTCTTGTGTAAAACAGTTCTTGCACAAGAAGTCTGCAGTGTAGACGTAGCCTTTAAAGTGAATCTTCTGTACTGCAGAGATATAATGATTCAAAGGAAGGAGACTTTAAAAAAAAAAAAGAGCAAGCTTCAAATGACTTATTGAAACCCATGACAGAAGAGATCATTGCAATAGAAAGGATCTTTAAAACTGCACCACCAAAATAGTTCAGCATGAAATAGCATCCCTCCAAGTGATTGCAGAAAGTTTGTAAAAGATGGGGTTTTTTGGAAGCTTTCTAGTTTTTTTTTTTATTATTATTAATTTACTGTGTTTGCTTTGAAGGTAATTAGAGTGACTGGTTTTATGAACGGGCTTTACACAGACTTTGAGATGAAATCTGATAATGTGAAGGTGGGTTTGAAATTTCCTTATTTAATGTTGGAATTCTTTATAACTGGTCACTAGCTATTGCCACTTTGTTTCACTGAATTCTATTTACTATGATAAACCTACACTCATCTGAAGCTAATGCCCAGGAATATGCTTAAATGCTGCCTTTTTAAAAGTGTGGTGGTGGTGGTGTGTTGTGGTTGTGCATAGGCAAATAACTCTAACTTTTTGTGTATTGTTTACTTACATAAAAAACGTTGAGATTTTTACAGAATCTGTTGGTGTTGTTTGATATCTTGAGAACTGTTTATTAAACACCTTTTGTGCATATTCTTACCAAGTTAGGTGCTTGTACATGGAGCGGTAAAGTGAATGAGTTTTCATGTCTGGGTGTCTGAGTAATGAAGTGGAGCTCTGGGCCCTTTGGAAAGATTGTCATGTGCAGGAGCTCTGTAATGGACTGTCAATGTCATGAGCTGCATAAAAAGCTCCAACACTTGTGTTAGTAGTTAACAGGTATTTTATTGTTTGCAGAAGTGTACTCCTGAGTCGTTAATTGTACAGGGGAGACTACCTTGATCAGTGTATGTTCTGTCTTGATCTGAAAAGGGGGTGACTTTTACTCCTTTGAAGCTTGAAAAGATGCTGGAAAAATTGTAGTAACTCTTCACTTCTATTGTCCTAACCAATGCTATTTTAGCACTGAATGAGGAGGGTTATGGTTTATGTTGTAAAGGGAAGTACATCATATTAAGCTCCACTACAATTGGAATAAACAGTGGTACCCAGTGGCTTTTAAGGACATATTTGCTCCTTTCTGTTGGTAACACTGTCAGTTGGAGGAGCTCTCCAGTCTCTCAGCCTGGGTGGATGTAGGTGTGATGCAGAACCAACACTGCCACAATGCAGGTGCTTTTCTTTAATGAAATCGATTAATTCTCATAGTTACTATAACTGAACTTTTCAGCACTGTCAACTTTTTATTGAACATACTTCTGTTAAAACAACGTATACAGTTCTCACCAGGGATATTCTCTGTCATTAAAACCTGGGTTAGTGAAATAGTTTTTAGCTTTCAGACGTCACAGGAAAGGGTAGATTAATAAGATTTTTGTGCCTGTGCTGTGAAAGTTTCATGATGGCTTTAGAAGGCTGTATTAATAGACTGATCAGTGAGTTTGAAAATTTCTGAGGAATTCTGTGGGTGTAAGAATTACAAGTCATAATTTTACCCAGTGTACTGTGAATCCCACCTTTTCCCTCTTTTTGGATTGTTACTTATTCTGCATAAAGATAAAAAGAAATCAGACTACTTAGGGGAAGATGGAAAAAGTTCATTATTGATGTAATTTACAAAAGAAAAGTGTGTGCATTTGGTACTTGTGTATGTAACGTACATTTGATTTTCCCTTTCCTACATTCTTCATATATTACTTGTTTTCTTACGGGCTCTTGCAAAGACATATACTTTACTCCGTCTTAATTCTATCAATCTATTCACAACGTGTACAGTTTGGTGTGCGTGTGTGTATCTTTGAGGGGACTCCAGGACCTCAAAAATCTTGATGCTGGGACTGTGTCGATTTTTGTTTGTTGTATAGTGCCTAGCATGACAAGCGCCTGATCCTGACTGGAGCCTAGAAGTGTTACTCTAACATGAAAAATAGTTACTCATAGTTCTCAATGTAGTTTTATTTTTATTATTGTAGCCAATATATTTAATCACAAGCCTCTCAGATTAGCTGCATGAAAGTCAAAGCTTTATTGGCATTTGTTTAAAAGATGTTTATCTCTATGTATTAAATAATCTGTTTAATATTTAGCTCAAGAAAATAGAACTCAGTCTCTGCACATCTTATAGGGCTCGTCTACATTGGCCCCTTTTCCGGAAGGGGCATGGTAATTTTTGAGATCGTAATAGGGAAATCCGCGGGGGATTTAAATATCCCCCGCGGCATTTAAATAAAAATGTCCGCCGCTTTTTTCCGGCTTTTAAAAAAGCCGGAAAAGAGCGTCTACACTGGCCCCGATCCTCCGGAAAAAGCGCCCTTTTCCGGAGGATCTTCAAAGTACTTCAAAGTAGGAATAAGATCCCCCGGAAAAGGGCGCTTTTTCCGGAGGATCGGGGCCAGTGTAGACGCTCTTTTCCGGCTTTTTTAAAAGCCGGAAAAAAGCGGCGGACATTTTTATTTAAATACCGCGGGGGATATTTAAATCCCCCGCGGATTTCCCTATTACGATCTCAAAAATTACCATGCCCCTTCCGGAAAAGGGGCCAATGTAGACGTAGCCATAATGTATGAGAGAAGAACAGTGATTTGCAGTGTTGTAGCCAGGTAGATCTCAGGCTGAGACACAAAAGTGAGGGAGGTAGTAACTTTTATTGATCCACTTCTGATAGTGGAAGGCAGAAGCTTTTGAGCTTCCTCAGAAGGTGACCAGTGTGTCCAGGCTAACTGTCCTCTTCATTTTAAGCAGTCTCCTACACTGTGTGAATCTTTGTTTCTTTGGTCCTCAATAATCTGTTCCACCTTCTTAGCTGTGACACCATTAGCCTTCTCCAGACCTGAGGAACAGCTCTGCAAAACTCCAATGCTTGTCCCTTCCCTTCACCAAGTAAAGTTGGTCCAGTAAAGTGTATTACTTCACCAATCTTGTGTGCCTCAGAAAAAGTGATTGTAATTAAAGCACTGGAACTTCATATTTTAATTTTTTAATTTTGATTACAATAACTATCCATGATTGAAACACTTATTCTTACCCTAAAATGCTTTGTAATGATAATAGATAAGTTCACATAGGAAATTGTCTGTGCTGCATACCAGAGGTTAAATAGACTTTTAATAACATATCAAATTACTTTTTCCAGGATAAAGATGCCAAAATCAGCTTTCTCCAGAAGGCTATTGATGTGGTCATAATGGTAACAGGGGAGCCATTGGCAGTGAAGCCGGCCCGTGTGGTAGCTGGACATGAACCGGAAAGAACCAATGAGTTTCTCCAAGCAATTGGGAAGTGCTGTCTAAATAAGGTCTGGTCTTACTGTCAGTGCTTTAGACGTGAATGGTTCCCAACTTTTTCGGTTCCCTGGGTGTCTTTTTTTTAATATAACCGCTGTGACCCATAGACTTCAAGGCCAGAAGGGACCATCATAGTCATCTAGTCCAGGGGTGACCAAACTGGTTCATGAGCCTCATGCGGCTCTCTTCAGTTGAAGCCTCCCACAACCTCCGATCTTCACCTGCCAGACTGTGGCAGGGGCACTCAGGGCTTGTGCCCTGTGGTGGGGTAGTGGGGCCAGGGGCTTCTGCCTGCTGAAAGTGGGGGAGCACAATTTAAAGGCTCAACCCTCCCCAGTAGTTTGTCACACCCCCTTTCTTTGCATCTTTGGAGTGGCTCCACCTGCAGTTCCCTGCTGTTGGCTGCTGCATCTGCCCAAGGTGCAGCTCCTGGCTTGTTGGCTCCAGCAGCTGCTGTGCAGAGAGGTGGCCCAGCAGGACTGAGTGGGGCCAGAAACCCATTGCAGAAATCGGGGGATGGATATGACCCCTCCATACTTCCTCCCACATTGCCTCTGACTTCTGCTTCGTGGGGGGATGTCTCAGGGCTTCAGCCCAGGGAGGCGCCTATGGGGTCTTCAGTCCCATGAGGTGTACCTGCCAGAGCTCAGGACCTCAGAAGGTCCTGACGCTCCAGGACCTCGTTCTCTGCAGGAATGAAGCCCTAAGCCCTGGCAGACACCTCCCCTGGAGCTGGAGTGCTGAGCCCCAGAAGGCTCGCCCCAGCTTGAATGTCTGCAGATGGTTGTATGCAGGCTGAAGAGTCAGTAAGTTTGGCAACTCCTGATCTACTTTGACGTGCACAGCACAGGCCCTGGGACTCACCCACCCGGTTCTACAGATAACTTCTGGCTGAATTAGTGACATCCTCATACTATGGATTAAAGACTTCCAGATACAGAGACTCCACTCTTTACTGTAGTTCAAACCAGCCACCTACCTGTGCCCCACGCTGCAAAGGAAGGCAAAAAATCCCAAACCCGTGGTCTCTGCCAATCTGCCCTGGGAGAAAATTCATTCCCAGCCCCAGATATGACTGTACCTCGCTGGTCCAGCACCCTCAGGACCTTACCCGTGCTGGACCAGAGCAAGTCAGTGCCAGCCCCTCTGCTGTTGCTTGGGACTGCACTCCTGGCCGCGTGGATCTGCAGCTACCCTGCCTGTTCTCCCGAGCTTCCCCCCTCCAGTTTTCTCCCTCCCTCCTTGAGCTCGAGTGTTGCCAATGAGCTCTTTGTGGTGTCCTGGAAGGTTGGGGAGGAGTTACTGAGCCCAGCATTCCCTCTAAGCTCAATTCTGGTGGCAGTGCTCTTCAGAACAGGCTTCCTAGAATTTGTAAAAGGTGTATCTTGAATATGAAAGCCTGATAGTTACAATGGAGCCGCATCACCGTCTATCTAAATACGGCATTGTGGGATTGAAGATGTGTAACCACTGCAGCAGTCACAGCATGATAGATGCTTCCAAAATAATCCATGTTACCATTACAGGTAAAAGATATAGTAGGAGAAGCATTGGAAACATGCACTATAATAGAAAAAAATCAGCATTGAAGGGTAGCTTTTGTGGATACAGGCAAATTATTTAAAAAAACCCAACAACATCACCACAAAGTGGTTAATTTAAATCTTATTGTCTCCGAATGAAAGGAGTAGCATAAAACACATACAGCTTCATAAAAATCAGCATGGGAACTGCAGAGTTGGAAATGCAGATTGCATTTAATAGAGTAACACAGGTTAATTTTCATTGGATTTAATCTCTTCAGTTGTCCAGTGACGATGCTGTGAAGAGGGTCCTTGCTGGGGAGAGAGCTGATATCAAAGGAAAGCCTCCATCTACTTCTAAATCGCAAGATAAAGAAAACAGAGAGTCCAGGGCAGAAGAACAAAAAAGCCATAAGGATAAAGAGGTGGGCTTTGTCGCATGTGAATGGGGGAGGGAGAACAGACAACAATTAGAAATATTTCAGGGTGAAAAATAGTGTGTAATGGATCTGGCTTGTGCTGTAGTTTAATATTACTTGCCACTCTGTTTTTAGGGTAGAGGGGACAATGAAATAAAAGACAGAAGTTCAAGTCATGACCGAAAACCTAGAGAAGAGTTGAAAGAAGGGAAGAAGCAAAGAGAAAAGGAAAGAGACAAGCATAAAGATAATGAGGACAGGCACAAAGACCTGGATGGGGATAATCTTGGAGAAGGTGAAAAACATGCAAGAGAGAAAAGCAAGAACAGAACATCCAAACAAGGAAGAGAATTGGAAAAAAGCAGAGAGAAAGAAAAAGGTGTGGAACGAGAAAAAGATCTGGAACATGATAAAGGACGAGAGAAGGAAAGAAGAAATGAAGGAGGAAAAGAAAAGGAAAAATTGAAAGAAAGAGACAAAGAGAAGGGCAGAGACAAAGACCGAGAGAGAGGAAAAGATAGAGAGAGGGACAGACGAAGGGAACGAGGCAAAGATGAGCAACGCTCGAAAGAACAAGCAACGGATAAAGCAGAAAAAAAGGTAAAACAAACCATCTATTGGGGGAAAAGGTCCCTTAGTAATGTGTGCTCTTCACGCTGTGGTTCACTCTGACAAGGGGCACATTCCCAATCGTTGCTCCCTGTGTTGCTCTTCTCTTGTCTGGAACCCACAACTGCCTTCAGATCCATCTTGTTGTGTTTCACTTCATCACTCAAGCTGTGGCTGGTTTTGGATGCTGTATCCTGCTGACGTTCTCTAAATCTCTCCTAGCCTCTGTTTCTCTTCCGCTGTTTGCCAGTGGTGACTACAGAGTAAGGGACACCTGAAGTGTGAAAACAGGTTAATTTTTGTGAGAAAGATAATGTACAGATACATCTTCCCCCGTCTGGAGGCTTCCTTTCCCCAAGGGTTGCTCAGAAAAGGTGTCGTGCAAAAGTTAGTTTTGCTTATGTATTATCAGCGGAAGTATACGTGGGTGTGTGGAGCCCTCTGGGTTTATATACAGACACTGCACTCCACCAAAACCTCCATGAGAGCACTCCCTTTGGCCTAAGGGGGACCCTCATGCCAGTAAGTGCTGGCAGGTATCAGTTAAAAGAAGAAAGATAAAAAGAAACTTGCCTTATGATATTCAGAATTACCATACATGGATTTTTATCGTCAAGGCCTTTTCCTTTAAATGACGTAATGTAGGTCATTCATTGATACTAGGTAACTCAGTGGTTGGGTATAAAGCAACTGTCTTTTTCTTCAGTCTGCAGGGTCTGAGGAAACTTTAGCTAAGAAAACAGAGAGATCTTCTAAAGACACCAAGACTGAGCCAGATAAAGAGGTAACTATTGCAAAGTGATACAAAAGCTTTATCAAGCTGGCTATTTTAAGTGTCACATTTACAAAATATTAATTCAGACTGGGCTCTGGGAGTCTGTCACCTGAGGATTGCTGTAGTTCTTAAAATTGTTTTAAATTAAAATACAATTGTAAGATTCTAAAGCAGATGTATTAAAAGTGAGTTCAGCAACTTTAAACCAGATACTGTACACAGGTTTCTTACGTTACCCACAGCACTCATCTAGTTGTGATACTTGCTATTTGTGTACTTTTAAGAAACCTTCTCTGCACTTACACAGGAAAAATCAGTGAGATCAGTGTCACTTGGATTTTTTAGCCCTACAGTATTTGGGGTTTCAGACTCTGCAGAGGAATGTCCGTCTGTCCCACATTTTTTTATCTGAAACTTTTCTATTGGCTTTAAATTTTATAAAATCTTATTTTGCAGAGCGCAGAGGAAGACCTTGAAAAAGGTCATTGACAAAGGATTTTCATAAAGTCCCTTGCATTAAACAATCTCATGAAAGTAGAGGCTGACTAGCATTGCTCATCTGGATCAGAAGAGGGATTTAAAAGCAAACTGGCAGAGTATCTCTCCAGAGCATAGTCTCCTGTTGATTGGCTAGATCTCCAAAAATCAACATGACTTTTGTGCCTCTTATCACATAAATGCAGTTGTCAGAGGAGTGTGACTGCTGATACCAGAGGCCTGAGTAGCAGATTTAGATGTAGCACAGTTTTTTTTTTAAACACAAATAAGACCTCGCAAAATGTGCAAGTATTTGTACGTACTTCTTGGGCATAATCTTAAATGTTTCCAGATTAATTTGACTGTAAAGTAAAAACTGTGATAACAGTTAGCTATTATTTTGTATCTGTTACCATGGTGCATGCGTTATACAAAAATAGAAAACCATGTTTTCATTCCTTACCTGACATAAACAAATCACTAAACTAGCTCTCTTAGAAGCCTCTGCACCTATTTTCAGCTTCTTTCCCACCTGTGCTAATAAACATATCACCAAAAGTCTGGAGAGAATACTTGAGCAGACCAGATGTGCCTCAAAAGCTTTCAGCCTAGATTTTGCTGGAATGCTAGTTTTATTTTGCCTGTTGCATAATGTTTGGAATGTAAAACGATGGTAGTAAGTAAAATAAGCTACTTCATTATCACCCTCACTTTTGTTTGTAGTAGTTTTACTTTTCAGTAAATCTTAGCGCTTCTAAAGAGAATGAAACCAAAACATTTCCTATCTTGTTGCAGGTAAAATAACAGCAAAAATCTAATGAATAAATTTATCAAAACCAGTTGCTTTATTTAATATCATCTGTTGTTCATTTGTGTAGTGACTTTTCTGACCATAATGTCTGTATGTTCTTTTATTTCAAGACATCTGAAATTCTGATGGCAGAGGTATGGACCTTAGTATTTTTGGTGCATACTTTACTCCCAGTTTTTAATGGCTCAAACTAGTTCTTAAATCTGACTTGCCCATAGATTGCTTGCTTGCCTGCCTGTGGATGCTTATAGTGACAAATGGCTCCTGCAAATAGTAGAAACAATCACATAATTGCAACCACAGTTTTAAAATAGTTATTTTTCAGTTTTGTTTTAGGACAGAATCAATAAGGTCTCTCCGCTGTCTGCATTTTTAAACCCCATTATGCTTGTGAACATTACTAGCACAGTTTCCCCATTCTGTGCCTCCTAAATGCAGATTTACAGGCCCTCCACCGGCATGTGATCTTTGCCTTCTTAACGTTAACAGTGTCTCAAATTATTACCAGAAGGGTGCACTGCTTTCTGAGATTCTAGCTGTATTGCAAATAAGAAGATGATTTCCTTGCTTCCTTTTTTTCTCTTGTATATTTCATTTTTATCTCAAATGGTGTGGTGGGTGTTTTCTTAAGGCATGGGTAGAGTGGGATAGTCATGTATTTCAGATATCGCAGATGCAGGAAATACTGTGCTGTTTAGCTTGGAGTAATTTTCAGTTCTACGTTTTTTATCTATTTTTTTTAAAGGGTGAAAGTCCTGCGAGAATACCAAGGCAGTCTTCAACAAAGGGACCCCGGCAACGAATCAAAGCTGGAGGAGAAGGTAACTGGAAAGCATTTTTGTCTATTAAATAGGCTTGCAAGATGAATAGAAATCTCATATATTTATAAAGTATCTTTATTATTTCCTGTCCATATTATATACACAAAACCTTATATTTATAGCTGAGTATCTAGAATTTCCCTTTCAATGACATATTTTTGGCTAGATTGTGTGCGTAAATATATCTATTCCCAATTTAACATGCAAAACAAAAACTACTAATAAAAAAAGCCCTCCAAAACCCACAGAAAAGCTGCACATGCAAAATTGCAGACACAAACTTAGAAGCTAATGTTGAAAATTTGGTACTGTAGATTAGATGACCTTTAAAAAGTCTGAAAACTTTATTTTTTCTTTTACAAAGGATCTTGATGCTCAATAAGCTATCAGGACTAGACAAATATTTCCTTTAAAACTTTGTCTGGGTGTGGGTGGGTGCATACTGTGGCATTGCTAAAGAATTGACTGCTTATATTTATAGCTAAGTGTCTATAATTTCCTTTTCAATATGCAACTCTTGAGGGCAAAAGATTTTGGAAGATTTAAACTTGATATACCTTATTATAGGGCACTCTTTACCATGGTATCTGGGTGCCTTTGCAAAGATCTCAATAATGAGACAAAACATGATGATGTCCTGCAACTTTGAAACTGATCGCTTGACTAGGAACCCAGCATTTCATAATTTATCAGTTGGCAAGACTGTGGCATAGACGTGTATTTTAAAATTCTTTCTGCTAGCAGTCCTGGACATACATTTATTTTGAGAGAGTGCAAATTCTAGAAGTGTGGGCCTGCTCTTAAGAATGTCTTTTTTTTTTTCTCCTCCGGCTCCTACAAGTTTTCACCTCGAGAGCATGAAGGTTCAGATTTGTGCATAAAAATCAGTTATGTGCTTTCTTGGCAATGGCAAGGTGGTTCATCAGGGCATAATCTCTAGTAACCAATAACTTAATTTCACCTTGCATCAGTTGGAAAAGCCAGAAAGTAAAAACCAGGTCTGATATGCTTTTATGAGCGCCACACATTCAGCAGATGGTTGGGTGAACTCCGGCCTAGACGGGAGTTTTGGGATAGCTTTTGCTTACGGTTTCTGTCCTTCTGCAATAATCCAGTTGAGAGGTCAAAGCAGGGTTGACGGTCACACATCCTGTATCTGACAGGATGGGACACAAGGGATCATTGGTGATCAGCGTAACCTGCACGTTTAGCAATAACAAGAAGTCAAGTAGGATTCCTAGATGATAGCCGTCTTGATGATTCGGGAGGATGCCCCCCGTGATGGGAACAGATCTGTTTTGGTGGGTTCTCTGTGCTTTCCTCAAGCTCTCTGCAGAGGCTCAGGCATTCCGGATTGCACTTCACCTAGCTTTTTCCATCCTGGTCTGTTTCTGCCTAGGGAGTCTGAGTTGGAGAAGGACAGGGAGCAAGGTTTTGTCAGGACATGGCTGACTTTGTAGCCCCTGTTGCTTCCCCCGGTGTCATCACCGAGATGCTGATGAATAAAAGGGCTGATGAATGGACACAAGCAGGGTCAATCTGAGGCCATTCTGCCCAGGCCCACTAGGGTTTGCAGTCCTAGCAGAAAAATTGAGCACGGCATCATGTGCCTAGCATCTGCCCCATCCTGAGAGGAGGGGGAGAGGAGAGGAGAGTCTGGCAACAATGGGACGTAGTTTGCACTTGTGGCAGGCTTACGGGAGGATGCTGTTGCCCCACTAACTGCACCGGGGCTTTCCTTGGTTTAAATAGCTCTGTGCAGAAAGCCAGGTGCGCTCTAGGGTTCTCGAGTTTCACCGGATTTGAAGTAGAGCTTCAGCACGTGCCATTATATCTTTCACATTTGTGCACTAGTTTGTCATTTGATTAAATACAAATACTGGCAGATGCCATTATTCAGACACAGATCTAGTCTGAATCAGAGAATTTTCATGTTGCAAGCATGGTAGGCCAGGCTATAGTGGCATATGTGGGAAGAAGCTAGATCTCTGTGCCACAGAAGCTTGACCTATACAAAACCAGTTTAAACCAAAGTTTCAAAAGTCTTGTGTTTCTTGTTTCTGTTCCTTTTCTCATTTTTGCTAGTTCTCTTAACCAAAGTGGCTGTAATATCGTGATGAGTGGCAACTAGCTGTGTACACCAAGGTGAAACACAGAAAAAAGAAAATTAGGTTCCCATTGGTATTAGACTCTTACTTCTGCACTACCTCCAAACTTCCCCCTCTTCCCCCTTCCCCCCCAAAAAACCCGAACCCAATACCAACCCTTGAGTAAACCAAGAAGAAAATCTGTCTAAGAGACTCTCTGGGGTTTCCTGCTTTAGTGTAATGTTGGGCTCAGGTGTAGCTAAGAAAACTTTGCTGTGGTTTGGGTTCCTACCTAACTCCCCGTTAACAAGAAAACAAAAGGAGGACATGTGGAAAGTGCCCACTTTTACAGCATGCAGACCGGAGTCAGCTCTAGGACTGATACGGGTGGGACAGGCAGCACTCTGAACTTTCTCTTCCCACCCTGCCAGCGTACCACAGCTGTGTTTGAAAAGATCAGTGAGTGACCATGTAGTTGTCTCCAAGCCCATTCAGTCCTTGGCCTCTGTCCCAAGACTGTCCAAGTTATCTCCTGTGGCAATGGTTCTGGTAGGGCCACACTTGCCTTTTAGGTAGTGGGCAGAGACCACCAATCCATTCCTTTGAGCAGGCAATTTAACAGTTAGGAGATGAGAATCTATTTGAGTCCACACAGAGCACAGTAGACCCGAGCTGGATACCAACTCTCAGTCTCTGTTGCAACATACCCCTGCCAGGAATTTCTCTTTAGTGTCTTAGGCCATGGTTAAGTGAGGATTTTAGCCTCTTGTTCATTCTAGCTAACTCTCAGAACTGCTGTCCTGTACGTTGTGAAAATGTAACATATCTTATTTATCTTCCAAGGTTCTTCATTACAGCTGATTAGGTCGCCACCTGCAGTTAGTAAGTGCATTAGTTATGGTATTTGTACACCAATTGAGTCTATACAGTTTCCTTTCAAATATCCTAAATGCTTATCTCATAACTTTCATGTCAGGAAGAAAGGAATCTAAAAACAGTACAGCTAGTGCCACAACTGAGAAAAAGCTTAGCCCTTCATATATGAAAGCCAGGAAGAACATTCTAGTGAAACAGCTAGGTAAGAAGCAAACTTGTCTGTTAACCATGGCTCATATTTTTTTGGTTCTCGAGTTGGTGTTTCCATATTCCAAGCTTTTTCCTCATTGCTACATTCATTTTAACTGTTTAATGTGACGCATACTTTCCTCACCATGTCACACTATGCACATTGGTCGCACCAGCAGTAATTCTGATTCTTACATGAATTCAGATAGTGCTTTTAAATCAAGGCAAGTTTCTCCTCTATTTGGCTTTTACAAAGGCAAGAAATACCACTGAGAGACTTTGTTTGGCAAAGGAGATGTTTGGGTCTTCATGTCCCTTATTCTTGGCCTGGAACGTTCCTGCTATTCCAGCTTTTTTTCCAGATTGCTAATCATGGTGCATTATTCAAACCACTTCATGTACTAGATTCAAATCCCTGATGTCCAGGAATTGCTCCCAAGCTAGCTTGATTCCCAGGTGTCTGAGGCGAAAGGCTAACGTGTTATGTCAGACCATGGGAACAATACTGAAAAGATAGGGCCCCACTTTTGAAAAGGGTCTAGAGTACCTGGTAGGATTTCCACAAGTGCCCATGTGCCTTGGAGGCATTCATTTCCTGTCTTAATGCCTACTGCAAACACTTCTGTGGCTGCTGGACGTTTGTCAGGGGGCTGTGAGCTTTGAATGTTCTTTTTAATGTTAAATCTGAAAGAAATATTGCCAGGAAGAGAAGAGGCTTGCATTACAAGACCTGCAAATGCAGTTGTTGTGTCCATAAAACTGAAATGGAAACTGCAGGGATCTTTCCAGATTAATGAATTTGCAGTAATTAGAACCAGTTAGAAACCACCCTTTTTATTAAGAATAGTTTTTCAATATTGCAATTTTATTTTTAATTATCCTCTATAGTTACATATTAAATCTATTGTCATTCAAGTTACCAGTGAGTAGCTATTTTCACTGTTGTGTGTCCTGTAGTAAAACTCATTGCATAGCAATGCAAATATTAAGTTAATCTGTAAATTTTATATTGCAATTGTCAGTGATTTTTATAACACAAAAGCTGATTTACTCCTTCCATTAAATCAGTTGTGATTTTTGGTCCGTAGTTGTGCTTGACAGAGCATGTGAGCAGCTTTCCTTTTAAAAGAATGAATATTTTTGTGGCATGATATTGTTTCACCAGAGCATTTAGACCTTATGTAAAGAAAATACCAGATTGTGCGTATGTTCGGAGTGCAGCCTCTTTAGAGGTGTCTCACACAGGCTTTTGTAAAGTAATACAGATATGCAGGCGTCATGCTGGCAGACCAGGGAAGAGGAAAGCTTGGGTTTTACATTAAAACACTCTTGACGTGCCAGTAAATCCACAGTCACAAGTACGTAGTAGTGAGGAGCTCCATTGTGCATAGGGATGTAAGTGACGAGTGGAGTGAGTGCTCGACTACTTGCTTCTCTCCACCCACCCGATGCCTCTCTACCAGAGGCAGCATGCAGGGAAGGGGAGGAAGCAGGAGCTGGTGCTGGGGAGAGCTGGCTTAAAAGCTTGTCCCAGCCCAGAAGCTAACCCTGTTGTGACTCTGCCCAGGAGCTCTTACGTCATTTAAACTGCAGCGCTGCAGTGGCAGCAGCAAGTGCCCCCCCCATCAACTAATTGAGCAGTGGATGGAAATTCCATCAACTACTCGGTTAGCTAATTAACCATTACAGAGTGCAGCAAAAGTACTTCCCCTTGTGCGGTGTGAAAATCCAAAGAGTGCATGCTTGGGTAGGCTGCTCCTAACAACGGCGATGCACCCTAGACCAGTGTTTCTCAACCTTTTTTATAACGTACCCCTTTTCAAAAATAACTGTAAGTACCCCCAGTACCTACACTTTTCAGACACGCACAGTTTTTTTTCTACCATTGCAACACATTTGCTTAAACAACTTAATCGTAGCCAGGCAGGTGATGACATTTTTGGGTGTAAAAAGTACAAAAATAATAAAGCGCTGTAAAACGTACAACAAAAATTCAGTTTTCTCCAAATTTCAGTTGTGTTGACATACCCCCCCCCTCCAGACTTCTCTCGAGTACTCCTAAGGGTACTTTTACCACTGGTTGAGAAACACTGCCCTAGGCACCTTGTGCATATATTACATAATTTAGCAGCTGACTCTGAAATGTTTGGGAGTATGTCCCTGATGTGTGAGGTTCCTATCTCATTGTAAACTATTTTATGTCAGGAAGAAAGGAAGCTAGTAAAACTGCTGCTAGTGTCTTGGTTGAGAAGGCAGCTAGTATATTAAAAGAGAAAGCTGAGTCAGTCACAACAATGCAAGAACCAGGTAAGAGCAAACAATGCTTGGTATGTCATAACTGAATAGTGTTTACTTTTTATTAAACACTGGCCATAGCAGTGTCTTCATTGTTTACCTTGTTGGATAGTCCCATGTAATATAGGAATTACTACACCAGAATAGCTCAATAGTCCAGTTTGTGACTGTTGCTCCTTGCAAGTGCTTCAAAGGAAGGTGCTAGAAATCCTCTAGTGGACAATTATGAAATAACATACCAACAAGCCATCTTGATTCCTAAAATCATTAGTGGTTGGCTTATATTCTGATGTATGAGGGCTCATATCCCTTGTGCATATTAATATTCTTTTCTGATATACCTGGGTCTTTTCACCAGCTGTACAAACATCTCTTCCTACTAAGCTCTTGGCCTTGGGGCAGAGTTATAAAGCTTGATTATGTGTAGTGGTCCACATTTAACAGTTTTAAATGGGTTGACTTTCATATTCTGTGAATGTCTCTGTGCTCTTCTCTTACGAGCAAAGCTAAATAAGGGCACCTGGTTTTACCTTCTCTGTACCACGCATTACATTGTGTACTTCTATCATGTCCCCTCTTGTTTTTCCTCTTAATAGTCCTTCTCTTTCCAGACTCTCCCATGCGTGTCATCTTCTTCACCACCTCTCTCTGGGCCCATTCTAGTTCTGCTGCAGTGTTGGGGCAGAGCCAATGAGCTGAGCACATTGTTCCATACTATTGATTTCTATAATGGTCTGTTAATACGTCGGGTAGTATTTTCTGTTCCATTCTTTACACGGCCTAGTAGCGTGTTTGCTTTTTCCACCATTGATGCTCAGTGAGCTGCCACAGTGGTGTGGTGAATGTAGAGCCCAACAATGTGCATGAGTAGTTCACGTTATTCTTTCCAATATGCATTATCTTGCATGTGCCCTTGCGTTACACAGACAACAGGGAAATTAGTTTAAGGTAGTGGGCATATGAAATTCTCTCCTCATTTTAGATAGACCGTAGCAAAAATAATTGTTCTTCCAGCATTAAAAAGCTGACTAATAACCATAGATTAGGCATTTTGTGATGTGATTAAATTAAAGTTTTACAGTGCATGTTGTGGAAGTAGTTCCTTGATAACATGCCATGATCTTATTACTGAACACAAGTTATTGAAACTAAGTCAGTTATGTGCCATGTAATCCACAGGTTTCACTAGGTAAATACAGCATCAGTTACATTCTTACCCTGCTAGTAGATGATACTGGATATTTATTGATTTGTAAACTGTTCTTAAATAGAATAAACTCTGTGTTTGTAGCTCAGACAGTCAATATAGTTTTGCTGCTTGGGATGAAAAACTTGCTGTGGTGGGGTGGTTTTATTTTATTTTTTTAAGTGTGTACTTCACAATCTACGTAAAAAAAAAAACCTATCGCACATTTGTAGCTTTCCTTATTTGCACTCAAGATTCTTCCCTAAACCAGAACAATCCATAAACAGGTAGTGAAGTGGACTAAATATGTAGCACAGCAACTTATTCTAAATTTCTATTATATCATTAATTTCTTCCTCTTGTAAATTCTGTTATGCTAGGAATAGTGGAGACTAATAGTCCTGCAGATAGCATGTCAGATGAAAAAGCAGCTAGCATATTGCATGCAAAAGCTGACCCCAAACCTGCAATAAAACACCAAGGTAAGAATGAAATCTTGTTCAGTATCCTTCTGAATTCTCTGGATTCTTCATTTGGGTCCATGCTCCTAAGGGCATGTACCAAGTTCAGATGTGTTTTCTTCTCTCCAGTTCAAATGCTGCCCTGTAACTATTAGTGAGCACCTTGCCTACTGAGGACTTGACTTCCTATTGAAGCACAAGACCTTTCAAGTAAAAGCTTGAGGCTAGTAGGTGCTACTCTGATATTTGCCAGTGAGTGGTAGTGACAAGTCACTCCACAACTGAGATCCAGTTGTTTTCATGAATAACGCTAGGGAAGATCTGAGACCCTGTTAGACACCATAAAGGTTATTTCCCAGTGCTATGGTGACCAGAAACTATTATTTTTCTCCAGCAACGAAGTATGGTTTGGGGTGTGCTGTGCGAGGGATAGAACCAGGACAGCATGTGAGCAGGGAAGGGAGAAGGAAGTGCGATAACAGACTTTGTTGTTGCACTTACACTTGAGTGCAGGCAGAACTGCCAAGCATGTGACTGTATCTCAGGGGAGAGCCAGGCCAGCTCCACCTCCTGTCAAATGATTGAATGACTTCAGGGTGTTCCCATTTGTTCAAGTGGTTGGGTTTTCCCCAGCATATCTACAGACTGTTGCTAACCGGCACAAGAGTTTAGAGCAAATTTCATCTCCTCCTCCTTATTTCACTATTTTTAAGGCCCACTTAAGGTGTTCAAAGAATTGCAATGTGAGAATATCTAATTAACAGGGTAAGTGGATATTGTCACCAAATAGAAACAAATCAAGAGCGTAGGCTGAAAGCTGAACCAGTTTATTCTCCAGATCCAGACACATGAACTTATGGGAAAGTTACCCTAGCTGTTGCCTTCCTATGGGGCTGGCCAGATCCAGCATGGAACTGCAGCTGTACACTGGTGGGTGTACTGGCTGGGGGCTTGGCAGCTTGTTGCAGCAGCACCACGTGAAAGTGAGCCCAGGCTGGTGGGACTGGGGGTAGTGGTCTCAGAGGTACCACGTTCCAGGTGGCACTCCAAGGGGAACCCATCCCAGGGAGGTGATTGGTCTGTGGAAGTTTGGCCTTGAGGAAGGAAGACATCACTATGGTAGCAGTCCAGTTGTCAAGGGTTAGAGTGTTTTCCAGGTTATCTTTGCATGGGGCATGATGCTTGTAATGAAGGGAAAACAAAGTGTTGCCTATTCTGCTCCCGGGGTGGCCTCTGTCTGGGCTCCCTCTCTGCTTTCCACTGCAACTGGCATCAGCTCTTCTCTGTGCTCTCTTCTCCCCATTCTGGTAATCCTGCAGGTCATCCTCCTGTCTATTGTCCCAGCATGGCTGAGACACTGCTGGTCCTCAGATCTCCATGCTGTCAGCTGTGCTTCCTGTATTGCTTCCCCTCTCTCCTGATCGGCTTGGCTCCCTGCACCTTAGTCATGGCTGAGGGAAGAGGAAGAGCAGTGCTCTGCAGCTGTCCAGCAAGTCCTGCTCAGTCACAGGAAGTTCTCCATTAGAACTGTCAGCTTTGTGACTTAGCTCCTAGGCTCGCTCTCCTGAGCTCCATGACAGAAATGTCTGTTGTGCTAAGGAGAGTTAAGGTTAAATGATTTCCATCCCTTTTCTGGCAATGGTCAGTTTCTTAACTTTGGTAGTTAATGATGTAGGTTCAGCTGTACGGTCACATGGAGTATTTTGCCCCTTTTGAGTTTTAGGCATTACCATTCAGAGAGAATCTATTGCACTCAGGTAATTAGCATGGAATCCAAGGCAGCTGTCTGCGGTATTCGCATCAGCAGCAATGCATAAGAATTAGACCTAGCTCTCCCTATAATATATGTAGTTCTTTAAAGCGTTTATAGGGTGGCTGTGAAGACTGCTTCTAAATATTCCAATATCTGTTTTTCTGTAGACCTTTCATTTGTTAGAGTACTTGTGGATTATGCTACATTTACATGCAAGGGAAACAGCTCCTTATGGTCTGGTCAGCAGAAAGTGTCAGGAGTTTCTTGTCTGTGGTTAAAATTGTTTCAGCCCACAGTTAAGAGACTGCTTTGTGTTCTGTGACCCTGTGGCTATCGTGCAGAACAGACTGGGATTCTGTGCCAGCAGTACTCCACAAAGTGATTTGCTCTTCATGCTAACGAGTTGATCCCTTTTTCAGTTGTAGATTTCTGTAGTTCTGTTCTAGTGCTAGATATCTAGCTTGATCACTGTTTTCTTTAGCAAGATACAAAATCTCTATCTAAAGACTGATTAATGTGTTTTATTTTTTCAGGAGAATCTGCCAGTGATGCAGGTATAGTAAGGATTACGTTGAACGATAAATAGCACTCAGAAAATACCTATCAGCAGTTAAAAATAAATGTGGTGTAGTAGTAACAGTAGTAGTAAATAATGTTTATAGTTTTAGTAGTATTTTTCACACACAGTATACCTCAAGTAATGTTTATAAACAAAAATGAAATGTAAATCACTTCTGTTTTCACACTTTTTGATACATTTTATTCAAGTAGTTCTAGGTCAGAAATAATAAAAAGCCACCTCAGGAGTTGGTCTGTACTTAGGGTTAAGTAGCGTTTCTGTAACATTTTTGTTTTAGTACAACAGTTTAATATATTAATAAGCAGACGCAGCATGAAACTTGCCTTGCAAAATATTGTAGGTAATTACTTCAGCATCTTCTTCAGTGACATTTCCATCTTCTGCTTTCCTAATGTCAGCAAAAGCATAGAACGACCTTGCTTCTCCCTCCCCCTCACCCTAATGTATGCCTTTATGGCTTCAATTTATGTTCAAGGTGAGCTGCAAAATTTACTACCCCAAATTGCATGTGGGATGGACAGTTCTGCTAGGAGGGGGCTGTAAATATGCCTTTTAGAAAAATGAAATTTGCTGACAAAGTCCGTGGCATTTTGCTGTGATGTTCTACAAGCTTTCACAGTGTGATGTTGCAGCCCTTGTTGCCCCCCATGGCACTTACAAGCCCAGAAGAGTTCACTCAAGTTTTATGTGCAGTATGGTTTTCATCTCAAGGTTAAATCATATTTTAAAGACTCTGTAACTGCTCATGTATGTGAGATACTAGATTCCTGGCTATCTTTAGGCCAGCCCTGCACTCCAGCAGAGTTTATTGGTAGCTGCTATATCAAAGAAGGATGCATTTTGAGAGATCTGGTTTCCCTCTGCAGCTGATTTGAGTACAGTTGATTCTGTTTCAAAGGATAAATTCAGTTAGCAGCCTGCACCTCCTCACTTAATTTTAAAGTCTTGCAGGGAACCTTTTAATGAGAGTTAGGTATTCTAGGAAGCGAGCACACCCTGCCCCCAGGGTTAGAAAAAACCATCCTGATGCAAAGTGCTGACTTTACAGTGTGAGTAGGAAAACTGCCATTCTCAAACCAGCTAAAACGCATGTACGAGAGAAGGGCCTGGTCTTCGCACTAATCATAACAGAGGACTTTGAGTTAAGGCTGCCAAATAATCTTATTTCATCTTAATTTCTGACGCTCCATTACTGTAGTGCGTAACTGCTTACAGAAGTAGGAGGGAGATCTTTGGAAAGCACATGATAGTATGCATCAAGGCCTAGTGTTGTCAGAAAGACTGCACACATGCCCAAGACTAAGTAATCTGTGGTAGTCTTCACCAAAGTCTGAGTGGCTCACGTCATTCTTGTGGCATATATAAAATAGGCAAAATATTTCTCCATGAGGAAACTGAGGAAAAGGAAGGCTTATATGATTTGCCAGGCCCACAAAAAGCCCATGACAGAGTCAGCAATAAGAACCAGGTTTTCTGATTCTTAGTTCAGTGTTGTACTGTCTAGGCTCTCTGTCCTCCCTTGCCACAGGGTGATATGGCTTGTTAACTCTTAATTGTCTTACCCATTAGTCTGTGCCATCAACTTAATGTTAAAGCAGAATTTCTGTACGTTACTAGTGTTTATGCCTATTCCTTTACTCTAACAAAGTAACGTAATGCTGGGCCCACACATTTTGAATACATAGTCTACTGACATTCTACCTAATTTAATTTTAACTTAAAATCCTTAGTCTCCATCAATTAAAAAAGAAGGGGGGTGTCCTGCTGGTTTAAAAAAATATGTTCAGGGCTCAGAATAAAAATAAATAGAAGTTAGGGAAATGGGACAGCCGAGATCAGTCAGTAAAGTATTTAGATGTGTGTAGCGCCTCATGGACCACAGTGGTGGTACATGTGCTCTAGGCTAGTGTAACAGCAGCTGTAAATATATAATGGGGAGAAGCTTGCAATTGCAATAGATTTTAAGTCATAATGTTCTTCAATATGAACCTCCTGTCCCTTCCCATACGTATCATGTATGGGGAACAGAGCTACAGCTAAGAAGAGACCGTTGCCATGCCACTTTGGGCGAATGGGGGTGAGCTTGGCTAGCACATTAAAGCTGGAGAATTTTTCCTACCAGTACCTATAGGGATAGTGTTTGCATCCTTTCCCTCCTACCCCCTTCTGGGCTACGTAAGCGCAGCATCACCATGGCCCTCCTTAGTTCCGTCTCGCTGCATGCATCAAGAATCTGAGTATTGTGACTTGCCTTCACACTTGTGTAGTGGAAGTGTTCTCCATATTCTCTCCCCCCCCCCCCCACAACTTTGACTGGTTAAGGGACTGAGGAACCTCTTCTTTGCATGAAAGTCCCTACCCCAGTCTATGATCTTCATTTAGTTCTTGGAGCCCTCATGGAGCCTCCTTGTGATTTGAGGTGGCCTGCTTGCTATTCTGCTTGTCCACAAAGACCACCTGGAAGAGTTGGGGAAATCAGAGGGCCTTTTGGTGGATCCTTCCTTTACAGTATTTTTCAGTGATACAATATCCATATGTTCACGTCCCAGAGTCCTTCAGCTGAGCTTTATCTGACCTAGACTATACATTTGCTGATCTTTCTGTGGCCAGAGACATTGGCTTTCTACCTCAATGGAAGCAAACCATTCTGGAAGTCTCTTGAGACAAATATTTCTACACTGTAGACAAATGTAAGTATTCTTCTGGTTCTACTTAGAGACCATCCAGGGTGGTTGGACTTTCTAGGAGACTGTCAGTGCCTAGCCGCCTGCTCAGATTCTGGCTCACTCTACTAAGGTGCAGTCAACATCCTGGCCTTATTAGGGACTTCCAGGACCTGAAATCTGCCGGGCTACTACATGGACTTCAACACATACTTTCTCCAAATGCTATGCCTTGGTTCGTGCCTCTAGATCTGATGTGGCAGTGGACAATGCAACTCTGTCATCTGAACCAGACTCTTTGGAAACTCCCTCCTCTTGCGGTACTGCTCACAAGTTACCTGAAGTGGCGCACGTGTAGGGACGCTCTTTGAAGAAGAGTGAAAGGTTACTCTGTGCAGTAACTAATTCTTCGACAGGTGGCTCCTTATGGGAGATGCGATGTTCACCCTCTTTTCCCTTTGCTTCAGAATTTTCTTGGAGGGATTTTGCAGTAGACAAGGAATTGAGAACAGTTCACCTATGCTGTCTTCTATGGCTTCAGCAAGGCATAGGCATCTGTGGGGCCTGTGCACATGCCCAACAATCTGCTCAAAAGGGGACACACTTGAAGCATTACATCCCATCTGTCTTGGAGTGTCCAGCCTGGCTTGCTGCGGAGGAACTAAGAGAGGTTGGGGTGGTGCTGGCCATATGTAGCCATGGTAGAGTTTGAAAGAAAGGGCCCCACCTCCTCCCTTTTACATATTACGAGGCAAAGTTCTCGGGCTTTGGTGTCTGGGTGTGCATACACCTGAGTGGAATACACGTCTGCACCCAAAAGAATACCAATTATGAGACAGGTAAGTTACTATCTTTTTCCAGATGGCAAAGGTTGCACTATTGTGAATGAATGTAAATGGAGTAGACATTTATTTCCTAATGTCCAATTGGACTATAAGTTCAATATGTAAATAGTTTTAAATGTTTTAGGAGAAAGCTTCAATGACTTAAAAGTTCTTTTGAGTTGACTTAAAAGGCTTTGGTTTACAAAGAAATTTAAAAAATAAACTTGGTGTTTGTCATAGTGGATTTAGTTAACTGGCACACTGAGTTTTTCTGATAAACTAAAATACTGGGGTACAACAGCTTAGATTTCCACTACAAACTTGTAATAATGACTAAGATGTGATGTTTTTTTCCTTGTAATAGAAGGAGAAGCTGGAAACCAAACCTCTGAGAAGCCAGTGGTGTCTGAGAATGGAGAAGTATCTAATGATCTCCCACCTCCCATCATCCAAAGGTCAGTTCCTATCTTTCTGTTCCTTCCTAACCTAACTAGAACAGGTCTGAAGAAAGGCAAATTAACTTGAGACTAAATAAGGGCCCTTATAATAATACATTGCTGCTAATGATAATCTGCATTGATAAGATGTGTCAAATGATGCTACCTTGTAGTAGGTATGGTTGACTTCACTGACTTAATGAACAGTTATTTCCAGTTTACAATTTGTGTTGAATTTAATGTTTGTTTTGGTACCTAGTGTGCTTTGATATAAATGGTGCTATTTTAAATGACAGTGCACAGGTTGAGAATAAAATAATGAGATGTATGTTGCAATGATGCATTTCCCAAGTTTGATACTTCTGAGGTGGAGAACTCTCCTTTTCAATGGCTTGGTTTTTCCACTCGAAGGAAAAACTGGTTTACTTATCCCATAACTGTTCTTCTTCAAGATATGTTGCATATGTTCTTTCTGTGACCCAGCCTCCTATTTCTCTGCATTGGAGTTTTTTCTGTCAAGAAGGAACTGAGAAGGATCAGGGCAGCTCTGTTTTTCATGTAGAAGCAGAGGGCCTTTGAGCTGCCACTTAAGGCTAAATTTCCAATAGCTGTGCTCAGGACATGCACACACCAAGAAAGCAATGGGTGTGTGCTGCATATCTTGAAGAAAAACAGTCCTGGAATAGTTTGGTAACTCTGTTCTTGCAGTTGGAGCCAAACCCAAACTTTCCCTTTTACACTGAGATTTGTATTGGTAATGCTGAACTCAGTCCAGCTCTTTCAGTTCAATTTCAAGATAAACACAGTGAAACCGAACATAGCTGTGTTATTGAAGAGTGCACCAGGCACTCATCTGGTGCAAAACATTTTGGTTGTGCAAAGGATCACTGTGTAGAGATTTATGGAACACAGGCTCTGTTGCTTCATAGTCTGATCACAACACTTACTACTGCTGTAATATCAGGAGGTAAGTTTGATAGCCACAGTGCTTTAAGATTTGTAAAGTTCAGTTTGTGTTTTCCTGTAAATCAGTAATTTCCATGGACATGTAGTAGAAGTTTGCTTTACAGCTAAAATGAAAAATCTTGTCTTTGTTGTAGAAGACCACCACGTCCCAACAGTGCCAGGCCAGCTCCCCCCCGAATAAAAAGGCAAGAAAGTGCAGAGGTTTTACTTCCAGAGAGGTAAGAAAGGGTGTCTGAGAGAGAATAAACATTCACAGTTATCCCATTGCATCATTCTGCAATGTGCCATGTCTCCCATAAGTGACACTAAAATATATATACTGCTTGGAAAATCTACAGATTTAGTAGAGAGGAGGAAGGAAAACTGAGCTCCCAGCCAAATGAGCCTTCGTGGCACTAAAATCTAGGCCCGGAGAGGTCAAATGCAGCAAGTGATTCAAAACAGAATTCAAGCCGATATGGATTTAATTTGCTTAGATGTTGCCCAAATCAAAAATTGTTTCTGTTTAGACACATTCGTGGACCTTGTAGCTGGTTTTCTGTTACTAAACAGAGTTTCCCTTACGACTTCCAGGAATTGTTCCTTCTTCTCTAGCCATTCACAGTCTTTGTTTAATCATAGAATCAGAATACTAGGACTGGAAGGGACCTCGAAGTCATTGAATCCAGTCCCCTGCCCTCATGGCAGGACCAAGCACTGTCTAGACCATCCCTGATAGACATTTATCTAACCTACTCTGAAATATCTCCAGAGATGGAGATTCCACAACCTCCCTGGGCAATTTATTCCAGTGTTTGACTACCCTGACAGGTTGGAACTTTTTCTTAATGTCCAACTTAAACCTCCCTTGCTGCAGTTTACGCCCATTGCTTCTTGCTCTATCCTCAGAGGCCAAGATGAACAAGCTTTCTCCCTCCTCCTTATGACACCCTTTTAGATACCTGAAAATTGCTATCATGTCCCCCCTCAATCTTTTCTTTTCTAAACTAAACAAACCCAATTCTTTCAGCCTTTCTTCAGAGGTCATGTTCTCTAGACCTTTCAATCATTCTTGTTGCTCTTCTCTGGACCCTCTCCAGATGAGCTACAGTTCATCTGCAAATTTGACACCATCAGTTTAGGATTAAACAAAGACTGTGAATGGCTAGTCATCTACAAAAGCAGTTTCTCCTTCTTGGTGTTCACACCTCCAGATCAGCTGCTAGAAGTGGGCCTCACCCTCCCTGACTGAATTGACCTCATTATCTCTAGCCTTATTCTGGCCTGCATGTTTATACCTGCCTCTGGAAATTTCAACTACATGCATCTGACAAAGTGGGTCTTTGCCCATGAAAGCTTATGCTCCAGTAAATCTGTTAGTCTGTAAGGTGCCACGGGACTCCTTGTCGCTTTTGCAGATCCCGACTAACATGGCTACTCCTCTGATACTTTAAAGGTAGGGTTTCCTGTCCTGTACCTCTAGTGCCTGGCTCTGCGGGAAGGGGATTTGGTTAAGGTGGGAGCCGGGGCTGCCTAGCTCTGGAGGAGGGGTGGGTGCATTGGTATGGGGAGGCTGGGGGTGCCTGACTCTGGGGGAGGGGTGGGTGCGTGCATTTGGGATAGAGCAGTGGGTTGGGGGTGCCTGGCTCTGGGGGAGGGGTGGTGCATTTGGAATAGAGCAGTGGGCTGAGGGTGTCTGGCTTTAGGGGAAGGGGTGCATTGGGGGTACTTAAACATTTTTTTAAGGTACTTTATTAAAAAAAGAAATACTTAAACAACAACAAATAGTCTGGTAGTTTTTAAAGTGCTAACAAAACATTTGGATGGGATCACGAGCTTTCATGGGGACAGCCCCCTTCTGCCAATGAAAGCTCATGATACCATCTACATGTTTTGTTAGTTTTTAAAGTGCTTCTAGACTATTTTGTTGTGTGTGAAGTTTTTCCTGGTATAAACTAACTCAGCTAACCCTCTGAAGCTTATAAAAAAAGGTTGAGAAACAATGCTCGGTACCATTCCTTTTGGTGTTCCTGTTTCCTTTCTCCGTTGGCGAGTTGGGCAGGCAGGAGTTTTGGTAAAAATATATCAGAAGTGTCCACTCCTCCTCAGCTAGTGCTGGATAATCAGAGCCTCAGTTCTAAAGGAGTTGCCATTACTGAGGTGATAGATCCTTCCATGTTTTGTTGCGGATTTTCCAAAGAAAATGCCGGTGTTTTCTATAGGTCACCCCATCTCCCAGTCATAGCAGAGACTTGGGATTAACATGGTGCTCTCAACTAAAAGTCTTATAAGTGTTTGGATGTTGTGATTGTGAAACCTGGCGAGGCACTCTGCTCATGGCAAGGCTGGCCTTGAATCTTGGTATCTGTGGCTTCAGTAGAATGGCTTGTGTGAAATTTGGAAGAGCAGCTCAGAGAGACCTCTCTCCTTTACTTAAGGATAGCATCTCACGGTAACCTGAAGGAAAAAGTCCTCATGGCAGACAGACAGCCACGTTTGCAGTGTAACCTCAACCTTAGGCTACGCATTGCTTCAAGTGCCTTCAAGAAAAAGAGGGCAATGCGCTCGTGTTGTGTGTTAGTTTTATTTAAAAGTTTTTCTGAGTGTTATTTAAACAGGCAAGTTAATCTCTTACATTCATAACTAGATGTAGTTTATCACTGTGAGAGAATATGAAAAACAACTAAGTTAACTAGGTAAGTAACTTGGCAGTTAGGAAGCATTACAGATTGCTTAAAATAAATTTGATACTCTCAACATCTTTTTCCATTTAATTAAAACAATGAGTTACTCATTTGCTGTAACACTGGTTTTAAATGCTTGATTGAAATATAATGATGACATTCATATTTAGGTTGTATAAAATTTATTTCTTTTGTGTTTTATAAAGCTTACATATTTTAAGTATTTGACATTTTTTATGTAAAAGACATGAACCTAATGAAAACAGGATACGAACAAATTACAGAGAAATTATTTAACAGAATGTAAACCACAAAAATTATAATTTATATTTGTCTGTAGTTAGTAAAATAAGTAATTAATTAAACGATAAATATCCTAAGAGGTCAATTATTTACAGTGGTGTGGCATGGGGGGAAGTTGCCCCTGGGTGCCATTCTAGGGGAGTGCCAATTTAGTCCCCCTCCATTCCCCTATCATCCTTCGACACGCCTGTTCCTCCTCCGTGCCGGCTGGAGCCACCTCCTCGCCTGCCCCTGCTCCACCTCCACTGGCAGGTTAGTGTGTGCAGGGGGCCCCACCTGAAACTGGAGGGGGCGGGGGAAGACCTAGTACAAGCTCTCTCCCCCCTAAGCTCCCCTCAGGGTCAGGCTCAGCTGTGCACCGGAGGGGGGCGGGGGGAAGGGCAAATTTTGCCTTTGCCTCCGGGTGCGAAACACCCTCACTATGCCTCTAGTGTGATCAGAAGGCAGTAGGAAGGAACAGAGCGGGGGCCATGACAAAAAGAGCAGAAGTTCCTGACAGAGTTCTCTAGTTTTGATGGGCTGGGCATGCGTGCCCCGGCGAGAATGTCTCCAGCCATTTGAAGCAGAACCAGAATGCCTGGCCAGTGCCCTCTCTCCAGAGATGCTTGCGTTCCATGGCTCCGAGGAAGCGTGCTCTCTACGGTGGAAAGCTTGTCTTTCTCTCCAGTCGAAGTTGGTGCAATAAAGGCTATTACCTCACCCACCTTGTGTTTCTGATGTCCTGGGACCAACCTGTCTACCACAGCACTGGGTGGAATAAGTTCCCCAAACAGCTCTTAGAGCAGATCTTTTAGAAAAACACCCAGTCTTGCTTTATAATTTGTCAGTCGTGGGGAATCCCCAACGACGCTTGGTCAGTTGTTCCAATGGTTAATTGTTCTCAGTGGTAAGAACTTTTACCTTGCTTCCAGCCTGTATTTATCTAGTTTCAACATCCAGCCTTTGGATCTTTCTCTGCAAGGTTGAAGAGCCTGGTATTAACTATTTGTTTCCTGTGGAAATTACTTAGACTGCAAATTAACGTTGGGCTACATTTGACAATGGCAGTAGAACTTCACAATTACAAACGCTGGTGTTACAGATTGACTGTGCACCTCATTTGGAAGCAGAAGTATATAATCGGGCAGCAGTGGGGGTGGGGGAGCAAATAAGGTACATTACTGCGTTCAGTGTAAGCCACTAACAGAATTAAGGCAAAGCTTTTAAAAACATTGACTAGGTAAGGAAACTCTTGCTGTGTTTGTTTCATTTAAATTAAGATGGTTAAATCAGCATTTTTCTTCTACATGGTACATTTCAAAGCTCTCTATTCCTTTCAGATCTTTACAACTGAACATTGTCCTCAAACATAACATTTTATTCAGAGTTACAAACATTTCAGAATTATGAATAACCTCCATTCCCAAGGTGTTCACAACTCTGAGGTTCTACTGTATTTGAGAGAGGTGTGGTTTTTTTGGGTTTGGACATTTGGCCAAAATGTCCATGTACTTTAAATGTCCATTGTCTGTCTTTCAGGAATGGTAGTGATAAAGCCGCCACAAGTGTGATCAGAGACACGCAGAATTCTGACGATGAGGACGATCAGTTTGTGGTGGAGGCAGCACCCCAGCTCCCTGAAATGCCAGAAATGGAAGCGGTCTGTTAATATAACACACGCCCAGCATGTTTGTTCAGACGTGCTCAGAGTTCCCTCAGTGCTGCGCAGTGTTTTGTTTGCGCTGTTTGTATACGAGACACGCTTTAGATCATAGCAAGGGACGCTTCCTTGGAACTAAAAGCTTTTACTTTTTCTTTTGCAGGAGCCAGTAACGGAGCTGGATGGTGATGAGACGCATGGTAAGTTCCCTGCTCTTCTCCGTTCGTCTACGATTCAGACCCTACGTAGGATTTAAAAGAATCTTAAGTAGATAACGAGAGTAACAGTTCTTGATCCTGTCTTGATCTTGCATCCTGAGAGTACGTACTTCTGACTTATGCAACAACTTTACAAAAACAAACACACAGAAATGAGCTATTTAGCAAAAGCCATCTGTTCTTACTGTGAGAGAGTAGCAGGATCCACAGTCTGGTGGGGATACATGTATATTAATGCATCCTGTTTGCAAGAGTTTAGAACCCTGAATATATTTTACTGAGTATTACGGTAAGTGCAGCTTGTAAATTCCATGAAGAACCATCAGAACAAAGTGAAACTCTACTGTGGTTTCAGTATGTGTTTGTCAAGTTTAAAGAAGATCAAACCGCTGAACTGGCAGAAGTCAGTGGCTAAACACCATGAACCAAAGTTGGTTGAAGTGCTCAACCAGCTTTTTACAGCAGTAGCCTTAGGTGAAGAAAGACTATTTTCTTCATTTCAGTTTATTCAGCTGGTTCACTTCAGTGATTAGATTAGATATATCATTCATAGCTGAGAAACTGATTGAGTTGAAAAATCAGCAAAGTTTGTTCTCCTTCCCTAATCTATGAATAAAAACTACAGATGAGAGGCTGAATGAAATCTGCTAGTCCTAAAATCTTGACAGCAGCAGCGTGGGGCAGCAGGCAGCTCCTCAGGAGCTGGTGCGCACCGGCAGCCAGCTTTTGAGCCAGCTCCCTGCGTGTTTCGGGAGCCTGCACGTAACCGTGAAGGTTAACCCATGAGCCCAGGCTCATCAGTTAACTCTTACACAGTTATGCTTGTGCATCTTTATTTAATAAAATACACTTCCACATACTTTTGTGTTGATTTAAAGAAATTTGAAAAAATTAAAAGTAAAACCACCTTTTATCTTTGATATTTTTGCAGAAGAAAGGTTTCCCTTTAACTACCTACTTTGTCTAGTCCAGGTTGTGTTTAGGTCAGCAGTTCAAGTGCTAGAATGGTTATAACCTGAGGTTGTTTATTGACAGAAGGAGTTAGTTTGGCGATGGTGTCCTTTGGACTGCTCAGATTTTATCCTTCTCCTATCCGTTACCCTCTGACCAAGCAGATCTGTATGTGGCTCCTCCCATAAAGCCTTTGTCTTTGATCACCAGTCAAATGGGTTCAGTTTAGAAATGTAGGTCCTGCCTCTTCGGCTGCTCAAGTCACAGAAGCAAAAGACTGACCGAGCTTGGTAGGTGCCTCAGGAAGATGAACAAAGCCCAGTAGGCCACTATTAAGATTCTATGACTTGACTTGATTTCCTTTCTTCTCTCCCAACTCCTCTCTGGTTATACAGTGCAGTGTACTTGCCCATACGCCATCATATAAGAGGAGAGACTTGTTTACTAGAATACACTTGAAGATGGTCTAAAATCAGTTTCATTGAACAGAATCAAGTGCTCAGATTATTTACAACAGAGTTTTAGCATCAGCCACCAGCACTAAGAGAAATATTGATTTTCAACAGGTGGTCTTGTAAAAAGAATCTTGGAAACAAAGAGAGATTACGAGACATCGCATCAGTCAAAGCCTACAGAGAAGGTAATGTGATAATGGGCTCCAAAGATTTGTGACTGGCATGTGTTTCAATAGTGACCTGTCTTGGCCGTGCACTGCTTTTTTACCTTCTCAGTTTTCATTTCCTTGCTTATGTTGTTGTTACCCTTGATTTTTTTCTTTAAATTTGACTTCATGCTTCTCAAATTCTGTCTAGTTTCCGTATCGCTCTCTGCCTTCTTCCCTTTTTTCATTCTGCTTTTGTATGTTTCCATGCTCCCTTTTCATGTCCTTGATTTTCATCATTAGCTGGAAAATGCAAAAAAGACAGGGCAGAGAAGGAGAAGAATAGTGACTCTCAGAAGACAGTGAGAGATGTCACTATCAATGTACCTGACTGCTCGTGATCAGAGCCCTACAACTGACGTTCCTATTTACAAACTATAGAGGTCCTCTTGAAGCAGTAAGGCTGTTAATTCAATATCTGCTGGCAGGAATGAGCTGTCTGTATACAAATGCTTAGAGCAGTGGTGAGCGACCTGACACACGTGGGCTGCATGTGGCTCGTTGGGGTAAGCCACTGGCAGGCTGCCAGACAGGTTGTTTACCTTGTGTCCACAGGCACAGGGGCCCACGGTGCCCATTGGCCGTGGTTTGCACGGGGGCCTGGCCACCCTGTCACTGGCTGGGAATGGCAAACGGTAGTCTGGCAGCCTGCCAGTGGCTTCCCCTGGCGAGCAGCGTGCGGCCCAAGGTCTGCAGGTTTGCCACCACTGAAGAGAACGGAAGGGCTGAGCAATGGGACAGGCTGCCAGCAGCACACTCTGGACTTGATTGGGTGTCTGTGCAGGTGGCCTTTCCTAGGCCTGTAACTAGATGGTGCTGTTCAGTCATCCAATCTGAGAAACTAGATGTGGGGGACTATCCCGCCATCCAGCTCATTCCTCTGCCGGGGGCGGATGGGGGAGGTTCTGCCGAGCTAAGCCACAGGGCTCTAGCCATTTCCTATGGGAAGCTGTACAACACTAATCATAGATTGCCCCCAAAAGAAGAGTCTCCAGCCAGGGCAATCCGCCTCAATCTGCTTTTCAATCTTTTCATTCCGTTTCTCCTTCACCCTCAGAGCACTCGTGCTCCCTTCTGCCCACTGACGTTTCCCAAACACCAATGGGAGGTGTAGTTTCTGTGTCTGTCGTGGGACTGCTAAGCAGCTGCTGTGCTGGGTCTGCGGCTGCTTTTCACGTGACGGCAGAGACATCTTTGTGACCCAGCGAGAAGCGGCTGTTCTGACCGTAGGGAAGATGAAGGGTGCTTGCTAGCCATGCTAATTCAAGGGTGGGGTTCGCTCGCAGCAGTCTGAGAGGATATTGGATTGTAGGAAAGCATTTGCCTTACTTTGAGGAATGAAGACATTGTACGTGTGTGCCAAAAGCCACAGTGTGAAAGATGCCTTCGCTCAGGCACTGTCAGTAGGGAAGTTGCAGGCCGCTGTGGTGAAGGTGATGCAGCTGTGTAGCTGACACACTGGCGGCATAGGAACCAAGGGGGGCGCTTCTCTCAGCACACAGCTGAACTCTCTAGGTAACGTGGTGATTGCAAACATTTAGCTGTGGCTGGCAATCAGAAAGTTGGGTTCCCCCCCATAAACGTCCATGTCTTCCTTAGACATATTGCTAGAGCTCCTCAAGCTGCGAGAAGAACGTTTCTTCTTTTCATCTTCAATTCTTTGAGCCTTTGAAGCCTAGAGCTGTTAGCAGAGCTCAGAACGTGTCTGTCTGTATTTGCAGAGCTGTTTCTTATGTTCATCGAGGTATGAGTAGATGTTTGATTTTAAAAATCCAGTCTGTAAAGTGGGTAAAAATGGCAAATGAATGCAGAGGGGTCAGCAGTGTTCTGTTTTGACTCGTGGATAGTACACACCGTAACTGTGACTGCTATGTAGCAGTTAGTCATAGCTTTATGTGAATTACTTTCCATGGCATTCCTCACAAGCATACCTACACTTTCTTGAAACACTGATGTTAGAAAAGGAAGGTTAAATCTACAAATGCCAAAGCTATGTAGTGAAAGTACTTAAAATAATATACCAACTTTTCAGGTCAAACAAAGAGGTCACCTTGAAAATACATAAGGGTTTTGCTGCCTTGATTAGTTGCATTCAGCCTAACAAATTCCTGAAAAGACTTCCTAAATATATTTGGTTAGAACCTGACTCCCATATTAAGCAGTTAGGCAAAGAAACAGATGGTTTGTTTTGTATTCCACTTCATTTATTTGAGGCCTGGCAAAAGTAGACAAGTTATGAAATCGTTTTTGCTAAGTAGGGTCACATACTAAAAACAGTCCCATCTTCATATATCACAAAAGTTCATTGGCTCTGAAAAAGAAGCAATTCTGCAAAGTTTTTGCTAGAAACAAATTTATCAAATAGTTACATGACTTGGATAAAGTTACCTTTTATCAGAAACGGCGTAGAAACAAAAATCTCACCACTTCAAGACCAAATCAGTCATGATGATTATTTTGCTGGAGTTCCTCAGAACAGAGCTAGTGCAGTCTGTGCTTACCATATCCAGTGGGACAGTCATGTCAGTCCCAGGATACTAGAGAAAGAAGAGGAGATAATAGTTTTTAGCTGAAGAAGTGCTCTGTGTAGTTCAAAAGCTTGTGTGTCTCACCAACAGAGATTGGGTTCCATAAAGGATGTTCTCTCATTAGTAAAACGTATGGCTGATAAATTAGCTGTTTGTTTAAACCATCCTCAGCTCAGCTGTTATAACACAGTTTGTGCTTTGGGAATCCAAGCTTCTCTCTAGCCTACTAGTTTGTATCTCAAGGAAATCCCTACAGTAGGATTAACTCTTCATATGCAGCACCCTAGGGCCCTAGTGAAGAGCATTTGTATTATCAGTGCTTTGTCATTACACTGCAAGAAAATACAGTGAGGAACTTTCGATACAGGCATAAGAAATATGTTTCTGCATGTAGACAACTGTACTGAAGAGCCTGGATATGGCTGAGTAACCTTTCATTTAACACCACAGCGGGGCAATTAACACAGGCTACTGGAATGCTCAAATCCAGCTTGTCTTTTATCCTAGTCCCAGGTTCAGGTCACCGTGAGCACAGTTCTCAGAAAGATGGTTGCATGTAGTGGGCACGAGAACCAGGATTTTGTGAATTTTATTTATTACTAGAAGATTGACCTGGCGCTGCTCAGGTCCTTAACTCAATTCATTTTTCTTGTTTGGACAATACAATGAAAATGTCCACAGCAATGCTTTACATGGGATGGGGTTGGGGAGGAGGGGTCAATAGCAGCTTGTCCCCCGAAGAGAGGACAGCCCCCCAAACCTCTCACCACAGCAGCTCGGGGCCAGGTGAGAAGTGCCTCTCCATGGCTGCTGTAGCTCCAGCAGGCACAGCCAGCGGAGGGGCGCATGTCCCCCCAGCTGGGGCAGTCCAGGTTCATCTGTCCTCTTCTCCCCAGCCAGAGAGAAATGCAGCAAACTGGGCACTTCCCCTTGCTCCCTGATGAAGGGGAACAGCCGACAATGTCCCCATATGAATCAGGAGTGTGTGTGTGTGGGAGGGGAGCTTTGTCTTCCCTGAAGGGTGCCAAGAGGGTGGGAGGCTCAGGCTGGGCAGTCCCTTTCACTTGCCTGGGGTCTCTCTTTTTTCTGATTGATTTTATGAGACGCAATCCCATCCCTGGCACAGCCCAACCCTTCCCTTGCTTTAAGTTATGATCAGAGGAATCTGTATCCCGGATGTGGTGGTCCTAGCTCTTACCATCGAGGAGGAGTTCTTGAACAGAGAAACTCTCAAATATGTAGCCGATAAAAAATCCAAACCGTTCTTTGGAGTCAGACTGACAGAGAAAACAAAACTTGTCCAAAATGGCTCCTGTGCTCTAGGAAAGAGGGGAAACAAATACATTAACGTGACTGTTTTGCTCTACTTGGATAGCAGGACATACTACGTCCTACATGCCCTTTTACTGAACTGTTAACCATTTATAGTGTGCATGGTCTATAATTCAATCCATATTCTACTGCTGTTCATTTTAAAATAAGCAATATCTGTGATAATAAATAGAATGAAAACCTCTGTCAATTCATAGAAATACTGACTCCAGAAATACCCTTTCAAAATATTGCATAATTGCATCATCTTTCCTACTTTCTTTAGGACACCTGGCAATTCAAATGTATCAAACCAAGTGAATATTAGAACTGGGTGTTGTGTGATTAAGCCATTTGCAGTACTAGGTACACCCTAACCTTCCGCTAGTTGCTGAAGGCGGAATATGGAGAGGCTACGTCTACACTGCAGGCTTCTTGTGCAAGAACTGTTTTGCAGAAGAGTTCTTGTGCAAAAAATCTTCCACAAGAGCGCGTCCACGCTGCCATGACTTTTGTGCAAGAGCATCCATAGCAGTGTGGACGCCCTCTTGCGCAAGAAAGTTCTGATGGCCATTTTAACCATAGGGACTTCTTGCGCAAGAAATTAGTGTTGCCTGTCTACACTGGCCTCTTGTGGAAGAGCTCTTGCGCAAGAGGGCTTATTCCTTGTGGGGAGAGAAATAACTCTTCCAGAAGAAGCCCTGTTTTCCGACGCTGTACTGTAAATTTACTTGTGCAAGAACGCGCATGCAGCATAGATAGCCAGCAAGTTTTTGCACAAGGCTGGCTGTTATTGCGCAAGAAGCGTGCAGTGTAGACACAGCCTGAAAGTAAATCCTGTGGGTTGGTAGTTTATTTTGGGTTCCCCTTCCCTCTGACATCAGTGGTACCTTTTCCCTCATTGATTTAAAAGAGTGGGTTGTTTGAGACGTATGACCAACTTGAAATGATTCTGACATTTGTCTGAAAATGGAATATCTCCTTTCATATTTGTGCAAAATGAGCAAAGCTGACGTAGGATTTACCACCCACACTGCTTGTTGTAATGCACCATCTGCCAGTATTCTTTGTGATTTAAAGCGAAATGATCCAAGTAAATATTAACCCATAAGTGGTCAGGAACTGTTCTTTTTTTAACAACTGCCTTTCTTTCTTACTAGGCACTCTTGCAAAGTTTTCCATATTCGCTCTGTAGAAACAGTAGCGCCTCTTCAAGGAGTGTCTCTGTGGGTGCTCTGCTGTTCATGTGTCTGCGCCTGACTGGAGCTTTGAGAGAGCCGTGTCCATTCCACTCAGACGTGCACTCTCCCTCCCGTGTGCTCTTCTTCGTCCTCAGTTCTTTGTCACTGCCCCAGTCGGGGCTCTTTACCTCAGCGTTTGAGTTCAATGTCTTGGCTCCTGCTAGAGGTTCCATTTGTCTTTTCTTAGCTTTATAGGAATCTCTTTATTCCCCCCATGATTTAAAAAAAAATCCTTTCCCCTGTTCTCTCTCCTACCTCTTTTTCCCTGTCTGCAGAGTGCCCTGTACAGAGTTACCTGGCTCCCCTACATTGCATAGGTTTAAACAATGCAATACCAGTTATAGATGACACCCTGGCTATGTTCAGTGCCTCATCCCTATGTACCTTGTGCCAGTAAGTGAAGGCTAAATCCCAAAAAGTCAGAGTTAAAGCTGAAACTAGTCCTCCTGGAAAGTGCTCTTAAACAGTCATCTGACCCTGGTCCCAAATCCCCTCCCTGGCAAAAACAGTCCCTGGAGCTTTCAGCCTCTAAGGGGGGAGAGCCAAGCAGGAAATCTTAAGGAGTCTCCAAGCTGAAAAGTTCCAGTCTGATTGAAGAGAAGACTAGGTAGGGTGATGGAATAGAGGTCTATAAAATCGTGATTGGCGTGGAGAAAGTAAATAAAGAGAACTTATTTTACTCCTTCACATAACTCAAGAACTAAGGGGTCACCAAATGAAATTAGTAGGTAGCAGGATTAAAACAAACAAAAGGAAGTTTTTCTTCACGTAGTGCATAGTCAACTTGTGGAACTCCTTGCCAGAGGATGTTGAGAAGGCCAGGACTTAAACAGGGTTCAAAAAAGAACTAGTTACATTCATTGAGGATGGGTCCATCAATGGCTATTAGCCAGGCTGGGCAGGGATGGTGTTCCTAGTCTGTTTGTCAGAGGCTGGGAATGGGCAACAAGGGAGGGATCATGTGATGATTCTCTGTCTGTTCACTCCTTCTGAGGCACCTGATTTTGGCAGCTGTCGGCAGATAGGACACTGGGCTAGATGGGCCTTTGGTCTGACCCAGTCTGGCCACTCTGATGTCCTCACCCAAAGAGGTGAAAGAAATATTGTACATCTCCTCCTCCGCTCAAATCGCCCACCCACTCACTTCGTTGTTTCCCGACCCTGCTAAGATCAGTTGGCAAACCCCAGCCTCTAGTGCACCAGCATGCAAAAAGGGCTGATTAAAAACAAGATTGTGTGCCCTCTGAGGAAGCAGAGATTTTTTGTGTGTGCGCATGCGTGTGCGCGCGCATCCTCCACCCAGGTCTATTGTTGTGGACACTGTGAACAAAAGCAACATAGTAAGTCCATTCCTTCTGGCAGCGACTGGAAAAGACTTGATTTATTTGGTAGGTAGGCATAGTTCTCAGCTATTTTGCTGTTCAGGTTTGCACATTACCAATCCCTAATGGCGAAGTATGACCACATGAACAATGCTAAACTTAAGGTATTTGTTGACCACTTACCAGAAGCACGATGAGAACTGTTTTGAGCAGTGAGTCATCTAGGAGGGCCGCTGAGCTGTGAGAGTGGCACTTTCGCCCACACGAGAGTTGGCAGGAACAGCAGCCTGCGCCATAAGCAGTGGTGGTGCGACAGGCCTCAGTTACACTCCTCCTTGGGTTCAAATGTATAAACCATCAGCCACTGACTCCTCACCCTTTTAGCGCTCTGTCTCAAAATACCAAAATACTGGAGTTGAGGTCTTGGTCGATTTGGGTGTAACTGACGTGGGATGCGATGCTGCCTGCCACTGTGAAGGAATTTAAAAAAAAAAAAAAAAAGAGGATGAGCATAAGGTGCTCAGAGACTGAGCTTGTAGTCATCCAGGCCAAAGGGTGTCAGATGCAGGGAGACAGTCTGTGGCTCTCAGGAGAGAGATGGTGTCTAGAGGTGAATGTATGGAGAGTAGTGTGGGATGTGGAACAAATGGGCACTATTACTGACTTAATCCGTGTTAACTCGGTTATCTCCCCAAGAGCCTGCCAAGGCGGTGAAGCATCAGAGTAGCTCTCTGTGGAACACTCCCTCTAACACTATTGGCGTTCTGTGAGTGGAAATGCTTCCTAGATCACGAATGAGAAGAGAGACACGTTTGAAGTTTGTATTACCAATGAGCACAAGTACCTGAGTAATGCCCTTGTTAATGGGTACTGCGGTACGGTATAATGAAACACCTGCCTTGGAGAAAGTAATAATGGCCAAACAGAGGAATGAAAATGAGCATTTCTTTTGCTGGTCTAACCATCGAGCCCATAACACTCAAGACCTGACTTTGGGAGCTAAGATCACAATGTTCACCAGTGTTCACTGCCTTGCCCGATTCCTAATTAAACAAATGTGAAGTTCTAAAATCCCTGAAAACTCAGAAGGCCCATAGTTTTCATACAGAATGTGTGTGGTAAACTACAAGCATCAAAAGTAAGTAAATCTGCCTTAAAATCTTAGAAGTGTTTTTCTAAAATATATATCTGAGTTGCTCAGTAATTCAAAGGCTGCTGAAATGTGGTTGGCAGGCATCCCTGGTGCCTGCAGGTGCAGCTGAGCAAACAATCCACAGCTTGTGTAGGAAGAAAGGCCCATCAGGTAGGGGACAGTAGGGCATATTGTGGCCCAGTGAGGCACACCCACGCTACCACCTCTGGATTTATATAGGCGGCAGGACCTGCTTTTAGTAACAGATCAGTCCTGGGGCTAGGCTGCTAAATAAAGACCTTTCTAGTTTTCCTGCATCCGTTACATTGCTGCAAGGAATTTATATAATCTTCAAAGGGCACCGATTTTGCACTAAAGGAAAACTCAGGTTTGGAACCCATGCCCTCTGGCTGCTGGCTATTTTTTTTTTAAATAGACAGAAAAATGAATCCAGAAAGGAGGGAGGTAGGATGGGGATGGCAATTTCTCTTGCAGCAAATGGTGCACTGAAGAAAAGTTCATTGGAATGGGTTTGTTATAGAATGTTAATGATGTATCCACTCAGACCAGATTGGTCCATACAGAAACGGCCACACCGGCTGAGACCAAAGTCCACCTAGCTCAGTGTTCCATCTTTCGATGTTCCCAGCTTCTGACAGACATACCAGGGACCCCATCCCTGCCCATCTTGGCTATTCGACCTAACCTCCAGGAATCAATCTAGCTCTTTTTTGAACCCTGTAAGTCCCGGTCTTCACAACCTCCTCTGTCAAGGAGTCCCACAGTTTGACTCTGAGCTGCGTGAAGAAGTATTTCCTTTTGTTTGTTTTAAACTGGCTGCCTATTAATTTCAAGTAGTGACCCATAGTGCTTATGTGACGGGAACAAGTCAATAACTTTTCCTTACTCGCTTTCTCCACACCTGTCATGGTTTTATAGACCTCTGATGGTTTTATAGAACAATCATTTAGTGTTTTCACAGGGAGGAACCTGCCTTTTCTCAGTTCTTATAGAACCTGTCCAAGTCAGCTGATTTTGGATTGAAGCTGGTCCAGGACCCTACAAGTACACGGTTAAGTTCCTGGGGCAGCAGCTTTTGTTCAGTGAGGGATGCATTGTTTTGGGCCCACTGGTTAAGGAGATGGAGCAGACTTCTCACGTAGCTTCCTTATCTTAAGACAGTCAAGTATATTCGTCCCAAGAGCTCAAACTAACGTCGTCCTCCTGAGGAGCCAGTGGTAAGAGGGCCCTAGCCGGAAAGAAGACTGGCCCCAGGTATGGTTCTGCAGCCCAGGATCCTGAGTTGCTTTTGCTTCTCTCCTCCTGTCCGAGTCTGACATTAGCCTTGTTCTAGATTTTCTCTTGCACACTGCTGATCGACTGATCCTTTCAAATGGGCTTTTCTTGCTGCCCAATTGCCACTCATGCAGTTGAAGGCCCAGATAGGAATGTTTGGGCAACTTATGCCCTGTAGAGGGCTGCCTGATTTGTACTCACCCTGTACATCGACCTCAGGGGTTACAGAACGCGTCTGTATGGAGGAGAGAGCTCTGCCAGTGGTGAGAGTCCTGGGGGAGATGTGGAGGCAGCAGAGCTGTTGCTGCTTGGTTTCCAGCTTCGTTCAACAGTTAGATTAATGGGAGCTTTTTTTGTTTGATCTTTGTCTTTGCTTGATGTCATGGAAGCTGTGTGCTGTCAGACTTGTTAATGTAACTTGCACTTTCTGCCTTGCCGGAGCGGGAAAGCATTCTGTTTTAATATTGCTGCGATTGTCCCAACACGCTCTCTGACGAGCACTTTTCAATAAAGTGGTGATACTCCTGACCTCTTGTAGACCAGGTTTAGAAATGTTATTAGCACTATGGTTAAATGTACATAAGGCACAGGGTTAGCAAAGTGTGTCTGTACATCTGAGTTATGTGCACATACAAAGCGTGTTTTAAGTCATAAGATACGTATAGTACATCATTAGCAATAACCCACATTTAGGCAAATAAAATTAACAATAAAGTTGAGTGAAGAGTGACCTTTAGTAATTGAGAATTTAGGGTAGATTGTCCATTATCAAATAAAAACATAGTATTTTCTAGCCTTTTTGCAGTCTGCTTTAGAAATTTCCTTTACAATGTACAACTTCCTTATTTATCTTTTTATTTCACCTCTAAACATTGTTCAGGATCTTTCTTGACTTCATGCTGTCCCCCTTTGTTGTTGTTGTAATCAATGAAATTAGGAGAAGCCGCTTTTGTCAGAAGCCACTAGAAGAAAGGAGAAGGACCTGGTTTCCAAAGAAATAGAGAAGTTTCGTGCATCTATTCAGACGCTGTGCCGGAGTGCGCTGCCTCTTGGGAAAATCATGGACTACATTCAGGAAGATATGGACTCCATGAAGAATGAACTGCAAATGTGGCAGCATGAGACCAAGCGGCATGCAGAGGCTCTGCAGAAGGAGCAGAGGTGAGGATAATGAAAGCATGTCCCGTGCTTTGCAGCCTGGGACAGGCTGGATTGCAGTTTGCTCTTTCGGCAGTTCTGCAGGCAGAGCCACGCTGCCTGTTGTTTAAGGCGGGGGAAGAGGGGGTTTACATGCGTTCTATCAAGGGTCTGCTTTAACTCAGGCTTGAAAGTCCCTTTTCAGCTCTTCTGTTCTGTGAAGAAATAATGTCAAATGAGTTACATGGCAGACAGATGGACTTCTGAAATGCTGATGATTTTCCAAAGCCTTTCCAAAAGCTTTCATTGTGCGCAGGTGCGATCGCTTGTGTGCGCGTGTGATGCAAACAAAATGATGTTTTTGGCTAATGTCTATAAAGGAGTTATTTGAACGAGTACTTCATAGTAGTGTCCGTGCTAGTTGGCAGAGCAGTTTCATCTGTAAAACCCTACCACACTACTCCTCGCTGGCCTGCTTGCACTTATACCTCAGTGGTATATTAAAACTGGAGGGGTGGGGGTTGTGCATAATAAATCCTTACTACGGGGGGGGAGGGGGGGAAGGCTTAAATTGAACGAAACTTTTAAATACACGAGATTAATTGAATAGAAAAAATGATCTGAAGAGTGTAGATTTAAAAAAGATTGGAAGGCAGGAGAGTAAAGCGATGCTTACACTTAGCTAAAGGATTAAGGAAGCTGCATGGTCCGTTGTCTGTGAGCCCCCATTAAGTGTATTGTTGTTTTAGAACAATAGAGACGTAGGGCTGGAAGGGACTCTAGAGATCTAGTGCAGCCTCCTGTGCTGATAGAGCCAAGTAACCCTAGACCATCCTGACAGATGTCTGTCCAACCTGTTGTTAATCTTCTCCTCTCTCTAACAATGTTCCCCAGTATGAGTGCGAACGCTCCCTTGTGACAGATGAAGCCCACTGCTACTTGTCCTTGGAATGGTTTAAATCAGGTAACAGAGATCCATTTTCCTGGCATCCTCATAAACTTGGGTAGCTGGGGCTATGTTACACCCTGGTGCATGCACTCTCTCTCTAGAGACAGGTATGGTAATTGGCATGGCACTGTGTACGTAGCCTCAGTGGAAGGCTTGGTTTTAGGATGCTCTGGAGTGGGAGAAGCCCCATCACACTACAGTTGAGGGTTAAACCTGTGAATTTCTGACTTCTGGCACAGGAGTTGAATGGTTGAGATGGGAATAAGTTAGGGTTTTGGTTTGCATGTGAAGTATAATGATGTTAGTATCTTGCATTTACATAGCACCTTCTATCCGAGCATCTCGGCTCGCTTTTCAACGCTACACCACGTACCTGTGAAGGGAAATGGTGTTAACTATATATTCTGCATCCCGAAACTGAGGCCCAGAGGTTAGTTGACTCACCCAGACTTACCAAGAATGTGAAAGCTAACAATAGGACTCAGAGATCTGGACTCCTCAGGTCTGTGCTTAACTAGTGGAAGAACATTGTTCATGCATGCCTGTCATCTACCCTCGCTGGGGTCTCCCAGGATGTCTGTACACTACACCTGCCTCATGGGTCTCTTAGATGCCTCTTCACTTATCCAGAAAATGATCATGGGACCAGACTGCACCTTTTGCACTTTGGGAGGCCTGAGTATGTTTTGGTGGATTCGGGGGCATTAGGACATTTTCAGGATCAATAAAAATGAGTATTTTAAATTTAAATTAAATACAGGTTTGTATTCTTAAAACATGAACCCATTTAAAATATAATTTTAAAATGTCTACCTATGCTAAGGCCTAAAATTATCCATTAAAATAATTTAAATTAAAAAAATCCTAACTAGCACATATTTACTGCCAAGTTTTAAAGAAAGTTTCACTATTTTTAGTGATTTGCATTACTGCCTAAGCATCTGGAACCAGAATGTGTGTAAGTGCTAAGCCAAGAAACAGTGGTAGCCTCCTTTTGCAGGTAAAGGGTTTTTTTTTTCATTTGCTTTTATTCAGCTAACTTAGTTCAGTGACTGTTCCTAGTTACCATGTCTGTCTTTCAGAGTTTTAGAACTAACAGATTTCACCTTCTCTCACATAAATTTTATTCATAGATTGTGAGAGGAAAACAAACTTTCCTACTTTTTCAATGCCCAGTCACAGTTAAGAAACCAGTTGAACCAATCAGTTCACTTTGCTAACTGCAGATTCTTTCGGTATCAGATAATGTTTTGCCTTTATTAAACTTTTTGATGTTTTTCTTATTTAAAATAGCTCTGTGTGTGTGTGTGTGTGTGTGTGTGTGTGTGTGTGTGTGTGTGTGTGTGTGTGTGTGTGCGCGCGCGCACAAAATAAAATAAAGTGGAAGAAAATTCAATTAAATGCATGAAAATATGCACACATGTATGCTTTCATGCATTTTTAATTTAAATTCAAACCTAATACTGTTTGACATAAAGTAAAACATTAATCATCTAGTAAATAAGAAATGCAGCACTACCTATTCCTAGCGTACTAAAAATGTAGAAGCTAGGAATTTAAACTATATAATTGCTTAAATAGAATTATATCCTCCTGGCTAACAAAGAAGAAACCAACTTTAGTGTGATCCTTATATTTAATTGTAAATCAACATGTTTCAATAGTTACCAGCTAATGAGAATCAACTTTTTTTCTTTAGGAAAATAAAGAAAAGACTCAAATGCAAAACACAGATTAAATTGAAGATTTCAAGCCAGGTTTTCTGCTTGCGGGTTTAACTCAGATTAAAATAGGCGATTTAAATTGTTTGTTTAAAATCAACCCACCCTGCAGGCTTCAACCTTACTGATGGAGAGACTAACATCTCCTTGTAATAGCTGCTCCGTTGTCTCACACAGAAACATTAAAAAATCGAAAACTCTGCAGCCACACATTCTTTGGCAGAGTCATCGTGAAAGCTTAATAAGACCATCATCAACTCCATAGCAGTGCAGAGCTTTCAGAAAAAATGACTCGGCATCAGACATGAAGACAATGTTTCCCATATGTAGTATTACTTGAATGCACAGTGGTGTTTTCTTTCCTTCTGTGGAAGATAATTAATGGGTCCCATTGGGGAAATCCAAGTGCAATTTTCATTGATAATTTTTTGTGATTTGTGGATGGGAAGAACTGAAAGATTATGAAATGGAGACTTCTAAATGACGACTCCAGGGAGTGCATGTGTAATTCTGAACTGCTGCAGGGCACTTCCCTTAGCTGCAGGACCCTAAGTAAAACAAATATGCATCCTTCCAAAATGCTTAAAAGTAAAACATCTCAATTCACATAAGGTTCTTCCTCCATCCCCACCCCCCTTACTCATGAGTCGGTTTATGAAGATAGGAGTCTGTGTCCAGGGTGTGATCCCTGTCCTGGTTTGCAGCAGCTCTGAGGCCTGCACAGTCCCATGTATGGGATGTGTGACCTGCTGCTGCTGAACTTCATGAGCCCTCCAGGAAGCAAATCTGGAGCTGTGCAAGTGACCCTGTGCACTGGCCAGTTGAGGCTGAGGTTACAGGGAGGCCATGTGGTCCCCAACTGCCGGAGTTCCTTCCTTTCCAAGATTAGCTGCTGATGGAAAGACTGGCCTTGCCAGGAAACTTTTCTTTTCCTGCCACTAGTGGTTTGCTGCAGTTAGTCTCCCAGCGGGAGCTGGGTTAGTCTGTATCTGCAAAACCAAGGAGTCCTGTGGCACCTTAGACAAAGGTCACCAGGAGCCACTGAACTGTGCAGTGAAACTTTAGGGTCGCTCTTTGACAATCTGCTGCTGTCTGTTTTCATTTCCTTCAGCTGTCTCGCTAACCCTGCCTGTCTGCTTCAGGAAGGGCGGGTTTCTTTTCAAAATTCTTTGCAAATTCCAAGTATTTCATGTACTGTCTCAGAGGCATGAGCAATGCAACACAGTTTAATGTTTCCCTAACATGTAATGTGCTGCTTATCTTTCAGCATCACAGACAGCGCTGTGGAGCCCTTAAAAGCAGAACTGGCTGAATTGGAACAGTTGATTAGAGACCAGCAAGACAAGATTTGTGCTGTAAAGGCCAATATTTTGAAGAAGGAAGAAAAAATCCAGAAGATGGTTCTTAATATTAACTTATCTACGAGAAGGTGAAAAGAAGGATGAAGTGTGTGGGCAGACTTATATTCCTACCAAACAAAAACAAAAAGGAAAAGAATGAGAAACTGTGTACAAATAAAGAACAATGGCCTATACAATTTCATATTAGTGTAAACACACTACATTCACTATTCTTGTGAGGTTGGTATCAAATGTAAAATTACATGAGTTCAGATATTGTCTAAAGCTTTTAAATATTGAAGTGTCATTAGGTGTAAGCTGCTAGGATACAGTTGTTTGCTATTTTGAACCCATTTGCCCTCCCTGACTTTTTTTATGACTATTTACAGCACAGGGTTGCCCCTTTTTTCCATCCGTGTACCCAGTTTGGGTACTTTTGGCCAAAAATGGGCTATGCTGATGCCATGAAAAGTGGTACTAAAGACCTTTTTTGCAGTAAGTTGTGACATTGCAACAGTGCAGAATGGGCTGCAGTACCTTCCACAATTTACGGGTCCAGAAATAAAACCTAGTTTAGCATTGGCTCCTTACATTGTCACAAAGGTGATGTCACATTTCATTAGCTCTCAAGAAATTTTATGGTGGGGCCTATAAAATTCTGTACAGGCATCACCATGGATGCGACCTAAAGTATTTTATATGCACAGGTGTTAATTCCATCTTTATTGCATCCATTTGGTTGGAAGAGATTCATTCAAATTCCTGTTTCCTCCCAAATGTATGTTCATGTATGTTTTTGTACATGAACGATTCCAGCTATGTTAGTTATTGGCAGCTTGTTTCGTGCTGACTTCTCCAGCGTATTGGGTGGAAGATCCAACTGCTGAAGATCCAGCCTTACATGTTCACAAATCTGAAAAATATATTCAAATGCTTCACAAATTAGAGCCCTGAGACCTGATCAGGCCCAAGCACGTGTCAGGTGCAGGTTGGGTAGGGGACTGGTCAGGCCCTCCTGGGGTCAGGTCTGTTCGCCGGCTCCCCTGCCTATGGGTACGGTGTAGGCCGTGTGCCCTCTTGCAGGCTGCTCTGACCGTGTGCCTGCTGGGAGTGGCAGAACCTCTTGCTGCAGGGCGCATCCAGCAGTAGGTTCTGTGGATGGCAAGAGTGGGCCATGCTGCCACAGAGCACACAGGCAGGAGGTGGCCATGACAACTTGGGTTCGGGGAAGGGGTGGAGTGGGGCTGGGATGGAAAACAAATCAACCCTGATAGGGGTGGGTTTTGCTTCAGGCCCGATGAGAGCTGGGCTCAATCACAAGTGCAGAGAATTCTAGCCTCCTCCACAGTTCAGGCCAGTCTGTCAAGGTTTTCTACTGTCTGCACACCTCTGCTCATCTGGTTTTTTTTCATTGCATGTAAACTTGAAAACACTGGTCTGTTCATTAGCAAATCCAGCTTGTGTGGCAGCTTCACCTTGTCAGACGTGTTCCTCAAAATGACGACGTGACCTTTTCATGCTGTTTATGGGGGAGAGATGACTAGCTGGCTCTCCGTTTTCCACTCTGGTATGACACTGTTGATAGGAATGTCAGCGCTGCACCGAGGACTTAGAGGTAGTTCAGTGCAGCATTTCGGTTAATTCTGGACTAGCCTGTAGCTGATCTGATCGATCTAAATTGGCTGTAGTACAAGGTTTATACCATATGTGTGCACACTTGCTGGCTTTAAGTTATTCTTCACTCATTTTTCCTAGCTAGGTTCCTCACTAATGAGAGTTTTGGGGTAACAGTCTTAGCACAGTTTAGTTTTCTGAGCAGAACGTTCATTCTTTAAGGAGTGAGCTATCGCTTCAAGTGTGTTTGTGTGTATTATAAGCAAAAGAATCCCTTTGATTTAGGAGGTCGTGTTACTTGCCTGAAAAGGTTTTATGAAAAGACTACCAAGTCTTCTGGTACAGCAGCGTTAAGGCCTTTCTGTGTAGTCGACCAAAAATGTTAAGCTAAAAGATTAGATTCAAGTTTGTGTTTATGCTAGGACTAAGCCACCTGTGTTGATTGGCACTTGGAAGTTAGTCTTAATTATACTCTCTCAACATGGCACACTGTCAGAAATCAATCTTCAGGGTCATATGTAAGCCTTGCATAAATCTGCAAATACGACGACGACTGTTTGTGTAGGAAACCTAACAAATATAGGATGTGTGAGCAAATATTTGTACAAAGTAGAATATCAAATTAACAATTATTTTTTTTATATAAAAATAATTAAAAATGATCGCCTATTTTTTTATGAAGTGGAGTGTTTGAATTGTGACCTTCCAGTTTGAAGTAGTAGTTGAATTACCTCTTTGGAAATGAGTCTACTTCCAAACATCCGTGCATACAAGCCAGAGCTCACCTGCAGCCTGAGGTGGGACCGTCCTTAGGGGCATCAGTTTAATAGTTCTGTGCACGGCCCTCTAACTCCTATGTCCAGCAGCAGCCTGGGGGAGGCAAGGGGCGGATGATTTTTATACTCTGCAGCAACATACTAATGAAATGTTTTAAACGAGATGGGAGTGTGGGCATGTTCCACTAGGCCAGAATTGCGTGGGTGACTATCTTGCTGTCCCTCACTTCCCTCAGTCATGGAAACCTGCTCTCTCTCCAGTAATGAGGCTTGTTGGAGGGTAGGGGGAATTCTGCATCCTCAGTAACGCATTTGTGAAGCTGGGTCAGTCTTTGAGCATCAGCAGGTACCTACTGCTCAGGATGCTCTAGCCCTTTCCAAGTCAGAGGGGGTCCTTGCCCGTGTTTTTTCCAGGCCTCCTGGTCCTCCACATTAACCTTTTAACATCCAAGATCATTCCAGTGAGCTTCTCTGGGCAGCAGGAGGGAGCTGGACTCTGTTTGTGTGTTAGTACAACAGCTAGTCCAGGGGGGCTTGGCTGTTGGCTAGGAGTCTGGACACTACCACAATAGAAATTCATAACAATGCTAACAGTTTCCCAGTTTTTCCATTCTGTAAAGGGGACAGGCTCACCGCCACAGGCCGTCGGTCCGGGGAACTGGCTCTTTCGGCTGGTGGCGTCTCCCTTCTCAGCTCCCGGTCATGTGGTCCTCTTTGGGACACTGCCCACATCCATCTGTGAGCCCCCCTTCCGGGGGTGCACCCATCCCACTGTGCGGCCCCTTTCAATAGTCCCCAAGTCTCTAGTCCCATAGTCAGGCCTTGCCCAGGACAGGTAGACGGGGTCAATAGTTCCACTTGTGGCCTTACTTCGGGGCGAGGGGCAACCAGTTCGAGTGCCCGGCCTTACTTCAGGCCTGGGTCACTAGGAAGGGATTCAGTCCTACTAGAAAGTCCGGGCCCTGGAACAGGGCGGGGCAACTGACACAGCCTCAGTTGTAATGGCAGCCCAGCCCTAGCTCAGGGCGGGGCAGCAAAATGACGGCCAGGCCCTGGTGCAAGGCATGGCCGCAAAGTAAAACAGTAGGCGCTGGCCTGGAGCAGGGCAGAGCAGCACCCAAACATATGCAGGGCGGGGTAACACACAGTATAAGGAGTGGCCAGGCCCTTGGCTCAGGGCGTGGCGGCAACAAACACATCAGGGTTTGTAGAGCTCCTGGCCCAGGAGTGGGGCAAGTATCTCACCTGCACTGGTGGGGAGGGGGCAGACTGCCACTCTGCAGGTGGGTGGCAGGGGAGGGGAGGGCACAGGCCCACCCACTTCACTGCGCCCCGGCCCAGGGCCCTAGGAGCAGCAATGTAGGCTGCTATGGCGCAGCAGGGCTCCAGCCCGCAACGCGCTGGCCCAGGGCTTTTGCCAGCCCTTGCTATTCCCTGGGCCGCTTCCTTTCTCCCCCTCCGCGGGTACCTGAGTCTCTAGCTGGTCCCTTGGGGAAGTCAGGGAGGGTCTCCTCCGGCTTCCAGGTCCTCTGACTCGAGCTGACAGGCGGGTCGCAGTTGGCCGGGGTGTCGGCTGGTCGTCTGCCGATCCTTTCTAGGCTAGAGGGAAAAGCCCATTGTCAAATATTTGTTCCCCATGTAGACACTTAGAGACTGGAATCAAGTTGCCATGTAACCTTGCCTTTAGTAAGCTAACTAGCTCTACGAGTCTACCCCATAGGACTTGTTTTCTAATCATTCCTGCAGCCCTTCTCCGAATCCTCTCCAATGGATCAACGTCCTTCCTGAGCCGTGGCACCAGAATTGGACCCAGCAGGCAGGCAGCAGGTGCACCAATGCCAAATACAGAAGTAAAACAAGCTCTTTCCTCCTGCTCAAACACCCGGTTATGCATGCGAGGTTTGCCGTAGCACTTCTGGCTGCAGCGTCCAACCTGCCAGAGGCCTTGCTTTTAATGTGGTTATGCCGATCATTTCGGCCCAGTTCCTCAAAGGTAGGGGTTCTCCAGGAACTGGAGAGATGATCAGTCTGGCCCGCTGCTTTAACCCCTCAGTTGGAGGCACAAGGTGAGCCAGGCACATCCATGGGCTCTGTGACATTCCACTGTGAACTACAGACCCCATCTCTGGAAGAACCTCTAATTAGAAGTAACCAACCTCCTCTTACCCCTTCACCCAACACGGGTCCTACAATTCACAGCTACTTCTTCTGCTTTTTATAGCTGTTTCTGAAGTGGTTTCTGTTATTTCCACCTCAACTCATATGAGGAAGGAGCTTTTACCCACAAAAGTGCCTGATTTTATATATTTTGGTTAGTCTCTAAGGTGCCACAGGATTGCTTGTTGTTTTTTCCCCACCGAGTGACTAACTTGCAGCAGGAAAGGACTGCAAGAATGACGGTTGACTCCAAGTTGCCCGGACATAGAAGGAGAAAGTTCTTCCCTGCAATGACTTGGAAAGATGCACTCTACTACAATCTGTTTTGTGTTGAAACAGGTTTGGCAGTGCAGGAAACAGACGGGAAACCAGGCAGTGTGAGTTCAAAAAGCTGGATCCTGGCTGATGGAAGTCGGAGAGGAAGGTTTTGGATACACAACGCTGGAAGGCCACCTGTAGGGAGGAAACTATTTGGATAAGGCTGCTTAAGCAGGTCGAGTATCAACTTTCTAGGTTCCAAACTGGCCTGGCTCTGAGCTACATAGGTGGAGGCAGAGTCTTCATCCAACTCAAATAGTCTGAGCTGTAGGAAACGTAGCTAAAACATCAGAAAAAGATGGTGGCTTATCCTAGCTCTCTACAATAAGGTGGGGGAGGGGGACAAATGAAAGCAATGGAAGATGAGGAAAAGAACCAAGCCAGCTTTATCCACAGATCTATGCCAGAGATATGAATTACCACCCATGGAGCCTGCTTTGAAAAAGCTACAACAGACGGCTGAAAAGAGCTGGCAAAGGCCAGCCCCACAGAGCAGCCTTGGCATGGAACTCCAGCCATCAACAGACTCCCGCGCCATCGGCCTGCAGAACATATTAACGATGACTCCGTAAGCACAGTGATGTTCAACTGGCTCGTTAGCCTGGGCAGGGACAGAGGGGTGAGTGGGACAAGATAAAAATGTGTGTGCTAGTGTGGCTGGAGGGGGAAGAGCAACCCTTTGGGCAAGGCCCGGCAAACCAAGGGAGGTGCAACAAGCAAGGGGGAAGACAAGCTCCAGACACCTGAGAAAGGAGAGATCCTACATGAGGCACGGATGTTCCACCTCACAACAAAGGCCTGGCCATGAAAGGGAGAGGGCACATCTTCGCTGGGGCGTTATTTCGAAACAAGCAGCGGCGCGCCCACGCTACCAAGCCCGTCCTTTCCAAACATCGGGCTGGTTATTTTGAGATGACAACTCCTGCTTTCCTCGGGGAATAAGCTTATTTTGAAATAGTTCTTCTGGGAGTTATTATTCCAAGTAAGTTATTTGCAACGATTTCCTAGTGTCCACATGCTCTCAGAGGGCTTTCCCCTCTCCCTCTCCCTGGGTTCTCGTCATGCAGACTGCAAGTCTGATGTGCAGGTTATTGGGGTGAGGTTCCAGCAAGCATGTAACCGATAGCTCTCACACTGCAGAGCCTTGTTCCCAGGGTCTCATCCCTGCCTCTTCAGCAGGACTAATTGTACCGGAAATTTGTCCACCCACAGTCCCACCCCTCCCAAGCTCTTTGGGGCTGAGGCCTTCGTCCCACCTCCTTCATACCCCGTGGAGGGTACGGAGCGAGGTTGTGCTGCAGTCTGGGACAGGCAGCTCTTTGGCCTTAAGTGTATTGGCGTGCTCCCCATCTCCCCCCCACAACGGGTTGCTTGGTCTTGCCGTATGGTAGGAGTGGAGGCAGTCTCCAAGTGCCCGCTGCGCGCTGTTTCTGTGGGTGATTCTTGGGCGGAGGGCTGTGTCCTTAGGCCACATTCGTGGGATATTGCCTTTGAGCCAAAGCACAGAGGGGAGGGAGAGCGGGGGGGGGGGGGGAGGGTGCGGAGGAGGCGAGGGCATTGACTCCTGGAGCTACATACTGTTCTATTGTGCCGCGTTTCCTAGCCGCTGTGCTGGAACACGTATGGAATGTGCGATTCAGCGGGACTGTCACCTTCTCGGGTATCCTGGCCTCTGCTTGCACTGGGGAGTGATTTCAGGGTCGACCACCCGAGAGCCTCCAGCTGGTTCCAATGTTCGGTGCTTAGGGGAGATAGCACAGGCCACAGTGGAGCACAAGAGAAAGTCCAAAAAGCATCCGCTGTTGGCTAAGCCCGTCTGTCCGCTGCTTTGCTGCTGCCTGGGTTGGCAGTTTCTCCCCGAGGGGAGGGAGCAGGGCTGGAGGCCAGTCTATGTGCGAGCGAGGAACAGTGGCAGTGCAGGGAGAGGGGCGCTGCGTACGGCCCCAGTTTCTGGCTGAACAGGCCACATCTCAATCCTCTGCTGCTGCTTGCAGGAGGGAAGAGTTGGAGGAAGGCAGTTTCTCCCCCCCGCTAACATGCACCATCATCTCTGAGACGCCGTCTGTCCGTGAACTGCCAGTTTCAATGCGATGGGCACCAGAGATGTTAAGGCAGAGATTTTACATGGAACCTAAGGGAGTTAGGTGCCTAGTACATTTCAGTGGGGTTTGGGCACCAAACCCATGTGCTGCTCTGAAAGATCCAGACTACATGATTTCTGACAAGCTGAGCAGACCCAGGCCTAGACTGCATGCTGCTGGAGCCAGGAAAGAGGTGATAGACCAGGGATGGGCAAGATACAGCCTGTGGCCCGAACCCAGCCCCCCAAGCTGTGATCCAGCCTGCAGGCCCCTCAGACCTGGGGGCGGGGGAGCGTGCCGAGTCATTTGCTATTCAAAGCAGCTATTGGCTCCCCCCCGCCGCCAAAAGCACACGGCACCTAGAGGGAGTCATCAGCCTTTTTCAACCATGAATGACTTTGTGTGCGCCACCACCCACGGCTCCGATTGGCCGGGGGAAGCGTGTGACGTCTCCTCCCCCCCAGGAGCGCAGTGCCTAATGGGAACATCCCCTTCCGCCCAAGGCCACACCCCTTCTGGGGCGGAGCCAGCCTGTGACCACGAACCTAAGTTCATAAAGTGGCTCCCCGGCAAAAATTATTGCCCACCCCGGGAACAGATCAATTTCACCCACCAGCTGCAACTAAAGGGGCCACATGGAGATAAAGGGGATAAAAGGCTGTCCCTTACTCCGTGCCCCTTATCTCCCCACCTGTGAAACAGGACCAACAGGTCAGCCTCTGCCTGCCGTGTCCTGCATTAGCCCGTCGTGGGCAGGGGCCTCGTTCTTACACTGTTTTCTACAGTAACAAACAGGCCCTTCTTTGGTGTGCTGAAGTGCAGCGGTAACACACCCGGCACTAACGTACGGGACAGGGTAATAACAACGAAAATGCTCTTTTTGCACAAGGCATTCACCTTGCAGGAGAAGAGTGTGTGGAAAGAAGAAGCCAACATGCTTTAACGGCTGTCGCTCCAGGGGGTGCTACCCCGAACCTGGGCTCCGTCCTTGCGGGCACGCGGCTGGAAAGGCTGCACTCATGCACTGACCAGCAATCTGAACCAAGACCCAACCCACAGGCAGTTCCAGACTCGAAAAGCAGCCAAACCAAACTGGAGGCTCTCCAGAAGGTCAGCCAGCGAGCCGGACAGGGCCTCAGAGTCCTTTAAAAATGACACCCCAGTGACTGCTGTGGGGCTGGGGCAAAGCCCATCCCTAGGGCCTGATCCCAAGCTGGCTCCACTCAATGGCTTCTCTTTTGACTCCAGTGGACTGCGGATAATAGCCTTCTTAATGTGGAGCCAGAGGAGAAGCAGGAGCCTTTGCTACAGAAAGGCAGAGGACAAGTCAGTACGAAGTGAGAGAAAGATTCGTGGGAACCAATTGCCCTTTGAAGGTGAAAATATTCTGCTGGAGAAAGCAGAGTGGTGCGTTGGTGCAAGCGTAAAAATGGATAGGATGAATATGTGCTGAATTCACGCGATGCTAGAGCCGTTGATTCCAAAGCCAGAGGGAATAAGTAACTTCTGTACTCCTATTCCTGGCTCCAGGTTAATGCATCCCATGAGGACACGCCCCCTTCTGGCTACAGCGTCCCACCGGGAGTGCGCGGCCCCTTCTGGCTACAGCGTCCCACCGGGAGTGCGCAGCCCCTTCTAGCTACAGTGTCACACCAGGAGTGCACGGCCCCTTCTGGCTACAGCTTCACACGGGGAGCTCATGGTCAGTTGCTCATGATGCCCAAATATTTTTCAGAGACCTTGCTCCCCAGGACAGTCTCCCATCCTGTATGTGTGACCAACATGCTCTGTCCCTAGGTGTACTCACATTGTTTGCTTGAGCCCAGCTTACCAAGCAAGCCAGCTTGTTCTGAAGTATTGACCTGTCCTCTTGTTTACCACACCCTCAATGTCTGAGTCACCTGCAGACGTTACCAGCGATTTTACATCGTCTTCCAGGTAACCCGATAAAAATGTTAACTAGCACAGAGCCAAGAACTACTCCCTGGAGGACCCCACAAGAAACACACCCAGTCTGGCAAATCACCATTCATCAGTTGCTTCCAACTGTAACCGTTCGCCCTACAAAATGTTCCCAGAAAACTATCAACCTCAGCATCACTGTGAGGTCAGTGAGAAACCCAACGGGTGGGACGAAACTTGGGTGTTCAGGTCCAAGAGAAGGAATCGAAGGTTCCACTTCAGTGCTGGACTTCACATTCCGCTGTGACTCCGGCAGGTTCCTTGGCCTCGCGCTCAGATTTTCCTTCTAGCAAGTGCGGCTGGAAAGTCTGAAGAAACCAGTTGCCTTTCTCCCTTCCCTTGTTCAGGGCGATACGTTCTGTCCTCTCTTCCTGTGAGGTGCCCTGGGGTAAATCGATGCTCTTTGGCCTTGGCCGTAACCTCCGCACCCTAGGTTGGTAAGGGAGCACAAACCGGTGCAGCGGCTTTGAGTTTACAGCTGTTTTTCTTTGACTCATGACAAGTGGCGGAGGCCTTTTATGTTTGGCTGCTCTATGGGTGCAGCTGATTCCGTGATACACTCTGCTCAGGCCTCAAATCCAGCCAGAGCCCTATAGGTCAAAGCAAGATGAGTGTTGGCTTGCGAGTGTAGGACTTTTCAAAGGCTGCGCAGCGCAGGACACAGGGCCTGGCCTGAGAGCCATGGGCGCAGGGTTCTGTTCCTACTGCTCTCACTAACGCACTAGATCATCTAACGTAAGAAACCGTGTCCCAGAGGCTGTTAGACAAGACATGGCGTGAGAGGACAGAGTGTAACATCTACAGGCCACTGGGAGGAGTAGTAAAGGCAGAATAATTTGTGGTAACAGCGCTAGCTCTGTAAATAACTCGTCAGCACACAAGGCCGTGCCTTGTAAAGAGCTGCCCTTTGAAAAGAGCTGCCCTTTGAAAGAACCACCTGCCTTTCTGTTCTCCGTTCCCTTTGCTCGGGCTGGTACATCGTATCTTGTGTGCCATGAAACTTCCCCTAGCGGTGCAGGGAAAGCCTCGGAGGAACAAAGCCCTCCAGGATGTCCTTTATAGACCACGATGTGGATTGAAAACACTATTGTTAGTGCTGCTGCTTCTTTGCATCACAGCATCCCTGAGCCGCCCTAGCTGATATCAGGCAGACCCGATTGTGCTCGGTGCTGTACACGCACACAGCGAGAGGCAGCCCTGGCCCCAAAGAGCTGGTGGTCCCACCTGACAAAGGTACCAACCGCATCCGACTGCCCCCGGCAGGAGTAACTCTGGAGCTGATTGGCGATGGGTGCGCTGTCCAAATGACGTGGGAGCAGACTCACAGGCGGGAGAGGATTTTGATTTCAGACTAGAAGTTCCGGCTCTCTGAGCTGCTGAACTCCTAAGCTAAAGCAAACCTCTCCCAGGAGCAGCGCGGTTCCTGGGAACGCTCTCGCTTTGTTCGCTCGAAATCCATAAAGCTGTCCTTGTCGGAGCTGGGAAAGCTCTGCAAAGTACCCAAGGGGGGGGGGGGGAAGCCTGCCTTACTTAAATAAATAAAATTAAACATAATGAACAAGATGGAGCTCTAGCACGCAGAGGTCGGACTGCTCCCGGCGTTGCACTGTGTGGCGAGGCCGTGGAAGATGGCTCCAGTTTTTGGTTGTGGAGGGGAGCAAAAGAAACGAACTGAGGTCCCACCACAGTCTGTCTCGCAAATCCATCAGCAATTTAATTTCGGAAGAGATACTGGGGCTTTCCACAGCCGTCAGCAGCATTCTCCAGGTTCCATAGCTGTCTAAAGGGAAGTGTTGGAATCTGGGACTTAAACTAAACAGATTTCCTAGAGGAAACACACACAAAATTACATTGCTTCTAAAGTTACTTTTATAGACATTTTCCCTGAGAAATATTTCTCCCTGGAAAAATAAATTCACAGGATGCAATTAAACCAGTTCTATGCGTGCATGGGAGTGGCCCCTGCTCTTAAGTGCTTCACCAAATGCACCACTCCATAAAGGAATGAAAGCCAGCTTTGTTTAAATCTGTTAATAACAATGTTTATTAATTATAACACCGGGCATTGTTCAGTTAGTTTATGGGTACAAAAATAGTCTTTAATAAGACTCAGGCTGGAGGTATTGAACATGGCGGTTTTTTTGCAGTATTAAATGGCTTTGAAAGTCCACAAGCAAAAGCTGTAAATAGTGGTAGGATGTTGACTTGATAAGCGTAGTGTATATCAAATTCCATGCACCATGGACTCAATTAATAGACCGGGTGCTTACGTCTGCCTTGCTTGCTCTTTTCCTTATTTCTTAAAAAAATTGTAATTAGCACTGTACTAATTTTGACGCTCCACGTCAGGAAGAAAAGCATGATAGTTTTTTCTAGGCCCTGCTGCTGTAGGTAGGGCACATTTTGGTGTGCTAAGTATGCTTCCACATCATGGGAAGAAAAGAGAGACACCATACCAAAAAAAATCAGCATAAATGCAAAAGAAATTTACTCACCATTTTCACCAGTGGCTGGCAAACTGGTTGGGATTAAAATAAGAATTTTGTGCTCATAAAACTTTTACTTGAGGTTTCCAAAATCGCAGCGAAAAATACCAACTTTTCAGCCGTGACTGTCGGGCTTTGGACGCACCGTGGCGGAGAAGCACTGAAGTAGCGAATGGGAAAGCGCTGTATTTATAGCCCTGACAAAAGATCCCTCGGAGGTTACTCTCTTTTCCTTCCCATTTCTCACCCCATGAGAACATGCAACATGACGCTTCTGGCCTATGGACGGGTTGTCACTGATCTGAAGCACAGGGGCTGTGATCTGGCTGTTTGTAAACCGGCTCTGTGCAGCACAGCACGGGATGATGTTTCGCGGCAGGGTCTGGGGCCCTCGAGGACTTGGCGTAGCTTCACTGCCGAAACGCACTTGTCAACCATGCAGGAATCTAGCTGGAACCGAGCTGGGCTCACGTTTACATGACTGACAGTATCAGCTGTTCAGCACAGCGGGGCCCAGCTGTGACTAGTCCCACTGCCCTGCCACTCAGCCAAGCTCGCCTCCCCTCCCTGTCTATGCAGGCACCAGAGTCTAAACAACTCCAACCGGGGATACTCCTGTGGAGAGCAATGAGATCTGGGCTGCTGACTCAGGGCCTTCTGGCAAGCCCAGGCACCAAATGTCCTTTGGCTAGACACAAGAGAGGCTCCCACTACTTAGAACCCCAGGGCAGGCAGAGGCCTCAGGAGCCATCGAGTCCAGCTCCCTGCCCAAAGCAGGACCAACCCCTACTCAATCATCCCAGCCAGGGCTTGGTCAAAGACTTCAACACCTCTAGGGATGAGATTCCCCCCCTCCCTAGGGAACCCAGCCCAGCTCTTCCCGCCGGCCTAGGGAAACAGTTTTTCCTAATGTCCCATCTAGACCTCCCCCACTGCAACTTGAGACCATTGCGCCTTGTTCTGCCCCCATTGAGACCAGCCTCTCTCCAGCCTCCTTGCGATTTTGTTAGGCGATTCCGGGAGAGGGCCCCAAGCATCCTGCCCCTGAAATGGGGGTGAATACAGAGAGCCTGTAGGGAGAGGGCTGCTGAAGGGGGGTAGGAAGAAGCCCAGGCAGAGCTCCAGCCAGCTGGGGCCACGTTAGGCACCTCGTCTTGTTCATCCTGCCCCCAGGGGCCATCTCCACAGAATGGTCCCTTCAGCTAATGCCTCAGGCTTGAGGGACCCAGGCCCGACTCCTGGCTCTGAGCATGGCCTGTCCCATCAGGCAGCAGCTGGGGACGCCGGATGCTCTAGGGCATCTCACCGGGCTGATGGGACCTGCTGTGGTTGCGTCCATAGTGCCTGGTTCTCTCTGAGACGGCCTCTCTCGGGGATCCTGGCTGCCAGCCCTTGGAAGGGGAGGGATGGTTTGTGTGGGCAGCAGAGGGGAAACCCAGAAGTCCAAAGCCAATCGAGGGCCAGCGGAGGGCTGCCCTTGGTGCGGTGGGGTGGGGTGGCTTCCCCATTCCCCCGTCCCCCTGCTTCTGGCAAACTTTTTCTTTACAAATTTTCTGACTTGTGTTGAAACCCCCCAAAATGTGGGTCCCCCCCCCAAACCCAGGAAAACTTTCCAGGAACAGTGACAATTTCCCGTTTACCCTTGAAACACAAGCTTGGCTCCCCTTCATCTCTGGACAGTTTTCTAGCGTGCGCTAAGTGTGCCCTACAGTTACGGCTACAACCTGGTGCTCCCCCCATTTTTAAAGAGCTGTCTGCCTGGGAGGCTGGTGCCGAAGCAGCGACGTGCTCAGCTCTCCATAATGCAGCCTGGTTTTGCGCTGCAGTTGGGCCCGTTGGAGAGCTGGCAGGTGGTAATCTTCATGCAGCACCACTAGTCAATAGCGGCCCAGAGCAGTCAAAGTGGCGCGTGGGGGACACAGCCACCCAGAAACATGGGAGAGGCACGTTTCCAGCCTCGCCCTTCCACTGCAGGCTCCAGCCCTAAATGCAAGTGCTGGCGTCCCTGCAGGATGCTAAAGCAGCGTCGGCTCCTGTTCCTTCGCGCTGGCGCCGGGGAGCCCAGCGTTAGCCCTTTGCAGCCGTTAAGCGGCTGTGTCGTGTCACCATTCTCCGGGGGTCCGCTGGACTCTCCAGCAGCAACGTGCGAAACCGCTGCCCTCGTGCCCAGGGTTTCTCAACGCCTGGGCCAGACCCCAAACTGGGTCGCCAGAATGTTTCCACGGGGCGTGCGGCAGCAGCATGGCGCCGAACCCGAATGGGGCTGCAGCCACGGACATTGCAACGCCCGCGACGGGCAGCCACGCCCAGCGGCACAGGCGCTGTGGGGTGAGTGCCAGACCGGACCCATTGCCCCAGGGGGGCAGGAGCCAGCGCAGCCCACCTCCAGGCCTCCACCCCAGACGAGTTACTGGCTGCCACAGGACAGAGACAGTGACACGTGGGCCGAGAGCCCCCAAGGCTGATGCTTGTGTAACACCTGCGGGGGGCTAGCCACAGCCACGTGCGCGCTGGCCAGCCAGGGCTGTAGCATCCAGGCAGGTCCGCGGAGGCGCGTCCTCCGGCACTACAGCCACCCCCTTGCGTAGTGGCACCGGCCACAGCCCCACGACACCCTGCTGCCACCGCGGCTGCTGGAGCAGTGTGGCTGCGGGCTGCCTCCAGCCCCCACGGGAGGGGGGGGGGACGCCGTGGTGAGCCGGGAGGCTGGGCTGCAGCCCTTTGGGGCAGGGCGCTCGGTGACAGACGGCGGGGGCATTGGAAGAACGTAAGAGCGGCCAGACGGGGTCAGAGCAAAGGCTCAGCCCTGCCCCGCAAAGGAGGACTTGCTCCCCCGCGCTGGCTCACAGCTGACAGCCCAAACCACCTTAACTAGAAGCAGGAAGCCGGGCGCCTCACCAATCGGATCCGGGGAGGGTGGGACAGCTCTGCAGCGTTCCCAGGCCAGGGACATGACAGGCCAGCTCCAGCCGGCCTGGGGTTCCTCTGCTCAGCCTAGGAGAGCCGGGGGGAGCCCCTGGCAGATGGCAGGGGGCAGCTGGGGGGCCGCCGTGTAGCAGAGAGGGGCAGATGGCTGAAGCAAGCTGCCCCGGCGATGCTAGCTCCCTGCAAAGAGAAGCTGGGGCTGGGCTGGACACACACAGCAGCGAGAGCCGGGGTGCCACCGATGGAAACGCAGGTACTGTAAGGAAAGGCAGGCCAGCAGCCTCCCCCTGCAGCATCCCTCCCTCCCTGGGGGCGGGCGATTGCTCGGGGGGCCCTGGGAGTAGGGGTGCCCCTGGGGAGGCTGGGGCAGGGGGCTGCATTCTTGCTCTGTGCGCTAAGGGGCGCGGGAGCTGTGGCGGGTTTCCCAGAGCCCTGTGAGAGCAGCGCCACAAGCCGGGCTTGGCCAGCGGGGGTGTGTGTGTCTGCTCTGCTGCCAGGCAGCTGTCATGCTCTTAAGGCAGCACAAGGCCGGGGGCGGGGTGGGTGGGTGGCAGGCGGAGGAGGTGGGAGTGGGGTGGGGAGGGCGCGAGAGCAGGAGCGCAGTCCCTGGGCGTGTGCGTGGCTGGTGCATGGGGCTTTGGGCCGGGCTCCAAACCATTTTGTACATTTATAACTTACACAGCAAAATCTAATACTGGCCCTGCTAGCGCTGGCCCCCCTTCCACGGCGACTGTCTGCTAGCGCCACCGCGCGTGGTGCCAGGGCGGGCAGAGTGTGACGGGGAGGGATCCCTGCAGGGTTCCTTGTTCTGGTCACTCTCTCCGGGCACCTGGCATCGGCCACTGAGGGCAGACGGGCCCCTGGGTGGCAGGTTGCCAGGCGCTGCTTCTTGGTCAGGTTCCTGGCGGCAATGCTTAGCGACCCGGGACCCCCCGCGTGTCGCCGTGGGCCCGCCTCAGAGGAGCTAGCTGTCCGGAGCATGCGACGCTGGGCTGCAACCCGGGGGAACAGCCTCCGGCAGCACGGCTGGGTCCGCCTGTCCGGGCCGGCGCAGGGAAGCGCGGTGCTGCTGGGGCCAGCACAGCGGCCCTGGGTGGGTGGGGCGGGTGCAAAGGCTGGATCGGGTGGGGCAATGCTTGTGGGTTCCAAACCTACCACCTTTCCTGGGCCAGGCGGGGCAGTTTGCAGCCGGGGTTGCCAGGGACCGGTGCTGCACCTGTGCCCTTCCAGCCTGGCTGGGGAGGGCTCCGTGGGCAGGCCCGTCCTGGAGCAGGGCAAGGGGGCAGGGTGTGGGGCATGGGGCTGCTGAATAAAGCAGGAATCGCTGTCTAGGAGAAAGGTCAAGAGGGAAGCGCTGGGGGGGGGGGGGGGGGGGGAAGGGCGATGATGAGGAGGGGCCTGGTTGGGCATCTGGGGCACGGTGACCACAGACCCATGCCAAGCAGGACTCCCTTGGTGGGCCAGGCCCTGTTCCAGGACACTTGGGTCTCCGAGCTCTGTAACACAGCTGCACCGACAGCCAACTGCTGCCCCTGGTACTCCCTCCTGCCCACCTTAACTCAGCTGCAAAGGGCTCAGGGGGCACCTCCCCCTCGTGGCAGGAAAGCTGGGGGGGGTAGACCTGGGGGAGGGAGCGGTGAGGGGGGAGGAGGAGGCGTGGTCAGACAACAGGAAACAACGCGGCAAACCCCAGAGCTGCTTAGTCCTAGCACAACTGGGTACTGGATGCCCCAGAACATCCTGCCTTGCCCACTGGTCCCGGTCCTCAGCCTGCTCCTGTCAGCACATGGCAGCTCTTCCCTGCTTCCCCCGTGCGGCCTGGCGCGTTGGCTCCCCCAGCAGACAGCCCTCCTGGTCTGACAGCCCTCCAAGCTAGGGAGGATGTGCTGCCCCGCTGCCGTAGGGCTCCGAGGTCCTCACGCTGCCAGGGGCCATGTCTGCAGACCCCGCGGGGAGGCAGCGCCAGGTGAGCAGCCTGGCTCGGGCCGCTCGAGAGGCAGCCGGTGCCGTGCGCTGCCCATCGTGCGCGAGACAGGTCCCGACGCCGGGGCTCTGCTGGGCTGATGCCGCGCCCCTCTCTCCAGCGCAGGTCGCAATCTGAAGGAGTGGCTGCAGGAGCAGTTCTGCGACCATCCCCTTGAGCACTGCGAGGACACCAGGCTGCACGATGCGGCCTACGTCGGGGACCTGCAGACGCTGCGCCGCCTGCTGCAGGACGAAGGCTTCCACAGGTGAACCTTGTCTGCTGGCCACGGCACCCATGCCGGGGCGCTGCCTGTTAGCCATGGGGCGCAGCCCCACTCCGGGGTCACTGGGGTAGTTAATGGATTTCCCTGCTCTGCACCAAACAATGACAACGGGCCTCAAACTGCCCGTTCAGCAGGCATGAGAATGAGCCAGCCCTTCTAAGAACGAGCCGCTTTGTCCACAGCAAATTTCCGGGGCATTCCTTTTGTGCCCCGGCCGAACGAGCTTTAGAAAGGTCCCACCTGCACGTGTCCATCAGCCACACTGGATTAGTTTTTCTGTTCCAGCGGGGCTTACAGGCCCAGCTGTCCAGGTTCCATGCAAACCTCTGGCGCAAAACACCGCCTGCCTCTGAAGAATGTGCAGTGCGAACAGAGCCCCTGGAATAAGGCTGGGAACTAACGTGGTGCGGGTGCTGCTGTTACCCACTGCACAGTGCAAGCACTGCCCCTGGAATGGGGAACTGCCGGGGGAGCTATGCCGTCGGTACGGAGTGCCGAGTACTTTCTCGGGGCTTGCTTACACCACGTCAGTGTGTGACAGCCGTGCCTTGAGGCCTGGATCACAGCATAGCCCGCTTGCCAGTTAACACCTCGCCCCTCCAAGTTGGCGCGAGAAGGGGGAGAGGTGGGAAAACCTGCCTGACAGTGAGAGGCTCCCGGCGTTTCGTTAGCGGGCGATGTGACTAGGGCTGCCAGGGGTCTGGTTCTCGACTGGCACGCTTGGTCGAAAAGGGACCCTGGGGGCTCCGGTCAGGCCGCTCCTCCCTGCCGGTACCGCCCGAGCTGTCCTTGGCACTGTCGCGCCTGGCCAGGCAGTGGGGAGAAGCCTACCAGGGACGTGATGGCACGAGGCAAGCTGGTTTGCACAGGACAGCTTTGCTAGTGGGGCCACACGCCCATTGCACCCTGGAAAAAGAGAATCTTGCTCTATAAGCAGTGACAGTTCTCTGAAAACTACCACACAGTGTGCAGCGGCGGTCAAAAAGAAAAATAGGATGCTAGGAATTATTAAGAAAGGGATAGAAAATAAGACCCAGAATATCTTACTGCCCCTGTATAAAACTATGGTACGCCCACATCTTGAATACTGTGTGCAGATGTGGTCTCCTCACCTCAAAAAAGATATTTTGGCCTTGGAAAGGGTTCAGAAAAGGGCAACTAAAATGATTAGGGGTCCCATATAAGGAGAGGTTAAAGAGACTGGGACTTTTCAGTTTAGAAAAGAGGAGACTGAGGGGGGATATGATAGAGGTCTATAAAATCATGAATGGTGTGGAGAGGGTGAATAAAGAAAAGTTATTTATTAGTTCCCTAAATAGAATGTTATGTTCTTATGTTCTATGTTCTAAGAACTAGAGGACACCAAATGAAATTAATGGGTAGCAGGTTTAAAACTAATAAAAGAAAGTTCTTCACACAGCGTGTAGTCAACCTGTGGAACTCCTTGCCAGAGGAGGCTGTGAAGGCTGGGACTATAAGGGTATGTCTACACTGCCACCCTAGTTCGAACTAGGGTGGCTAATGTAGGCATTTGAAGTTGCAAATGAAGCCTGAGATTTAAATATCCCGGGCTTCATTTGCATCTTGCCGGGCGCCGCCATTTTTAAATCCCCGTTAGTGCGGACTCCGTGCCCGCGGCTATACGCGGCACGGAGTAGGTAGTTCAAATTAGGCTCTCTAACTACCGTACGAGGAGTAATGGGAGTTTGAATTACAGAGCCTAATTCGAACTACCTACTCCATGCCGCGTGTAGCCGCGGGCACGGAGTCCGCACTAACGGGGATTTAAAAATGGCAGCGCCCGGCAAGATGCAAATGAAGCCCGGGATATTTAAATCTCAGGCTTCATTTGCAACTTCGAATGCCTACATTAGCCACCCTAGTTCGAACTAGGGTGGCAGTGTAGGCATACCCTTATAGAGTTTAAAGAGAAGCTAGATAATTTCATGGAGGTGAGGCCCATAAAAGGCTATTAGCCAGGGCAGTGGTCCCCAACCTTTCAAGGTTGTCGGACGCCAGGGGGCGGGGCCGTTTGCGCCCCGGGGGCCCCCCCCATAGCCGCATGCCCGGGGGCGGCCCCCCCCATAGCTGCATGCCCGGGGCCGGCACTCCCCCTGCCATGCGCCGCGCGCCCGGGGCCGGCGCTCCCCCCGCCAGCGCCGCGTGCTCAGGGCCGGCGCTCCCCCTGCCCAGCGCCGCGCGCCCGGGGCCGGCGCTCCCCCCGCCATGCGCCCGGTGCCAGGCCAGCCCCGAGCACCTGGCGGGCGCATGGAAATGCCCGCGCGGGCGCCATGGCGCCCGCGGGCACCGTGTTGGGGACCACGGAGCCAGGGGATAAAATGGTGTCCTTGGCCTTTGTTTGTCAGAGGCTGGAGAAGGATGGCAGGAGACAAATCGCTTGATCATTGTCTTCGGTCCACCCTCTCTGGGGCACCTGGTGCTGGCCACTGTCGGCAGACAGGAGACTGGGCTAGATGGACCTTTGGTCTGACCCAGTATGGCCGTTCGTATGTTCTTAAATACTAGGCGGGTGGGAAGCGCTGGGCTGGGTTCCCTAGGGAGGGGGTGGAGTCTCCATCCCTAGAGGTGTTTAAGTCCTGGCTTGAGCAAGCCCTGGCTGGGACGATTGAGCTGGGATTGGTCCTGCTTCGGGCAGGGGGCTGGACTCGATGGCTCCTGAGGTCTCTGCCCGCCCTAGGACTCTGGGATTCCAAGCAGACATGCAAAATCCACGTTGTTGAGGCAGATCTGTGCTCCTTGTTCCAGCGGCATGGAGCGCATGAGGGTAGAGTGTGAAGTCGTCAGATCTGTCTTCAGCTCCCAGCTCTGGTGGCCACATCTCCGCCCTGCGCCTCGCCTCCCCATCAGTACGATGAGGCTAACAGTCCTTCCTTAGTCTGCTCCAGGTGTAAGCGCCTCTGTCATTGGCTGCCCCTTGCCATGTGTGCCTACCTTGCGCGGGGGCCAGCAAGGGGGACCATAGTAAAGGTGAATCTTCCAGAGACCAGGGGATAAGCTGTCCCTCTGGCTTGCCCATGGTGTGCCTTCCAGGCCTGGGGGAGGCGGGTCTGTCTCCTGGCAGAAGCTGGGCACACTCACAGCTGACTCTGCTCTCTCCCCCCCTCGCTCAGCCGAATCAACGAGAAGTCGGTGTGGTGCTGCGGCTGGCTGCCCTGCACCCCGCTGCGCATCGCGGCCACTGCCGGCCATGGCCACTGCGTGGATTTCCTCCTTCAGAAAGGGGCGGAGATCGACCTGGTGGACGTGAAGGGGCAGACGGCCCTCTACGTGGCCGTGGTGAACGGGCACCTGGAATGCGCCCAAATCCTGCTGGAAGCCGGCGCCGACCCCAACGGGAGCCATCACCATCGCAGCACCCCGGTTTACCACACCTCCCGCGTGGGCCGGGCTGACATCCTCAGGGAGCTGATAAGGCAAGTACCGAAACTCCCCGGCACGGGGCAGTATGGGGGCTGCTGCCCCAGCCAGGGAGGAAAGAGAGTGACCTGTCTCCTAACCTCTCCTCTCTCCTTCACCGCCCCTCAACTCCCCCTGGGTCCTTCCCCTCACTATGGAAACACGGCCTCTCCCCGCACACTCCCCCTAAGTCCTCCCTGCCTGTCGCCCTCCCCCACTTATCCTCAAACTCCCTACAGCGGTCCTCTCCCCTCATCTACCCCTTTGCCTCCCCTCTGCTGCAACTGCAGCATGATCCCCCCCACCTGTCGTCACACTACATTTGAACTTCACCTCCCGGCCTTCAAAGCGCTTCCCCTTCTTTCTTTGGCTTGCCACTGGCCTCCAGCACCCCCAGGGCTCAGCGGTTTGGTCCCCCTGGGTCAAGTCCCACCTGCGTCTGAGACGAGATTTCAACAGGCGGTTTGCACCGGGTGCTCCGAGCAGGTGCGTAGCTGAGACTCACACGTTTCCCAACACAGATGCTGGTCTGACAGCTAGTTTGCGACCAGATCGAATGCAAAGTGCCGGCACAGAACGTTGCAGAACAGCGTGTCAGCTGAGAAATTAGCTACTGACACCTGTTTCCGGGGGGAGCTGGAAGTTTCTTTTGTAAGCTCAGCAAAACCAAGTTAAACTGCTGGCCCATGTGCAAAGCGTTTCAGTAAGAAAACCAGCTCACCTAAGAATGATGGATGAAGGCCTTCGATTTTGCCAGACAATTCTAGGCCCAACGCACTAGGCCCAAACTGTCCATGCCCAGGCCCCTTGGTTAGGCCCCGTAGCCTGGATTCAGACCCCTGCTGGAGCGGTCGGATTGTCCAAGGCGTCCCCAGGAGCTCCTGCTGACATGTAGGTGCTCGGTGCTTGCCAAGGACATGGGATCTGCCTTTGCAACCCATAAATTGAGCATAACGGGGGCGTTAGGGATGGGCTCTGGGCTCGTTGAGCCGCCCTCGGATGAGCCGTTCTGATTTTCCCGTGACTTGAGAGAGAACGTCTCTATTCCTCTGGCCAGGCGAAGGGATGCATGGGAGGGCACAGGGGGGCTATCAGCACTTACCGAACATCGCCCGCCCTTTCCCGGCAAAGTGGGTTGGGTATAACCCCAGGGAGAGCCTCCTGCGGGCTGGTTGAGCCCTGTAGCTCCAGGGCAAGACCCCTAGTCTGTGCTGAAGGGGTCTGTATGTGTCAGGAAAGAGGGGTGGGGAGCCTTGGAAAAAGCATTGACAAAAGGTCAGAAAAGAGCAACCACCATGCTGAGGGGTTTGGAACGGGTCCCATATGAGGAGAGATTAACAAGCCTGGGACTTTTCAGCTTGGAAAAGAGGAGACTAAGGGGGGGGGGGGGGGATAAGATAGAGGTCTATAAAATCATGACAGGTGTGGAAAAAGTGAATAAGGAAACATTATGTACTTGTTCCTGTCACATACAAACTAGCGGTCACCAAATGAAATTAATAGGCAGCAGGTTTAAAACAAACAAAAGGAAGGCTTTCTTTATGCAGAACAGTCAACCTGTGGAACTCCTTGCCAGAGGATGTTGAACCTTTAACAGGGTTCAAAAAAGAACTACTGGTACTTACATTCATGAAGGATGGGTCCATCAATGGCTATTAGCCAGGATGGGTAGAAATGGTGTCCCTAGCCTCTGTTTGTCAGAGGCTGGGAATGGGAGACAGGGGAGGGATCATGTGATGATTCCCTGTTCTGTTCGCTCCCTCTGGGGCACCTGGCACTGGCCGCTGTCAGAAGACAGGACACTGGCTGGATGGGCCTTTGATCTGACCCTGCCTGGCCGCTCTTAGGAGAGCAATACCTGAGTTAACTCTGCAGTGAAGGGGGTTTGGGAGCCCACTGGTGTCATTAGGGCAAAAGATCTCTGGGCTGTTCTTGTCCAATATCCTGGCTCCAGTGGTGGCCAATCCCAGCTGCTTCTGAGCAAGGTGCAGGAAACCCCAGACTAGGCTGCCGCGGAGTTCCCTCTGCTCCCCAGCGCTTAGAGGCTGGCTTAACCCCTCAAACGAGCGGGCTGAGAGCTTCTGAATGCAGTGCACTGAGCCCCTATGAACTTGGACTTTCTCCTCCGCTGCACGTGGACATGTCCGTATAACCCCACTCGCCACATCCCCAGGTTTGCTAGCACCGTACAAAACACAGCAAATGATATTTCAGCACAGGGACTTGATGTATTGATTTATACGTCTAACCCTAAAGACGCCTTGCCAGCAATATTAAAAACCAGAGTTTGGAAAACGTTCAGGATTAGAAATTAACTGGAGTTTGTCCAATATCTTTTTATTAGGCGGTGTTTCTCCCGGGCTGCAGAGTTAATACCAAATTGTCATTTTGCCCAACATTTTCAAGTCTCTTGGAATAGAGATTTCATACACTTATTCAGAATTGCTTACTTTAAAACATAATCCCCTTATACTCAGCTCAGTGGAAGGGTAAAAATATTGCTCTAAGTTACTGCTTTCCTGGACAGCGTAAATGTAGTAAAATGACATTTTACTGAGATGTAATTATGCATTTCAATACGCTTCAGAAAACCCCAAGCCCAACCATTCCCAATTCATTATCAGTGGACAAGAATCTTCCTGAGTTTGTTGCTACTGATTCTGCTGGTTTTGGTTTTTGAAATCATAGGCTAGCACAATTACAATTCCTGAAGTCCTGTGATCTGCGACAATTGCTGAACCAGAATACCAAGGAAAAAGCAGAAGCTGATAGGACATGAGACGTCATTTTTAGCCACTAATAGTAAACACACACCTAGCTGGGGGACAGTGATCCATTTAACAGTCAGACTCCGGTGGAAATATTGACAATTATACAGCTGGCGGATAGATCATTTTCCTAACAGCCTGTTACATAATCATCCTGTGATGGGAATATAGCATCATGCTTCTAGTCTAATCGAGGGCAGAGCCAGGATATTAGGAGATGTATATTCTGCTTATTCCATTAAGAGCAGTGTAAAACTGACAAAGTCATGAGGAACTGTATCCGCACCTACAAACTTTTTGAAAAGCGAGATTCATTTTGGTTTTAAAAGCGTACCTTTGCAGAGCTGGTCAGAAAATGACACTCTCACGAAAAATTGTGCCCTTCCCTTAGCGCGGTGCATTATGGGAAACTCTGGTCCTGGTGCATCCTGGGAGATGTAATCTGGCAGGGTTTCTGGCCTATAGAAGAAAACAGGGCATGAGCAAGCCGAACTCCAGCTGCGAAGGGGCACTGTGACAGCAAATCCAAACGGAAATATTTCTGGGTTTGACCGGAAGAGTTTTGGTTTTCAGCCAGGTGGGTTTTTGGCAAAAAACAAACGCTTCTGTAGAACACAGAGATTTTTTTGCAAAAAATTTCTGTTAATTGAACCCTCAATTTTCTGCTGAGAACCCACTTCACGGGAGAATTTTTGACCCATCCTACCACCGAACCTCACTCCTGCAGCCCTTACTCATGGGATGCGTCCCACTGCCTGGCCACTTTCCGAGAAACCCGATTTAAACGTAAACTTTCTAGGCCAAAGCCATTACATGCAATTTAGTCTTCATTCAGCAGAGAGCACTGAACCCCTGTCGGAGAGAGGAACATCTAGAGAGCTGTTGCTCCCTGAGGCTTATGTCTTGGCTAAGTCAAGCTGGGCTAACGTGCTGTGATTATGGAAGAGACAGGGACCCCTTGGCAGCGTGCCTTTGGGAAAGCTATCACGGAGCGTCCTGTCCTCTCCAGTCAGGCCCGCAGCCACCCCCTGTCATCCTCTGAGAGCTCTGTGTCTGTGCCAGGTGGAGAGGAGCATGGATCACAACGCATGAAAGAGCCAAATTCAGCACTTAGTTGTGCTTGAATGCCCCTGATCTTGCAAACAGACTGTAGTGGGACTCCTCCCCTCTTTAGATTTAAAGCACATGGCTAAGCATTTACAGCAGCAGGGCCAGAAACCCACTGGCTTTAGTGAAACTTCATCAAGTTCAAGACAGAATTTGGCCCAAAACATTTTAATAACGGGAAATATCCAGGAAAGCAGAAAAGCCCCTTTTCCGAGTGCCTGGATTACAAATCCAAGAGTGATCGCTGATTGGAAGAGCATTTTATTACTCCAAAGGGACAGCATAACACTTCTACTCCATCCCTCCTTGGATGTTGCAGAGGAACAACTCAACATGACAAAAGGAGGCTGGATCAGTCTTCCCCCATATTTTAACATTTATGGCAACATTTATTTGCAAAAGCATGTGCTCCCTACAATATTGGCTGTGGACAATGCTGTATAGAGCACACATTGCTACTGTTATATGCAGTGTTAAAGTGTTTCAAATTAAATATTTGTAAAGGGAGTAAATATTCTTTGTGTTATTCTTATTCTCCAGCAGTTTTTTCTAACAGGAAAAACCCCCACCCTTCATATTTTATGTTCATTCCATATTTGATCCACAGGCTACACAAGTGAAAGAGTTCTCTACCTTGTACAATCAAATAAGTATCTAGAGCATCACAACATAGATTCTAAACACTCCGGGTTTGATTTTAAAAAGCGCTCTGTATTAGATTATCTGATCCTTTGAAACCTGCCCGTTAAATCATAATGCAGTGTACCACCATGCCTGAAGATGGATGGAAGGTTTTGGTAGAAAACCTTCCTTTGGAAAGTTGAGACGTTTTGAGAGTTAGTGTCAAATTCACCAAATTGGTTTGGTCAAACACAAACAGGAACCCCCCTCCCCCCCCCGAAATAATAAAAACTTCGAACATTTCTAAACCAATCCGTTCGATTCTAAATGATTTTGTATTTTACTTTAAAACGGGTTTTAAAAACCCTTAAACTAAACAACATTTTGGTTTGGGTTGTTTAACCAAAAGTGACTGTACTATTACTCAGCTTGCTGAAAAATTGAAAACATTGAATCCAAATGATCACTTAAAAACTGCAGGGGCATAGCTGGTGAACCAAAAAATCAGCCATTTGCATAGCAAGCGGGTGCTCTGGGTCACACTCGCTTTCTGATCCACAGGATGCGAGTCGGGCACAGCCCTCCCGAGAAAACGTTAGCAGCTGAGCCCACGCAGTAGTAGCTTGTGTTATTCACTTGGAAGGTCCCATTGTCCAACCCTAATGAATTGGCCAAGATGGCAGCTGTCAAACCAGAACAAAAAATCCCAGCTATGTGAATCGATGTGAAATGTAATCTCCAATTCAATAGCTCATAACATTTAAGTCTAGGTAATACAATACAGATGGTTCTCAGGGGACGGCAGCCTGACCGACATAATTATTTTATGTGTTCCCAACTCGCGAGGAGCTTGGAATGTGGTGTGCCTATTCGGCATAAACTGCTGCGTCTCGGGAAAACTCTTGCATCTGACAGGCTTACTGGATTCCCCCTCTTCAGGTTCCCACTGAATAACTGGTGACATGCCTCCGTTTTGCACAGACTGGCGTTTTCGTTTCCTTCCTTGCTTGCATGCGTCGGAGCGGCTGCTCGAAGGCATTACCTACACATCTCCTGGCAGGGATGTTGCTTTAGTGTCTCTCCGGCCCCCGTTCCCTGAGGCGCTAAGTGATTGGCACATCCCCCACTGAGCCGAGAGTGCTGGGCTTTATGCACAGGCCACGCTGGGCAAAGTATTCAGCTGCGGCAGGATGACGCTGAGCCCGGGTGTTGCAGAAGGGAGAGGAAAGTGTCTCTAAGTCACGTCTCCGCTCTCCTGACCCTAGGGAGCAACACCTCCTGGAGTGGCCGTAGCTCACTCAGGGTGAGCCGTGGAGAGAATAGCGTCACACACAGAGCTCAGCTCCGCAAGGCAGTTGGCTGCAGCATGCCAGGGCAGGGCTGGGAGGGTCAGCGGGCAATCCTGAATACCCTGACGTTCAGGGGCTGAGAGGAGACCCTGTAATTTAAACCACCATTTTGCACATGCTGCCTGGTCTCTCCCTGCAATTCATGAATCGTCCACAGGGCAGAGTCCTCTCTAGGCCCCTGCCAAATTCCCGCCTGCCCAGGCTCACCAGTGAACAGGGTGCATGGGTACACGTTCCCGTCCCTACCCTGCATGGCTAGTAAATCGTGTCCGCCTGCAGGGAGGAGGGGGCGTGCTCCTGCCTGCCCAGGGATCACCCACGTAAGCCCCAGAGCCCGGCAGCAGCTGTGCTGTTGCTTTCAAGCGTTTCCCTCCAGAGGCCCTGCACCCGCCCACCGCTGGCTGCCCACGACGGCTTTTGTGTTTTCATGCACAGGTACGGCGCAGACGTGGATGTCAACCACCACGTGCCCTCGCGGCTCGCCAGCCCCTCCTCGCGCCCGCTCACTTCCCTGGTGGTCTGCCCTCTGTACATCAGCGCCGCCTACCACAACCTCCCGTGCTTCAGGCTGCTGCTGCAGGCCGGCGCCAACCCCGACTTCAACTGCTGCGGGCCCGTCAACATCCAGGGCTTCTCCCGGGGCTCCCCGGTCTGCGTGATGGAGGCGGTCTTGAGGCACGGCTGCGAGCCGGCCTTTGTCCAGCTCTTGATTGACTTTGGAGCCAACTTGAACCTGGTGAAGGTGGAGGTCCTGGGGGCCGAGTCGGCAGGAAGGGTCAAAGTCAACCCAGAAGCCCTGCAGGTGTTCAAAGAAGCCAGGAGTAAGTGGCCAAGTCCTCGGCATTGGTCTGCTAGCACTGACAAGCACCGCAAACGGCCTCTCTCTGGCTGTCGTGCCCATAGCTGGAGTCCAGCGCCCTAGGCCCAACCCCAAGCTGTGGTTCTGTCCCGGGGAGTGGGAGCAGGGTGGGCGGAGCCAGCGCGTGGCCCTGGGGGAAGAGAAGACAGGGCCCTCTAGAAACGCAGCCGCTAACGGGTGAGGAACAAAGCCCCAGGCTGCACCTGGGCTTCAACCCAGCAGGAGCCCCAGACACTCTGCAAGCTGGCCTGGTGGGGAGGGAGTTCTCCAGGCCAGATTCAGGCTCCAGGGAAGCTTTTCTGGGCTGCACGTTCCTTCCCCAGGTTGGAGCGGAGACGCCCACAGGTGAGAGAGTGGAAGGGCAGCTCCCTGCCCTGGGTGATGCCCTGCAACCCCTGTGGGGCAGGCAGAGGGCAGGGTGCCGTGCTGAGCTCCTGTGCTAGGAGAGGCCAGGGAAGGGGGCCGGTCTGCAGGGCTCCCTTGTGGAAAGGCCAACAGCAGGGTTCCCAGCTGCACCCCGTGTTAACTGCTCTTTGCATTGGGGGATGGTTCATGCAAACAAAACATGTGGGTAGCTTAGACCCAGGCTGACTTGAGGGGTGCTAAGCATTCAGGGGAGCTGGAAATTTCCCCTTGGAAATGGGGTGTAAATTGGCAAAATTTCTCCCCATAAACAGGGAGTAAATTGTCAAAATTTCCCTGTGTAAATGGGGTGTAAATTGGTGACATTTCCCCCTGTAAATAGGGTGCAAATTGTCAAAATTTCCCCGTGCAAACAGGGTGTAAACTGGCATCGCTCTGCAGACTTTGCTGGAGTCACGCCGCTTTATCACCTTGGAGGATCCATCTCTGCTGCACCTGCTGTGCAGGGGGTACTGCAAAGGGCACCCCCTGATCACTGCCAGAAGGAGCAGTGACTGTTTATTGAGGTGCAGGACAAAGGGGAGGGGAGGGAGCTGGTCCCCAGAGGCGTAAATCAGCAAAGCCCCACTGAAGCGGTTACACTACGGCAGTTTACACCAGCGGGAGATCTGGCCCCGGCAATTCACATCTGCTGGTTTATCCCTTTCTCTCTTCCCCTTTGTTGCTTTGGCTGCAGGTTGCCCCCGGAGCTTGCTGTCTCTGTGCCGCGTGGCCGTGAGGCAGATACTTGGCAAACACCATCTGGATCTGATCCAGGATCTTCCCGTCCCAGAAGCTATCAAACAATTTTTACTTCATGAACAGAGCTAGAAGGCAACCAGCTGCTTTGAGGCCAGTTTGCTGGGGCAGTCTGCTGGACGAAATGAGTGAGCAGATGAAACCAGGTGCCAATCCCCTCTCTGTGCAGATTTGAAATAGATCCCATTTGCATATTTGCATAAGGCTATTTGTTATGACACTACCTCTGTTACCACTTCTTGTAACTCGTTTGGGGTTTTAGCAACATGGCCGTAGATTGGATTTGTACATACTCAAGCCATGGGTCCTTTTCTGGCTACAACATGCAAATGACAGTCCCTCACCTCATCAGAAATAGGCATGTTACAACAGTACTGTCCTGCCATCGTCTCATGCTCTGGCTGGCCTTACTTTGACCTCACTCCCGTGAGGAGCTGACTTGCTGTGATGTATACGGCACTTTGATGTGTTTTTATGTCTCCTTCTGGTGTGAATGTGCTGGGTTCTTCTCCGGTGCCGGGTGGTCCTTGGAGGCTACAAAATTGCTCTGAAAGAGTCAGGTTAGAGCGGGGAACCAAGAGGAGAGGTCTGCAGTGAAACTGGGGATATGGCCACCAAATAAAGCTGGTTAATAGAGAAAGGCGGTTCTGCAGCACTCTCATTTGGGGACGGTGGCACTGCCCCCTTGGAGAAGGTGCGGGTATAACGCGCACACCCACTGGGATTAACTCCACCACTGGAAAAAGCCATTGTGTGGCGGGAAGAAGCATGTATGCGACAGTGATATGGCAGCAACACTATAGCTCTGCTGCAGGAGAGAAGCCATGCCCTTCCCAATGGCTCCTTGCTGAAATGTTTGCATGCTCTCTAATGAGCCTGTGACCCTCTCAAGCCGCGCCACAAAATTGTGTAGCCTTCCAAAATGCAAAGCCTACACACAATGGCTTGGACAGTTTCCCCAGGAAGGAACAAGACACTGTCCAAGCAATCGAGATTGTCGCTGGTGCGCAAGGAGAAAAAAAGGACGGGACGGATCCTAGTGCCTCTGATAGGTATTGTCACTGATGAATTGTTTCGGCAGTGGAAGCAAAGGTACCAGGGTGACGTATGACTTAGGCACGATGCTCTCCCAGAGCGTCATACCAGGCATACCAGGGTGAGGTAATGTTCAGGGCATTTGCTCCATGCGATTCTTCCCACGACAGTTTGAAAGCTTCCAGGGGAACACAGACGTTGATTTCCAGCCATGATTCGCTTGGCTGATGCTGCGCTCTCCTTCAGTTTTAATAATTGAGTGACCCCTTCATCTGTTTTTTTTAAAGCAATTGCCCAGAGAAGCTATAGAGAAGAGCTAATGAAAAGCTTTTATAAAAGGGAAATAGAAATTAAATGACAATTATTTAAATGAGTAGCATCAAGTCAGAGCGATATATGTACTACTCACAAGACTAAATCTAGGGCCAGGTCAGGGCCTGTATGAGCTACATTCCAAGGGGGTACGGAAGCCTACGGAGTCCACAGAAGTGGGGAGGGAGTTGGACACACCAGTGCAGTGAGGGACATTCGCACCATGTATGGAGCCAGGGCAAAGCTCATTGCCTTACTCCATTGGGCCTACAGAGGGGAAACTGAGTCATGACCATATTCTGGGACAGTATCCTGAAGCCAATGCTGCTTACACAGGGCTCCTGGCAAAGCCATGATGGAGCAGCTAGTAATAGAGAGGTTTAATTCAGGTTTATTAGGGGATGGGGTTTTATGGTCCTTGTGTTGCCCCAAACCCTTCCCATATCTGCAGTCAATTGCTCCTGAGTGGCTAAAGTCTACGGAGCTATGCTGGTATCCACTGGCTGATGCTCTGGGTGCATAAAAAAAAATTAATCATGGTTAATCATGCCAATAAAAATATAATATCATTTATTTAAATATTTGAATATGTTGATTTCAATTACAACACCAAATACAAAGTGAAAAGTGCTCATTTTCTATTTATGTTTGATTATATATACTTTTATTTTAAAAATCCCAAAGAGAATTTTCAATTCACCTATTCCAATACAGTAGTGCACTTTATCACAAAAGTTGCATTTACAAATGAAGAATTATGTACAAAAATAACAGCACTCCAAAATAAAACAAACAATGTAGGACTTTATAGCCTACAAGTCCAGTCAGTCCTATTTCTTGTTCAGACAATCTCTCAGCCAGAAATGTTTGTTTGCATTTGCAGGCAATAAAGCTGCCTGCTTTTTGTTTACAGTGTCACCTAAATGGAGAACAGGCGTTCACAGAGCACTGTCGTAGCCGGCGTTACAAGGTATCAGTGCGCCATACACGCTAAATATGTTATGTCCCTTCAGTGCTTCAACCACCATCCCCGAGGACATGCGTCCATACAGTTGATGATGGTCCCCTCCAATGCTTTATAAATCTGCATATGAATTGGCCTATGAATATAAATATGCATAACTCGAAGATACTTTGGACAAAATACTTCACATGACATCAATTTTAATGTGACAATTTGCTGAATCCTATTATGGTGCCTGTATCATTCTTATATGTAAAGTTTAGAAATATGATGTATGAGACTGTTTATAGTTTTAAATGTGCTAATGAGAGCTATTACTGATGCCCCGGAAGCCTTAACAATCGGGTGATCAACGTAACAACTTATAAACAGTCTTGTTTGTCCTGTAAGTCCAAAGGCGATTGGACTAGTAAGACAACATCTGGTACTGGGATTCCATTTTGACCAGGTAATTTTCCGTGGAAGGGGAAATGGAGAACAAAGGATTCCCATCCAAGGGGAATATTAGTTAAGCAAGGGGAAGTTATCAGGTATCAGGTCTTTGTCTTTGGCTGGTGTGACACACCCAAAAAGAGATTTGGGGACCCTGGTCAGGGTAAAAGAGTCCCTGATCTGAAGATTACGGCTAGGACAAGAACAGCTTTTTAGGGTAAGAATCTGTTTGCAGTACGTTTTAGCGAATTAGAACTAGCTATGGATTTTCTTTTCATTTTAATATTGTAACTTTGATCTCTGTTTTCACTGCAACCATTTAAATCCATTTGTACTTCATAAAATCAGTTTTGTTTACTACCAAGCCAAGTATAAATAATTATCTGGGGAGGAACAAACAGTGTGCATCTCTCTCTTTCATTGATAAAGGGGGCTTATCTGAATAAGCTTTCACTTTGTAAAGTTTTACGCAGAGGCTTTGTCTACACTACAGGGCTTTTGTGCAAGAAGCTTTTTGCGGAAGAGATCTTTCACAAAAACTTCTTGTGCAAAACTGCATCCACAACTCAAAAGCACAACACAAAAGTGATGTGCTTTTGTGCAAGAGAGCGTCCACACGGCATGGGCACTCTTGCACAAGAAAGTTCTGATTGCCATTCACAGAATGGCCATCAGAGCACTTGTGCTTTTTGTGATAGGCTCTTTTTGCGCAAGAAACACAACTTTTGGCACAAGAACTCTTGCGCAAAAAGGAGTTATGCCTTGTAGAAGGAGGTATACCCGCACCGCAAAAAGCCCTCTCTTCTGTCGACTGACTGTAGATTTTCTTGCGCAAAAACGCGCTTAAGGTGTGGATGCTCTGCAAGTTTTTATGCAAAAACCCTGTAATGTAGACACAGCCAGAGAGAGAGATTTATTTGGAGGTTTTGACTCTTTTTGTGTGTTGGTTTCCTGAGTGCTGTGCCCTAGAACTGCATCCTCCCGAGCTGAAATGGTTCAGTGTCTATGGTGCTCTGCAGGGGGCAACTCTGAGCCTTGTTGAGGGAAGACCAGAGGATCTGGCCCAGCATGACAGGGTCATGGGGAGCCACAAAGAGCAAGGAGGCGGGTGTCAATGGCATAATCAGCATACAGTACTTGTAAGAGGTAAACTGAAAAAAGCTGTTTCTTTTGTTTATCATTGTTGCAGTGCAGATATTTGTAATAAAAATAATATAAAGTGAGCACTGTACACTTTGAAGTCTGTGTTGTATAGAAATCAATATATTTGAAAATGTAGAAAAGCATCCAAAATATTTAATAAATTTCATTTGGCATTCAATTGCTTAAGAGTGCAATTAATCACAATTATTTTTTTAATTGCAATAAATATTTGGAGCTAATTGCATGAGTTAACTGCAATTAGTCAACAGCCCTAATTTAAATATTTTACTAATCCCCAGTTTAAAAGGATAAACACTACATTACCACTCTACCACTCTGCCGTTAACTACAGTAGGACTGTTTCATCTTGCACACTCGTAAAAGACTTGTGCTTCATAATAAATGTATTGCATGCATTTCTGTAGTTTAAAAAAAGTTAAAGTCATTGCATTCATCAAAGAAGTCAAGTAAAGCAAGTTATAAATATTTAGCAAAGCAGAAGTTTTCAATTATCCAAACTCCCTTCCTAACGTCAGTTTCTATAATTACCAATCTCCATTAGTTACAACTTTCTTAAAGCCAAAACATCAAAGCAAATGTTCTCTTTTACTTTAGGCCTTGTCTACACTAACCCATCCTCCACTGATCCAATCTACTCAATAGATTAGAATAGCATAGCTGAAGTCAACCTACTTATTGCAGTTTCCTCTGTGCTGTAAAGTCAGCGAGGGCTGCTCTCCTGTTCACTTCAGCTACTCTTTTGTTCCTGGTGGAGTACCCCAGTCAACGGGAGAGCACTCAGAGATTGATTTATCGTGTCTAAGCAGATGCGCTAAATCGATGGCCAATGGATTGATCATTGCAGCATCGATCCTCCGTGTAGTGAAGACAAGCCCTTAATTGGCTACCAACTTGCCTTCAGATTTAACCCATCTGTTTGTGTGGGTGTCTTAGTTTCACAGTCCCTGTTTTAAATTGCCACGTTGACCCCCAGGCTACTGCTGCTGTGATGTTTCAACACTGCACCGTACTATCGTGCTCCTATGTGATTCAACTGCATTCCAACGCATGAAGCTACCCGTGAGAGCCATCCATTGAGCTTAGTTTCCTGGTAAGGCTCTGCCACGCCAACACAGCCACGCCCCAGTGACGATGATAAGCATCTTCCCACTGAGTTCCGTGGGCTTTGGCTCCATAATCCTCGTCATGTAAGGTCCCTCAACATTCAGGGAATCATAGAAAAATTAACCTGCCACGAGCCAGTGCAGTCACTTGCGTCCACTCAGGCGGGTTTAAGAAGGGTTATTGTTCTCGTTTCTGGTGCATTCCAGTCACAGTGGCTGTGATTGTGTGGTGTGGGAGGAGCCCACAGGAAACGAGTTATAAAAGGTATCTAAATCCTGTAAGGGCACAGTTGTGACAGAAAAGTTGGTAACTTAAAACATATTGACATCTGTAGGCTATTGAGTGATTTTCAGATGATTTCTGTTGCAGCCCCACCCCCTGCAAGCTGCCTTCTCCATTGGCTTTAGGAGAGTCAGGTTTCTTCATTAGTATCTGAGCACATTCCTGCTAGACTGACCAGGACTCAAAGTGTTATAGCAGAACCACGCTTAGCGTCCATCTCTCAACAGCGAACCTTCTGGCCAACCTGCCTATCCTGTCTAAAAGACTTCAACATGGGGTTTGGAGGGAGGGAAGGTAAACACGATTCCTTCCCTGCTCTGCCGGCCTCTGCTAGAAGTTGAGAAGACGCTGCGCTGCCAGAGAAGAAGTGAGTTAATTGGGGTTACTTTCATTGCCATGACCATATGTCTATAAAATGTAAATCAGCTTGCAAAGGCAGCCTACCGGCGTATTGGTTCTACTGCTGTTACTCCCTTTCATGTGGTATGAGGGATGAGTCAAATGGCTTTGAAGTACCAAGTCTTGTTCGCGTGGGTCAGATGTTTGAAGGTATAGAAGGATATTATACGGGCTAATGAAGGCCAGGCCTCTGGTGTGCCTGTCATTCTGCAGCTAGATTTTAAGGGGAAATCGTTTATCTGCAATGCATATCATTTGGGGGTTGGCTTATAAATCAACGAGCTCCTGTGCATGGCGAGAGCCCATCTCGCTCTGTAAAGTGACTTTTTGGCTAGCGAATGGAACCGGTTAATCAGTCCTGCCTACTGGTGGGCTCTGGTTAGCCACAGGACAGTAAGAGCCTGAATGTAAGCTGCCCCTAGAGACAGCACATTGATCGGTGGGCCTAGCGCTTCCCACTCTCGAGGAAATTGACTCACGGACAGACGGAAGGACAGACGTACGCTTGTTTCCCATTTGGCCTTCCTTAGGGCAGAGCAGTGCTCTCCTGACGTCCCCCCGCCTAGTATACTGCGGGTCTGAATCGGCACAGACCCAAGCTGTCCCATGGTCCGACTGCACCGTTTGGTTTTCAGATGACTAACTGGAACTCCCGGTGGCTTTGGAATGAACCAGTCTGGCCATGCAGAGGTCCAGTTGGTTATCTTTGGGAAACAGCAGCTCTCGTGGAAAAACGATGCAGCTGAAACAGCCACTTGCTGCTTTCGGCAGTCTGGAATGCTCATGTTTTTATGGGGGTATAAACTGCAAACGGGAATTGCAGGGGATGGGTAAAGCTGCCGTTTTAAGGACCCGCTGGTGATGACGACACCAAGAGAGGCACCGAAATTCCTCAGCAGCTACTGCTGTAGTGACGGGAGCATCCAGGGTGCCCCTGGAGAGTGCAGGCCCCCCCCCCCCACTCACAGAGAGCACTGGCCCCATTGGCTGCAGAGTGCAGGCCCCCCTCCCCCCGGTCTCAACTCACAGAGTATGGGGCAATGCCCACCTCTTGGCGCCTGCGGCTTTTATGCCCAAATTGATTGTTACAGCTCACTATTCCTGGCAAGACCCAGGCATGAAATTAAAGGCAAGACAATGGTCACTGTGGGGAAGGCCGTTAAATAAATTCTCACACTGCAGACAAGGAAACAGTGAACTGAGACTCCTCTAGGAGAAACCAGGGTCCTTCCTTCTCAGCCTGGAGGACTGACACAGCCCGTATGCGCCTCCATAGGTCAGTAGTTTGCAGAGACAATTGGGGAGAGCCACTGCCTCTGGAAGGCCTGAAGCATTTTTGATATAAACAGAAGGACTTTGAATGTGAGCGGGGCTCTTTGGCTCTTCACAGAGTTGCATAGTTAGAAGAGGAGAAAGCACGGTATTTTTCTCTCGCTCCCTCCATGCCGATAACTGAGACAGAATATGACAAAGCACAGGGAAATATAGTTTATCACTGTGGAGGATTAAAAAAGAATTGAGGTATTCCTGGCATACTTCCAAGGTTTGAAAGATCACTTAGGGGGTAAAGTCCACACAGGGTGCACAGTGATAAGAAAATGGCTTTTTGGATTTTTTTGGGGGGGGGTTACATTAGCTGTTGTCATTCCAGCAATTGCACTGAAACCAGAGAGAGAGAGAGAGAGAGAGAGAGAGAAATCTTCAAACACTAGAGTTGTTCCTGACGCTTTACTCACAGCTAATCAGCGGATAATCACCGATGTCTGGCTTCACTCTGGAAACAGTTTCAGGGGTTGTTTGGGTTTTTTAAACAATACCTGTGTTCCCCTTTCCCCCGGATTTTCTTAGAACGAATTTCAAGTTCTCATGGAAGTTGGCAGCACTGCCTAGCACCTGACGGAGCGGCAGCACGAATGCTACAGAACTCCTTGCTGTGCACCTCTGTCTTGACCACGGTGATGGCCCAACTTCAGACTTTTGTGAACTGAACTGTGCTTCTTCTACACTGCTGTTAGAACTGAGTCCCCACTACATAAGTTGGTGACAATCCCAGGTCTGATTACAACACGGTTAACATCTGTAATGGAGACAGGATCCTAACCAAACCCCCAGCCTTGATTTAAGCCTTGGAAAGCCCAGGCTGTAACTTGGTTAATGGGACAGAGCTGACTCCTGTCTGTATTACTGCTTTTAACAATGCTTCAGGGGGTGGCCGAGTTAGTCTGTACAGGATATACAAATATAAAAAACAACAAATGGTCTGGTAGCACTTCAAAGACTAACAAAACATGTAGATGGGATCATGAGCGTTCGTGGGCACAACCCACTTCTTCAGATCACCAGAGTTTTGAGTTTAGGACGTGCAGACCCCAAATAAATAGGGGAGAAGGAAGAGGGGGGAGGGAAAAAAATGGAAGGGGGGGCAGGAAACAAGGAGCACAGGGTACGAAAATATCAAAGGGAAAACCAAATAGGCAGAACTGGTAATCTATAAGCAAGTAAAGACTAGATAGTTAAAAGAAGCAGATAAGGATCATAGGATAGCAATTAGTACCATTCCTATCTAACTCAAGAATCTACACAAAGAGCTGTTGGCACCTTCATTGAATATTAGGCTGATAATGTCCCAGCCATCCGTTATCTTGATTGAGGAGGCCATCAGTGCGAGAACTGAATTTATGGATTAATTGCAATTCCAACGCTTCTTGGTGTATTTGGCTTGTAAAATTGGTTTGTGACAAGACAGCCACCTGGAGATCTTTTAAAGAGTGATTAGGTAGATGGAAATGTTCTATAACTTGGTTCCTGACTTGATTGTACTTCTGCACAAAACTAGTATGGATACAGACTTGCGCGAAAAGATCAGTGGTTTTGATTCTGATGAGTTCAAGGAGACACATTTTTAGGTTCAGTTTGCATGGGTTTCATATGCCCTGAATCTAGCTTTACCGTCTACACTCCCAAGTCAAAGGAAAATTCAGCCAAGCTTTGCGTCGCTGAAGGGTAAAACCAGAGAAAGCAACTGGGTTTCATCCCTGCAGCGATAGATCTGCACAGAGCCCCCGTCAATGCAGCTTAGCTCCAAGGAAAGTCCAGAGAACGTTTTGGTGGGTCTGCCCCACATTTCAGAAGTAAAATGGGACCCTCAACTGGTGAATTGCACCTGATTTCACACGCCATCCAAACCGAACTGTGGACTTGTCCTCATGACTGTTTGTTGCACTGACAGCCCAGGGCTGCGAACACTACGGCGCCCGTGTTCCGATCGTTAGCACAGCGATACTCATTGGCTCTTCACATGTTCGTCATCTGGCTTCTCACAGAAAAGGTGTTGCAAAGATGGGCTGTGCTATTTCACCACTGACATCTTTATTGCACTGCTCTTTCAAAAGCGGCGGGAAAAGCCGCTGAGGCTGCTTCCAAGGGAAACGTTTAAAGACCTCCATCTCAATAGCCTCCTTTTTTCCCTTCAGTCCCCTTCTCTGGCTATTCTAGCCTCTTGGGAATACCTGGCTGGATCAGCTCTTTCCCCTTTGGCAGGCATTTTGTTTCCCCGTCTCTCTTTTTCTAAAGCCTGTTTACTAACATTTCTCAAGAATATCTGTAGCTAGGAGCAAAGGTAGAGATCTATATTAGCACATCCAGTGGGAGCAGGAACAAAACGGAAAGGAAGAAATGAAACCAGTGAACATGTTCCGGCAGGCAGGTATGTAGGTGGAGTTTTATGTGTAGAGTACAGGGGCTTTGCAAAGCATTGCATTGCAGTTAGAAGCCAGGACTTGGGAAAGCAGGGGTCATGACCAATCTGCCCACAGCTTTCTTGTGTGCCTGTGGGCAAGTCATTTAACTGCTCAATGCCTCAGTTTCCCCATTGTAATATAGGGAGAATACAACTGGTTGGAAACTCTTCAGTCACTTTTCGGGGGAGGGGGAGGAGAGTGTCAGGTAATGCCAATTTGCTGAAACCACAACTTTTCGCCATACCGTAGGATAACCTGAAATTGTCTCAGCCACAGACGGGTTGGAAATGGGGTTGGGGGAGAGAGAGAGACAAGTCAACAGTGCCATGATAAAGGTACTTAGCTGGGACACGAGAGACCCAGAGGAATATTCCCTGCTCCGACGCAGGCACAGTAAGGACACGCACAGAAGCATCATTCTCCATGGTACGGAGTGCCCAGGACATCACAAATGTTGGCGGGGAGGAGGGGGGGTGTCTTTTAGTCTGTGGACGGGACCTGCCAACTATCAAGCTCCCTCTTTCTCCTGTTTTGACAAAACTTTTCCAGAGGTCTTGATTTCGTTCGGCACTGGAATGAACTCTATGGAGCTTTCTGGGTCTCTGGCCAGCCTCGGGGCCAGCCATCCTTCTCTCCTCCCTTTTGGCTGCAAGATCTCTGGAGCAGGGATAACAGGCTGCCTGCTTTTGCGGATGGCTCTGTTACTGAAGTGCTGCATACTCCCAATCACCTGCATAGAGGAAGGGGATGTGGATTTTGTGTGGTCCATCGGAGTTCAAATCGGCAAGACGGCAGGAGCCATTGAGCACAGGGGTAGCCTCCCGCAGTACCCGGGATAAGGTTGGCTAGCTATTTGTATTGGTTGTACTGCGGTGTTCTGAGGCACCCCATGTGCTAAGCATGGTAAATACACACAACAAGGGAGAGTCCCTTCCCCAAAAGATCTTGCCGCCTACGCAAACCTTATCCCCATTTGACTGCTGGGGCGTTGAGCCACAGGTCCCAGAGGGAGTGTGGTAGAGACACGGGTCTCCTGATTGCCTTACCACATGGCTGTTTTTAGATCGAGCAGCTGCAGGGTCCGCTCACAGGGGTAGGAGCCAAATCACCCCAAAACAGTGGCTCTCTGTGTGTGTTCCTTGTGCCACATTGTTTTGGAAAGGTTGATAGGGAGATTTGGAATCGGGAAGGTATTCCCTTTTAGACGGCAACAGTTCAGAGTTGGATGAAAAAAAGTTGACTGTAAACTACTCGATATAGAGGGGATGGCAAAGACGAGATGGGAAATACCCTTTAATTTCAACCTCTGTGTAGCCAATGTGGCCCAAAGCTGGATTTGTGCAATTTGCCGACGCTCTTACCAGTTGCTTTCCACAGTGAGGTCAGTGGCTGCAGATCCCAGTCTAAGGTCCGAGATTAGATGGGTATTCTGTTTGCAGCAGGAATATTGGGTTTTCTTTTGTGCTTGTCTTTGGCCGTCTCAAGATCAGTTGTCTGACCAGCTGCTCCCAGATGTTTACTCAGCGGGGACATGCGGCTTTCCTTTGACTCTGTGCACAACAGAATTTGCTGTCAATACACACACCAACATCGGTGCTTTCTTTCGTTTCATTTGTCTCTGAATCTGGGCTGTACTAGTGTACTTCCATCGACATTAATGGGCTTACGCCTGCGAGAACTTGGCCCATTTCTTCATGCAAAGTAAAGAACTGAAGTTAGTATCCTCTAGCCGGTGGTGCGCCTGAGACTGGACCAATTCCTGAATTCTGCTCCGGCACCATCGGGCACCCCAGGCACATGGTTACCTGAGCTCTTTACAAGGAGTGGAAGGCTGGGCCCCTTGTCTCAGAAGACGACTGAACATTGATCATTACAGAAAGAAGCAAGAGTTCCCTGTAGGACAACCAATAAAGTTACTGTTGTGGGATGAACTCCCACCTCTCGGCTTTAAGACGGGGGCTTCCCCAGGCTTCACCTGGGTCAAAGGACTCTACGAACCAATGTGGTTCCAGGGCCCAGTGCTCAGCTCATGGCACTGGCAGAGCTCCGTGGAAATTCATCAACCTTCAAGTGCTCCTCCGCAGAAGTGGCGCCGTCCCAGGGGACAGACCTAGAAGTCCGGCCCCTTCGGGATAGAAACACTATTGGGGGCAGACGCAGGCTTGTGGCTGCCTGCTGAGTGCTGTCATGGCAACGAAGGTCCTTAGCTTCCAGGAAGAAGGATGCAAACCCCCCCCCCCAAAAATCCAGTCAGCCTTGCTGAAGTATTTCTGTAATTGCTGCTTGGTCCATAGGGGGCGGGTGCAGAAGGCATGATGGGACAGGGCAGTCTTTTAGGAAGAGCTCCACAGTTCACGTAGGAACCAGTTTGTCCCCCATGCATGTCAGTGAAACCTCTCGCCCGCAACACAGATGTATCAAGTGATCGGTGTGTTACATAAAGGCCTCGCCTGACTCCCGGGGTGCTTGACCACTGATTTCACTATGGCCAGTGGTGCACTCAATGGACTTTGAAGAGGCCAAGGAGGGGCAGGGCTTGAGGGAAGAGGTGGACGGTGTGTGGGGCCTGGGGCAGTGGGGAATTGAGCCCCTCTCGGCTAGTAGGGAAGTTGGTACCTCTGGGGCCCAGGTTCCCAAAGGGGCCATTCCCATAGGATAAATACTGGCCACTAATAGAGACTGTCAGAGCAGAGGCGGGACATGTGTTGAACGGAGCGTATCCAGAGGGCTCTCAGCTCGTGTCCCTCTATGCAAGGCCTGTGTGCTGGGGCTGCCCCTCTCTGAACGCTTGCTCTTCTTCCATTAAGTGATTTCATGCCTTCTGCCGTGCGCCAGACCAGCTGGCCGCCGGGCCCCTCTTGACCACTTGCCTGTGAACAGTCTTTTGATGGCCTGACGCTGGGCCCCAGCTGTCTCCCTGGAAAGCCACTTACTTAGAGGCCTGGATGTGGATTTAGGTGCCAACCTGCCTTAGCTTTAGTCCCCACCCCTCCCTTCAAAGCCTGAGCCCACCGGGCTCCCAGGACGAGAGGCGTGGGCACCACAGGAGCACCACAGGAGGGGACTGGAATTGCCCCCTGCTAGTAACCCGAGTGCCACGCCAGAGGGGCCAAGGAAGCGTTCAAGGACGCCGAGAGAGGCAGAACTCCAGACGGAAGAGTGGCAGCCCAGCCCATGTCCAACCAGAGCTGCACCCCAGAAATCAATTTCTCATTCTGTTCTGGCATTTGACTAGGCCAATTATTTTGCTCGCCCTGGAGGCCCATCGAAGGCAGCCAAGGAAAAGCTCCCTTAAGTACTAAAGCAGACCAAGTGAGGAAAACCCCTGGGAGCTATACGGGGGGGAGAGACTGGCAGGCAATTTTGTTTTCAAAATCTGCCCCAAGGCTTTTCCTTTCTGAGCCCAGCGAAGGAATGATTCCAACTCCAGACGTCCCCGCTCCACACCAATTTCACGGGAACTATTTCTCCCCCTCGGGGCGGGAAGCAGGCAGCAGGCGTGCAGATTTCAAGGAGAAAGGAAAAGGATTTTAGTCCCTGTCCTTGGCCGCACGCGAGGGACAATGTCTCCTGGCTTCCAGCACAGAAGGTGAAAGAATGCAAATGCGGAAACATGGTTCAGTTTGTCCCGATTGTCTCCCTGCCGGCCATTGGTATTTTATTTGGCTAATCAATTCATTCTTGGCGCGCATTCGTTTGCCATGCAATTTAACCCCAGAGTTTGCCATTGCATGAATGTGTGTGCTGTCCTTTCCATCCAAGGGCAGCTTACAGTTAGACTCAGAGACCGGGGTGGGGGGCCGCGTTAACCCCTCAGTGCCCTTTCCCCTGCGGCCAGGGGGCCATGCACGCCCAGGCGTGGTCCGCCCAGGTGGCCCCAGGCTGTGCGCCAGCGGTGGTGGCTGGGCAACGCATGCACCATGTGCCCGCCCTGGGGGCAGGCTCGCGCATGCGCCGTGTGCCCAGAGGCAGGCCCACGCACCCTAGGGGCGGCCCCACGCATGTACCATGTGCCCGGGGCGGCGCCGCCCACCTGGGGCCTGGGCCACCAAAAGAGCTCAGGTCGGCCCAGCATCCAACCCAGCAGAAAATTCCTTCCTGACCATCAATATAATGATCAGTTAGACCCTGAGCACATGGGCAAGGCCCACAAGCCAGATACCCGGAAAAGGATTCTCTATTAATTCTGAGCCCTCCCCGTCGAGTATCCCACCACTGGCTATTTGCTGGAGATATTTGCTACTAGTAGATGCGTAGCAGTGACGTGCAATTATATGGCTTCCTGTCATGTCACATCCCCTTCTGTCAAGCTCTGTCGCAAAGCCACTTAGCTTTTTGGCTCCACTTCTCCCTGTGGGCGGCGGTTAGAAACCTTCGTCTAATTTCAAGATTACATTGATGGAGGGCCAGGCTACAGCTCTGCGTTCTTGGGGTCACACTGGTGTTTAAATAGTGCCTCTCGCTCACTGGTATGGATGTCTCTCAGATATTTACAGAGAGCAATCTTATCCCCTCTGCCATCGTCTGGTTAGGCTCTACGAGCCAAGTTCTCCCAGTCTCCTTTCATAAGGGAGAGACTCCACTTCCACGAGCCCTTCTCTGCAACTGATCAAGACTGTATTCCTCGTTCTTAAGCACGGGAGACCAGAACCACACACCGGGCATCAGAGAAGGTCTCACTATAGCCAGGAGTAATGACAACAGCACTTCTCATTCTCTCCCGGAAACACCTCCCCTATCCGAGGCTCACCTTAGCCACAGCACATTGGCAGGTTAAAATCCCCTTGTGACTGACCAACATACCCAGATCTTTTCCTGTGGCATGCCCAACTGATACCAACTTGGAACAAAAATTCTTCTTGTTAGTCCCTAGAAGCATGATCTTGCACTATTGAATTGTGCCCCATTTCCATTACTCCAGTTTCTAAAGCCCTCCAGATCTTCTTGTATGATATTTGAGTCCTCCTTTGTACTGGCAATGCCTCCCAACTGTGTCAGCTTTTATTAGCACACTCCCACTTTTTCTGCCAAGGCCATTAATAAAAATGTTAGCCTGATCACTGAGGAACTCCACTGCAGGTTGAACCTCTCTAGGCCGGCACTCACTGCTCTGACAACATCCATGATCCAGCAGGATTTGAGTTAGCCACCTAGCATGAGTGTGGCCAAGTTTCCTGTAGCCCCGTAAAGTTTGTTCACAGCTGCCAGTCCTGGCTCTCAGGGTTGTGTGCTGTGATTTAGCTCTAATTTACTCTCAATGTCTTCTAAGAGCCCAGTGAGCAGTGGAAGCGTTGGCAATGCTGCTAGACACTATTGACCTCCTCTGGTCCGGCAATTTCTCTGGTTCGGCACCGGCCAGGTCCTGATGGTGCCAGACTAGAAAGGTTCAACCTGTAGTAACCTCCCTCCAGTTGGACAGGCCACCTTTCAGAATGACCCATTATAGTTTCCCCTTCACCCAGTCCCATACCCACTGTTTTGTATTATTTCCCCTCTTCTGCAATTTAACTAATGATTCCCCATGTGGAACTGTGTCACGTGACTTACTGACGTCCAGGTAGATGAGCAGGAGCGGCTCAAGGCCGGCTGTGGTAGCTGGTGCCCCAGGCGGAAGGCGCGATTGGCGCCCCCGCCTGCACGGCCGTCAATGGCCGTGATGTAATCACGGGGCACCCCGTGACGTCATCATTGGGCGCCCGCGCCGGCGGTGCCCTAGGCAACCGCCTAGTTTGCCTAAGCTCATGGGCCGCTCCTGGAGATGAGCTTTACTGCAATTCCTTTGTCTAGAAATCAGCTGTCTTCTCAGGTCTGGCATGATTCGCCCTTTGTAAAACCATGTTGTATTGTATCCGAGTTACCATTTACCTCTATGTCCTTAACGACTCTCTGTTTAAAAATGTGCTCTGAGAACTTGCATACAACTGAGGTCAAACTAACGGCCTGTTGTTTCCTAGACCACTTGCCTTCCCCTTTCTTAAAAATAGCTACAATGGCAACAATTCTCCAGCTAGAGGGCATGAACCTCCAGAATTTACCAATTCCTTACAAATCTGAGTTATTGGGCTTATTGCTTCATGAGCCAGTTTCTCTAATATTCTTGGATGGAGATTTCCTAGGCCTCTGGACTTGGTCCCATTAAACTGTTTGAGTGTGACTTCTGCTGCAGGTGTGGTCATTTCTGCTTCCATATCCTTGTTGCCATTAGCCACCCAGCCTTTGTCCCCAGGTTCCTCATGATGCTAATTAAAATTGAGCCTAAGTATTTGGTTAGGTGTTGGGGCAGGGTCTAGATTTTCTTTGATATCCAACCCATCCTCAGAACTTAGTAGCACCATTTCTTTCCTTGCGGTTTTTACTTTTCCTTGTTTTCTTTTCTTTTTTATATGGCTACAGAACCTTTCACTGTTGCTTTTCATTTCCTTTGCAGGACCCCACTTTACTTGGCTTTTGGCAGCTCTCACATTGGTTTCCCAGAGGCAGCCTTCCTGGCAGATCCCGCCCATCTTTCATTCCTTTTAGGCACTCTGCTGTCTCTTACCTGCCGGAGATGCTGGGGACCTATTGCTGCAATGGGTATGCTGTGGGGTGACCTATTATTTCAGTCAAGAAGTCTCTCCCTGTAACAAAAGAGAAAACGGTATACAATGGGCTATTATAGGTAAGACTCATACTATTAGCTTCAGGAACTCTAAGCACAAGTGTAGTTAAGCTAAGTTCAGGGCCCTATAAGGGGGATCAGAACATCTTCCAGATGAGGAGAGGTTAAAAAACCTTGGAACTATTTAGCTTAAAAAAAAAAAAGAGAGATGTCTAAACAGGGGTGCGGGGTGTGTATGACAGGGAATATGATAGAGGTCTAAACAATAGTGAATGGTGTTGCGAAATTGAGTAAGGAAGTGTCATTTACTCCTTCCCATAACACAAGAACCAGGGGTCACACAATGAAATGAATAGGCAGCAGGTTTAAAGCAACCATAAGGAAGTACTTCTACACACAACATGCAGTCAGCATGTTGAACGCATTGCCAGAGGAGGCGGGGAAGGCCATACGTGTAACCAGGGATGTTCGTGGAGGATAGGTCCAGCAATGGCTATTTGCTAAGATGCCAGGGACACAACCCTGTTGATTACCCCGTTCTGTTCATTTCCTCGGAGGCATCTGGCACGAGCCAGTGTCAGACGACAGGCGGCTGGACCTTTAATCTGACTTGGCCTGGCCAGTTTTATGTAAACGCCCTGTCTCAATCTGCCACACTAAAGCGGAGCAAGGCAGTATTGTCCTCGCCGGCTGAGCAGAGACACTGAGATGCAAAATGCAGGACAATGTAGCATTTTAAAGACTAACAAGATGGTTTATTAGATGATGAGCTTTCGTGGGCCAGACTCACTTCCTCAGATCAAATAGTGGAAGAAAATAGTCACAACCATATATACCAAAGGATACAATTAAAAAAAATGAACACATATGAAAAGGACAAATCACATTTCAGAACAGGAGGGGGATGCAGTGGGGGGGGAAGGAAGGAAGGTAAGTGTCTCTGAATTGATGATATTAGAGGTGGGGAGAGTGGGATGTCTGTAAGCTAATGGTATTAGAGGTGATAATTGGGGAAGCTATCTTGGTAATGGGTAAGATAGTTTGAGTGTTTGTTCATTCCTTCTCGGAGAGTGTCGAATTTTAACATGAATGACAGTTCAGAGGATTCCCTTTCAAGTGCAGATGTAAAAGGTCTTTGTAGCAGAATGCAGGTGGTTAAGTCATTGAGGGTATGTCTACACTACCCTCCTAGTTCGAACTAGGAGGGTAATGTATGCATACCGCACTTGCTAATGAAGCCCGGGATTTGAATTTCCCGGGCTTCATTAGCATAAGCGGGGAGCCGCCATTTTTAAATCCCCGCTGCTTCGAACCCCGTGTAGCGCGGCTACACGGGGCTCGAACTAGGTAGTTCGGACTAGGGTGCCTATTCCGAACTACCGGTACACCTCGTTTCACGAGGAGTACCGGTAGTTCGGAATAGGACCCTAGTCCGAACTACCTAGTTCGAGCCCCGTGTAGCCGCGCTACACGGGGTTCGAAGCAGCGGGGATTTAAAAATGGCGGCTCCCCGCTTATGCTAATGAAGCCCGGGAAATTCAAATCCCGGGCTTCATTAGCAAGTGCGGTATGCATACATTACCCCGCTAGTTCGAACTAGCGGGGTAGTGTAGACATACCCTGAGAGAGTGTCCTTTCTGGTTAAAATGGCAAGAAACTGTTTTTTCTTTGTGATCTTGTCTGATATCTGTTTTGTGGGCATTAATCCTTTGGCGAAGTGTCTGAGATGTTTGTCCAATGTACATAGCAGACGGACACTTTTGGCACGATAGCATAAATTATATTTCTGGATGCGCAGGAATATGTGTTCTTGATCTTATAACTCACTTGGTTAGGTCCAATAATGGTATCAGCAGAATGAATATGTGGACAAAGCTGGCAACGGGGTTTGTTGCAAGGGAAGGTACCAGGGTTGGTATTAGTGTGGTATGTCCTGTGGTTGTTGGTAAGAATCATCTTGAGGTTAGGTGGTTGTCTATAGGAGACTATGGGTCTGTGTCCCAGAGCCTCTTGGAGTATGGTATCCTGTTCCAGTATAGGCTGTAGTTTCTTGATAATGTGTTGGACAGGTTTAAGTTGGGGGCTGTAGGTGATGACAAGTGGTGTTCTATTGTTGGTTTTCTTGGGTCTGTCTTGAAGTAGATGGTTTCTGGGTATTCGTCTGGCTCTTTCAATTTGCTTTTTTATTTCTCCGGGTGGGTAGTTGAGGTTTATAAATGCTTGGTAGAGATCCTTAAGCTTCTGGTCTCTGTCGGTGGGATTAGAGCAGATGCGGTTGTATCGAAGGGCTTGGCTATAGATGATGGATCGTATGGTGTGTGCTGGATGGGAGCTGGAAGCATGTAGGTAACTGTATGAGTCGGTGGGTTTTCTGTAGAGAGTGGTGTCTAATTTTCCATTGTTGATTTGTACTGTGGTGTCCAGGAAGTGGATCTCTCGTGTAGAATGGTCCAGGCTGAGGTTGATGGTGGGGTGTAGGTTGTTGAAATCTCTGTGGAATATCTCCAGTGTTTCTTGGCCATGCGTCCAGATCATAAAGATGTCATCGATGTACCGTAGGTAGAGAACGGGTGAAAGGGGACGGGAGTTGAGGAAACGTTGTTCTAGGTCAGCCATAAAGATGTTAGCATACTGTGGGGCCATGCGTGTACCCATGGCTGTGCCGCTGCTCTGGAGGTATAAGTTGTTCTCAAACTGGAAATAATTGTGGGTGAGAACAAAGTTACATAGGTCTGCTATCAGGTTGGCAGTGGTGTCCTCTGGGATAGTGTTTCTAATTGCTTGTAATCCGTCTTCATGTGGGATGTTGGTATATAGAGCTTCTACATCCATGGTGGCAAGGATGGTGTTATTGGGGAGGTTATCGATGTTTTGTAGTTTCCTTAGGAAGTCAGTAGTGTCTCGGAGATAGCTGGGGGTGTTGGTTGCGAAGGGTTTGAGAAGAGAGTCTACATAACTGGATAGACCAGTAGTGAGCGTGCCAATAACCAGAGATGATGGGACATCCGGGGTGCCCAGGTTTATGGATCTTGGGAAGCAGATAGAACAATCCTGGTCGGGGGTCAGAAGGTGTTTCTGTGTGGATTTGTTCCCGAGTAGCTGTGGGGAGGTTTTTAAGGAGACAGTGTAGTTTCTTTTGGTATTCCAAGGTGGGATCAGAGGGGAGAGGTTTGTAAAATGTGGTATTCGAGAGTTGTCTGGTTGCCTCCTGGTTATAGTCGGCCTTATTCATAATGACCACAGCACCCCCTTTGTCAGCTGGTTTGATTATAATGTCCAGGTTGTTTTTGAGACTCTAGATGGCATGGTATTCAGCGCGGCTAAGATTGTGTGTCGCTTGTTGTCGTTTGCGAATAATGTCAGTCTGTGCGTTGTTGCGGAAGCTTTGTATATAGAAATCCAGATTGTAATTCCGACCGTCAGGGGGAGTCCATATAGAATTATTTTTCCTTTGGTGCTGATAGGGGGGATCTGGTAGGTCAGATTGATGTTCATTGGGGGTTTGGAAATATTCTCGGAGGCGGCGAAAAAAAGCCTCAAGGTCACCACAAAATTGTATCCAGTTTGTGGGGGACGTGGGGCAGAAAGAGATGCAGAGAGAGAAGGGAGACCACCCTGCACTCGGGGAAGTCTGTGGTCTAGTTGTGATGGTGACTCAGTTCTCCGGAAGCACTAACCAATCTGTCCGCCTCAGCCTTCATTTTTCAAACTGTGTGAAATGTTCCCATCAAATCTTGAAACCATCAAAACACTGCCTGCCATGGGGCTTGCACACACAATGAAACTGAACCAAATGAGGTGTTTAGATTTCAAAGATGTTGAAAACACTAAATTCTTTGAAGCCAGGCCCACACCTTCCTCTCCTGCACAGGGCAGAGTATTTTCTCCATATGTCACTAAAAGCAGACTCTGACTCCATCCCGGCTCATGACAAGTACATTCAATTCATGCGCATTTGTACAATGGTAGGCGGAAGAATGCTTGTTCGGTTTATTTTGCTTTCCCCATGAGCTGCCTGTCAGTTATTTGACAGTAAGGGTTCTAGTGAAAAATGCAGATTTGGTGACGCTGAAACATTTTGTGAGTGTTTGTCGAATTGTTTTGCTCAACCCCCCCCTTCCCTCGCAAAGAAAATATATGAAAAAAAAATCCCCAGACAATTCAGTTTGATATTTTCTAAATGAAACATTTCATTTTCCATTTCAAACGGTGAAAACTTCAACTTCGACCACAAGGTCGAAACAAAAATGTTTCATTCAGCCTGAAATTATTCCTCCTGCTCCCAACTTTTGGATTTGCCAAACACGATGAAAAGTTTCTTTTTTTGTTTGACCCTAACTAATGTGTTTGGAACAGCCAGTGAACCAAACTCATCCATTATTTGCCCACTTCTAACTGACCAGCTAAGCACGAAGGTGAAGACACTGGAGCCAGGATGTCCAGGGTCAGTCCCAGGCTAACCTTGGACAAACCACTGAATCTCTCTTAGTACTTCCTGCGTTCCAACTCTTTTTCCATCCTGTCTCTTTAAATTATGAACTCTTGGCACAAAGACGGCCTCTGACAATGTATTTGTACAGCAGTCAGGGCAGTGAGGCCTGGATCTCATTTGGGGCATGACTGATATAATTTTGCAGTGAAATCAACCAGTGCAATTAATAATATGGTGGTGAACAAGACTCTACACCAGAGTTACTCAACTTTGGAAGCTCCAGGGGCTACACTGACACTCACAGCACATGCCGAGGGCTGCAACTTAAGTGTTGTTACATATACATGCAAATATATGCAAATAGCTTTTCACACTGACCGGCAAGAATTCAAAGATTAAGGCAAGACTACACAACGCACAGGCCCCATTTAAGTCAGTCTGCTGATATTAATACAATGCAACATTTACCTGATTTCCACTCGTATGGCAGCACTTTTACTGAGCAATGACAGTCCAGGGATTTACCTACTAAACAGCCTATCAACAGGAGACCATTCTATCGACAACGTCTTTGTTTTGGCTCCCACCTGCAGGCCACAAACAAACAGGCTGGGGGCCGTATGTGGCCCGTGTGTTGAGTAGCCATGCTCTATATCCAAGGAATTTCAGCGTGAGCAGTCACAGTACAGCAGCAGAGCAGGCTAAAGCCTTTTTGCGAGTAACTGGTACGGGCGCAATAGCCCTTTTGGCACACGCATTTCCTCTCCACACGCCAAAACATGGCTACTACCGCCAGGCCACTCTGGAAAGCACAGTGTAGTAGGAACCTGGTAAACCAATAACCGTTGAACCACAGCTCTGTTTTTCCAGCCACACCAGTCCCTTCAGAGGGCCATGCTGTTCAATGCAATAGTTGATGGCCCGTATTCATTTATCCTCTGTCAATTCCATCCCGCTTTCCTGTGTGGTGGGAGCGGATCCTTTCCCAGGTGTATTCCTGCCTATGAGCGACACCTATGAATGGGCTTTGCCCAGTTCCTGTCTCCCCCGGAAACCTAGCGAGCTGGGGGATGTGTGGGCAGGGGCTCGCCTGGTTCATTGCTCCCGATTTCTCCAGCTGCACGCTGCACCTGCTCTCCCCCTTTGCATTGGCCCGGATTCCCGGCGGCACAGCTCCCACAGAGCAGTGTTGTCCATGTGTGGGTCCTGGAAGTTGCCAGCAGCAGGGGCATGGGGCTCCCCACGCTACCCTGGCCCGGAGCGCCAGCTCCGTACTCCCATTGGCCAGAAACCAGCCGACAGGAGCTGGGGAGGGCCAGTACCTGCAGGGGAGAGCCATGTGCAGCTGCTCACATGCCTCCGCCTAGGAGCCGGACCCGTTGCCGGCCACTTCTGGGGCCCAGCGCTGTCCTATGCCAAGACAAGCAGGAGGCTGCCTTCGCACCCTGCTGGCAAGAAGCCATAGGAGGTAAGCCAATGCCGTAACCCTGCTCCCCCCAAACCCAGAGTCTCCTGCACCCTAAATCCCTCATCCACGCTCCATCTCATAGCCTACCTCTCCAGCCCCAACCAAGTCCTGCACTCCGATCCCCTGCCCAAGCCCAGAGATCCTCCCACACCATGAACCCCCCAGCCCCACCTCATGCCCTCCCCTTCGCACCCCAGCATTATAAACACAGCCTGGCAGCAGCTCCCTCCCTGCCCCGCTCGCCAGCACATGGCGCACACACCCCTTGCCTGGGCCAAGGCCGCTGGTTGCTCACACACGCAATGACCAAAGTACCACACTGGCAGCTGCTAGTCATCCCTCTGTGCTAAGAGCGCTGAGTCACCTCAGACCAGGCCAGTGCGCCCACGGGCGAAGGCAGCCGAACGCTCAGTCACTGCTCTCTCTGCGAAGGGCTGCCACTCAGCCAGGGCGCCATTCCACATCCACACTGCCCTGACCTGGGGCTGGGCTTTCCCAAGAGAGTTAGGCACCCAAGTGTGACAGTCGGGCACCTGCTTCCTCTAGACTTCACCCCCACTGTCTGCCCAGGGTGCAAGGCAGCGGCGGAACAGGCCTTCCGTTTTACCAGTGTCTCTTGCGAGCCCATGAGCGGTTATAGCAGCGTAATGCACAGGAGAATGTGATGTGATGTCAGACCAACCTCACTGGCTGGAAAGAAAGAGGGAAGAGAAATTCACCTCAACAGCATCTATCCTGCAAGTGACATCGTTTTGAAGCAAATCATGTACCTTTTCCTAACATTCCCATCAGGCACCAGTGCCTCTCCAAAAATATGTAAGAGAGGCAAATTCTTGATAGTCTGGGATTGAACTTTGCCTTCTGACCCTCAACACCGAAATAAACATAGTAATATTCCTGCAGCTACTGAAAGTAAAGGTGGGTTGCTGGGTGGTCTTCATTATACTCGCTTATTTTTGTTTTCTTTCTGCTAATTCCTGAATTGGGAATCTACAGTCCCAAAAATCCAGCTAGGGGAGACAAAGGAGTCCATTGGAAAGGAGATGCATTGCTCTCAATCTGATCTGCTTGCAGGGTGCGAGAACGCCGGGCGAGGCGAGCTCTGTGATCGTGCCTGCATGTTACTTGCATTATAGCCCTGGTTTCACAACGAGTGCCGGAGGGCACCTCTAGAAGCTTTGCCGAGGAAAACAGCCAGGAGACTCAATGCTCCCCCTGGAAGATCTGTGTGGAAATAGATAAGAAACACCTGTTCAAAGGGTGCTGAAATTGACTAGCCATGGTTTGCATTTCCCAGCAAACGATTCCATAGGCTGCAATGGATTGGAAGTGCACTCACGCGTCTAATGCCAGCAAAACTGACCTGGACAGGGTGTGGGCTGGGGAATATTTAACAGCAAGGATGCCTTTGGCTCCTGGCCAGCGCTGTAGCTCACTGCACAATGGAAGCAGTGTGTCTAGAGGGCCCCCACTATGCTTAGAAGAATAATAGCCGCGACAGCATGTTTCCACATTGCACGGCACCTGGGGATTGGATCAAGGCCATGCCAAAAGGGGTCAGGGCCATTCCCTCTGGGGGACAGGAATGGCCAAGGGGGACGAACCTGCTGAAGGCTTATTGCGCGGCTGCCAATATCATCTAAGTGGAGCCTGCCTGGCATCCCCCCCGGGAGGGGGGGGACACACAACGTGGTGAAGGTGTCCAAGATCACGAGGGGGATGGGCCCAGTGGGAAGTAGCGGAGGGAGAACAAACAGGAAACGAAGTCGGGAAGTGAGGGAGATCCAACACTAACGCAAATCTTTTACCTCCTAAATCACCATGCCCTCACAGCGCCACTGCCCCAGGGGCTTTCGGGAGACCCAGGCGAGTCTCAGTGTCAGAGGTAACAAGGCATAGCTAACTGCTCGGTGGCACAATGGGCCGGGTCTGCCAAAGCTGGGCTGTAACATTTGCCCCTGTCCTAGCATGGTTTTAGATCACTGCAGCACGTATCACCTCCAGGAGACCCAGGGCTGGGTGTCTCCCAGTGGAGCCGGGTACTCCCATCAGGCAGCACTGCACGCTGCGAGTGCAGAATCCAGGGGGCTAGCAGCGGGATAAGGCGCCGTTCAACATCAGTAAAGGCGTCCCTGCAGCAGAGGCCACTCCCAGAGTAAGGCACTACTCAGCACAAGTAAGGGTGTGTCTAGACTACCTAGTTTTGTCGACAAAAGTGGACTTTTGTCGACAAAACTATACCAGCGTCTACACTACCTCTGAGTTCTGTCGACATAACGTCGACAGAACTCAGCAGTTTTGTCGACGCTGGTATACCTCATTTTACGAGGCATAACACCTTCTGTCGACAGAACTCTGTCGACAGAAGGTGTTATTGCCTGTAATGTTGCGACCAGACTACGGAGTTCTGTCGACAAAGCAGCTTGCTTTGTCGACAGAACTCAATGTGTCTGGACGCTCTTTGTCGACGGAAGTTTTGTCGACAGTATCTGTCGACAAAACTTCCGTCGACAAAACGCAGTAGTCTAGACGTACCCTAAGGGGGGCAGATCTGGGCTATGGGGAGCACTTCCGCTGCACAGAGCTGTGTGGAATATCTGCCGTGTTCCTGAACGACGGGGGATGACTTCAAAGCCTCCGAAGGGAGTTATGTGGCCAAATCTGACGAATTCCATGGCAGCTGGGGCCACACCTGCAGGCACCTAAATACCTTTGGGGTCTCAACCTGAGTGCCTAGTTCTCTTAGGCTGCCTTGTAAATCCCAGACTAATGACAGACCCAAGCTTTTACGAATTGCAAGTGAAGCCCACACAACTCATGAGGGCCTTTGGAAAAGCTCATGCTTTTCAAGCCAAAATGAGATTTTCTTTATTTTTTTTTTAAATTTGCCTTGTGGGTTTTAACCACCAGAGGTCACACTTTGAAGGTTTTCTCCAGAGGCGCAAGAACGAGGAATGCTCTTTTATTTTATTTTTTTAACGGAAGCCTAGGCTGCCACTTACCAACTTTCTCCGGGGAGTAGGGCCACTGACAAACACACCAAACACTCTCAGATTAGTGGTAAGCTTGTAAGCCGTGGCAACACCATAATGATATCTGAGCTATTACAGGGACTGGCTAACATCCCTGAAATGTAGGCGTATGGCGGAGCACAATGCGTTGTATCTGAATGGTCACAGCAGGTCAGAAATCAGTGGGAAGCGAGTTGACAGAGCGCTTTACTGGACCACCAGGACAGCTACGTCTGATTTGTAGAGTAAGACGTCTGTGCAGTGGCTTTCCCCCACAGAAACTGGGTTCTCAGTGCAGAATACAGGAGGCCCCCGAGATACGACCACCCGAGTTCCAACCCCCTGCACTTACAACCATTTTTGTACATGGGGAAGGGGCCGGAACCTCTGCCCGCATTTATGAGGCGCACGGTGGTTCGAGTTACAACGCCCCCGACTTGCGACCCTTCCTCTAGAACCAATCGCGTCATAAATTGGGGGCCTCCAGTGACAGCAGGTCAGCTCATGATGTTGGTGCCTTTTAAAGAGCTGCTTTGTGCCAGTTTAATTAATACAGCCACTACGAGCTGCCTAGCAGTAGGAGGAGTTTCCCTTGTCATAGCACGTGCAGGACCAGGGCATCCCGGGGCCAGACGCTCACTCCCCCGGGGCTGCAGGGAAGAGTGAAAAACATGAACCCATCCTTAAGGACGTAGTTTGCCAACATTGCTCGTTGGCTGGCGGAGTGGCAGGAGAAGGAAGAGGCAAAGATTTCTCTTTGCATTCATGAATGCTGATGAGATTGCTATTGACCTTATGCAACACCAGTGGTAGATCCAGGAAACGCATTGTGATTTTTTAAAAAGTAGCCTTAAATCAGGAAGACGGGAACACTGCCACATGGTATTCTGCTTCGGCTGTTTGGAAACAGGATGGGTGAAACAGGCCAGACATCCCTGCAAGTTCATTCATCTACCTTTTCATCCATGCCCATCTTCGATCAGCCCGGCATAGCCCTGGGCTACCAGACTGACTCTACGCCCTGGAGGCTGGAGAACGTGGGGAGCGGGGGTGAGAGGGATGAGCCGTGAGGGCCTTCCAAGCCCTGTCTAATTTAAAGCATCTTTCACTGAGTGGCGCGGAGAAAAGGATGTGGGTAAAACAAATTCTAAGAAAGCCAGAGCAGGGATCAAAGTGGGTGTGCAAATTCATTCCGTGTGGAGGGAGCTAGGCGTGTTTGCGCTTTCCAAAGATGGGTGATTCTTTGGCGGCTGACACACAAGACTCAGAGCCTCCTCTGGATTTCATCTCCGTTTCAGCTCTGATTGATGGCTGGGCTGACACCGGAGACCGTATATTCCGAAAGAGATCTAAAGCACAGCCCCCGATTCCATGGGATACGCATGCCACAGTTGCCTCAAACTGCTCTATATATAAGTGGTTCAAAGATACTACAAATGCCGGTGGATGTTGTATGGAAACACCAGGCCCCCAGGAAGTCTGTAATGATCTCAGGAACCTGCCATTTCCCAATGCTTTCTTATGCTGTGTGGACTGTTAAGACTCCCTCCAAGCAGAGCACCTACATCACAATTAGAGGACAAGCTGACTGACCTGGGAGTTGTGTTGTGTGGAAGCCAGGTCCGAACTCAGTAAAAGGCTCTTATGAGCAGAACAATCATTTATGGCGAGCTTCCTTACCAACGCACCGCTCCGCCTTGGGACAGGAGGCGTCAGAACGAGGAATCACAAAACATTTGTTCTAGAAACATTTCTGACAAACTCCCAGGTAAAAAATTGGAGTGCAACTTGCAGGCTTCTGTAATGTCTAAAATAGCTTGTAGGAGAGTGCAAGGTCATTGGAAGAAGAGCGGGTCAGATCTTTTCCCCTTTATTCGGCTCTGGTGAGGCCACATCTGGAGCATTGTGTCCAGTTTTGGGCCCCACTACAGAAAGGATGTGGATGCATTGGGGAGGGTCCAGTGGAGGGCAACAAAAATGATGAGAGGGCTGGAGCGTATGACCTATGAGGAGAAACTGAGGGAGTTGGGTTTGTTTAGTCTGCAGAAGAGAAGAGCGAGGGGGGATTTGGTAGAAGCCTTCAACTTATGGAAGGGAGGTTCCAAAGAGGATGGAGAAAGGCTGTTCTCAGTAGGGGCAGATGGCAGAACAAGGAGCAATGGTCTCAAGTTACAGCGCGGAAGGTCTACATTGGCTATTAGGAGAAACTATTTCCTTAGGCGGGTGGGGAAGTGCTGGGCTGGGTTCCCTAGGGAGGTGGTGGAATCTCCATCCCTAGAGGTTTTTAAGTCTCAGCTTGACAAAGCCCTGGCTGGGATGATTGAGTTGGGGTTGGTCCTGCTTTGGGCAGGGGGCTGGACTCAATGACTCCTAAGGGCTCTTCCAGCTCTAGGATTCTATGGTCTGTACCAACACAGCCCACATTTTCTACTTTGGGCTGGAGCCAGGAGCAGAGGGGCAAGATATTCTGTCTTTAGAATTCTGTCCACATCTCGCACCCTAACTTTGCATTCTCTTATATATTGGTGCCATTTATTGCTGTAAGAGGGAGCGTCCCATGAGGCCAGTCAAATGACAGACTTGCCAGAGCTCTGAGGAATGTTGAAATCAAGGCTGATTGGAATACTGTGGAGGAATGTGAGATCTTCAACTGTGAAAAAAGACTTGGACTTTTCTGTTTAGAAAAGAGGAGACTAAGGAGGCATATGAGAGAGGTCTATAAAATCATGACTGGTGTGGAGAAAATGAATAAGGATAGGTTATTTACTAGTTCTCATAGCACAAGAACTAGGGGCCACCACATGAAATAAATAGGTAGAAGGCTTAAAACAAACAAAATGAAGTATTTCTTCCTGCAACACACAGTCAACCAGTGGAACTCCTTGCCAGAGGATGTTGTGAAGACCAGGACTTTAACAGGGTTCAAAAAAGAACTAGATAAATTCCTGGAGATTAGGTCCATCAATGCCTGCTAGCCAGGATGGGCAGAGTTGGTGTCCCTGGCCTCTGTTTGAATATGGCTGAATATGGGAGACAGGAGAGGGATCACGCGATGATTTCCTGTTCTGTTCACTCCCTCTAGGGCATCTGGCATTGGCCACTGTTGGAAGACAGGATGCTGGGCTTGATGGAGCTTTGGTCTGACCATGTCTGGCCATTCTTGTGTTATGAAAAACAGAAACAGTGGCTAAACTGGGTCTTTTTCTGTCTGATTTGCAAGTCCTTACTTCAGAAAAATTCCCACTGAAGTTTGGGGAAAACAGGTATGGCCCACAGAATGGTATGGCCTACAGATTCCTTGAGTTGAATCTTATTTAGGGATCCACCACTCTATATGTGTTCAAGTAAACAATTAAAAAATACAGGTTGAACTTCTCTAGTCTGGCACCCTCGGGGCCTGATTGGTGCTGAACAGAGAATTTTCCAGATCACAGGAGGTCAGTGTTGTCTAGCAGAATCACCAGCACTTCCACTGCTCACTGGGCTCTTAGGAGACATTGAGGGGTGAATGAGAACTAACTAATAGCACAGGACACAGAGAGCCGGGACTGGTGTCTGTAAACAAACTTTATGGGACCCTGGGAATCTTGGCCATGCTAAGTAGACATCCGGCAAACTCAAATCCTGCCAGACCATGGATGTTGCCAGACCAGCGAGTGCCAGATTAGAGAGGTTCAACCTGTAGTTCATAAGTACTAAATAATTAATTACTATTATTATTTCTTTTAAAATAGCACCTAGAGACAACATCTGACATCAGGGCCCCAATGTCCTGTACAGACACGTAAAAGATAGCCCCATCCTCAAGCACTGAACAGAGGTCATCTTCTGAATCATCAGCCAGCGCTTTAAGTGTAAGAGCATCCTACACTTTTAAAGACTCTTAACTTCTTGGCAGTACTATGCAACTTCTGTGCTTTTCTCTACGTGCTCTTGGGCTTGCCTACTAGAAAAGCATCTGAGGTTTTATGGATTTTATGTGCCTTGATAAATCTAGCACCAGAAAAGAATAATTTTAGGAATGAATAAGAGCATCTTTACAAATTCCATGGCATTTACTCTGAACAAAAAATGTCCACTTGCAGTTGCTCAAAGAATAAATTAAAATCCAAACCACAAAGCCTTGTTCTTCAATTCTAGGAATTCTGTCTGTTCAAGATTGTCAAATATTGCATGCCGACACCTGAGAAAATGACAACAGCTTCTCTAAGTGCAATGAATCAAAGCAGGAGAATAAGTTTTTATGGAATGCATTGCTATTCTCAGAAGTTATCCAGAATCAAAAAATAAACAATTCACTGGGAGGAAAAAAAATAAAAGTGTTCAAACTCACAAGGAAGATTAGATCTCATTTGAACTACAGCAAAACCTCAAATGCGCCCCGGAGTTATTCCCATGTGGTTGGATAATGGAGGAGTGGTTCCAGGGGCTGGAAATTCACAGAAGTAGCTCCCTACATGTTTTTCTAAAATTGGTAGATTTTCATCCCTCTAAGTAATTTTGTTTTGCCCAAGGTCAGTGTTGTACGGTGTCGGACGGACTATGCCACATCCAATCAACAACCTCCATCCAGACTATAAAAACAAAGGTGAGTCTTTTCATCCAGGACAATGGGCTTAGATTCTGCCCAGAAAGCGAGGTCATGGATTCAGTTAGAAGTTAAAAGATGCAGCTTCAGTTAGTATGTGTGACTAAGAACACATTATAAGCTGTATCTAGACCGAGTGCTGGGTCCCCTCCTCATGTCCACTGTCCAAAAAGGATGTTGAAAAATTGGAAAGGGGTCAGAAAAGAGCAACAAAAGCAATTTGAGGTCTGAAAACTCTGCCTTACTGCAAAAGATGTACGAACTTTCATCTAGTCAGGGAAATGTGCAGCCCTCAATTGATATGGACTGCAATTGAAAATATAAGGCCCAATTTTCACAAGTGTCCACTTTCCATCTTCCTGGCAATCCTTAAAGGGACGTAATGGGACAGCGCCTACTTTAAGAGCCCTTCCACTGTCAAAGTGGCCTTCGCATAAAGAAGAATCCGGCCCAGAATTTCCCTCTTTCCACTCCCGGACAGTGACGCTCTTGCTAGAGAGAGGAAGATCCTTGCACTAGGGATAGTCATCATCCTGCTTGAGCTTTGAATCTGTTATTCTCAGCAGTCCGCTCGCTCCTCTCCCTCTGTCTTGATTTCCCTCCTAGTGAGCTTCGCAAGAGCTCCTGCTGCTGGAGTGGAATCTGCTCATGAGAATACTGCAAAGACAGAGCGGCTGTGATTTTTATTGTCCCCTTGCCTAAGCAACAGCTATGTCAGAGGGCTTCTCTCTCCAAGAAATGACCCTATTTAGGAGTAGAAAGCATTGCAGCTCTGCAGCCATGCATTTCATTTCACCTTTCAGGAGAGACAGGCCCATATAAATGATGATTGGCCATTCGTTGTGACAGCAATTTCCCACTTCTAGGTTTTCTTGCTGTAAATGCATGAGCCTGCCAGACAGAGCGACCACAGTGGTTTCCAGCATATAAGGTCAACCTGAGTTTATGCATGAACTTGGCAGGAGTCCATCTATATTTCTGGCTTTTCTGTGTCATGAGCCACACCTAGATCATTTTACTAGTCTACAGCCAACACGGAGAATGTAACCTGGATTCAGTCTCAGTGAATTAATCAGGCTGTGCTTATGATTACTTAAACAAAAACCCAATTTATTGTACCCTAATTAAAATGAAAATACACCCAAGGCAGCTAAGAGTAAAGGAGAGAGCCAAGGGCAGCCTTTTGATTTTTAAATCAGTTCGTCCATGTGCATCTGCACAGGCAGATGGGAAGCAGGGAAAATGTTTAAACGATGGGAAAATCCTTCCTATCCAGGTGTAGTCGGGACCCTGTTGTACTTAGTGCTGTACAAAATCCTGTTCAGCAGAGTCACAAGTGATCTGGAGGAAGGAGTAAACAGTAAGGTGGCAAAATCTGCAGCAGACACAAAACTGCTCAGGATAGTTAAGTTCAAAGCAGACTGTGAAGAGCTTCAAAAGGATCTCAGCAAAACTAGGTGACTGGGCAATAAAATGGGAAATTCAATGTTGATATATGCAAAGTCATGCACATTGGAAAACATCATCCCAAATAGACATAAAAAACGATGGGGGCTAAATTAGCTGTAACCACTCAAGAGAGAGATCTGTCCACAATGACTCCAAGTTCTCTGAAAACATCCACTCAGTGCGCAGCGGCAGTCAAAAAAGCAAACAATGTTTGGAATAATTAAAAAGGGATAGAGAATAAGACAGAGAATATCTTATTGCCTCTATATAAATCCATGGTACGCCCACAGCTTGAATACTGCGTACAGATGTGGTCACCTCATTTCTAAAAAGATAACTTGGCATTGGAAAAGGTTCAGAAAAGGGCAACAAAAATGATGAGGGGTTTGGAACAGGTCCCATATGAAGAGAGATTAAAAAGACTTGGACTTTTAAGTTTAGAAAAGAGAAGACTAAGGGGGGATAGGATAGAGGTCTATAAAATCTCACTGGTGTGGAAAAATGAATAAAGGAAAGTTATTTACTCCTTCCCAGAACACAAGAACTAGGGGTCACCAAACGAAATGAATAGACAGGTTAAAAACAAACAAAAGGAAGTTTTGCTTCATACAACACTAAATCAACTGCTGGAACTCCTTGGCAGAGGATCTTGGAAAGTCCAAGACTACAACAGGGTTCAAAATAGAGCTAGATAAATTCATGGAGGTGAGAGTCCATCAATGGCTGTGAGCCAGGATGGGTGGGGATGGTGTCCCAAGTCTCGGTCAGAAATGGGTGACAGGAGAAGGATCACTTGATCATAGAATCATAGAATCCTAGGACTGGAAGGGACCTCGAGAGGTCATCAAGTCCAGTCCCTGCCCTATGGCAGGACACAGTACTGACTAGACCAGTGGTCCCCAACATGGCGCCTGCGGGGGCATTTGTGTGCGCCCGCCAAGTGCTCGGGGCTGGCCTGGCCCCGGGCACGTGGAGCATGCATGGTGCCGGAGCCAGCCCCGGCCCTAGGCACACGGTGAGCACCAGCCCCAGGAGCACCGTGGATTGGCCTTCCGCGCTCTGGGCGCGCGGCGCTTGGAGGGGGCGCCGGCCCCGGGCGCGTGGCACTTGCGGGGGAACTCCGGCCCCGGGCGCACGACACTTGGTGGGGGAGGGGCGCCGGCCCTGGGTGCGCAGCGTTTGGGGTGGGGTGCCGGCCCCGGGTGCGCAGTGCTGTGGGGGGCCTGCCCCCGCCCTCGGGCATACAAGTGTCCCCACCCTCTGGCGCCCGGCGGGCAAACGGCCACGCCCCCTGGCGCCCGGCAACCTCCAATGGTTGGGGACCACTGGACTAGACCATCCCTGACAGACATTTATCTAACCTACTCTTAAATATCTTCACAGACGGAGATTCCACAACCTCCCTGGGCAATTTATTCCAGTGTTTGACCACCCTGACAGTTAGGAACTTTTTCCTCATGTCCAACCTAAACCTCCCTTGCTGCAGTTTAAGCCCATTGCTTCTTGTTCTATCCTCAGAGGCCAAGATGAACAAGTTTTCTCCCTCCTCCTCATGACACCCTTTTAGATACCTGAAAACGGCTCTCATGTCCCCCCTCAGTCTTCTCTTTTCTAAACTAAAGAAGCCCAGTTCTTTCAGTCTTCCTTCATAGGTCATGTTCTCTAGACCTTTAATCATTCTTGTTGCTCTTCTCTGGACCCTCTCCAATTTCTCCACATCTTTCTTGAAATGCGGTGCCCAGAACTGAACACAATACTCCAACTGAGGCCTAACCAGCGCAGAGTAGAACAGAAGAATGACTTCTCGTGTCTTGCTCACAACACACCTGTTAATGCATCCCAGAATCATGTTTGCTTTTTTTGCAACAGCATTACACTGCTGACTCATATTCAGCTTGTGATCCACTATAACCCCTAGATCCCTTTCTGCCGTATTC